>NC_060120.1:380851042-381459098 GCF_021461395.2 Schistocerca americana
GTTGTAGATTTAGTTCAAATGGCTCTGAGCACTACGCGACTTAACTTCTGAGGTCATCAGTCGCCTAGAACTTAGAACTAATTAAACCTAACTAACCTAAGGACATCACACACATCCATGCCCGAGGCAGGATTCGAACCTGCGACCGTAGCGGTCGCTCGGCTCCAGACTGTAGCGCCTAGAACCACGCGGCCACTCCGGCCGGTGTTGTAGATTTAGTATTCTGTTTTTAAGAAGTTTGTTTCTTATCTCCTGATACAATTGTTGTCTGGTTCTTATTACTATAATCCGTGGAAGTGTTGACTCCTTTTTCCAGAATTACACCAACCTTTGTTTCACATCTTAAATGTACTCACAGCTGCGAATACGGATAACCATATGCTGTGTAAGGGGGGTGGTGGTGGTGGTGGTGGTGGTTAGTGTTTAATGTCCCGTCGACAACGAGGTCATTAGAGACGGAGCGCAAGCTCGGGTGAGGGAAGGATGGGAGAGGAAATCGGCCGTGCCCTTTCAAAGGAACCATCTCGGCATTCGCCTGAAACGATTTAGGGAAATCACGGAAAACCTAAATCAGGATGGCCGGAGATGGGATTGAACCGTCGTCCTCCCGAATTGTGTAAGGGAATGACAGATTTGGCTATCTGCGCACGGCTCACGACCAGAGCCAAACTTCCACATGTCGTCGTTCCTGTGTCACAACCTGTACTCGTACGCATATTATGTTACTCCCGTACCGGGAGGACATTTTAATTGCAAGTCCCTGCCTGCTATCACCGGATACATACAATACTGCAGTGCCTGTGTTACGGAAAACGAAGCAATGTTTCTTCGGACATGCATGCCCTTCAAAAAGGCGATGGATGCAGTTCCGCACTCCTGCCTAAAAAGCAAAATACGAGCCTCTGGAATATAATATGAACTCTGAGATTAGATTGAAGAGTTTTTGCACGTAGAACACTGCATGTCATTCTTAATAGACAGGTATCTCCAGATGCAAAGTAAGTGTTGCAGGACTAGAACCGATCACAACATATATTACCTGTTTCCACTTGTTCGACTCGTAAATTTTATCAGGATCATACTCTAACACTTCGCTCTCTGACGCCTAGTAGTGATCCTACTGAACCCTCGTGGCTCTCTGTTTTAAATGTCTTAATGTTTGCACACAACTCAAAGCCTTGTACAAATTGTTTTATATAAGCATCGTATGAGCCAGGAGGTGTTTCGGATGCACCGTGAGACTGTTCGCAGTGTATGTTGTTATGTATACACCCAACGTGCACTCTACGGCATCATAGGTAACATGTGAAAAAGTTGTACTCTAGTACATTATAACTAATACATAAATACCTGCTGAGGATCGTCGTTTGGTGCATGGATGTACAGTTGGCATTCAGTTTATACAAATATAATGTGCATGAACAGGCGGAATGACCCGTTATTGTATGATTACACGGTTCCCGAACAGTCGCTGGAAGAAGTCACATATTAAATCTAGGAGTATGCCTTTTGGCCTTTTCTGCCTGAGAATTATTCACCGTCTCTGCAAAGGCTGTCCAAAGTTTTGTCTTTCTTATTGAGTTACACAGTACTGCAGCTTTAGTTAACGTATTATTAGGCACACGTTCACCAAGATCTTTCCACTTCAGTCTGTATTATGTAATTGTAACTGTAAAGGGTTCAACACTTCTTGCCTAATATAAGCATTTCTTTTGTGGTCGAGTAATGAATATCCAGCTAGGAAGAGGATTTTAGTAATAAGATGATCGATTCGCCGTAACTGATCGGATGTTAAGACAATATTCGCTACCATACAACAGCAAAGAAACTTCGTAAAGTTTAATTAATGCTCGTTTGTTTCCATACATTACGTTTTAATGTATTTGCACGATTCCACAAAAGTGTCTGAATCTGGCCAATTTTAAGTCTACATCACTGGACTTGGTAAATTCAGAATTGCAGCCTGTCCGCAGCTGGTGGTCTAGAGGCTAGCGTTGCTGCCTCTGGATTTAAGGGGTCCCGGGTTCGATTACCGGCCGGGACGGGGATTTTCTCTGCCCAGGGACTGTGTGTTTGCGTTGTCCTCACCACCACCCGTGACAGTGGTTAAATTGGAGTGTATAAAAATTGGACTTGTAAAAATTGAGACACTGTACGGGCGGTGCTGACCGCGCAGTTGAGGGCCCCACAAACCAAACATCATCAAAATTGCAGCCTAGATACTTAGTCACTTGTTCAATTATTCGTGGATCAATAATTTTGGCTCTTAAGAGCTGAAATTCTTGGGACTATCCACATGGAATGATTTAAAGTGGAACAACCACTTCTCAGTAATCTTAGGAAAGGCAGATGCCAACCAGATTCAAAGGAAGAATTCCCTCGAAGTGCAGTGCAATCATGTACCAGCGTACGAAACCTTGGTTCGCCTGGAGGAGCTGACTAGTACCCACTGTAGTGCTTTAACATCCTCTAACTATGAATATTAGACCTCGAAAGAGGGTTCTCGGGCAGGTGGATTCATGATATAATAATGGGAGGAGGTGGGGAGATCTTATTTCCTACTGGTCTAGCCTTCCCATTGGTCCAGGAGGGGGGGGGGGGGAGAGGGTTTGGGGAGGGTTGGCCATGAAGTGAAGCCCAAGTGTGTGACCTGACACTGGAAGTCATCAGTGACCTTGAGATAAAATCGTTGTCTGTGCTAGAAATGGCACTGATAACCTACTTATGCCTGTCACGTGACCAACTTTTAGTTCGTTGTTTCTTCGTTTTATCACATGCCTGATTGTCGGTGACTGAAAACCGAGCAGAATTCTAATCAAATAAGGATGTTTCTTTAAATTTTATATACAAACAGCATAATCGTCTTTCTGAGATTTGGCATCCTGGTCTCACTAACAATCAAGCGGTACTGTGTCATGATTAAGCTAATGAATGAGTTGCTGAAAGCAAATCTTTTCACTGAAAGTACCGTACTGATATACTGGTATTAAGAAAGTACATCGCACAGAGCTGGTTAAAATGGAAAGAGAATGGAGAAACTCTCCAAAGCTAATCTGGTTCAAAAGAAGTGTTTTTCTGGGAACGTAGATTAATTTTGTTTTCTTTAATAATTTTGTTCATGTTTATGTAACAGCATTAATAGCGTGCCCCTGGTCAATCCTACCATAAAACTCACCTATTGCACATAATTTTTCAATATAACCATGATATACTTAACTAGACTTACAATTAGGTATCGCTCGATATTTTCGCTGTGTAAAGAATAGCAATATGGTAAAATAGAGGGTTGGGGTTGGGTTGTTTGGGGAAGGAGACCAGACAGCGAGGTCATCGGTCTCATCGGATTAGGGAAGGATGGGGAAGGGAATCGGCCGTGCCCATTCAATGGAACCATCGTGGCATTTGCCTTGAACGATTTAGGGAAATCACGGAAAACCTAAATCAGGATGGCCGGACGCGGGATTGAACCGCCGTCCTCCCGAATGCGAGTCAAGTGTCTAACCACTGCGCCACCTCGATAGGTGGTAAAATAGACTTATATCGTGTTCTTGAAGCTCAAACTATGCCCGTAGCAACAAGTATTTACTCTAATGTACTCTACACGAGACTCATTAGGGCCGTCAAACCAAAATCACAAATGGCAAATCCTATAATAATGTACGAAACTGTACATTATTACACACCAAGACGTCGCCTTATTGTGCAGCATTCCGAGCCTGGAAATGTTTTCTCTACAAACGTTTAAACTGTGTTCCTTTAAAACGAGCAGTATCGCGTCAGTTACCTCACACACGCAGTAGAGTATGCAATATATTAAAAATACGAAAGAAAGTTTAATGTTCCGTCGACAACTAGATCATTAGCGATGAGACACCAAATCTAATAGGAAAGTGATTATCCCAGAAATCGTCCTAGTATTTGCCTTACGGATTCATGGAAAACAACAGAAAACTGAAATCTAGGTGGGTGGATAGGGATTCGAGCCGCCGTCCTGCGGAGTAAATAAGGCGACACCCAGAAGAGCAAATTGAGCCATTCCAAGAAAAACTTTGGCAAGATGCAAAATACGGTTTTCCCATTAACTGGATGCGTCATGAACCTCATCATTTTGGTTCTCGGAATAGAAAAGAGTAAGGTGCATACTCACTGTAGTAAAGAAGATGAGAGGGCGTTTTTGTCCATGCGTCACTAATTCCCCAGAGGTTACAGCATCGGCAAGACACGGTCCGCCGATGTCAGCAGGTGTCAACATAACACAATGGCCCGTGGCCAAGTGTTCCTCGCGTCCCGGGCATTCCCGTTAGCTTTGAAAGCCGTGCTCGTTTTTTCCTGGACAGTTCTCAGCAGCCAACGTCACCAATCACGTGTAGGTCGTGACGTAACCGTTGTCGTGAGAGATTCTGAACCTGTCTCGTCATACTTCGATTCCTCATCCATCTCCACGTTACAGTTCACCTACAGGTCTAGCCACGACGAAAATCCTACAACCCTCAGCCAGGTGAAAAGACACCTTCCGCACTCTCGCGTAAAACAGCGAAGTCGAGAGTCGACAAATCAATAATTATTGGGATATTGTTGTTGTGCTTTAGCCGCTCGTTTTGGCGTAGAATTCCGTGTACTTTATTCTGAGATAGTCTGGAAATGGAAAGGACTGTTAGCACATAGTGCCTTCCGCCCCGCCCATGTAACGTGAGACTATTGTGTTAGCGTCATGTCACTCCATTAGGAAATTACGCCACCTAAGGTAGCGTATCACCTCACGGAACATTAGCTATCTGCCATTATTGGGGCACTGAAGATATGAAATGCTAGAAGCAAAGATGGTACTTTACATGATACCATTTTCATGAATATGCTCATTCTGTTGATTAAAATGTGATGCTTGTTTTGGGTATAATCCTGAAACTAAGTAGATTGATTAGTTCTTGCCTTGCCGTGGCCTAAAATTTTTAGCGATTTGTGGAATACGCTTCCATATTTCCTGTGGCAATAATACATGTGCTATTAGGAGGCCAGTGATTTATTAATTTCTCTCAAAGGCAATGTAAGCCGCCTATAGCTATGCCACGAATGAAACACGTGAAAATTTACTCTCATGTTCGCTGTTTAGCCTCTGATTCTGCTATCTACACTATGTGATCAAAAGTATCCGGACAACCCCAAAAGCAAAGGTTTTTCATGTTAGGTGCATTGTGCAGCCATCTACTGCCAGGTACTCCGTATCAGCGACCTGAGTAGTCATTATACATCGTGAGAGCAGAATGTGCCGCTCCGCTGTACTCACGGACTTCGAATGTGGTCAGGTGATTGGGTGTCGTGTGTCATACGTCTGTGTGCGAGATTTCCACACTCAGACATCCCTCGGTGCACTGTTTCCGATGTGATAGTGAAGTGTAAACTTAAAGGGACACTTGCAGCACAGAAGCGTACAGGCTGTCTGTTGACTGACAGAGGCCGCTGTTGAAGGGTCGTAATGCGTAATAGGGAGACATCTATCTAGACCATCACACTGGAATTCCAAACTGCATCATGATCCACTGCAAGTACTATGACAGTTAGGCGGGGCCGACCGGAGTGGCCGAGCGGTTCTAGGCGCGTCAGTCTGGAACCGCGCGACCGCTACGGTCGCAGTTTCGAATCCTGCTTCGGGCATGGATGTGTGTGATGTCCTTAGGTTAGTTAGGTTTAAGTAGTTCTAAGTTCTAGGGGACTGATGACCTAAGATGTTAAGTCCCATAGTGCTCAGAGCCATTTGAACCACTTAGTTAGGCGGGAGGTGAGAAAAACTTGATTTCATGGTCGAGCGGCTGCTCATAAGCCACACATCAGGTCTGTAAATGATAAACGATGCCTCGCTTGGTGTAGGGAGCGTAAACATTGGACGATTGAACAGTGGAAAAACGTTATGTGGAGTGACGAATCACGATACACGATGTGGCGATCCGATGGCAGGGTATGGGTATGGCGAATGCCCGGTGAACGTCACTTGGCAGCGTCTGTAGTGCCAACAGTAAAATTCGGACGCGGTGGTGTTAGGGTGTGGTCGTGTTTTACATGGAGGGGGCTTGCACCCCTTGTTTTGCGTTGCACTATCACAGCACAGGCCTACATTGATGTTTGAAGGACCTTCTTGCTTCACGCTGTTGAAGAGCAATTCGGGGATGGCGATTGCATCCTTCAACACGATCGAGCACCTGTTCATAATGCACGGTCTGTGTCGGAGTGGTTACACGACAATAACATCCCTGTAATGGACTGACCTGAACAAAGTCCTTACCTGAATTCTATAGAACACCTTTGGGATGTTTTGGAACACAGACTTCGTGCCAGGCCTCTCTGACCGACATCGATACCTCTTTTCAGTGCAGCACTCCGTGAGGGATGGGCAGCCATTCCCCAAGAAATCTTCCAACACCTTATTGAACGTATGCCTGCGGGAGTGGAAGCTGTCATCAAGGCTAAGGGTGGGCCAACACCATATTGAATTCCAGCATTACCGATGGAGAGCGTCACGAACTTGAGTAAATTTCAGCCAGGTGTCCAGATACTTTTGATCACATAGTGTACTTGCCTTCCAGTGCTTGAGAATTACGCTTAAATGATCAGTTTTTATTAATTTGTACAGATATGCACTGTCCAGTCACAATGTGACCACCTGTCAAAAGCCTGAATAACCATCTTTTGCGGCGCGGGCTCTTGCGAGACGTGCAGGAATAGAGTCAGTGAGGTTCTGGAAGGCACCGACAGGGATGAGATTCACGTCGACTTCAGTACCGTAGCTAGCTAGGTTTCTCGGTTGGAGATCCATGGCGCGAGCAGCGCGACTGAGGTGGTCCCACAGAATCTCCATTGGGTTTAAATCCGGGGAGCTTGGTAGCGAGGAGAGTAGGGTAAATTCACGCTGGTGTTCTTCGAAACGTGCACGTACAATGTGAGCAGCGTGGCGCGCTGCATTGTGCTGCTGGTAGATGCCATCGTACCGACGAAAAACTAACTGCATGTAGGGTTGGTTGGGGTTGAAGGGACCAAACAGCAAAGTCATCAGTCCCTTGTTTCAAATGTGGTCCATTCCGATAGTGTGACATCTCAGAAAAATCAGGGCGATAAAAGGGAAAAGGCTAAAAAATGTAAAAGGGCAGTCATGTTGTCAGTGGTAAAAACAAAATAAGGTAAGTCAGCAAGAGAGCGAACCCAACGCTATGCTAGAGGCAGCAAATATCCCACCTCTGAAGCAGCAGAGGCAAGACCACCTGCGACTTAAAAGGTGCAACCGCTAGAATGTAGAAGTTCGTATGGGAAAAGGAGGCCAACCAATCCCAAAAAATGAGAAAAACAGAGTGAAAGGGGAAGAAAAGAGGAGCTCTGTCAGGGAGGTGAGTCGGGAATCTCCAAACACGGCTTAGAGTGGGAGATACCCCAACACTCACCGCCCTGCCCCAACACCAGAGAGAGATTAAAAACCTTAAAACTGAGAATAAAAACCACTGTCCCGGAGGAAACCGAGAACCATGTCGACCATCCGGGAATCGTCAACCAACATCAAAGGTAAAGTGCGGGGGAGTCTGTACTGAGCACGCAGAGCCAAAAGAAGGGGGCATTCAACCAAAATGTGGGCTACTGACTGGAAGGCTCCACCACCACAAAGTGGCGGTGGCTCATCACGCAAATGAAAACCATGGGTCAGCCTGGTATGGCCAAAGCGGAGACGACACAGTGTGGTAGAGTCCTTTCGGGAGAGGCGAAAAGAATAACGCCACGGGCCTCGTGTCACCTTAATTGCACTAAGTTTATTCGACAGGGAAGTAGCCTCCCAAGAGTTGGCCCATGATTGTGCGAAGTGGGATTTGATGTGAAGCCGTAAATCCGCTGCAGGAGAGGTTACAGAAAACGGGAGGTAAGTGACTGCTCCCCCAGCCAAACGATCAGCGAGCCGGGATACCCACATGGCCAGGGACCCAAAGGAAGTTAACGGAACAAGCAGCACGGTGAATATCAGCGAGATGGTCATGGATGGCAGAGACCAGGGATGGCGGGATAAACATCGGTCAATAGCCGGCATGTAGGGGTGGTCATGGCCCCAAAGGAAAGATGCCTACTTACACTGATCCATCGTGCCTTCCCGAATGACGAGGTCTCCTAGCCTGGACCCTTCCGACAACTGATGCCGGGTGTTTGCTTTTCACGCCGTACATGCGGCCATTTGTCCGATGGAGCATAAAACGTGATCCATCTGAAAAGGCCGCATGTCGCCACTCTGTGGACGTCCTGGTGATGTACTGGTGTGCACATTGCAGCCTTCGTCACCGATGAACGGCAGTCAGCTTGGGTGCGTGAACCAAGCACTTGCTGCGGAGGCTAATATGCAGCAACGTACGCTAAACGGTCGTTGAGGGGACACTGTTGGTAGCCTCTAGGTTCCTCTGGGCGGTCACTTATTCAACAGCTGCACATCTATTCGCCGTACACATCTCCGAAGCCGTAAGTCACCCCTGTCATCTATGGTCCGTGGTGCACCACAATTGCCTTGGCATCAGTTTTCGATAGCACCGTTTAGTCATGCACGGTGTACTTTAACCGCGGCGGCACGCAAACATTTTACAAACTTAGCCGGTTCGGTAATGCTTTCACCCTCGGCCTGAAAGCCAATGATCATGTCCGTTTGGAAGTCAGATAAATTACTCCGTTTCAGCATTACAACTGTACTGTTTTCGACACGCTTTATATACCCTTCACTGCTAGTGCTTCCACCTGCCGTCTTTCAGTGGTTATTGCATGTCGACATCTAACCCTGGCATTTAACTTGATCGGACCTTCTAACATTCACATTCACACGAATAACCACGTGTAGGCGACAAGGTGTTGTACATCCGTACGTCGCACAGATAGTAGAGGGTAGCGATGATAGGGCAGGAACTGTAACACGGGAGTTCCGTAGCAGATGACCCCTCTGCGTTTTTGTATGTTAATCACCTCTGCAGCGCGCAGGGGATCATCTAGACTCAACGACTGATCAACTGGCACGTTTACCCTGGTCGGATCAATTACGTTTCTTCTTACACCAGGTCGATGGTCTTTTGCAGACACGCCGTCATCCAAGCATGTGGCTGCTCGACACACGGACCGCACCACGGACGCTGTGGACTACAAGAATATTATTGCCACCAGCATTCCTTCAAGCTTTATGTTTTTCTCGACGGCGATTGACTCTTCCAGCTGGAAAACTGTTCGTGTCAAGGCCATAGTCGTGTGCTACAGTGGTTTGAGGAACATGGCAATAAATTCACGTTGGATTCTTTGCCACCAAATTAGTCTGATCCGAACCTACAAACCACCGGCTCGTAATTTAGGGGAACTGCGTGATCTATGCGTAGACATCTGGTCTTTCAACCCCGAAATATACCAAGGGCTTGTGTGATCCATGTCACGCAGAATCGCTGATGTATTGCGTTCCACTCTGTCAATAAATTTTAAATTAAACATCTATGAAACATCCGACCAGTTGTTCTATATGAATGTTGTCTCTGGAGTACCACAGAAGCAATACCTGAATAGACTGTTGGTGTTCTTTGTGGAAGCTATGGACTCGTTATTGAGGCAGAAACTGGAGAATGGAGAATCCATCCTAACGTTAAACTCTACACTATGTACTTTGAGCAGAATATCGTGTGTGTAATGAAAATACATCATCCGTGGTGGGTAGGTAACGTTTTTCGTACGCCAGAAAGCCTGCGGCCAAACGTAACGTTAAATGCAAAAATGACTAAAATCAATCTGTGGGAAGATCCTGGGCACAGATAGACTGTATTTTGAAAGATGTAACTTACAGAAAGTAACCCTACTAAACCGATGGCAATGAAGAGCAGCAGACAGAGTTGTATGTGACCCCTCACAGAAGTATGTCGTCCACTGTGCCTGCTCACAGCAAGTAACCAATTTTTATTTCCTATTTTCACTACTGATCTTTTTAGAACACACTGAAAATGTTGGTGCCATCTGCAAAGAACTAACAACGATGGTTCACATACAGTTCTATCTGTGGTAGTGCGGTAGCGACAGGGATTGGTAAGTAACTTAACATGAACAAATGTGTAACTGCGAATACATAGACAGAAAGAACCTTTATTATAAGATTACACAATTGCAGAAAAACAACTGCAAACAACTACGTCCATAAAATATCTGGGAGTATGTGCACGGGGCGATCCGAAATGGAACGATTACATGAAATTAATCGCGAGTAAGGCAGATGCTAGACAGATTCACTGGAAGAACCTTCAGGAAATTTAGTTCATCAACAAAGGAAGTAGCTTACGAAACAATCGTTCGACCTATGCTTAAATACTGCTTGCCAATATGGGATCCATACCAGGTAAGACTGACAGAGAAAACAGAGAAGATCCAGACAAGAGCAGCGCGTTTCGTTACAGGTCCACTTAGTAAATGCGGTGTGTCACGGAGACGCTGGAAGAGTAGCGTTCTGCATCACGGCGTGGTCTACTGTAAGAGTTCGAGGAGCGAAAATCAACCAATAAATTGCTTTCTCCTACGTATATTCGCGGAAAGACCGTCAGGATAAAATTAGAGAGAATAGAGCCCACACGGAGGTTTACCAGTAATCGTCGTTATAACGGACCGCACGCGACTCCAACGAGAAAAGGGCAAGAGTGGTGCACAACTTAACATTGTCAGTGAAGCTAAAACAGCTTTAAAGGGAGAGAGATTCTCGGTTGCTAAATATGACCTTTATTCCAGGAAGAATTTAGAAACACACTATGGTCTTAAGTTTTTCGATTGTGTTGATCTTTATCGTATCGCCTGTTCCATCGCATTTCTCAACAATAAAGAAAAATTTAAGTAAATTTACTTTGTCCAGTGGGTTAATTCAGAGTACTAGTCAACAGTCACGCATTTTCTATTAAGGCTTTAATTGAACTTTTATTTGTCTAGATCGCGAGTATATGAACTGATATTACCGGTTTCCAAAGTGACAAATTACATGCCGTAAAATATTGTTACAAAATTTAACGCGACACATATCGTACATTCTGGTAGTGAGGTATAAAACTACTAGGTGTTTCGTGATGCTGCTATTTAATAAACAGAGACTTGCATTTGCAAGGGGGGTGCCACTGTACGCACAATTACATAGAAAAAAATTATCGTATTTAAACGTAGTTAAACAATATGCAGTAAAATGTTGGCAAATTATCTTATGGTAGTATGAGGGTTCAACATCTGAAAATAATAAAATGTGCGGGAAGTATAAAAGCAGATAAAAAAATTCTAATGAGCAGGCTGTACTCTGATAATTGAAGGTACTCCATAGTAAATTACGAAGTAATTTAAAAAATAGAATGTAAGATACGAAAGATCAGTGTTGTATCATCAGAAAGCTCATTTCACGTCAGTAATTTACGCGATAATGTAACAGACGTAAAATGCAGAATGGCCAAGGGGGCACGTTGTGCCATCGATGAGTTCATTGCAGCTACCAGGGGTCTCTTACGGCGCGCTGTGACTTGTCAATCGCCAACGTACAGCGGGCGAGTGTAGAACGGCCCTTCTGCATAACATTGCATCACATTTTACCACATTTGATTTTAATTTTATAAATTATATTATGTAATTGGGTATACGGTGGTGCCCTCTTGCAAATGTACGCCTCTTTGTATATTAAATAGCAGCACCAAGAAACACACTGTGGTTCTATAACTCAGATCTTAAATGTACAATATATGACGTGTTACGCTTTGTAATGATATTTTACGGCATGTTCTATGTAACTATCTTTTCTTCTCGTGTTGCACTTATTGTAAGTAGATATAACTTTTTATAAGCTATACTTTTTTCCCTCTATTTTGCATCTGATGAATGCTAGCACATTCAAAACATAATATTTTATAATTCCACAATCTAGATAAATAAAAATATATTAAAAATTAAGATCGCTGGTCCACATTCTTGATCATATCAAGCCTGACAAATCAAAATACTAAGAATTGTCAGGAAACACACCTGATCAAGTATATCTGAAAACCCTATCGGTTACACACATATTGCATTCGAAATAAGTTTGCCGAGACGCCAAACCCTCTTAATCTCTATAACTTGTATGCCTACTTCGATGAAACTGATCGTAAGTAAGGAAATCCTACAGTGACTTTCTCCGTTTTAATACATCGGCCTGCTGCGGGTTTTCATTGTTCTCCGAGGGATGTGTCCCCGCTTCGATATCCAGACTCATTGCCCCCTGCTTTCTGATCTACGGCGGAGGCGACGGAGAGTAACATTAAGAACCGTAAAATTTCCCGTTCTGGTAGCGTTCTTTTGTTATACAGTTGAATCCGTAGCTCTGGTACAGAATTTTCTGTGTTTCAGCTTGCTTCGCAACGGAGAGCATTTCCAGTACCTTATTTGGAAACTTGACACTCCCCCACCCCCCTCCAGTTGTGTGGCTCAGCCGTTTCGTTCCTGCATAATCCACTTTACAAGAAATGTTCCGAGTAGAATTTCAGAGTTTTTGTGGTGTTATAAAAACTTAATACTGTTGCGCAGCGCAGTCTTTTAGCCATCCTCGAAACTCACGATTTCTTATCAGATATGTCAAACGATCCTTTGTCCTGAGGTATTGCAGCTCAAAAATGCGATGGTTCTATAAAAACTCTAAAGTCTGTGACAAAAACAACCTTTGTCATTTGAGAAGGGCTATTTTTGTGTGAAAGCTGGTAACAATGCATCCCGTGTGTTCGTTATCGCCTTCGCAATACTTGTTGGATTGTTTCAGTCTACTCTTTGTCAAGTGACGGTTCAGTGTCTGTGGTTCTGTAATGGATTCCAAAGACAGTGTTCAGAGGCCTAAAAAGCGGAAACTTCAAGAAAGAAACAAAAATGTAACGAAGAAGCTGACGGGCGAGCAACACATGAATTACGTAGGTAAAACTCTTCCCGCCAGATGGCATAAAGAAGTGACTTCTTTATTGTTTATCAAGATTTCTCCCTAAGTTCGTGTACGAAACAGAATCAGTTCATTCAAGTACATGATGACTGGGAGACAGTCATTCTCTCTCCTCAAGAACGTCCAACACCTTTCCTCATCTCCCAAGCACACCAGTCAACGATATCCAACATTTAAGAAGCTGCTGACCACTACTTAAAAAAACAGTAAAATTGTAAAATTGAAAGGGTAAGGAAGTATAAAATTGAGGGATCAGGACCTTCGCATATGTTTACTGGACCTGGACGTACGGCTGCACTTCGAAACATCGTGAAGCTTCCACGTGAGTTAACTTTCAGTCAGATGTACAACAATGTACTCAAGATTAAGAAGTCACAAGCTGAGCACCTCAAGGCGCATTTTCCTTATTTGATGAGTGACAGCCAAAACATGTTCTCCCTTTGGAAAGGAAAAAGATGAGCTGAACTTGGATATGACAATCTGACGAGTAGTCGAGAGGACCAGTGAACATTTGTTTGATCAGTTCCGCGTATCTTTAGTATAACAAACATTTGTTCTGTAAAAATTGGTCTATTATGAAGTTATAAAGTATAGTTATTGCACCTGTGGAGTCAGTCTACACTCTAGCTACATTTCCGACAAAAACACCCTATGTTAATGATGATAATTTGAAAAAATAAAAATCTCGTTACACTGAAATGTAAGTTGGTACAATGTCATAAAATTTAGACATTTCTAAGAAGCAACATAATGTAGTTGACAATTAATTGTAGGTTTTTTTAAGGGGGGGTCGGGGTTAGGATGTCAAACCGGCCGACTGGGAATAGATGAGTAGGCGTGGCACTGCATTTTGGCACACTTAAGACCAAATAATGCGTTTTACATTTCCTCGAACATACACGTTTTACATATCAAATTCTTCAAAAAGATGTGTGCTACAAACATTTTTGGTAATTCGATTTTTTAAAATTTGGCGTCCTATGTCAAACGCTCGAATGGAAGGGGAGCGAGGGAGCGCTGAGTATCAAGTTTTTGCCCGGTTCGGAAATACCGTAGATCCGGGGCCTGCACTGCCTCTTAGAGTTTAAAAAAATTAGATTAACAGCTCGTACAAGGGCATATAAGCCCCATTCGTGAATGGAATGGGAAGAAATCTCAATGCATGCCAAAACAAAAATATATCCTTCGTCACACACTGGACAAAGACGCGCATAATACAGATGCAGAGGAAAATACGAGTAGAAAAATGTGGTAGTAAGCCCAATAGTACAACGTAGACTGAAATGTTACGTTAAAGTATGTCCACTTTTTCTCTTAAAGAGCAGCGTCAGCCACGTTGCTGCAAGTTGTGCAGCTCAGCTCGCATCGAGGCGCAACAGGTTTATGACCAGGGAAGAGAGTTCAGCACACGCTAAAGCTGGACAGCTGGCGACGCAACGTCCCACAAACAGGCCAACCATTTGTGTTACTAAGGGCTGCATATGGCGTAATGAGTATCCACAGCCCGTACTACATAGCCATAGTGTCAGGCGCACGAATTTGTTCGATTCATCCCTGTGACAGTTCCGGGAAGTATGTGTGGGAGAGACGAACACGCTCTACAAATCGGCTACGAAGGTAGCTCTGAGTTTAAAAAAATATCTTCTTTTGAGAATACATCTTTTAGAGTTTTAAATTTTCTCTAGTTAAAACACCAATGAAAATTAAGGAAACTTTTAATGAGCAGCATTGTAATGAGTTACATGTTTATAACTAATACACTTAAAGTATCATGATTACAGATCCGATCTATTGACTTCTGACGTTCGTCCAATGCATTTGGAAGCCCAAAATACGCGCCGAGCGACTGACCTTCAGACCTTGTTACTCCGTCGCCGGCGCGAAATTAGTATGGCAGTTTATACGCAAGGTATGGTACTCGGTAACTATGATTGTTCGCTCGTTCGTCGCGCACATTTGTTCTTAGACTACGCATGCTATTAAACTGTTGCCTGCAAGACAAAAACCGTTCCCCTAGGCCGAAATGGACAGATTCCGTCGCCTGAGGAACGACTTGCCGTTGAGTCTGTAGTTCCTCTCAAATAAGGGTCAACTACAAAGTTCTAAACTTCTCTGCATGTTCAAAGAACTTTTTATGTTATATTTTCTCATCTGCGAAGCCGCTTCAAAGAATATTAAGTAAGATATGCACTTTTTGAAGTGAAGTCAAATAGCAACCCAGGGTCCGTCCTGGCTCTCACCGTTCTGTATTTATAACTATACAAAGAATAAAAAGACCTAGGAAACTAATAATTTGTAGCAAGTTTTGAACGATTCTTGTGAACACCCGCAAAACAATATTGTCATAATACGGAATATAAGCTAGACAAAAACCTGTGTGTTAATGTTTCACTAAACTTTTTTACTTTTCAAACTACAGTGAAGCGCCGAAGAAACTGGTATAGGCATGCGGATTCAAATACAGAAATATGTAAACAGGCAGAATACGGCGCTGTTGTCGGCAACACAACAGGTGTCTGGAGCAATTGTTAGATCGGTTACTGCTGCTACAATGGCAGGTTATCAGATTGAACTTAGGTTCAACGTGGTGTTCTAGTCTGCGCACGAGCGATAGGACACATCTCCGAGGTAGTGATGAAGTGATAATTTTTCCGTACGATCAAATGATGAGTGTACCGTGAATATCAGGCATCCGGTAAAACATCAAATCTTAGACATCGCTACGGCCGGAAAACGATACTGCAAGAACGGGACCAACGACGACTGAAGAGAATCGTTCAATGTGACAGAAGTGCAACGCTTCAGCAAATTGCTGCAGATTTCAGTTCTGGGCCATCAAGTTTCAGCGTGCGAACCCTTCAGCGAAGCCGGTCGTGGTGGCTGAGCGGTTCTAGGAGCTACAGTCTGGAACCGCGCGACCGCTACGGTCGCAGGTTCGACTCGTGCCTCGGGCATGGATGTGTGTGATGTCCTTAGATTAGTTAGGTTTAAGTAGTATTAAGTTCTAGGGGACTGATGACCTCTGAAGTTACATAGTGCTCAGAGCCATTTGAACCTTCAGCGAAACGTCATCGATATGGACTTTCGGAGCCGAAGGCCATCTCGTCTACCCTTAATTACTACACGACACAAAGCTTTACGCCTCGCATGAGCCCGTCAAAACCGGCATTGGACTGTTGATGTCTGGAAACATGTTGCCTGGTCGGACGAGTCTCGTTTCAAACTGTGTGGAGCGGATGGACGTGTACGGGTATGGAGACAACCTCACGAATTCATGGACCCTGCATGTCAGCAGGGGACTGTTCAAGTTGGTGGAGGCTCTGTAATGGTGTGGAGCGTGTGCAGTTGGAATGATATGGGAACCCTGACACGTCTAGATACGACTGACAGGTGACACGTAAGGATCCTGTCCTATCACCTGCATTCATGTCCACTGTGCATTCCGACGGAGTTGGGCAATTCCAGCAGGACAATGCGACACACCACACGTCCAGAATTGCTAGAGTGGCTCCAGGAACACTCTTCTGTGTTTAAACACTTTCGTTGGCCACAAAACTCCTCAGACATGAACATTATTGAGCACATCTGGAATGACCTGCAACGTGCTGTTCAGAAGGATCTCCACCCCCCCCCCCCCCCCGTACTCTTACGGATTTATGGACAGCCCTGCAGGATCCATTATGTCAATTCCCTCCAGCACTACTTCAGACCTTAGTCCAGTCCATGCCATGTCGAGTTGCGGCACTTCTTTGGGCTCGCGGGGGCCCTACACGATATTAGGTAGGTGTACCAGTTTCTTTGGCTCTTCCTGTAGGGTTTTCGTGAAAAGGGGGCAATTTCCCGTGAACAATTTTATGTAGCGATTGCTGAAGCCGCAGTTTTTCATTGCGACCGTCCGCTTTATGCCACCCAGACTACCCTTCCCAGTGCCAGAAAACTAAGAGTGAAATGAAATTAATCGAGGAAATCTGATTAGATTCACGATGCTGACGAGATGAGTTTACTGGTAGTGAGCAATGACCCATCAACTGTGTAATTAAAAACCTCACTAATTAAATCAGTCAATATGAACGTCAAAAGTTTCTCCAATCAACACGACCGACGTCAGGCCAAGTAAAGCGGGTTATCGTGTGGAAGGCGTTAAATATTTTTCCCGCCCACCATTCAATTAATATTGAAATAGCTCAAAATGGCGAATTTTCTCGAAGTCCGAACCGTTACTCTCGAACCTAGCCAGAGCGCACGCTAGCGCGCAGGGACACCACTTGTGCGAGATTCGAACTGGTGTCCAACCAGGCCCTGTAACCTAAACTTCAAACGGCCGAGCCACTCCACTAGTCTGAGGCCACTGTAGCCGTTAGCGCCTCCACCCCGAGTTTTTCTGGCATTGGACACGTCTTCGCCTCCTGCGGAAGCTTGCTATGTGGTGGCCGAAGTAACAAAAGCATACACAACTGATCTCCTGGCCTTAGTTGTATGCAGCCGCGTAAGAGACGTCGCTTCGTGAGTACCCGCAACGTGCTTGTTACCGCCATCTCTCTCCATCACCTTGGATGGAACGTAGGATTTGCGCTCTATTAAAATTACGGTTCGATAGTTATGGTACACTACATAAATGACGTTGTAAACAATCAAACAAGAAAGTGAGGTGGTCGGCTCCCAATTTCCCTTACTCATCCTTTCTTCCCCTACCAACGCCACCATTATTACTGGTAACCCTACCATTTAGAATAGAATATTATCAGTAATATTCTCAGTAATATTCTATTCTAAATGGTAGGGTTACCAGTAATAATGGTGGCGTTGGTAGGGGAAGAAAGGATGAGTAAGGGAAATTGGGAGCCGACCACCTCACTTTCTTGTTTGGTTGTTTGTTTTGTACATAATTAGAACCACACATCATTCAGTATTAGTCCACTGTGTATTTTATATTCTTAAAGAAAATAAATTGCATTTTGTAAGTACTAAAAATTATTTGATCGCGTAACCTCTGCGCTTTTACGTAACTAAACCAATTACTTTCGATGCAAGTACAGTTTACATGCAAAAACATAAATAGGTAATTGTTATTTCGTACTCAATACGACGTTCTCCTTCATGATCAAATGCGAGAGTTCCTTTTTACTACTGATAAATGCGAAAGTTGTTTCTGAATAACAAACAAGTTTTATATAAGTTCGACAAAGTATTGAAGCGAGATTTGATGTAATTTTGTTTTGGTTTTCTTTAGTTTACCTTTATGTCGAAGAAATTGCGCTTTCTAGCGCTGTATGATAAATACGTAGCTTGGAACTTAAATAGTGGCAACACTGCTGTGGGGACACTTTGCAATAGAATCTGCTACTGTCACTGATAGCACACGCTGTTGACATACCTACCTGACCTCCGAGCAAATGGACTCGCTCGTACCTACGTCACCGCAGTGCGCACAATAGACGGAAACCCAGTCACTTGTGAGCGAGCGGTCTAACGGAATGGTGTCACTATGTTTCCGAAACAGGAACAACGGAGTTGTATCATTATTGAATTCGCCAGAGGTCGTATAGCACGACAGTGTCATTAAGGTCTTCAAGACAAGAAAGAAGCGGTGACCCTTTCTGAGCACCCCACCCATCATTCTGCACGACAATGCGCGGGCACACAGCGCAAGCTGTGACTGCTCCTGTTCGGTCGATGGGACTGGGAAGTACTGTACCATCCACCATACTTCCCTGACTTAAGTCATTGTGACTTCGATCTGATACCGAAGATGAAGGAATCACTTCGTGGCATTCGCTTCAAAACTGTTCCAGACGTTCGACAGGCAGTACACCGCTCCATTCGCACCGTTAACAGAACACGCTCTGCTAACAGTATACTACGCCTGCCACATCGCTGGCAACGGGTTCTACACAACATTGGTGACTACTTTGAAGGACAGTAACATGTACAAACATGTAACTCTTTTGTATCTATTGTGAATAAATAGTTGCCACTATTTAAGTTCCAAACCTCGTACGTATTGTTTTCTTTATCTTTAACACCCTCTGTTTCATGTTCCAAATGAACAAGTTAAACATTGACAATTTTAATTTTGCTGTAAATAATGTTAACTTTTATTTAACAGATAGGGAGATAACTATGTAGAGCAAAAATGTTCTGTAGGTTACCTAACGCCCGAAAGAGATGCAACACACCTTACGTACAGGAGACGCGGAACTACCTTAACTGACCAAAGCCACTAGGAAAACTACTGTTGTCTACGCTTACTTATGACACTCTACGGATGCGTAAGATACTTTTACAACCCCAATGCAGCAACATGTACGGGGCAGACAGCAGTCGAGTAACACGACAGGAGGTTGGGAGCCTGCAGCAACCATGGCAGCTGCACTCGTGCAGTCATACGAGTGCCTCGCTTGCATGCGCCACTCCCAGTCCGTCAACAGTAATGCAATAAGCTTCAAAGGGCCGCCCCCCCCCCCCCCCCGTTTCTGTAACGGATATCGATTCCCGTAGATTCCATTTCCATGTTCGAGGTTCAGCTCTCGCCATTATTTTGTAACTGTGTGCAAAGAACTGTAACTGTGTGACAGAACTACCTCAATTTGTTTCCTCTGGTTTACAATATAATTTCATGTTTAACTTCACTGACTGTAGTTATCCCCTGTCCATTTTTTTTATTATTAATTGTATCATCGGCTATACAACAAACCTTTGCGAGTATGCGCCGAAACCCCCTTTTACCCGGAAGACTTCCTGGTCAAAACAGAATACTGGAAGTGTGTGTGCCTTTCGTGCATGCGTGTAAATCAGCAACCAATGACGAGGCGAGTGTCTGTGACGCCAACGATCTGTGGATTGTGCCGAATGTGGACTTCTGAATTTCGGAGTATGCTGCACACTGCTCATGCGCAGAGACAAGGCAGTCTAGCGGCGTCCGCTAACATCGGAAGTTATAACCTATTGTTGTCGAGGTCACTCCTATTATAGAAATTTATTTTATGGTCCGTGTCTTCTTAATCTTTATTATGCTTTTTCCTTTGTTTTCGTGGCACACTGAAAAGTTACAGAAGGTTTCATACTAATGTTCTCCTACAAGAAACGAAATACCTGAAAGCATGAAGTATATGTTTTACAGAGAAAAAAAAACTTATGTAGAAATAAAAATGTAAACACATAAATATGTTTCAGTGAAAATTAATAGAACAGTGAAAAAGGGAGATTTATTGAATAAGAAAAATTATTTTCGGTGTTATTTGTCACTTAGAAAGAACACAAGATACAAAGGATAAAGCAAAAAGGCACTTTTTACTGCGTTCTCCATATTGTCGGATGTGTTTGGAAGTACGTATCTTCTCAAGCATATACATGTGTATGTTCTGAAATGTTTGGAGGACGCTTTTCCTATTCTTTTAGTTCTCGGGAGTGTAGAGAATTTACCACATGACCGTTAACAAGAACTTGGACTACGAATTCTACTGTGGTCATTAATGAACTCTTATTGTCATTGCTTGTTCCTACGTTTTGTCACTATATTTCCATTTTTCCATAAAAAGGATAGTCACTTTCACCATTCAGATGCCAAACTGCACAGCAGACAGCTCTCACGACACCGGAAATTTTTGCGCTGACGTGTAAACGAAAATGACCACTCAAAACAGACAAGCCTTAAGTAGGGAATACAACGCCAGGGGCGCTGCAGCAGACGCACTTGCCTCGAGCATTCGACCGATACAGTCGATCGTGTGAAAGGGACTGAAGACGGATACCTACGGGATCAATGAACAAATTATCAGCCGTTTGATAGGGAAAGGGTGCTAGACCATCCTTCATTCTTTTATTCTTAGAAGCCACTGCCATGATGACAGCCGCATTCACTGCAACTCGCCGTTACGACCAAGCGGTAAAACCACTAGCGGCAAATGACTGGCTTTTGCAAAAAGGCTTTGCTGCATTTGGAACGAGCACACTTACTGTGTAGTGCGATCGCGTTCTTCGGGGACATATCCCACGATCTGCCACGTGAACCTCAATAGCCTGCATACGTCGGATCTTTACCCAACTACTGCAGGTACGGGGAATTGGCAGAAAAAAGACAATCTTTGTCTTGCGAAGGTTCTCATCTGCCTTGAGTCAGGTCAGCACAACAGAACTGCGCAATTTCCCGTGAACAATGTTATGTAGCGATTGCTGAAGCCGCCATATTTTTCACTGTGACCGTCCGCTTTACGCTAGAATCGTCTAAACCAGGGGTCGCCATGCTATGGGCCGCAGTCACTTCATCCGGCTCGCCGACTGTTCTTGAATATGCCTGATAAAACATCTGAAACACCACACTTTGTGATACAATTTACATTTAAATTTTATGTTTAGAAAACCGGGAGACCTTCACTTGTGTAAGGGCCTTTCTGGCTGCTATGTGCCTTAAATTTACCATGTTCAGTTTTAAATTGTGTCTTGATACTGTACAGAACTACAATGAAGCCGCAATTTTGTCAGTTATCTGGCCCCCTGTTAAAGTATGGTGACCTTTGGTCTAAACTGCTGTTTAACAGAATCATGAACGATTTCTAGAAGTGGATGAGAATGCAGTAATGAATAAAAACTCTGTAGTGATGGGTACAACCGAATGAAACAATCGACAAACTGTTGTAATTCTACGTGTCGATTTGACCATTCATTCTTTTGAGCGAAACCAACCTGTGAGAGCAACCGCATGAGAATAGTCTACGCAGTCGCCTGATCCCCGGCGCGTTCAGTTCCGAGCGCTATGTTATCACTTGTCATTGTTATTTTCGTTCCGCTATTTGGCTTTTATTGGGTGCCAGTAAATAGCTTTTATTACAGTTTTTCGTCTGTGTTTATGAATAGGTTTTTGCTTACTGCAATAGCGAACTTTCTGTCTGGACGGTGGTTGGCACTGACTCCCAGTCGGGAGGACTACGGTTCAGACCGGCGTCAGGCCATCTTGATTCAGGTTTTCCGTGATGTCCCTACATCGCTTGAGGCAAATGCCGGGATGGTTCCTTTGAAAAGGGCACGGCCGATTTCCTTCCCTGCTCCGAACTTGTGCTCCGTCTCTAATGACCTCGCTGTCGACGGGACGATAAACACTGATCTCCTCCCCCCCCCCCCCCCCTCCTCTCTATCTCCTATCTGGATCAAAATGGCGAAACGCTCAGTGGCATGGGAATGGAAGAAATATGACTGGATAGAAAGTGGTCCTCAAGAAAAGTTCAATGCTATATACGGTATCCGCAAACGGACGATTCACGTTGTGAAACTACATTAAATAAATTTAAAAAATTGCGAATGAATGATAATATTTCTCGCGGAAACAATACTTCCGGGATGGGACAGTATGTTTGAAAAGTGATTAAGTCACCAAACAAATAAAAGACTATCTTATTTGCTTCCCATGCACGGCATTAGTATTTACCGCATAAAAATTGTAAATCACGGGTGCAAACCAGCAGAAAGAGATGCAGTTTCAGTAGTTTAAATAATGCAATATTTCATTTATTTAAACAAAATTGTAATGTAGCACCAGTATTTTAACCTTTTAAAAGTAACGAAAAATTCATATTTAATGCCAGAACTACGAAACAAATTTTATTTAAGTGAATAAATACATAAATTTTGAGAGTTACGTTCTGCTTCTCCTTGAAATAAGATAGGATATTTGTGTCTTAAAAAAGCTAGCGACCTTAGTCATGATTCATGTACGAGGGGCGTTCAATAAATAATGCAACACTTTTTTCCGGCCAATTGCAGGTGACATTTGTTGTGGAACTTCGTGGAATATTCCCGCTTCAGCATATACAGTTTCATGAAGCTCCGATGTAAGTGGAGGCGCTATACATAGCCTTCAAAATTGTCTCTGTGTAACGAAGGTGCGTTCCAAGCCGAGAGCTGTCATTTAGTTTCTTTTGGCGGCTCAAATGCTTCAAATGGCTCTAAACACTTTTTTTTCACTTGCCGCCTTGATTTTACGACTCACCACCTAATTGCTTGAGGTGGGTCTTTACTGACCACTTAGCCGCTGCGATCGGTATATGGGAGCTGATATGGCTGAACCTCCTCACCAGTTCCCGCACCCGACCGCACCTTTTCCAGTGTCCCGCCACGTGGAGGCGGGTCATAGTTGATCGTGGTTTGTTTTTGTCTCATTTTGTTTTCTTTTTCTTGGTTATCTTTGTTTGCTATGCATCTTTTCTTTACGGCAACTTTCCCAAAGCGTTTAGCAAAAATTTAGATGAAGTTTAAATTTTGAAGCACTATGGAACATTACATCTGAGGTAATCAGTCCCCTAGACTTAGAGCTACTTAAACCTAACCAACCTAAGGACATCACACACATCCATGCCCGAGGCAGGATTCGAACCTGCGACCGGCGCAGCAGCGTGGTTCCGGACTGAAGCGCCTAGAAACGCTCGGCCACAGCGGCCTCTTTTGACGGACAACCACAGTATCGCAGATATTAATAGGCGCTTGCAGAATATCTACGGAGACCTGGCAGCTCCCGTGTGCAGGCCGGCCGCACACAGCTGTGACTCGTACAAAGTTGGAACGTGCGGACACTCATTCGAGGTGATCGATCACGATCAAATATTTCGCTACACAGCTGGATATGTCTGTTGGTAGTGCTGACAGTTTGCCACCAGTTACGCCACTCAAAGAGCACCGGAGAACCATCTACGCGGAATTGCTGGAAATGTTACGAGGGAGGTTACTGATGCAGAAGACGTGGGCTCCGACCATTCTAGAGCGACCAGTAACGTGGCGTAAGGCCGTTGCGCTGAACGGAGCTTATGTTGAAAAATAGGTTTTTATAGCCGAAAGATCGGGGAATAATATCGTGTATTGGAATCCTGAATAAAACAATCACGCTTCCAGAAAAAAGGTGTTGCAGTACGTATTGAACGCCCCCACGTACAGGCTGGTCCTTTGATTGTGACCGGGCCAAATATCTCACGAAATAAGCGTCAAACGAAAAAACTACAAAGAACGAAACTCGTCTAGCTTTAAGGCGGAAACCAGATGGCGCTATGGTTGGCCCGCTAGATTGCGCTGCTAGCTCAAACGGATATCAACTGCGTTTTTTTTTTTTTAATAGGAACCCCCATTTTTATTACATATTCGTGTAGTACGCAAAGAAATATGCACGTTTTAGTTGGACCACTTTTTTCGCTTTGTGATAGATGGCGCCGTAGTAGTCACAAACGTATAAGTACGTGGTATCACGTAACATTCCGCCTGTGCGGACGGTATTTGCTTCGTGATACATTACCCGTGTTAAAATGGACCGTTTACCAATTGCGGAAAAGGTCGATGTCGTGTTGATGTATGGCTATTGTGATCAAAATGCCCAGCGGGCGTGTGCTATGTATGCTGCTCGGTATCCTGGACGACATCGTCCAAGTGACCGGACCGTTTGCCGCATAGTTACGTTATTTAAGGAAACAACAAGTGTTCAGCCACATCTGAAACGTCAACCACGACCTGCAACAAATGATGGTGCCCAAGTAGGTGTTTTAGCTGCTGTCGCGGCTAATTCGCACACCATTCGATTGCACCAGTACCATATTTCTATGCACCAGGAATTGCATGGCGACGACTTTGAACGTTGTGCACAGTTCTGCCACTGGGCACAAGAGAAATTACGGGACGATGACAGATTTTTTGCACGCGGTGTTCTATTTAGCGACGAAGCGTCATTCACCAACAGCGGTAATGGAAACCGGCATAATATGCACTATTTGGCAACGGAAAATCCACGATGGCTGCGACAAGTGGAACATCAGCGACCTTGACGGGCTAATGTATGGTGCGGCATTATGACAGGAAGGATAATTGGCCCCCATTTTATCGACGGCAATCTAAATGGTGCAATGAATGCTGATTTCCTACGTAATGTTCTACTAATGTTACTACAAGATGTTTCGCTGTATGACAGAATAGCGATGTCCGGCACATAGCTCGTATGCGGTTGAAGCGGTATTGAATAGCATATTTCATGACAGGTGGACTGGTCGTCGAAGCACCATACCATGGCCCGCACGTTCACCGGATCTGATGTTCCCGGATTTCTTTCTGTGGGGAAAGTTGGACGATATTTGCTATCGTGATCCACCGACAGCGCCTGACAACATGCTTCAGCGCATAGTCAATGCATGTGCGAACATTACGGAAGGCGGACTACTCGCTGTTGAGAGGAATGTCGTCACACGAAATGCCAAATGCATTGAGGTTGACGGACATCATTTTGAGCATTTATTGTATTAATGTGGTATTTACAGGTAATCACGCTGTAACAGCATGCGTTCTCAGAAATGATAAGTTCACAAAGGTAGATGTATCACATTGGAACAACCGAAACAAAATATTCAAACGCACCTACGTTCTGTATTTTAATTTAAAAAACCTACCTGTTACCACCTGTTCGTCTAAAATTGTGAGCCATATGTTTGTGACTATTACAGCGCCATTTATCACAAAGCGAAAAAAGTAGTCCAACTGAAACATTCATATTTCTTTACGTACTACACGAACATATGATAAAAATGGGGGTTCCTATTTAATAAACGCAGTTTATATCTCTTTGATCTATGGCAGCGCCATCTAGTGGGCCAACCATAGCGCAATCTGGTTTCCCCCTTCAAGCTAGACGAGTTTCGTTCTTTGTAGTTTTTTTCGTTTGACGCTTACTTCGTGAGATATTTGGCCCAGTCACGAGCATTTGACCACCCTGTATAACCGAAAAAGTATGAAGTGCAATCACTGAAACCCGAAGATTGAAAGCATTCATATAACTGATTTAATACAGCCGCATTCTAGCAGAAAACGAGACCACAGCAATTAAACAGATAGACATTCTCAAAGAATGCGCCGAAAAAGTTGGGCTACAAATTTCCTTCCAAAAAACCAAATTCATCTGCTCAAAATTTGAAACTCAAAAACTGACTACAAAATATGGACAAATTGAGAGAGTTCCATTCTTTAAATACTTAGGCGAGGTCCTAGAACCCACAGGGGGAGAGAAAACTGCACAAAAAGTTCGACTGCAAAAACTGAAAAGAGCATACTGGAAAACCCACAACATCTACATTCACTCAAAAATACGACACTACAATACAGTAATCAAGCCCGAAGCACTATATGCCAGCGAAACACTCACACTCCATAGAAAAGGCGACCTGGAAGGCATCCTGAAGGAGGAACGCAAAATTATCAGAAAGATTCTTGGCCCAAAAAGAACGGAACATGGATACAGGTTACAGTCTCGGAAAACTACAGAAAAATTATCTAACCTCGCCGCAGACATCCGGAAAGAAGACTAAAATTTTACGGTCATATCCACAGACTCCCAACACCCAGACTCTCCCACAAAATTTTAATATACATTGAAAAATTGAAAACCATACCCTGGATACAAGAAACCAAAACAGATCTGGCAAATGCACAAATAAATTCTTCAGAAGTTATAAACAGAAATGTATACAGGCAAAAAATCAATAGTTGGAAAGTACAACCCGAGAATGAAGTTTGCAAGAGACAGGGGACAAAATGGACAGAGGAAAGAAAGAGAATTCATGGGGAAAGAATGAGAGAAATTTGGAGAATTAAAAAATTGAATCGGAAAAGCTTTGCGTGATCCGTATGGGTCCAATCGCACATAATAATAATAATAATAATAATAATAATAATAATAATAATAACTGATTTAACCGTCAGTCTTGTGTCAATCTGTGAAACCACTTAAACCCGAAGAGTTATTGGAAAACATTCAATTCCACTGAAAAACAGAGTGAACGAGAAAACGATCGTCTGGCGAGTCGGCCTCTCGTGCCCTTCCGCTTGCTGACGGAAAACGGACGGTCCGTCAAACAGTCACTTCACTTCCATCGCTCAGTACTGAGGAGTGCGACGCGACTTGGTTTTGAGTTGCCATGTGACTCTGCGTCCTATTCTCAGCGCTTCTACGCATGCGCAGTTCTCGTCGCAAGCCCCTCGCAGCAGTTACAGCTCAGGGCAGCAGCTGGTAACTGCAGCTGCCTGCGCGAGGCCGATCAAATGCACGGGCTGCAGAAGCATTCACGCCGATGCAAGGAGATACTTTGATGTCGAAAGGCGGGACTGAATCTAATTTCTACGGAAGAAAACACAAGGAAAACAGCGTCCTCTTGCCCAGCCAGCACGCCTTGGGAACGTGAGCTGGACAGCTCGTCGTGGCGCCGGCACGCGCGACTGCCTGCAGACGTTCCTTTGTTCCCTCCTCTCCTCTCTCCCGGCCTGCCCACGCGGTCACGGCCGGCCGAAGCGACGACTTGAAAGCAGTTCCGCCAACAGCTGCGTTCGCGGAAACCGAGTCAGCTCGCTAGTCTCCCCAACGCCAACACACTCACTCGTCAGCGGTATGTCCTTATAAGTCCAACTACCTGGGAGGTTACTGCTATTGACAACACTAATTTCACGCTAATATCTCTTCCCATCGAACCAAGTTACCTGCTATTTCAAGCTACATTTTCTCATTTAAGAAATAGATTCCTTTTTTTCCCTTTGGTCTTTAGGACAAGTGTATTCTAAACAATTACGCAGTAACTGCAGCACTATCACAAAGGATGTTTCTGTCACCTTAACCTTGTTAACGGCGATTTAAAGCTATATTGACTTAACCGACAGCGACTGTTTCAAACACACGAAAATGGTTTTTGGAGATCACTATGAAATACAAGCTTGTTCACTTTCATTATTTTATGAAGTAACATGTTTCGAGGCATAAACGTGTTCAGTGCACAATGCCAATACAAAAACATTTAACAAAAGCACACATCTATTGGTATAAAAGTTGTTCTGTATAATCTTTACATGTGATGCGGTTATCCTGCGGCGAAAGAAGGAAAACCTAATGAGAGGCAATATTCACGACGTTTGTTGGTCTGCTATTCAACACAAGCAATTTTAAATGCTCACTACTTCTCGTATTAAACGGCTCTCTTGCTGTTGTGTGTTCAGTTTAGGAATAGGAAAAACCAACTTGTTAAAACTGATACCGGTACTTTAGTTCTGAATAATCCATATTTTTCGGTATTTGTTTGCCGTTATGTCAAGTGTTTTTTTTTTTTTACTAATTACTGGGTAAAAGAGTTATTTTTAAAGAACGGGTAGGTTTTGTTAGTAAACTGTACAATGCTTTGAAATATCGCGTTATTATAAGAAATGGGAAAAGCGATCAGTGCTATCTTAATGACATTTGCGACACAGACGGGCAACAAACAAATGGCGTAAGGTTTGGTACAGCACTGCTCACACTATAATGTACCTGCTACCATGGGTCGTGGCTCATTAGATGGTACGCGTGTTCATGCAGTTTGCAGGACTTTCACCTGGTCTGTATGGCAGTTTCTCATTGCCGTTGTCAAACATCCGCTGTATTACAGAATGGCACCATCCCTAATCTGGAATTATTTTACGAAGTGCGGTATCAGTGATGTACAATGCTTCATTTGCCTTTAAAGATTAAAAACGAGAGTAGCCACAACAAACCTGCGATATAATATAAGTCCTGTTTACACAACATGCGGTATCTGCTTTTGGCCCTTCAAAACGAGCAAATTAACACCCAAAATAGTCTTTCAGCCTCAGTTTTCACCCTTTAGCTTTGACTGTTTGTTACGTCCAAATAGTAGTATCATCCCCAATTACAACATGATTTTTGAGCAGAGTTTCAGGAAATTAGAATCAATAGCAGAATACTGGTGATTTTTTTTGTAGTAGTCAAGCACATCACTTTTCGAGAAAAGCAGCCAATGGTAGACAGATAGTTTTTTATTTGCCTATTTAATTTAATATTTTGATTCTATATATCTTGAAACTGAAGGAGTCAAAATTTTTCAATCTTTGTTCGATTTCTACGTTTATTACAGTATGTAACAGGAATAAAAAACCTAAAATTGGTTATTTCAGAAACCGTTTATTTTGTGCGGCATTAACAGCCCATTTGAACCGCTGTTAAAAAAATAAATAAAAGAACGATATAATCTAAAATCTTTTATATCATCGATAACCATCATCCAAATTCAGTCTTCTGCATTGCTATGGCTCCTTGGTATTGTTTATAAACAGTGGTTACCAAGCTCAAGTAGAAATAGCATCACAAGAAGCATGCTCCCAGATATCGTACGAAAACGTGAGTACTAATTTTCTTTTTTCTTCAAATAGCGGACCAACAAACGAAGTGAAATTCCTTCATATTACGTTTTCTTTCCCTTTCTCTGCCAACACTGTCGAGAACAACTTCAGTATCTGTAAGTACTTTTGTTAAATGCTTTTGCATTACCATCATAGCCTGAAGATTAGGTTTACACATCCAAACGTGCTGCTTCATTAAATAATTTAAGGCAACAAATCGTTTAGCTGGTAGCGGTCTCTATGAAAGAAACCTTTTCGTTTTGTTAATGGCTACTGAGCTCCGAAGCTAAAGTATGAGTTACTTAAAGAAGTATCTCAACCACCCTCTTTATGTAGCTTCATTTACGCCAAAAAGTTTATCGGCCTGTCACCAATCGTCAGTGTAGAGTTTTTAACGACTGCATTCTGAATACTACAATTGTTTTATTCTTTAACTTTTAGCTCCTCGTTTCCCGACTCAAACGCATGGCGCACACACCTTTGCGTATACTGGTGCCGCCATGGCGAATGCTGCGCTGCGTCACTGGATCCAAAAGTGTGCCGCCTATGTACATAAATGCGAAAAAAGAGCGTCCAAAACGCAGTCGACAAAAACAATGTTATCTGAGGATACAAGCGTATTTATGCCAACTGAAGATGTGTGAAAGCCCACAATATGTATTGGCGTAAATAAAGCTTGCAAACATGCTTGGTTGCTGTATTTGTTCAAGTATGTCATTTTATGAGCATCTTACTTCACTATCCCAAAAGGTAAAGCTGTAGCTAGAATGTGGATGGTATAAATCAGAACTTTATCGATTTCAATTGGACAGCTGCAGCTTCATTTCATCTACTGACTAATACGTGTTCAGTACCTTAAAAATCCAAATCTGGACTGGACTACCAGAACTTAGTATCGAAATTAACTGCACTTTCGCTATCTTCATAGTTAAATATAAAGTATACCAGTAATCAGTTTGGGTCCGATCCAGGAATAACACCTTGAACGCTTCCCTGAATAAGAATATGATTTCCTCGAATCAACTTTCGTCGCCAATTAAGCCATCGTCAGTGGGTTTTTATTCTAGAGTCGAACTGAAATACAGAGAATTTTTTTAAAAAAAATGTGATGCGCTATTGTCTTAACATTTACATGTAGACTTCAACAATGGGGAGGGAGGAGGAGGGGGTAATAACCCTTCAAAAATTGCAAGTCATCCACTTAATCAGTACCGGTATGTCGCTGGGGCAACGAGTACGAAAGAAATCTAAAACAAGTCTAGGCAAAATACGCACGATGCTTCAAGTAAAGTAGAAATCGTGAAAAGTAGTCACTTCACTACCACAAAGGAACAGTTATTGACAGGATACTTTCATATCAAGACCACATACAAGAGCAAAATACGTGAAGAGTCTCAACGAAAATAATTTGGTAAAGGTCAGAGCTACAAGAAACTCAATTAGTGTCGTCTATTGGTCTGACATCTTTCCTCGACGTGTGAGCGACAACTGCAGCTTCTACAGGAAATCTAGTCAGCCACGGCGGCCATTGAGATAGCATTTCATATGTAGATACAGTATCTGCATTTCGTACCACGTGCTTCATGTTACACAACTGGGGTCATAAATATAGTACAAGTTGCATGCGTCCGCTGCATGAAATACTGAAGTAAACAGCCGAAACGAAGTTGTGATTTAAGACGTTGCACATCTTGTTTCTAATATTATACTGTGCCCTGCGAACCTCAGTCAGCTAACAGACGTGGAGGTGCTTTCTACCGTGTAAGACCGGTTTAGCAGGCTTGAGATCAGTTCCCCCAGTGTGTTACTCTCGGCGACGACTGGAGGTTTCGTTACATTTCACTGATTGTACAGGGGCTCCCAAACTTCCACTCTGAAGGACAAGGTGTATACATGGACGAGGAAAAAAAATTCCCGGATATTTCCCGGATTTCCCGGTTAAAAATACACTTTCTCCCGGGTGAAAATACAATTTTCCCGTGTTAAGTGATAATATACTTTTCCTCGGTACTGTAAAATTTATCAGTACTTTGAATGTTTATGGTTTTATATGGCGACGTAGAATTTCCCGGCACTTTAGAAAACGAAACTAAGGGGAGAAAAAACACGTTTTGGAAAGATCTTTGATGTGCAGCAACATGTACGCTACATAGTTTCCTGTTATGATAGTATAACTTCGAATTCCATGTTACTTTCCAAAGCATTGAAATCGAGATTGCGACGCGCTTTTGTAAGCCAGTCATAGCTGATGTCACGTGATCTCGCCAGCCGAAGACTGCATACAACACGTGATGTAGTCAGCCAATAGCAAGATCACTCCTAAGTAGCGCGAAAATACAAATAGGAAAAGTTAATGGTTTAAATTAATATACATAGTGTTGCTACAAGAAAAACAAAGCTTTCACATATAATCGTGGTCTCGAAGATTAATAAGCAGGAAGAGAAGCTAAGCTTCCACATATAACGATCTTTTCTGCACGTGTTACACTCTGATATATCACACAAATGTGCCAGTAAAATTTTTAATAATGACGTTAATTTCTGACCTGGGCTCGAAATTCTTCTAGATGGTCGTCATCAAAGAGTTGATTTTTAATTGAGAGTCATACGCTCTCTGATTTAAGAAATTCATCGTACATTCTCGCACATAGTTCATTTTGTGTAAAAGGAAATTTACTTTCAAAAAGTAAAGCTTTTCAAACCACCATTCGCAATATTTTCCCGTGACGTGTTAGAAACTGATTCGTTTCAGCAGTTGCCAGAGAGCGCCAGATAACAGGCGCCCCCGCTCTTGCGCACCTACGATGACGCAGGAAGCTCGTATGTTCGTACGTGTAAAACATTAAAAGATTTTGCGCTATTTCACAAAAGAAACAAGACATCAGAGGATACTTCAAGAGTATAGGAATTTCGTCAACCATACTGAAATGCATAATTCGGCTTAAAGTGCACATTCGTATGTCCAGATTTGGATGTAAATTTTCTTGAGTACCAGTACTGTATTGTCTCATGTTTGGTTCTTTATTATGGCATAATGCCATGCGAGCTAGAAAATGGAAAACGTGCACTTGAAATGCAGCGAACAGTTGAAACTAACCTACAGTGTGAAATTAAACACTTCGTTTCAAATAAATTGATTGCCTCATCGCTCAAGATTAATAAAAGTCAAATCTCTTTAGCAAACCGACAAAAATAACTTCAAGGCGATTAATGCTTGACTGTCAGAAAGGTGGAGAAAATTTTAGCCTTCCGTAAACATGTGAACGTATTTTAATTCATTTGATAGATCCCGGTCACAGAAATCCGTTTTGTTTTCATTTCATGTGAGAGCAATAAATGAAGAGGAAACAGCAAAATCACTAAACGTAAACACGGGTCACGTGGAGACTACCCTCCTCCCCACTACAGCTCAGACTGCTCTGTGCATAGCCCAGGATCTACATTTCCGAACAGGGGCAATATTAGGTAGTGGCGCCCAGCCACACATCCGTAGCCAGAAGCGGGAGAAGGTACTACTAAAACGCTACTCAACTGCGCATGCACAAGAGCCCGCCCGCAACTGCTCAAACGAATATAATGTAAACAGCTCTGACGTCACGCTCATCGGAGGCAATTTGTTGTTAGGAAACAATGCATAGTCTTCCGAAAGCTATGACACACTTTGCTGTTGGCAGATGCTTGTATGAGCACTATGTTTTGCTGTTGTATATGGCGCATTTCCTTTGCGACTTAAATTTTATTTTCGTTCATTTTTCCTCTCGTTCATGTTTTGTTGGTGCAGTATTATTCTGCAGAAGCGGGATACAGTAATATCCTTTGTTGGAGTATTCATTCTTACCAGTCAAAATCACAAAAATTTAACTGAAATCTAAAACAATAATAGATTCCCGGAACTCTAAAAAATTCCCGGGTTTTTCCCGGATGAAAAAATTCCCGGGTTTTTCCCGGATCTCCCGGGTCGTAGACACCCTGAAGGAACATTGCGAGTCCTGGTACTTTGATGGAACACCTTGTTTATTATGAAGGTTAATAAAATTTATTAAAAATGATAAAAATCTTGTTTTATTTCATTATTACTTCAGTTTCATCATTAATAATACAGAAATCAAAAATTTAAAAAATTATTTTCATCAAATTTCGAAGAAATAACGCCATTGTTACGGCAGAATAGTTTGGGAAAGCCTGTATTATAGTATTGCACAGGAAGATCTCCTGACCTTCAGCTAGCAATGTGTGTGTGAGTCGGTGCAATATATTACCATCACAGGATGACACTAACATACTAACTGTTCGCAGACAGGAACAGTTTTTATTCCGTTTCCTCAGCAATTACCACAGCGCCCAGAATTAAATGCTCAACGTCAAGCTTACTTGATAGTGTAGACAAAAAAAGCTATTTTTCAGTACGTTAACGGCAAAACTAACGCAGTAACTCTTATAAGACAGTGTCAGTGCGTACGTGTGCGCGCGCAGTGACTTTCTTCCTGGTGCACTTATTGTTGAAACATAACCCCACACAATTTAATTCACTTGCTGCTCAAAATAGTTTATTGGTCAGTCTGAGAGTTACTCCCAAGATCGTGACTGCTGTCGGTTTGGACTTTCGACAAATCGCCAGATGTGTGAAATCTTCGGGTCGACCGAAGCGTCCGATCCCACCCGTCGGGTTTGACCCGTGACGTAAGGCTGTTGTGTGTGACGTCACGACGGCGCGGAATTTAGTTTGTGAGAGTGGCGTGTTTGTAGATGTCTTTTTGATGCGATCGGTGGTGCTCTCTGGTGGTGTGTTAGGTGATGTTTTTGGTTTAGTTTGCGAGTGTGGCGTCGTGTGTGAATTTTGGTAAATTGCTTTCTTTATGTCTTTGGTAGGTATGGATATGACTGACAGGATCAACAGTTTTCGGTTGTCGGCTATGATGGGGGACAGTGCGTTGTCTCTAAAAAAAATTTCTTCAACTATTCGGATTTTTGGATGAAGTCCTGAAGTGTTCAGTATGTCGTGAAGAAATGAGGCATCTCGGACCAGGGACGGCTGTATGTGGAGATGCAAGGATAACAGGTCAAGGGAAGTGTTCGATCCCAATGTGTGGCTATTGGTATCGGGAGATGTTTTTGAGCAATATAGGTCAAGGGAAGTGTTCAATCCCAATTTATGGGGTCAGGAACTGCTGTTGAGTTGTATAGGCAAGGGAAGTGTTCGATCCCAGTTTATGAGATCGGGAGCTGCTGTTGAGCTATATAGGTAAAGGGAAGTGTTCGATTCCAGATGATATTGTGTTTAGTGGTATTTGGGGAGTTTTGTGATGTCGGTTTCTTTCGTCGTTTTGCATGGTTTTGTATGGGGGTGGGTGTCTAAATTTGTTTATATTTAGTTTGTCCCCACCCAAAAAATCCCTATTTCCCGCGCTTGTCCCGTTAGTGTCATTAGGCTCTTTGTGGAACGTGTGTGTGTTTTTCGATGTATTTTCGTCCTCATAATGTGTAAGTAACGACTTTATATGTGCCATATTGGAATCGCGGTTTATGGTCGTTTCCGCCATATTTGTGACGTCATGGGTCAAAGCAGACGGGCAGGATCGGACGCTTCCGTATTTCTAAATCTTCTTACGGGCAATATTAAGTCTTCTTTAAGTTGTGCTCCGCAGGTTTCATTAATGACCGCGTCATGTGCAACCTCGATGAAGCTTCTAAAATCTTTGTCGTTTTGCACCTACTTTCGACAGTAAGTCACTATCTAGCCTACTTCAGTATTACTATCACGGAGCATGTGGCATACAGGAATTTAAAATTGTATGTCTATTTGGTTATGTGAAGGTAGGAGGAACTGGGATGTGGCACATCACATAGCCCAGAACATAACTATGGACTAGATTATGTGCTACGCTCTACGTCAACTTATCACAGCACTATATGGACATGAGACATTTTAAACGTATGGGCACCTAGTATACATTCTAAAAACTGCCGAATGGTAGACAAAAGTAGCAGCAAAACAAAGATTTTAGAGGTTCTATCGTGGTTATACATAACGCTGGCTTGATATTTACTTACTTACGTAACAAAGACGTCGACTACCTCATGAGCGATTCACAGTAACATTTATAATAATTGCTATTGGTATACTATGCACTTCTCGTTTGGACGTTGCCAGCCGTGTAGGGGTTTCACATTTCCCTACCGACCGCAAGCCTCGTGCAACAGATTACTCCTTTTATGAGCAAACCGGTTCTTCGCCTGCTACAGCCACATGACAGCTAGCAGAAGTGCAGTACCGTAGCAAACCCACGAATACGTGTTCTAATACGCCCGTTTAACTAAGGAGTACCTGTTCCATGTATTTATAAGTATACGAACTATGTTAGGTATATCTGGCTGAGGTAAAGCACTTCTTAAGACACAGGTCTTAGACTCGGGATAATGAAGGTTCGTGCTCTGTCTAGGCATCGTGATTTAGACTTTCCCCGGTTTTACTAAACCACTTCAGGCAAATGCCGGGATGTGTCCTTCAACCGACCACCTTTCCTGTCCTGCTGTCTTAAACACGTGTGTTTTGCATATGTATCACATCTTCCTTATACTGAGCTGACAAACAACGCATCAGCGTGATCTGATCTTTGGGCGAATGAATTACTAAAAGTGTCGGGGGCATGTCGCTGCAAACGATACCGTAGTCTAGGGCTGTCTTAAAACAACATTTTCGCCCGGAGGTTGACACTGTCCACTTGTACGAATTGCACATTTTCGCGTCACAAACAATCGCTGCCGCCATACCTGTCGGATTCCGTCGTCGACGACACAGCGGCTGGTGCACAAGTGTCCACAGAGATACGCGGAGCTTCGTCCGTAGTAAGGCGCCACGTACGCGAACTCGGCACTTGCACGGCGACCTCCCTGCACGGCAGCCGCGCACAGACTGTTGGCGAGTCTAGTCGGGTCGGGTCGGCACGGCACGGGTTGCTCCCGGCAGGGACACACACACACAGGCACCGCCGCACGCACAGCTATCGACCGCCGCGTGACGTCACGAATGCTGGCGAACTACCAGGCGCCGGCAATCAGGTGGAGGCCGGCCGACCACCCCCGCCGCGGGGTGTCGCAGGTCGTCTCCGCCGTTACCGACATGCACGAGCACACTTTTCAAGAAACAAAAAAACTCTTGGAAATAATGAAACAAACTCTTACAAACATAGGATCTGAAGTTAAGTTTCTTCGAACAACTTCTACTCCAGTGGTTCCCCAGCTTTTTGAGACCATTACCCCCCCCCCCCCCCCCCACTGCAACCAGATATTAGTTAGTAACCCTCGCCCCCCGCTCCTCCGACCATTATCAACATTACCGCCTAACTTTAGAATGAAAAAGAATTTTCTTTGAACACTTTCTTTCAGGAATGGTTGAAATGGCTCTGAGCACTATGGGACTTAACTTCTGAGGTCATCAGTCCCCTAGAACTTAGAAGTACTTAAACCTAACTAATCTAAGTACACCACACACATCCATGCCCGAGGCAGGATCCGAACCTGCGACCGTAGCAGTCGCGCGGTTCCAGACTAGCGCCTAGAACCGCTCGGCCACTCCGGCCGGCGAACACTTTCATTTTTAAAATGACCGAAGATAAATTACGTTTAGTTTTTATAGGCGCTTTATTAAAACAAGAATTAATGATTCAGTGATACAATTGTTGCTGTTTGTTTCTAAGAACTTTTTTTTTTTTTTTTGAAGAATGATGAAGCAATTTTCAGTGCATCACGAATGTTATCTGTAACTCCTTCTCAGAAAAGAAAACTAACTATCCACACTGAGGATTGACACTTGGTACAAAACATACTTGCTCTACACCACCCCTCTTCCTAACGACACTTGCTATTCTCTGCACTCTCATTTAAAACCAAACAAAGGAAAATGTGTGTACTATACTTAGGACTGCTGTTTGCACATCACTTAATTGCTGGACTCCTTACTTCCGAACCGGCAGAAATTTGAAGGCGTCAAGCTGCCATGCTTTGTGGTTCAAATGGCTCTGAGCACTATGGGACTTAACTTCTGAGGTCATCAGTCCCCTAGAACTTAGAACTACTTAAACCTAATAAACCTAACCTAACCTAAGGACATCACACACATCCATGCCCCAGGCAAGATTCGATCCTACGACCGTAGCGGTCGCGCGGTTCCAGACTGTAGCGCCTAGAACCGATCGGTCACTCCGGCCGGCGCCATGCTTTGTGCCTCAGCACTGTAGTGACAGGTGTGCTGTGCTATCTATTGGTTCTTTTATTTTTACGAAGGGGATAAAGAAGCAATTTATAGTCCGTTGTGGGAACTACTTACAACTCGGACAAGGTACTTTCATTAGGTATCTTAAGGATAAGTGACCTACACGTCTCAATTTTACTGTCGTAGATGCAAGGCACAAAGTGTGTATCTAGTGGGTGGGCTGTGTGAGGAAGATGGTGCTCATACTTTCGTTTCGCAAGCTGTAATATATACCACATTGTGTCACACATGAATACTAGTACTCGAAACAAATGCAGTTATTGGCAACTTATGTTATCAGTATTAAGAAATAGTGATAATATTGTCGCAGTAGAATCTGAATAGCTCTGCGGTGTGGTGGTTATAATACTAAACTGTTGCGTGGAGGGTCGTGAGTTCAAAACTCATCTAGATTGTATCATTTTAATTTCTATATACGGTTCGAGTACATTCTAGAAGTATCCACAAATGTCAAGAGCCATTGTACTGGAATGTTCTGTAGCTGTATGTATACCGAATGTGTTCGGGCTGGAGGCACTTCGCTCCGCGCTGTTATATGTGCAAATGCTGAATAACCTTTGTTAAGTGGAGTAAGTGTTCGTCATTCATCTAATTACACATTCTTCTATTTTTCTACGTGACAATATTGACTTTTAAAATTATTTAGTGCCATGACCGACAAGCATTTCAACCCTATTGTATTTACCCTCAGAAAATTACATTTTACCCCTTAAGGGGGTCATTACCCCCAGGTTCGGAACCGCTGTTCTAGTCCCTTCCAAATTGTATGAGGTGTCAGACAAGAAGAAAACCTGTCGCCACTATTATTGAACTTTGTTCTGGAAAAAGTGGTAAGAGAGTGGAAAATAGTGGAAGACAAGTAAGCTGGTAGATCGAAAGAAGCAGTAAATTGTTAGGCCTTCACTGCCTATCTGGTGCTAATAGGCACAATCTTAGGGAATGAAAATAAAAAGCTAAATTTCTCAAGCTTGAAAACACGGAATACGTGACCAATGAAAGCAACTCATCAAGAACTTTAAAAACCAAGTATGACAACATCAAGAAAAGAGAGAGATTTAAAGATTGGAGATGGCCGTGCCGACTGGATACACCGATTCCCGTCAGATTAGCGAAGTTAAGCACCGACGGTCGTGGCCAGTACTTGGGTGGGTGACCGTCTGGGTGCGCTGCGCTCTGTTGACCATTTTGCCTTTGGCTTTGTAGCACAGGGGACGGGAGGGGTGATGGCATAAAGTCCCTGATCACCATTATTTGCTCTAATGTCCTGGATTAAATTGCAAACTTCTCCGCGGCGTCTTATGACGTGAGGGTATGCGACACTGCTGATGGTGATCCGTTCGTCGGATGGGGACGTGAAGTGCTACTGGAGAGGAGTAGGCTATGTGTCAGTACCGTGTTTCACCCTTTCCCTTCTTTCATCATTTCCAACACGGGCATGACGCTACATCCTGCCATTAATGTTACCTACACTTAGAATATGCGGCTATACACACAGCTCTCATATTTCGCGAGGGAAAGGTGCCTGCGAGCGCGAAGGACGGGGAAAATGCTTCCAATTAGGGGACAGAATCTCCCAGCGATTCATGCCAAACTGCCTTACTTTACTTCTTACTTTAAATACCTATGTGAAAATATAAACATAAAAGCTGGAAAAGAAGCAGTGAAAAACCACAACTGAAAAAATAAGAAGAGCATACATGAAAGTGAGAACTCGGTATAGTAAAAAATGGTTTTCTACAGATGTTAAACTGAAGTATTATAAAACCTGAGGATCGGAAACACTACTTTTATCTGGATGTAAAATGACATTACAAGATTTGGAAAACAAAGAAAGAAGAATCTTGCGAAAAATGTTAGGTCCAATCGAGAAAGAAGATGACACTCTGACAATTGGCTTCTGAGACCAAATAAGGAAATATGCTCATTGTGCCCTAAGATAATGACATCAGGAAAAGACGTGTTATACTCTTTGCAGATGTAGAGACAATGATAGAAGACAGATTAACAAAGAGGATTCACATATTTTTCCGAAACAGGTAAACAGACGAAAGAAAATTGGTGCGGAGGCAAGACAAGAAAGGACTTAGAAGAAATGCAGAGTGAAAAGGAACAAAGAAAAATTCAGATTATAAGTAAAAACAAATCAGACGTTTTCAGGAAGATAAAACAAAGAGAAAAACAACTAGAGGCAAATAACCAGATGAGAGAACAAATCTCTCTCTGAGAAAATGACAAACGTTTGGAGAAAGAAGAAGGAAAAGAGAAACCGTTATCTTGATGTGGCACCTAACTGTCCTGGAACGCAATATGCTGGGCGAGGGGCCTCTGCGTTCAGCACAACTGGGCTCGCATTCGGGAGGACGACGGTTCAAATCCCCGTACGAGCATCCAGTTTTATGTTTTCCATGATTTCCCAAAATCGCTTAAAGCAAATGCCGGCATGCTTCCTTTCAAAGGACACGGCCAATTTGCTTCCTCGTCCTTCCCTAATCTGAGCTTGTGCACCGTCTCTAATGACCTCATTGTCGGCTTCTGAAACGAAATAATAATAATAATAAAAAAAGCTTTTATGTACCACGGTTGAGATCCAGTCTGCAATTTGCTCCTACAAAGACTTCAAAACGTTCAGAAACAGAAATCTAGTGAACTGAATTGCCTTAAGGAAGCCGACTGTGGGACGACCAGTTCGTGTTTCATAGATATAGGCGAATGCGAGAAAGCTTTACTGACCCTGTAACTTGCTTTAGCAGGTAAGTCGAAGTAAGGTTTAAGAAAAGCAAACCCTCATACTGTATACAGCATTTACAGATTAAGAAAAAATCCTTTGACAGGGTGGACTGGCATACAGTCTTTGAAATTATGAAGTTATAAAGAATAAAACACATGAGCGAAAGGCTACAGTAAAAACGTCCTCTCCTTTTTTGCTTTCTCGGTTGCAGAGCTAGCTTGTAAGTAGGCTGTTTATGTTTTCTTATTGGCAAAGTTACGTAGCGTTCTGTATGAAAATCACTGGCTGTGCTAGTAGGCTATTTATGTTTTCTTATTGGCAACGTTACGTAGCGCTCTGTATGAAAATCACTGGCTGTGCTGTGTGCAGTCTGTGGCTAGTTGGCATTGTTGTCTGCCATTGTAGTGTTGGGCAGCTGGATGCGAACAGCGCGTAGCGTTGCGCAGTTGGAGGTGAGCCGCCAGCAGTGGTGGATGTGGGGAGAGAGATGGCGGAGTTTTGAAATTTGTAAGACTGGATGTCATGAACTGCTATATATATTATGACTATTAAGGTAAACACATTGTTTGTTCTCTATTAAAATCTTTCATTTGCTAACTATGCCTATCAGTAGTTAGTGCCTTCCGTAGTTTGAATCTTTTATTTAGCTGGCAGTAGTGGCGCTCGCTGTATTGCAGTAGTTCGAGTAACGAAGATTTTTGTGAGGTAAGTGATTTGTGAAAGGTATAGGTTAATGTTAGTCAGGGCCATTCTTTTGTAGGGATTATTGAAAGTCAGATTGCGTTGCGCTAAAAAATATTGTGTGTCAGTATAATTGTTCTAAGGGGACGTATCAAGCTGATGTAATATTTTTTTTCAAACAGAGCCAGCGGTGATGCTAATATTTCTTTAAACAAAGCCAGAGGTAAAAAGAAATCTCGAAACTTTTTCTAATAATTGTAGGATGTGCGGCTGGATCCCGTCGACATTCTGCCACGATATTTCGGGCCAGAGACGCCCGGCCTTCTTCAGGTAAGTGCGCCACAAGAGAGTAACAACTCGCCAGCTGAAACAGAATATACACACATAAAAACAGTTTTGCTTCACCTCGATTCCGAGAGTTCCGGAACCTGTAAAGAAAATAGAGATCAACATAAACATTTCCGCCCTTTCTATTGCACATGAAAACCACACATTGCATGTTGTACCACCATACAGCGAGACCTTCAGAAGGAGTGGTCCAGATCGCTGTACACATCCGGTACGTCCTCTTGCATTGATGCATGCCTGTATTCGTCGTGACATACATCCACTAGTTCATCGAGGCACTGTTGGTCCGGATTGTCCCATTTCACGACGGCGATTCGGCGTAGTTTCCTCAGAGTGGTTGGTGTGTCGCATTGTCCATAAACCTTTTCAATCTATTCTAGGCATGTTCGATAGGGTTCATGTCTGCAGGACATGCTGGCCACTCTAGTCAAGCGATGTCGTTATCCTGAAGGAAGTCATTCACAATATGTGCACTATGGGGGCACGAATTGTCGTCCATGAAGACGAATGCCTCCCCAATATGCTGCCGATATGGTTGCACTATTGGTCAGAAGATGGCATTCACGTATCGTATAGCTGTTGCAGTGCCTTCCATGACCACCAGCGGCGGACGTCGGCCCCACATAATGCCACCCCAGAACATCAGGGAACCTCCACCTTGCTGCAATCGCTGGAAAGTGTGTCTAAGGCGTCCAGCCTGACCGGGTTGTCTCCAAACACGTCTCCGACGATTGTCTGGTTGAAGGCATATGTGACACCCATCGGTGAAGAGAACATGATGCCAATCCATTCAGCATGTTGGGCCCATCTGTACCGCGCTGCATGGTGTCGTGGTTGCAAAGATGGACCTCGCCATGGACGTCGGGAATGAAATTGTGCATCATGCAGCATATTTCGCACAGTTTGAGTAGTAACACGACGTCCTATGGCTGTACGAAAAGCATTATCCAACTTAGTGGCGTGGCCGTGAGGTTTCCTCCGAGCTACAATCCGTAGGTAGCGGTCATCCACAGCAGTAGGAGCCCTTGGGTGGTCTGAGTGAGGCATGTCATCGACTGTCCCTATATCTCTGTCTCTCCCCCATGTCCGAACAACATCGCTTTGGTGCACTCCGAGACGCCTGGACACTTCCCTTTGTTGAGAACCCTTCCTGGCACAAAGTAACAACGCGGACGCGATCGTCTAGGCATGGTTGAACTCCAGACAACACGAGCCGTGTACCTCCTTCCCGATGGAATGACTGGAACTGATCGGCTGTCGGACCCTCTCCCTCTAATAGGCGCTGCTCTTGCATGTTGTTTACATCTTTGGGCGGGTTTAGTGACCTCTCTGAACAGTCCAAGGGACTGTGTCTGTGATACAATATCCATAATCAACGTCTATCTTTAGGAGTTCTGGGAACCTTTTCTTGATGTTTGTACTAGTCTCCGTGAAGATGCAGCATAGTCATAGTCCCTGCAGATAAGGCTAATGCCACGGTTCTTTCGCCAGGGGAAGCCTACAACGAGAAGATATACAGTCAACTAAATGATTCTACGTACTGTAAAATCGAGAAGGGAGCTATTAGCCGCATTATCAAGAAAAACTGCTACTCTTCTGAGTGATAGTTCTCCAGGTAAACAAGTTATCAAGAGGTTGAGGCCACACAGTGCAGTACCACCAAGGCTATATGGTCTTCCTAAGATTCACCCGAATGGTGTCCCGCTACGATTAATAGTGAGTGATACTGGTGCCTCGACTTATTCTACTGCAAAATATTTGGCCTCTCTACTCAAGCCACATGTGGGTGAGTGTTGTCACCATGTATGTAATTCTGTGGATCTTGTCAATCACTTCAGGACAGATAAGCGTAGCAGGTCGGATTTACTAGTTAGCTTTGATGTGGTGTCACTTTTTACCAAAGTGCCTTTAATGGACTCGTCACATCTTATTGGTAATTTATTCGATACTGACCTGACGGCCTTGTATGAACATACTATCTCTTCAATCTACTTCTTATTTAATAACGAATTTTTTGTACAAACAGACGGCGTCCCCTTGGGGAGCCCTTTGTCCCCTATGGTGGCTAATCTTTTTATGGAGGACTTTGAGCCGAAAGCACTTGAGTCTGCTGTTGCCTGGCGTTGTCTGGCGTTGTTGTATGGCCTCAATGGCAGACAAGAACTGGAGAAATTCCTTTGTCACCTAAACTCATTATATGAGAACATCAAGTTTACGGTGGAGATTGAGAAAGATAGGACTTTACCCTTTCTAGATGTGCTAGTACGCTGTAAGGATGGTGGGTCATTGGGACTATCTCTGAATAAAATGCTCACCACACAGATCTTCAGGCATCTAGCTGCCATCACTCGTCAGAAACCGCCGGTGCTCTTAGTACCTTAAAAAGCGATTGCACGTAATATCGGGCGATTAAAACCTCCACGCAGAATTAGAACACTTGGAGAAGCTTTTTAAAGAGAATGGCTACACTTCACGCCAAATGAGGAAGGCCATGCGCAGCTATAACAACAAGAAGCATCGTACTGAGGACACTAATGACGACTATAAATCAACTGCATTCCTTCCGTAAGGCTCGAATGCGTCTTACAAAATAGGCAGATTACTTAGGAAAAATAAAATCAAGGTTATCTTCCATCCACCAGCGAAGAGCTAGGCCCTGGTTGGATCCGTTAAAGACGACTTACAACTGAAAAATGCGGGCGTTTACAGAATTCCCTATGAGTGTGGTGCTGCATATATAGACCAGACGACACGAACTTCCCAGGAGCGTTGAACAGAACGCGAAAGATACACTCGTCTTTGCAGTCGTTAAAGTCAGCAGTACAGAACACTGTATTTTCATGGGACACTCAAGGGAATTCACCAGAACAAAAAATTTAGCTCCAGTTTCCAGTTTTTGGGATTCTGTAATCAAAGAATCGGTGGAAGTACGTCTTGCCGATAATCTTATAAAGAGGGACAACGGCTTTCAACTGGACAGGAATTGGAATCCTACAATTAAAATTATCCAGTTGCAGTGGAATCGACGGGGTCATTCGATCTTAGTGATTAGATCATCTCTCATTTCCACCACCGAGGACAGCACTCGGCTCTCCCGCTCATATAACTGAGGCGTGCGCCGAAAGACGCCAGCACATTTCGCATGCGCGAGATTCGACATAAGTACCGCCAATGCACCTGGGCTCTTCAGTAGTTGTCCGCTTTCCTGAAGATGGCGGGACGTCTCTGGGCGATATATCGTGGCGGAACGTTGACAAAATCCGGCAGCACGCCCCAAAATTATTAGAAGAAGAAATACGCCGGGAAATTTTCATAAGGTAATCTCGAAGTAACGTAGGCAGCGCAAATATTTTAAGAACTCAGCATGTACTGATCGAACGCTTTACAATTACGAACGCATTTATTAATCTGCGTCTGACAGACAAGACTGTCACTACCGAGGGAGGGTGCGCAGCGGTCAGCATATTGGACTAGCGTTCGGGAGGAAGATGGTTAAAATCCGCAGCTGACGTTCCAGATTTAGGTTTTAAGTGATTATCCTAAATCGCTCCAGGTACATGCCGGGACGCTTCCTTTGAATAGTCACGGCCGATTTCCTTTCCTATCCTTGACAGAATCCGAGCTTGTGCTCCGTCTCTAATGACCTCGTTGTCGACGGGACGTTAAACACTAATCTACCTTGTGACCACTGCCGCTAGACAAGGGAGCGATCTACACTGTTTAGTCGATATGTGACAAGTGAAAAAGACTCGGCAGCAGGGATATATTTTGCTCAAGTGGGCGCTTAATTGATTGAAAATGCTTGGTTGGTTGGTTTGTGGGATTGAAGGGACCAGACTGCTAGGTCAATCGGTCCCTGATTGAAAATGGAGATGAACAAAAAAAAGTACCAGTAAAAATAACGCTACTGTTAACACTCGCGTAACTAAACGCATTGTATTATGTTGCAGTGTGGGGAGGATTAAAAAGGAAGTTGGTAAGTAAAAAGAGTATGAGACAGAGCTAGAGGGCAGCCTGTGCAACAAGCAGTAAAGGCAGTCAAGGAAAAATTATGCAAAGCGATTTAAGTTCGGAGTGAAAAAACAAAGTGTTTACGGATGACACTACAATTCTGTCAGGGAAAGAAAAGTACTCGGGAGATCATGTAAACGAAATGTAGTGTGTCTTGAAAAGCAAGTTGTAAGATGAATGTAAAAAAAAAAGTAAAATAAGGGTTATGGAATCCAAATGAATGCTGACATTACGGAATGATACTAAAACAAGTGGACGAGTTTCGATTTTTGGGCAGCAAAATAACTGACGATGGCCGAAGGGGACAGGATGTAAAATGCAAGTTGGCAACAGCAAGGAAAGCTCTCCTGGAAAAAAGTAAATAAGTTAACCTCTTACGTAAATTTAAGAGTTAGGAAGCCTTTTCTGAAAGTATGTATTTGGAGTGTAGTACGAAAGCGAAACGGAGAAGATAAACGGTGCAGGCAAGAAAAGAAAGGAAGCTTATGACGTGTGATGCTACAGAAGATCAGATGGGCAGATCAAATAACTAATGATGAGGTACTGCCGGCCTGGGTTGAAGAGCGGTTCTAGGCGCTACAGTCTGGAACCGCCCGACTGCTACGGTCGCAGGTTCGAATCCTGCCTCAGGCATGAATGTGTGTGATGTCCTTGGGTTAGTTAGGTTTAAGTAGTTCTAAGTTCTGGGGGACTGATGACCTCAGAAGTTAAGTCCCATAGTGCTCAGAGCCATTTGATTTTTTTGAGGAGGTACTGAATCGAACTGAGGCAAAAAGTTGTGGCGTAACTTCACTAAAATGAGGGATCGGTTGGTAGGACACATCCTGAAGCATAAAAAAATGTCAATTTGATATTGGAAGTAAATGTGGTGGTGGTAAAACTTGTAGAGGGAGAGCAAGGCTTGGGTACAGTAAGCAGTTTCAAAAGCATGTAGGTTGCAGCAGTTGTGCAGAGATGAAGAGACTTGCACTGGAAAACTAATGTAGAGAGTCGCATCAAAATACTTTTCGCACTAAAGACCACAACAGCAGCTTACAAAAGTGGATTGTCTTGAACGCTGACACGAAGTTCCAGGAAAATTACGTTGTGCCAAGGCGAGTATGATTATTCATACTGCAGGTGTTCCAACTGAAATGCGACTGGGCTCATGTTCGTGAGGTGCTGTGTTCAAACTCCCGTCTGACCATCAAGATTTAGGTTTTGCGCAGTTTTCCTACGTTACTTTCGCCGAATGCCGGGTTAGCTTCTGCAAGAAGCTCACGGTCGATTCCTTCCGTCCATCCTTGTCCATTTCTTACTAACGAGTTTGGTGTCCGACCGGACTAAGTTTAATATGTCTTCTTCTTTCTATCTTAAATCAGTATCTGCCTAAATGGGTCATGATCATTTCTGACCCACTCCCCCCGCCATATAACTTCAGAAAGACAACAATTTGTTCGTTCCACCTTTTTAAGCGAGAACACTGTGCTCCGAAAAAGGAAAAAAAATAATGCTTAAACTGTAGAAATGGGTAGGAATGAACTTTCATATCGAGTTTAAGAAGAAATTGACTTCTGGTGGCATGTTTCTCAGACAATTCATTCTTCTTTAGCATTTGTCCCGCCTGGTGGCAGGGTCCGCTGGGCTGTAATATTCTGATTATTCCTTGCTACTGTAGTGTTATCTTGAAGCTGTGAGAAAGGAGGACAGGCGCTCCAAGGCGCGGAAGCAGAGACGATGCTGAGGGTAGACGAAACTAGGAGAGATAGTGTTACATGAAGTAAACTGTAAGGGGAGAGCCTTGTGAAAATGCAGACGCCCCGAGACGCGGTCCCAGGGCGCTAGTTACACTTCAAGGAGTTAATATATAACTTCATATGTCGTCTAGACGCTGTGGATAGGTTGCCGCGGTAGAACTTTGTAACCAACAACACGTATTAGCGATAGAGCCAGTTTGATACCAGCAACGTCAGTAGGCTCACAAGGGCTAGAAAGAGAGCGAAATCGCCAAAAAACTGTTGACCTAGCAGTCCCTACTCCGAGGAGACCGAGGAGCGGTGCTAAATGACGTATAACAATAATGTTGCAAGCCTTATTTGGCCGAGCAGTTTCGTGTAGCTTTCATCTGAACAATGTTGATACCAAATACGGACTTAGTTAGTGCACCTGCATTAACATCCCCGCCTTAGGAGCAGTAGAGGGGACCTAACTAAGCCGCGATTGGCAGGCGCCTGCAAGAGACCTACGGGATTGGCTGGGTGGCTTTGAGTGGGAAAGACAGTGCCCCCCACGCAACTCTTCAAAACCCCTAGAATCCGCATTTTGGCGGAGTTCTCAGTCAGACGATCTGGGCGCCGAATCCGCGTCGTCGACTCCAGCCTCGGTCCAGCTCCGCGTAAGTCTGCTCTCTCACTTGGAGTGCCTTAGTGAACAGTGTCACATTCAGTATGTTTTGTTTTGCAACTAAGTTGTTGCCTTAAGATGCTGCTAGTGTTTGCTACTGTGGTTAGCATCCACTCCTGGGACCTCTGCACTGGCTTCTGTTGTAACAGTAACTTTTTCTAACCCTAGAACTAGCCTCCAGTGTATTAGTTAGTCCTGTCTGGAATAAACAACTATTTCAAAACGCTGTTTGTCCAAGAGTCTCCACAACGAGTTCCCTACCAAGTCTCACCAGCTGCATTTCTAGTAAATGCCTGTACCAGTATTGGCTCAGACAGAAGAAAACAATCAGATGCCTTAACTGTGAATTGTCCTTCTGCCTTCTGCTCTGTACCGCTCGGGAGCGCAGACTGACCAGTAACCCCTTTTCTCTCTCTCCCATCTATGTCAGGAGACGACAGTGTAGATTCGATCGTGGGCCGTGTCTGGGAGATGATTTACAACATTCAGGTCGTTGTGCACTGTGTCGGCCTTTCTCAGTACTGGTTGTTCCTAGGGTCTCTTTCCCACGACTTCCATGTGCACGCTGCTTTTACAGTAGTATCGTCCTCTGTGTGCAGCACGTGTCCAAACCACTGCAGACGGCTTTCTCACGACTTTTCCTGGATCGGCGCGACCCTGAAACGTTGTTCGAAACGTGATCCAAGCATCTTAGTCTCTATGACTCCCAGTCGTCTTTCTGCCTCTTTTGTAGCTGGCTAGCGCTCGGTGCTGTAAAGAGCAACATGACGGACTGCAGGTCTGATCCTTGACTTCAGATGACCCTTAATCCGACGATCGTAGGTGACGGCTGTCGTCGTTCACCACATCATCCAGACTGCCTCCTTGACCTCGTCTGTAAGCTGTCCATCGCTAGAAATTGTAGAACCGACATATTTAAATTTCGATACTCTTTTCCGCAAGCGTTGATAGTCGCAACTTCTCACGTATCTGATGTCATGAAGTCGTTTATCGCGCGAGTCAGTCGTTTCACTCTTGTGTTTGGGGCTGGAGATCAAACTTGTTCTCCGCAGCTAACGAGACATCGGTATGGAGACGTGCCCATGGCCGGCCGGTGTGGCCGTGCGGTTAAAGGCGCTTCAGTCTGGAACCGCGTGACCGCTCCGGTCGCAGGTTCGAATCCTGCCTCGGGCATGGATGTGTGTGATGTCCTTAGGTTAGTTAGGTTTAAGTAGTTCTAAGTTCTAGGGGACTGATGACCACAGCAGTTAAGTCCCATAGTGCTCAGAGCCATTTGAACCATTTTTTTTGAACGTGCCCATGGCTATGGCATGCGCACGTCTGATGTGACAGTGTCCGTCGCAAGAATAAACAGAAATGCTGATACGGCAGAGCCTTGGTGCATTTGAGGCTCCAGCAGTCGCTTCGACATAGCTCCTCGGTTCTCCATACAGAAGCCATACCCAGTTGACAAGGTGCTCTAGAATGCCATGGTCTTCAAGTCCATGCTGTATTGGATCGAAAGCCTTTTCGAGTTCTAGAAAAGCAAGGTGCTGTAGCTTGTTCTTTTCGTGGCATTTTTCAATCAGCAGCCGCTCAGCATGGTTTGCGTTAGTTGTGCCACAATTATTCGCAAATCCGTCTTGGTTATTTGTGATTTGAGCATTTCGTGAATCCTTTTGTCCAGAATGCGTTCAAGGATCCTCAGTCTGATCGGGCGGTAATTAGAACATTCATATGGGCTTCCTTTCTCTTTGGTACAGTGATGCTCCACTGCCAGTCTGTCGTTATTCTACCTGCTCTAATAATCTGGTTGAAAAGATCTGTTAGCCAACTTGCCGCATTCCAGTGTTGAGAACACCACTACTCTGCTGGGAGGTCATCGCGGCCAATGGCTTTCCCTCTCTTCATTTCCTTCATAGCAGCCTGGACTTCCACTATTTTTTTTTTTTTTTTTTTTTTTTTTTTTTTTTTTTTTTGCAGCCGTTAAAAGCTGCATGGACTGTGCGGCTGATCCCGGCGGAGGTTCGAGTCCTCCCTCATGCATGGGTGTGTGTGTTTGTCCTTAGGATAATTTAGGTTAAGTAGTGTGTAAGCTTAGGGACTGATGACCTTAGCAGTTAAGTCCCATAAGATTTCACACACACTTTTTGCAGCAGTGTTCTGACCTGTTCTGCGTACAAAGGGGAACAGTGCCATTTCTCATCAGTTTATTTGGTACGTATACTGATTTCATTCAACGAAGCTCTGCACTGCTCAGCATCTACCGTTACTGGTCTTTCGAAGAAACTGAGAGATGACAAATGGGCGCTGCTAGACACACGTTGGTTTGACAGGTGTCGCTGCTTGACGTGGCGCGGGTCCCGACACAGACCAGCACTGTTTGTCGCGAGGAGGTGGCGTGTGGACTTCACATCAACACCTGCTATTATTGGCAGGATATGAGGGCAGACTGTCATTAGGGCAGCAGCCACTCTGAAGGGGCTATGTTGTTTCCGGTCGTGGTGTTCGCTTTTTGTAGGTGCTGCGGGTACCGTGGGACTTCCGACAAAGCAGTTTTGCACTGCTGGTATTACGACAGAGCCTCCCCCCACAGCTGATTTACGCGTCTTTTACCAGGAGCGGATGTGTTGTCACCGTAAATCAGGCAATGCACGCATCGACAAAATTCGTTGCCATGTAGTTTCGTAGGCCTAAGCTGCTTGAGTTCGATACACTGTGAGTGATCGAAATAATTGCGGTGAAGAAAGGGAAGGGTTGTCTTCTCGAGGACGGTCATCGCTACCGGGTGCGCAGAAAATGTGATGAGCATACGAACTGAATATGCGTGATTTTTGCGACGCGGTAAATGCCGAGGCCGTTTAAATATTGCAGACGACAGAATCGCGGCTGAACCACTACATTCTTGCCCGCCTGACGAAGCAGATGTGCAATTTAAGAAAACGAACCCATAACTGCAGGGAAACAGACCAAGAATACAGTGCCTGTTTTTTTTCCAAATTTTTAAAGAGGAATTTCAAGACTTGAAAGATAATGATTTACATGTCGTCGCAAATACGTCAAATTGTGAGAAATTCAAGACTGCATTGTGTGCCTCGAAGCTGTTGGGATGGCCCAGAACTCTAGCACTAGTTCGGAGACAACTTAGCAGAGACATTTTGAAACCAACTAAAGGTAATAATTCTTTGCAAACTGAGGATGGGTCGAGAAAAGAATCCTGGTATTCCGTTGTGAAAAAGCAGTCTGAAAATGGAACTGTTCTTATGGACGGGACATTTGACAGTTGTTCGACCCAGTTATTACACGTGCACGTCATTCAGATTTACATCGGAAGCACAGAGAAGGAGAAAAAAATATTTCTTATTTTATTTGCTTTGCTCTCAGACTAAAGTCAAAGTGCGTATGAAAGGCTTTTTACTATATTGAAAAATGAGGTACCTGTGTAATCAACGAAAAGTGCAGTGCCAGCCTTTGAAATGGCTACCATTAAAACTAAACAGTGTCCCTTTTCGGTAGGAATTTTCGCTTGAACCAGTGCTTGTGGAAGAAAATACAAGTGGGATTCACGGAGGAATACAAGGATACAGAATATGTCTTATAGGTTTCCTGCTTGCGTGCTCTAGTGGCACATCTTCCATCAAATGGTGTAGATGAAGCGTCGATCGTAATAATGTAGGAGGAAATGCAGATGAAGAGAGCGGCATAGTACCACGAATGCTGTCGAAGGATGGTTTACGTAACCAAACATCTCAATACATCAGAAACATCCGAACGTATAATATCTGATAAAGAAGGCCAAGGTATTTAAAAGTAAGAGAGTCATAAATTAAGAGAGTCCATTGGCCTGCCTCTTCAAAGACGAAGAAAAAGATACACAGATCTTGACAGAAAGTTAAAAGACAAATTAATATTTGACAACTCGGCGGATTTACGAAGGCGATTAAAATCTCTGGCTTTCTTACCAAGAAAACAAAAAAAATGAGCGAGAGATTGAAATGCATAATCAACGAAATGCAGTAATGTTATGGAAGGAAAAAAGGTAAAAAATAAAAAGGTTTAAAAAACTTTTAAACATGTTGTAAGACGTGTATATTTCTATTGTCTATTGTCAAACCACAATTTATGGAAGATATTTATATTTTATTAATAGGATTGAGTGGGAATAATTAATATTTGTCATGTTGGAAATAATTGTGGTAGCAGGGAATGTCTGCACCAAAGTATTGTTGGCAAGAGAGACCGCAAATTGATATAATTTTAAGAAGGGCGGGAGAGACCGCGTGTGGATACATTTTAAGAAAAGAGCGGGAAATACCGCGCATTGATACATTTTGTAATGGTAGCAGGGATTGCCTGCACCAGAAAGCATTGTTGGCAGGAGAGACCGCACTTTAGCGTTCGTAGGAAGTCTGTAGTAAGCGACATGTGAAGCGAGTTGGTAGCAGGTCTGAAGCGAGAGGTTGAGGGGAGCGGTGTGGCTGCCAGCCACCAGCTATGATTTACAAGAGATTATAAACGGATGAACATCGACATCAACTAACTATTATCATAAGAGGAACTAATATTATTGAATTATTTTCTTTGCGAAACTCAAGACTACTGAAGGTATCTTTGCGCAATGCTAGTTGCAAGATTATTGTAAAAAGTAAGTCCCATTTGAACGTTTGTAAAATCATTTCATTACCAACAGTAAATATTTGAAGCGTTTTCTGAATATAATTAATTTTTGCCAGTAATGTTGCATTACTGATTAAAATCCATCCCAAAAAACAATAACGTAAAACTTTGCAAAAATTTTATTGTTGTCAAGAAAAAGTGTAACTATGAATAACGTAACTTCAGTGAAATTAATTAAAGAATAACGTCAGCTTTGCTATTGAAGAATAACGTCAGCTTTGGTAATAAATACAGCCACTTATTGTGACAGCCCGCCAGCAGTTAATAGAGTATAGTAAACCAGAGTAAGTACATTCATGTCGCAGTTCGATGTAGCAGTCAGATGGCGATCCAGTAACAGTAAAAGAGGTAAGGAACAGTTTTGGGTTATTGCAGATAACGACTGAGGGCCACGACGACGACACATTCTATGTTTCGTCGAAATAATCAAAAAATCACTTTTAATAAGCAGCAATTAATTTTGTATGCGAAGATTGAGAAAGAGAATAAATTTCAAAGGGAAGATTTCATTTGTTATTATTAAGCAAGAGATAGAAATCCTAAGGAAAGGTTTCATAGGTTATTGTAGAAGGGAAGGTTGCGTAAAAAAAAAAAAGGTATAGAGGAGACGGTAAGGTTTCAATGTCTATGTACTATGTGCTTAGCCGTTCCCAAGCCTGGATAAAATATGAGGGGATGTCCTGTTACAAAACGGTCTGGAGAGCCTCCCTTACTGTTGCGGCTTCCTTTACCGACCGGTCGGAAAACCCACGGCTGAAATATTTGTGGCCAGAAACACCACGCTGACGTCACGGGTCACCAAGCCCACGGTCGGAAGCCCACGACACGTCCGTTCAAGCGGTTTATGGGAGTGGTTCTCCTCGCGCTAGTGGCTATTGTAGGACCGCGAGCGGCGTGAAGATATCGCCATGTCACTAATTCGGAAGCCGCCGCCTAAGTAAAATCCGTGCTAATGAAGATACAGAATAAGTAGTGGTAAAAGGAACGAAACGAGGAAGCACGTCTAAACGTCCACTCTGTAGATACAACAGTACTTAGATACTAACGATGAACGATAGTTGGGTAAGTCAAAAATTATCCGGACTGTCTTAAGGAAACAAGTTTGCGGTACTCGTAATGCGTTTCGCGAATGTGTCCTTACAGTTGGTACTGCTGTGGTGACGTGCGCCTAACTTGATCTTCATGGCAACAGAAGTGAGCCGGCAGTGTAAACATGTCCGCTTCGCTAGCAGTTTGAATGAGTTAGAACTGAGGGTAGTGACAAGATTTATTTGGTCAGAAAGAGTGAAAGGGGCTGACATTCATAGTAGACTGCTAGCGCTGTACCAGGGCAGTTCATTGCTGCGGCCAAGTGTTTTCGGGTAGATCGTTGCTCAGAAGTGGTCGGACAAATGTGACGCACAAACAGAAAGCAGGGCGCCCGCCAACGTTCACAACTATCGACGAAACGGAGCAAGCTCAATCGATGGTTTTGACGAAAAGATGGTTTACTATCGATGGCGTCGCGACTGCGTTGAACATCAGTCATGGTTCTGCCTATACCATCATCCATGATGAACTTGGCTTCTGTGACGTTTGTTAGCAATGGGTGCCCGCGACAATTCACTGGAGGACACAAACTAAAACGTCTTGACATCTGCTAACGCTTACGCGACCGTCACAACAGATAAGGCGAGTCATTTTTGGAAAGAATAGTGACTTGTGACGAAACGTGGACTCACAACTACGAGCCAGAATCGAAACGCCTGAGTATGGAGTGGAAGCACCCCGAATCACCAGTGAAGAAAAAATGTAAGTCCGCTGCATCGCCAGAAAGATTATGCTAACTATGTGTTAGAGTGCTAAAGGTCCTGTACCGTAAGATTACATGTAGAAGGGAAAAACCACCAACAAAGACTAGTACTGTACATTGCTGACTAACAAACTTAAACCAGCAGTTTGCAGGAAAGGACGAGTTTTCTCGTCACAGAAAGTGTTGTTGTTGCACGATAACGCATGCCTTCACAGGGCTCTCCTCACTCTTGAAACCATCCAGATTAATTTGTTTGGCACGCTGAAAGACGTTTTGCGGGGTCATCGATTTTCCTCAGGCACACAGGTGCTAGAAACAGTGTATCATTGGCTTTGCAACCAACCGAATACCTTCTTTTCGGTAGAAATACACAGCCTTGTGGACCACTGGAGCAAGTACGTTTCAAAGAGGCGAGGCTACATTGAAAAATAATTTATAAATCAAACAGTATTTTTGATGTAGATCAAGTGTTTTACGAAAAGTCCGGATAATTTTTGACCAGCCTTCATATAAATGTACCTGTTACCTTTAAAAATAACTTCTAAAAGCTTAAAGCAATCTTGAGGAACAAAATGACAACAGATATCGTCCGAATCGCACCATCGAAAAACTTCATAATTCTTACTCAAAAACCGCATTTAAGTGCAGAATAAATTCAAAGCACTAAAGCGGCGGTATTGCATTTAATATAGATAACAGTAAACAATGCTAATGTTGAATGTTTCACAGACTAAGATGAAAATAACTCAAAACTGAGGACCCTACAAACGACTACTATCAGTACGGACAATCTAGTGAAATTCTAACTCTAAATAATGTATTAAATGTATAATATTTATGGTAGCGATAAAAAGTTTAGTTTAATTTTAGTTTTTATAAGGTTTATGTGTAACCATCGAAAGGTATTACGCCAGATTTTCTGATAAGAGAGACAATGAAACTGACACTTTTAACAGTTCAAAGGAATGCAGCCCGCAAATGCGAATCAAGAGAGTATTTATATCTGTAGTTTTTGTACTAATGTGTACAGCATGTATAATTTCGTGGTTTTCACAACAACAGATAGTCCACACAGGGTGAATCACGAGAAAGGTGCACACTTTGAGGGATGACGGTATTAATGATTCGAGTAAAAAATTTCACATGGACATATTCCGAATGTGAATCTTCAGGTTTTCGCGGCGCAAAGACTGCTCCATTAAATTTCGGGAATGCAGCCGCATAAATTCTGCTTCTTCTTCTAAGAAGAAGCAGAATTTATGCGGCTGCATTCCCGAAATTTAATGGAGCATATTCCGAATGGTTTCTGAGATAGAACACATGTAATATCACTTTTATACGTTCTGCCTGAGTAACTCGAAACCACACCAGTGAAAACGTGTCACAGTAAAAAATCAAACTAGATTAACTTTCTTACAAAAAGAGTCCAATTAACTTTTTTCTGTAGGAAGAATAGTTTTCGTGATGAGAACTGGAGAACATAAAAAATCTCGCACGACGTGCAAGCGCTGTAGCTATGTTATTCGTTGTAGGCCAATCTGAAATAGTTTCCTTTCCTGACTTGATAAACCACAAGTCTCCTCTATCAAACTGTTCATCTCAGCTTCTACTTCACTACTCTGTTACGTTGTAAACAATGGCAATCTCTGGGTAATACAGAAAGTAAACAAAAATGTGTATTAAATGTGTTCATCTCGGAAACCATTTAGAATACAGCTTATACCAGAATATGAGTTTTTTTGTTCCGAATCATTAATGTCTTTGTCCCTGAAAACATGTACCTCTCCTCCTGACTCACCCTGTTTAAGGACAGTTAGACTGGGGCAGTTCCTTCAGAGTTTGCGAGGCACTAACATGTGCTGATGACCGACGTATCAGTCACGATTACAGCGATTAAAAATTTTTCAGGTAGCATAGACTTGCTTGAAATTCTTCAAGGGGCATACATTTGTAAACTGAAAAATTGTAAACACTATAATCGTGTCTGTCGCTTGTAAAATTTCTGCAATGTTGCGGAACTTAGAGAAGTTTTCGACAGTTGCTCTCACAGACTTCAACTCCGAACAGAAGACCAGTGTTAGACTTGTGAAATTTGTCAGTAACTTTTGTGGACTTTAAATCTAAACTGCAGCACCGAGTTTAAGACTTGTGAAATTTCAGTTGGGGTTCATGGACTTCGGAAAGTTATCCACAACCGATTTTCGAACTTTAATATTCAACAGCAACGTGGTGTGCCAGAGTTAGTGCATTCTTGATCGAGCTAGTAAATCACTGTGTAGTTATGGGAGCCCCTTGTCAAATACAATCTTGCAATTAAGTAAGCAAAGCCGGCGTGCTAGAAGGTATTCTGTGAGGAGGTAGAGGGTACGGCTGTTGAGGCCAGGCTTCACAAAATCGTCACTAGGATACCAGCTATTCCAGGAGGAACTTCAATGAAAGAAGATGGGGAGTATTGAAGAACAGCACATGAAACGCTGGAACTACTCCTCAAGACTCATTTCCCTCAACGTACTCTGACAGACAACATAGACCAGGACGAGATCCTTGTGAGATATCGGTTTTCAGGTATTCGAAGGAAGAACCCGGAATCTACCAGAGAATGTATTGACCATAGTAAAATCCAATGGGCGGTGGGAACATTCTAACCGTTCTAGTCACTTGGCCCAGATGGAATTTTCCCAGCGCTGCTGCAACAAGCAGGAGTGAACTTAATAAGATTCCTATGCAGGTTATAAAGGGTTAGCCTAGTAGCAGGAATCATTCCTAATGTCTGGAGGACAGTGAAGATTGTCTTCATTCCAAAGCCAGGCAGAATTGATCATACCAAGGCCAAGGATATGAGACCAATCAGTCTGCCCTCCTTTCTTCTTAAAACATTAGAAAAACTGGTCAACGTGCGTGTTAGGGAGAGGAGGTTAACTAGGGCCCCTCTACACACAAACCAACATGCATACCAACCAGGAAAATCGTGTGAAGCTGCACTCCACCAACTTGTTGGGAGGTAGAGAAAGCGCTACACTTTCAGGAAACAGCCCTCTGCATCATCTTGGACATCGAAGAGGCTTTCAGCAACACGATCTTCGAATCCATGGTTAAAACAGCAGAGGTGCATGGCTTGGAGACCACCATTTGCAGGTGGATTAGAGCCATGCTTAGTTGTAGAAAGGTAGAAGCCACCATGATGCAAGAAAAAATGGTAATCAACACCACAAGAGGCTATCCACAAGGAGGGGTCCTGTCCCCTCTACTGTGGAACCTTGTGGTGAATGAATTCGTTGTAGAATTAAACTTTAGACAGTACTTTTGCAAGGGATACGCAGAAGATCTAGTCATAGTAATACTTGGCAAATTTTCAAGTACAGTCAGAGCTATGGCACAAGGAGCACTGCACATTGTGCAAAATTGGTGCAGGAAACAGGATCTAAGGGTCAATCCTAAGAAGACTGTTGTATTACCATTTACGAGGAAGCAGATCCAACACACATATTGGAATCTCAAGCTTATCGATGAAACTCTGCCAGTGAAGGGGATAGTGTAATATCTAGGGGTAACTCTGGATGAGAAACTATCTTGAACCCCTCACATAAGGAGCACCAGTTCCAAGGCGAAACGTACTTTAATGAATACCAGGAGAGCTTGTGTTAAAAACTAGGGCTTAAGCCCCAAGAGTATGTACTGGATATACACCTCGATAGTAAGTCCTATGATCACTTATGGTGTGGTGGAAAAAGGTAAAACAGCAGGTAGCTGCTAAGGAGTTTGCTAAGGTGCAGAGAATGGTCTGCTTAGCCATTACAGGCGGAATTAGCAACACACGCACTGCTGGGATGGAAACCACGCTGGACATGCACCTGTGGATAAAGACGGAGGCAGTAGCTGGAGCACACAGGTTAAAGACTGGCAAAAACTAGAACTCACTGGGGTACCCTGGATCTCACAATAAAATACTGAGTGAGGTAGACACAGGTATGGTTGGGGAAATGCCCGTCGACTATACAATAACTCTCAGCTGCTTCAACAAGCCTTTCAATGTATTAATTGGAAGTAGAGAGCACTGGGAGAACAAATTTCGGCACCATACTGGGGACATAATCTTGTTCACTGACGGTTCGAGAACAGACCAAGGTGTTGGAGCAGGGGTGTACGGAGTGCAGCCAAGGCTGGAGAGTGCAATCTCTCTAGGGAAGATGGCCACTGTGTTTCAAGCAGAAATATCTGTTATCAGGGTGTGCGTGGAGGAGAATTTGCGGAGGTTGCATTGGGGCTTAATTAATTATGATTGAAAATACACTCCTGGAAATTGAAATAAGAACACCGTGAATTCATTGTCCCAGGAAGGGGAAACTTTATTGACACATTCCTGGGGTCAGATACATCACATGATCACACTGACAGAACCACAGGCACATAGACACAGGCAACAGAGCATGCACAATGTCGGCACTAGTACAGTGTATATCCATCTTTCGCAGCAATGCAGGCTGCTATTCTCCCATGGAGACGATCGTAGAGATGCTGGATGTAGTCCTGTGGAACGGCTTGCCATGCCAATTCCACCTGGCGCCTCAGTTGGACCAGCGTTCGTGCTGGACGTGCAGACCGCGTGAGACGACGCTTCATCCAGTCCCAAACATGCTCAATGGGGGACAGATCCGGAGATCTTGCTGGCCAGGGTAGTTGACTTACACCTTCTAGAGCACGTTGGGTGGCACGGGATACATGCGGACGTGCATTGTCCTGTTGGAACAGCAAGTTCCCTTGCCGGTCTAGGAATGGTAGAACGACGGGTTCGATGACGGTTTGGATGTACCGTGCACTATTCAGTGTCCCCTCGACGATCACCAGTGGTGTACGGCCAGTGTAGGAGATCGCTCCCCACACCATGATGCCGGGTGTTGGCCCTGTGTGCCTCGGTTGTATGCAGTCCTGATTGTGGCGCTCACCTGCACGGCGCCAAACACGCATACGACCATCATTGGCACCAAGGCAGAAGCGACTCTCATCGCTGAAGACGACACGTCTCCATTCGTCCCTCCATTCACGCCTGTCGCGACACCACTGGAGGCGGGCTGCACGATGTTGGGGCGTGAGCGGAAGACGGCCTAACGGTGTGCGGGACCGTAGCCCAGCTTCATGGAGACAGTTGCGAATGGTCCTCGCCGATACCCCAGGAGCAACAGTGTCCCTAATTTACTGGGAAGTGGCGGTGCGGTCCCCTACGGCACTGCGTAGGATCCTACGGTCTTGGCGTGCATCCGTGTGTCGCTACTGTCCGGTCCCAGGTCGACGGGCACGTGCACCTTCCGCCGACCACTGGCGACAACATCGATGTACTGTGGAGACCTCACGCCCCACGTGTTGAGCAATTCGGCGGTACGTCCACCCGGCCTCCCGCATGCCCACTATACGCCCTCGCTCAAAGTCCGTCAACTGCACATACGGTTCACGTCCACGCTGTCGCGGCATGCTACCAGTGTTAAAGACTGCGATGGAGCTCCGTATGCCACGGCAAACTGGCTGACACTGACGGCGGCGGTGCACAAATGCTGCGCAGCTAGCGCCATTCGACGGCCAACACCGCGGTTCCTGGTGTGTCCGCTGTGCCGTGCGTGTGATCATTGCTTGTACAGCCCTCTCGCAGTGTCCGGAGCAAGTATGGTGGGTCTGACACACCGGTGTCAATGTGTTCTTTTTTCCATTTCCAGGAGTGTACTTTTTTAGTTTTTAGTAGCTGTATGTCCGATTACGCTGTTTCGTAACCGGTTGGCCCTGACTAGTATTATTACGCTATCTGACTGCAAAGAACAACAACAAAGAATGAAATGAAAATTTTCGTTAACACAATTTATTAATTAAGTCCCCAGCAGCTATGAAACCTACGAAACCAAAGCACAAGTATAACTGTTCTGTATGTGGAAGTATGACTCAACGCACATCTGGCACGGTTCTTCTTCAACAAGACAGGAATTTTTAAAGACCAATTTTACTGACGTGATAAAAGAAAATTACAAATACTATAATTGCGTAAGGAAAGCAGAAGTAAACTCTAATACAAGAACACACGCCAGATGCTTTGTTGACTGAACCTGTAATGACGCATTATTTAGGACACTGAAATAAAAAGAAACGGAGTTAGTTACCTCATTTATATTGATGAAAATCACTCTAATCCTTACATTATATCTCACACCGACTCTCTACTATCACATCTCAACCAGAACTCTCCAATATCACATCTCAGCAAGCACTGCCTACTAGCACATCTCAACAAACACTCTCTGCTACAACATCTCAGCACAGACTACCCCGAGTCCTCGACAGGCACTCACTACTACGAGCTCTCAACAAGCACTGTGGAGGCGGCTTAATAATACTCTTTGGCGCAATCTCTGGCGCAGTGGCTCAGTGTAGCCACCTTTCAAGGTGCTACAGTGGTCGTAGCGTTTTGATTTATTCAGACAGCCAAGCAGCCCTGAAAGCACTGGCAGCCTCTGCAACAAGATCAAAGATCGTGGCAGAATGTCACACAGTCCTTGTGGAGCTAGGGGAAAGCAACAGGGTAAACCTATTGAGGGTCCCTGGTTACTCAGGGATTTGTGGTAAGCCGATAGGTTGGCTAGGATAGGGGCGGTCACACTATTTATTGGACCTGAACCTGTCCTGACAATCACCATGGCGATGATCAAAATAAAACTACGAGACTGGACAAGGAGATAGCATGCAGAATATTGGGCAACTGCCCAGAAGCAAAAACATGGCAAGGTATTGAGGTATTGATGCTGAAGCCATGTTCTAAGAGAAGTCTCTCAATCCTGGGCTTTAACAGGAGAGAAATGAAACCTCATAGTTGGACTATTGACAGGCAATGGGAACATCAAAAAACGCCTACATACAACGGGGATAATAGAAGAAAACCCCAAATATAGGATGTGTGGTGTGGACGAGGAAACCGCATCACATTTAATCTTCGAATGCGATGTATTGGAGATTTAAAGACACAGAACATTCGGATCAACCAGACCTGAAGAAATTGTGTAGCAAAGCACTGCTAAAGGATCTCCTTGCACTGTTCAAGGGTGTTGGTTGGCTTTACTAGAGACATAGGGAATGATATCGCACAATAAAGAATAAACTCTCTTTCGACGCGGGCAGCAGCGGGCTTGACCAAAGTTGTTTTTGCTTCCCTGATAAAATCAAATCAAATCGAATCACTTTGTTCTTTCTCTCATGGTAATAAGCTAGGGTTGAATAAACATTTCCATTACTAAACGATACCCAGCTTGTGTTAAGGACATTTGTTCATTTCACAAACCATGATCATGCCCGCAGTTTAACCAAATAACAGGAAGCTTACGGAATTACAGCGTAATGCGATAGATGTCTGGCCGTCCCCTAGACACAAACATAGCCATCGAACTTTAGAAATCTATTATGCACTTAGTTAACCCCCTTTGACACAGAGACAGTGTGAGGAAGGTCGCAGTTCTTTATCAGTAAAGTCTATTACGTTTACCTCTGTTCTCAGCAATATTTTTTGGAAATCTAAATTCCTACTGATAGTACCTGACGTACATTCGTTATTCGTTCTTTTCATATAAAACTTTCGGCTTCGAGATTCATGTAGCTCACTGATAGAACCCATAACTAAAACAATTACCACCCGAAAGTTCTTGGCGTATAATGTTTGCTAACAACTATTCTTTGTTTGCTGATCATCTCCAGGACACTTTCTTTCCCCATTGTTCTCCAGTTGTGGATACAAACTTATCTTCCTTTGGGATTTCATCCGTCTCCATTCAGCAAAGCTTTTTAATTCTATATGTGGACGAAGATACATGGCCTTCTCAGACTCTCTCGTTGATGCACTGAAGCGCCAAAGAAACTGGTGTAGGCATGTGTATTCAAACACAGATATATGTAAACAGGCCGAATAGGCGTTCCGGTCGGTAACGCCTATATAAGACAAGAAGTGTCTGACGCAGTTGTTATATCGGTTACTGCTGCTACAGTGGCAGGTTACCAAGATTTAAGTGAGTTTGAACGTAGTGTTATAGTCGGCGTACGAGCGATGGGACACAGCATCTTAGCGATGAAGTGGGGATTTTCCCGTACGACCATTTCACGAGTGTAACGTGAATATCAGGAATCTGGTAAAACATCAAATCTCCGACATCGCTGCGGCCGAAAAAGATCCTGCAAGAACGGGACCAACGACGACTGAAGATAATTGTTCAAGTGACGAAAGTCTGATCCTTCCGCAAACTGCTGCATATTTCAATGCTGGACCATCAACAAGTGTCAGCGTGCGAACCATTCATCGAAACATCATCGATATGTGCTTTCGGAACGGAGGACTCACTCGTGTAACCTTGATGACTTCACGACACAAAGCTTTACGCCTCGCGTAGGCCCGTCAGCACCGACATTGGACTATTGAATACTGGAAACATGTTACCTTGTCGGACGAATCTCGTTTCAAATTGTATCGAGCGGATGTACGTGTACGGGTATGGAGACAACGTCATGAATCCGTGGACCCTGCATGTCAGCAGAGGACTGTTCAAGCTGGTGGTGGCTTTGTAATGGTGAGGGGCATGTAAAGTTGGAGTGGTATGGGACATGAGGTGTCCCATAGATACGACTCTGAGAGGTGACACGTACGTATGCATCCTGTCTGACCGACCATCTGCATCCATTCATGTCCATTCCGACGGACTTGGGTAATTCCAGCAGGACAAAGGGACACCACACAAGTTCAGAATTGCTACAGAGTGGCTCGAGGAACACCCTTCAGAGTGTAAACACTTCTGCTGGCCACCAGACGCCCCAGACTTCAACATTGTTGAGTAAGTCTGGGATACCTAGCAACGTGCTGTTCAGAAGAGATCTCCACCCCGTCGTACTCTTACGGATTTATGTACAGTCCTACAGGATTCATGGAGTCAATTGCCTCCAGCACTACTTCAGACATTAGTCGAGTCCATGCCATGTCGTGATGTGGCAGTTCTTCGTGCTCGCGGGGGCCCTAACGATATTAAGCAGGTGTACCACTGGATTCGCATTCGGGAGCTAAGCATCATAAAGTGCTTGCTAGGCACTCGCATTCAGTTGCTTCTGAACTGAAGACATCGAAATCGGGCAACAATTCAGTTCTCGTCTTAAAGGATTTTCGATGATACGATTACAACTCTATTACTGTGAACCGAATAAATTACATTACAATGAGGTTTTATTATTATACTAACAGAGTACACGGCGTTCCCCTGGACATCAGCCAGGTAGTGCGGTGGTGCACCATCTTGCATAAAGTAAACATTTTGTTCTTTGTCATCCTCATCGATCTGTGGTATCAAAAATTCTTGTAACATATCCAGGCACACTATCCCGTTAATGGTTCTCACGAAAAAAAAAAAGTGGGGCTGTACACTTTGCTCTTGCTCAATGCACAATAAAACGTTCAGTTTAGGGCTATCACGAACATGCTGCAATGTTGGATGTGGATTTTCACTACCCCAAATCCCACAGTTATGTGTGTTAACCTTGCCACTTAAGTGAAAACTCGATTCGTCAGGAAAGATGATTTTGTCCAAGAGATGTTCATCCTCATGTAATCGATTTAATATAGTGGCACAGAAGTTCTTGCGAGCAATTTTATCAGTATCTTTTATTGCTTGTACGATCGTCAATCTATACGGTTTCAGATGCAAACGGTTTCTCAACAAACGTCAAACAGTCGTATGCGGGATTTGCACGTTCGCTAGAAGCGCGCCGGGTTGATTTCGTTGACAAAACGTTGTCTCACTCGCTCAACCACGTCATCAGATGTGCTTGGACGACCTGATGATTTCCCATTTCTTACCGAGCACCCTGTGTCTACAAAACATTTATGCCACTCATATATTGTAGGCCCACTAGGAAAATCTTTAGCCTTATTGGTACGGAAATCACGCTGAACTGTTGTCGCCGACTTCGATTCTTCAAACCAAAACACACAGCTAGCACGCTGAGATCCAGTGAAGGCAGCTAACTTTAGCGCAACTGCCGCTAGCGCTCCTTATGGTGCGATTCAGCACTTGCGAACTAAGCAAGACAAAACATGATGTATTTCCCTACAAATTGACACTACAATCACCTCTGTAGGTACTACGAATTAATTTATATGAATTATCAAAGTTGTAAAGTCCTTTTTGAAACACACTGCAGTGTAGAAGTATAGATTAAACACTATGAAGATTGTATCAGCGTTGTATTCATTATTTTGAATCGAATCACGTAGCACATGTCAACTAAGAAAAGCATTTTCACAAATATGATAACATATAATAGTCAGTAAATAGCTTTTACAAAGAATAAATATTTTTCGCCTATATTCTTCATCAAGGGGTTCAAGCTATCTTCTTACCAAATTTCATCGAAAGAGGTTCAGGAGGTCAGTAAAAATAAACTTAAATGTCATGCATGATGCGGCAGTTTTTCACGTACCTCAGTGTTTGTGAAGTCATATATTCCTAACTGTGTGTCGTACAACGATGTAATTTTGCAGCTAAATTCAGTGGTACATGTGAACACTGTCTGCAAAATGTGTCACCAATACAGTTAGTAGTAAAGAAGTAATAAATAATATGAAGAAGGAAAATAGATAAACATTTTTCCAGGCGTCATTTTGTGAGGGACTCTGCGAGAAAAAGTTTCATAAAGGTTTGAAATTGTGTGTATAGTTTGTTGCAAGTCACTAAGTGCTCCCGTTCTTAAATACTGGAAGAGTAAAATCTGGGTATTTGCACCTCGTGGCCTACACTTCTGCTCCACCTCCACCCGTACCCCTTATAGATAGGTGGTTATTACCCACACAGCGATTCTTTCCAGACAGTGAGTGATGTGTGTACCAAGTTTGACTGAAATCGGTCCAGTGGTTTTAGAGGAGATATGGAACATACACATATACATATGTACATTTTTATAATAAGTATGAAAGTCTTTTTTTCCGTTACCCGATTTTGATGAAACATAGCCTTTACGGTGCCTCTATGCTGACGTTACCAGTGAAAATACCATAAAAATCCGACCAGTAGTTCTGGAGATTAGCATGTTCAGACAGACAAGAGCGTTTTAGTGGAATTTTAAATCACGATATCTTTTATCCCCGTTATCATATTTTGATGGACTAAAGCTTATACAGTGCCCCAAAATATACTCAAGTTACCTACGGAAACCCTATAAAATTCGTCTGATAGTTTTGGAGATTAGTATGTTCAAAGACGAACAGACAGACACGACGGTTTTACAGACATACTATTAGAAAATATGAATATAGGTGTTTACATTAAGAGGAAACACCACATATTAACCGCATTTTCCTGTTCGTATTGGGAAAAAAAATCAAGCCACGTTTAGTGACTAGGAAATCTGTAAGTAACAGCATTTAAAATAGCAAATTCTCAGTTTATATCATGCTATTCTTCTCTTACTACATGCTAGCCGCTCGGAACGCTAGCATCGTTTCAGCTGTCAGAAGGTTGCCTTTTCTTTTGCCCTATAGACTTTCGCGACTGTTTGTCGTATACTGTGGAAACATTGTCTAGTACCCACACAACAGTTCGTACCACAACGAAGACAGAAGCCCTGCAGTAGTTACAAAAACTGTTACAGTATCTGCGTACTCACGGTTTCATGTCAACAAATGCTATAGGTTTTAGGTGTAAAGCTGACAATACAGCTACAAATTCACTCAATAAACGACTGACAGGAAAGGAATGTCCTTTGTCTGATGCTAAATAGTTTCAGGGCTTTGCATCGAAGGTCTCTTAGGATGTATCGCGTTCTATAAACTCCGTACCGGTAGTTAGGTAACTCTTTCGGTTTACGCAAGACGAATCGTAATTAGTTTGTTATGTAGTGTTTCACCGGATTCAGTTACTCAGAGGACAACATTAAGGAAACTTAGACGACAAGGTAGACGCGAGCGTAAGGAGAAAACGTTGCGTATGGCGCAAACGGGATGACGTGTTCCCTTGCGGAAGATCACCTCCGGCTTGTTACTATCAGAGGAAATTGTGGCGGCGACCCCTGTTAGTGCATGTTCTCAGACTCCACTTTGTAAAATTATACATCGAGTCAAAAATTACGGGACTGAGAGAACAGCAAAAAACTGAAAAGTTCGACGGTAACGCAAACTAATCCAGAACTTACACTAAACTGAACAACGTGTTTCTCTGTATGAGCAAATTTTAAGATGCCTTGAAGTTAATTCACTCGTTGTAGGTAACGAACTTTTGTGTTAGTGTAGTCATGTACTCCGCTTGTAACAACAATCGAAATGGTTAGTACACACCATTTGGCCCAGGAACTATGGCGGCGTGAAAGTGGAAGAATGGAAGATGGGAAAAGAGAGGCCAAAATTGCAAAAAAGATCGGTGTTCGTTCTTCAGCAAAGCAGTTAAAGAAGCTTAGTACTATCAGCATATCTCTCGGGTACACAGCACAAACCCACAGCATGTGGTACGGATCACTGCTGACCGATACACTCAGAGTACGCTCCAGTTAACATGGGCACCACAGTGCAGTCGCAGCTGCTGTAAAGAAATCTGTGCATACAAATAACGATTTCAGTGGCTCTGAGCAATTAACAAAAACATTACGGCCTTAAGTGTGTTATCTGGAGGCCGAAAATACAGCGTAACAAAATTGGTAACAGCAATTCACGGCATCTAAGGTGCAGTTAACGTCCCATAGACGACGATTTTATTAGGGACGGAGCAAACGCTTGGAATAGGAAAGATGGTGAAAGAAACCGGCTTTGTACTTTGGAAAAAAACCAACCGTCATTTGCCTTACGCGATTCAAGAAATCCACGGATTACCTAGATCGGAGTGATCAAACGGGGATTTCAAACGCCCACCATCTTCCTGAATGAAGCGAGTCCGAGTTCATACGGCAAACATGCTGGAGAGGAAGAAAAGAAGGTGACCGGGCAATGGTTGATGGCCCAGAGAAGTTTTTGCCGAATTGCAAGAACTAATAATAAAAAGAGACAACGAGGTCCCCAAATCACATCAGAAAACATTTTAAAGGCCTCGGAAGCCCGTGAATATCTGGAGACTATAGTGTATGCAAAGGTCTGGATGAGGCAGATGTTCCAAACGGCTGTCGACGGTGAACTAATAGTCTAATTAAATAGTGATAATAAAGATCGTTTTAAAAATAGTGTATGAAGGTTAATCATTTTGGAGTGTCCAGAAAAAGACTTAAACAATCTTCTAGTGGGAAGTGCTAAGGAAGATCTGTGGTCCAGTACAGTATGAAATTAACGGGGAATGGAGAATCCGGCATAATTGTGAATGGATGAGATCTGCAACAGATCAAATACTGTAGACGTGATGACAACCAAACGGCTGGTATGGGCTAGTCATGTCGGCTTGGATGGACTTACATCGATGGCCTTTGACATCCATCGGTTTCACTCCCGCGGAAGAAGACCTTTAGGTAGGCCTGTTCCTGTCAATGGTTCCCTAATGCTATCTTTGAAACTTTCCACAACCTCTGGTTCTTTCAGTTTATCCAGGTCCCATCTCTTTAAATTCCCACCTCTTTGCAGTTTCTTCAATTTTAATCTACAGTTCATAATCAATAAACTGTGGTCAGAGTCCACATCTGCCCCTTGAAATGTATTACAATTTAAAACTTCGTTCTTAAATCTCTGTCTTACCGTTATATAATCTATGTGAAACCTTCCAGTGTCTCGAGGCCTCTTCCACGTATACAACCTTCTTTCATGATTCTTAAACGAAGTGTTAGCGATGGCTAAGTTATGCTCTGTGCAAAATTCTACCTGGCGGCTTCCTCCTTCTTTCTTTACCCCCATTCCATATTCATCTACTACTTTTCTTTCTCTTCCAACCATCTAATTCCAGTCCACCATGACTATTAAATATTCGTCTCCCTTCACTACCTGAATAATTTCTTTTATCGCATCATATATTTCTTCAATGTCTTCATCGTCTGCGGAGCTAGTTGGCATATAACTTCTACCACTGTGGTAGTCGTAGGTTTTGAGTATATCTTGGCGACAATAATGCGTTCACTAAGCTGTTCGTAGTACCTTATTCGCGCTCCTATTTTTTATTCATTATTAAACATACTCCAGCATTACCCCTATTTGATTTTGTATTTATAACCCTGTATTCATATGACCAGAAGTCTTGTTCCTCCTGCCACCGAACTTCACTAATTCCACTATATCTAATTTTAATCTATCCATTTCCTTTTTTAAATTTTCTTATGTACCTACCCTATCAAGGGATCTGACATTCCACGCTCCGATCCACAGAACGCCAGTTTTCTTTCTCCTGATAACGACGTCCTCTTGAGTAGTCCCCGCCCGGAGATCCCAATAGGGGACTATTTTACCTCCGGAATATTTTATCCGAGTGCACGCCATCATCATTTAACCAAACAGTAAAGCTGCATGCCCTCGGGAAAAATTACGGCTGTAGTTTCCCCCTGCTTTCAGCCGTTCGCAGTACCAGCACAGCAAGGCCGTTTTGTTTGATGTTCCAAGGCCAGATCAGTCAATCATCCAGACTGTTGCCCCTGCAACTACTTAAAAGGCTGCTGCCCCTCTTTAGGAACCACACGTCTGTGTGGACTCTCAACAGATACCCCTCTGTTGTGGTTGCAACTACGGTACGGCTATCTGTATCACTGAGGCACGGAAGCCTCCTCAGCAATGGCAAGATCCATGGTTCATGGGAGGGGGGGTCTATTGATTCTAATTTTTTGAAACCCTGCTCATAAATCATGTTGTAATAGGGGATCATACCACTGTTTGAGCATTACGAATTGTCAGTGCTGAAGGGTGCAAACTGTGGCTGAGGAACTCTATTTTTCGAGTTAATGTGACCGTTTTCGGGGGCTACAAGCAGATAAAGGCGTATTATGTAGGCACAGGCACCGGATAAGCTACTTAAGGTTTAAAATATTACCTGCACAGGTCTACATAAAAGAAGAAATGACAATTGACTCCGCGGAAATTCGAACGCTCGTCCTCGTAAACCGTCAGCCCATTCTTTTTTTTTTCTTTTAAATCTCGTTTTCGATATTGTTCGTTGCATTTGTTCGGGACGGTCGTCCCATGACACGCATTCAAGTACATCGCTGACCCAATTACAGAGGTCAGATAACACTGTGACCGAACACGCTGAGCTTCCGTGCCGGGGTCCACGCACCCACTGAAACAGATGTGTGACGGTCGTCGTTGTAGCAATTCTACCGACGTGGGGTTTTATATTTCAACCGTTTCTACGTGGCTGAATAACGATTTTCAAAAGAAGTGATACAATGAGTTGAATTGGTATGAATCTCGGCATTTACTGTATCCTAATTATTATATTGCTTCTATTTGACGATGTAAACACCAAGCTGAAGCTCCACAGATGGTCAGAGTTGTTAGCCCTGGCATTTCTGAACTCTGGACATGCACAAACACAGGATGTGGAGGCGTTGTAATGTTTTGTCCCGATTTGTGGTGCTGTGCAGTGGGCTGAATTGCTGGCGAGCGTTTTGAGACATTCATATTCGTAAAATGTATACGCCCACAAAGTATTACTAGCAGAGACGGTCTTCATCTCAGCTACGAGCACTTAAGTTAATGTGAGAGCTTATTAACAGATAACACATGTATTATCCCCTATTCTGTTATAAATAAATATTCCCATCCTGTCCTACTGCCCCTTACAATCATAGCACCATTAGAAAGCTGTATGATGCCGACAGATGAAAAGACTTCACGATATAAAGCTTATAAGTTGTATCCTTGGTGTGCACTATCTTTGCTACGTGCACAGGTAGTATTTTCGCGCCAACAGACTTAGCTCCACATGTTGTCAGTCCACCTGAGCTTTTATTTGTGATAGATTATCAGAAAATCACATATTTAACATTTTACGATGTAATAAGTGTCGTACTCATCGGATCTTGTGGGATTCTCGCAGTGAAAAGGCTGCATTTTGACGACGACATGTTCTCGTGTCATAGTCTTATATTCGGACAGAATGTAAGTGATGTACATTTCTTACCAGTTTTTATATATACGCTTCTAGCTTAATGAAATGTTTGTTTAATTATGTATATACGCCCTGTGCTTCATTTTTGTATTTTTTGTGTTTAGGTAACTTTTGCAGGGTTACTTGAAAATGGCCCTAAGGCCGAAATTGCAATCGTAATAATAAATATTTCGTACAGTCAACGGCGACTATGATGTCTTTTAAGAAAAATTATATGACTGTGAATCCCGATTATGGGAAGTGAATCAAAGAAAAAACTATTCGCGTGGCTTCATTTTTTCGATATGGTAGTTAAAATTTTATAACTAGCTCTTATACAATCGTGAATACACTATGGTCGAACCCTTTCTGTTTTTACCGTTCAGAAAATTTTATTTAGCCCTAAACGGGTTGTGAACCACTGTTTTACTGCTGGGCAGCGGTTGTTGTCCTGAATTGAACTGAAAATCTTTTTACTGCATTCTTTCTTCTCTGTCCGCTCATACAATCCGCAGCATGTGACGGCGACGCCTATCATAAACACGTTTATGAACACCTCTGTTCATTGTGACTTCGGCGGTTTTCTCGGAATCGAGGTGCTCACGGTACATTTGTTGCTCAGTGGCACATGAATAGCTTACAGTGCCCGCATAATGTCCGATAAAATGTGTCCCACGTGACGGGTAATATATGGCAGTCATCAAATTCACTGATATCACACGTTACGTCCATTGTGCATTCGACTGTAACGTCGACGTCCAGTAAAACGTCTGGCGATATACTAGCCACATGACACATCGTACTATTCCATTTGTTATGGCGATACGGTAACTCTATGACTAATCATCAATCCCTGTCTAACACAGCACCTGCCTCTAATTCAATTTCTGCTATGTGCTGTACTAATGACCACTAGTCTCTGAAATTTTGAGTTACTTCCGCAATGGCTGATGGTTTCTCGACTGAGAACGCAGTGTCAGTGGAAACAAATATAGTCAGGTCACAAGGAAAGTGTGAAAGACTGCTGTTTCTCATGTAGTACATCAATGTCAAGGCAGATAACTTTAGCCAGAATCTCTGATTTCTTACAACTGACACAGAATCCGTGGGTGAAGGTTTGCGTAACAAAACAGAGCAAATAGCAGACCGGACATCGACATTTTAACGACATACAACGAATGGCATCAGACGATGTTGAAATGGATAAGGCTTACGCGACTTGTTTGGCTAATAAAAGCGTAGTAGCAAGTACTTGACTTCGGGATTAACTATCCACAACTGGAACAATTTACGTCATACGGGTAGCAACCGGCAGGACCATACTAATTCGTAGGACAGGAAAACTACAATAAGGACAGATGCAAAATACTTGCGCGACCCACACTGTATTTTACCTTTATACCATACGTGTCAGCTCGTCTCGGAAAGGAACAGTCAAAAGTGTGCAGACAAATAGTCATACTTACAAGGGAACCTCCTCATCGCACCCCCGTCAGATTTAGTTACAAGTTGTCACAGTGGATAGGCCTTGAAAAACTGAACACAGATCAATCGAGAAAACAGGAAGAAGTTGTGTGGAACTATGAAAAAAATAAGCAAAATATACGAACTGAGTAGTCCGTGCGCAAGATAGGCAACATCAAGGATACTGTAAGCTTAGGAGCATCTTGGTCCCGTGGTTAGCGTGAGCAGCTGCAGAAAGAGAGGTCCTTGGTTCAAGTCTTCCTTCGAGTGAAAAGTTTAATTTTTTATTTTCAGACAATTATCAAAGTTCAGGCACTCACACATAATGAACTTCGCTCTCCAAAATTCCAGAACATGTTCAGATTTGCTTGGACATATGCTGGATTTGACGGTCTACACACGGAAAGAATTGAAAACGTTAAAAACATATGTTTTGACAGAGCACAGGGAAAACTGTGCGACTGTGAAACTGTTGCATTCATTTGTTGCAGTTTATGTGACAAACTCTTATGTTTTCGTCACTTTTTGGGAGTGATTATCATATCCACAAGAAAACCTAAATCGGGCAAGGTAGAAGAATCTTTTTACCCGTTCGCCAAGTGTACAAGTTAGGTGGGTCGAAAACATATTCCTTTCATGTGATGCACATGCCGTCACCAGTGTCGTGTAGAATATATCAGACGTGTTTTCCTGTGGAGGAATCGGTTGACCTATGACCTTGTGATCAAATGTTTTCGGTTCCCATTGGAGAGGCACGTCCTTTCGTCTACTAATTGCACGGTTTTGCGGTGCGGTCGCAAAATACAGACACTAAACCTATTACAGTGAACAGAGACGTCGATGAACGAACGGACAGATCATAACTTTGCGAAAATAAAGAAAGTAAACTTTTGACTCGAGGGAGACTTGAACAAAGGACCTCTCGTTCCGCAGCTGCTCCGCTAACCACGGGACCACGACGTTCCTGAGCACACGCTATCCTTGATGTTGCCTATCTTGCGCATGGACTACTCAGTTTGTATATTTTGCTTATTTTTTTCATAGTTCCACACAACTTCTTCCTGTTTTCTCGATTCATCTGTGTTCAGTTTTTCAAGGTCTATCCACTGTGCCAACTTATAACTAAATCTGAGGGGGGTGCGATGGGGAGGTTCCCTTGTTAGCCACGAAAATTTACTAATCACCTCGAAAAAATCTCAGTTGGTCATGTAACTTTCTAAAGCTGTTACTTCTTCTCTAAATATTTATCCTTCAATGCGACACGTTTTTCCAACGGCTTTTTGCTGAGTGATTTAGGGAAATGACGGAAAACCTAAACCCGAATGGCCGGACGCGGGTCTGAACGCCGTCCTCCCGAATGCGCCTGAAAGTCATTTCGACCCTACTCCAGAAATGCCTGCTGTGTCATGGTTTCTTCGTCTGAGGAAAGAGGAAGCAGTCACTGGGTAATATATCAAAGTGCAGCGTGTGATGTAGAATTTAAATGTACAAGGAAAAGGTAGGTGCGGCTCTGTCACACGCAGACTGAGCTGGGACGTTTTGGAGCAAATTGCGTCATAGGACAACTTGCGGCGACGTTTCGTCTTGTTAGTCTCCAGAACCTCGTCGGGGGGTTCCAGCAGAAGTACCTGTGATGGTTTGAGTCTTGCGAGCAGTCTGTTCGTAACACACCGAGTCAGTCCCAAAAAACACCCACTACCACTTGCCCGGTGACAGTTAGGGGCTACCTTCTTCGTCAGCGATGAATCCGCATGTTTTCACATCTTTGCTCCTCTGACTCGACCTCTTTATCTCGCACACAGCACTATTTATGATGATTCGGCGGTTACGACTAAAGAAGCAGTCTGGATTGGCCTGCCACAAGCGCAACATTTCCGCTGCTGTCTTGGTTCGGCGGCTTTATCGAAGGGGTAACACTCATTTCACAAGACAGTCCGCAAGGTAACATTATTTTGAGGCAACGAGCAACAGCGTTAACTGTAGGAACTGATATCGGCTTTGTGACGTGGAAGAATGTGAATGTTAGGTTCCACCCTAATCACACGCTCGGAAATCTTCAAATATGCAACGGGATGGGAATCTCCATCCCTCGACTCCATAAACCACGACATTATTCATTACGTTCGCACTTCGGTATGTTAGACTAGTCTCTTGTCTAGGTTATCACAGCACACTCGAGAGACAAAAGTCTTGGGATACTCCTAATGTCATGTCGGACCTCGTTTTGCCCGGCCTAGTGCAGCAACTCGACGTCGCTTGGTATCAACAAATTGTTGGAAGTCCCCTGCAGATATATCGAGCTGTGCCGCCTCTGTAGGCGTCCATAGTTGCGAAAGCGTTGCCGGAGTAGGGTTTTCTGCACGAACTGACCTCTCGATTGTTTCCCATAAATGTTCGATGGGACTAGTGTCGGGCGATCTGGGTGGCCAAATCATTCGCTCGAAGTGTCCGGAATCGCGAACAGTGAGACGGCGCATTGTCACCCATAAAAATTACATTGTTGTTCGCGAACACGAAGTCCATAAACGGCTGCCCAAGTAGCCAAACACAATCATTTCCGGTCAGTGACCTGTTCGTTCCATGTAACCACAGCCCACACCATCATAGAGGTACCACCAGCCTGCACAGTGCCTTGTTGACATCCTGGGTGCGTGGCTTCGTCTGCACCACACTCGACTCCTGCAATTACCTTTTACCAACCGAATTCGGGACTCAGGTGACCAGTCCAGGGTTTACTAGTCGCCTAGTATCCAACCGATATGGTCACGAGCTCAGGAGAGGAACTGCAGACGATGACGTGCTGTTCGCAAAGGCACTCGCGTCGTTCGTCTGGTGCCATAGCCCATTAACGCCAGATTTCGCCGCATTTTCGTAACGGATATGTTCTTCGTACGTACCACATTTATTTCTGCGGTTGTTTCACGCAGTGGTGCTCGTCTGTTGGCATTGACAACTCTACGCAAACGTCGCTGGTCCCGGGCGAAAAGTGAAGGCCGTCGACCACTGCGTTGTCCGTGGCGAGAGATAACGCCTGAAATGTGGTATTCTCGGCTCGCTCTTGACACCGTGGATCGCGGAATATTAAATTCCCCATAAATTTCCGAAATAATGTTCAATGCGTCTGGCTCCGCTTTCGAAGTCTTTTTAACTCCCGTCGTGCACCCATAATGAGGTCCGATAACTTTTCAGGTGGATCACCTGAGTACAAATGACAGCTCCGCTAATGCATTGCCTTTTTATCGTTGTGTACGCGGTACTACCGCCATCTGCATATTCCATTACTTTGTCACCTTAAAGTATGTTTTGAAGACTTATATTATTGAAGCATTGTTAACTGGCATTTATTGATGATGGTGACATGTTTGTGATAGCCGGCCGACGTGGCCGTGCGGTTAAAGGTGCTGCAGTCTGGAACCGCAAGACCGCTACGGTTGCAGGTTCGAATCCTGCCTCGGGCATGGATGTTTGTGATGTCCTTAGGTTAGTTAGGTTTAACTAGTTCTAAGTTCTAGGGGACTAATGACCTCAGCAGTTGAGTCCCATAGTGCTCAGAGCCATTTGAACCATTTTTGTTTGTGATAAATCTTCAATGCGCCATTCCTTGAAACAGCACACTGCAAGCTATAATACAAGTGTGCATAAAAAGTTCTCGGTTTACTTGCCGCGTCATATTTGGATAAAATCTCGTGAAAGATAATCTCGGCCTGAGAGTACCAGGAATTTACAGCATTTCTTGCGAGTGTGGCAAAAATTATGTTCGCTAGTCTATAAGAACTGTTGCCGATCGCTGTGTGGAACATCAGCGTCACCTGAAATAAAGGTATCTAGAAAAATCAGCTCTGGCTGAGCACAGTTTGTTAAATAAACATAAGATTTTATTCGCTGAAACAAGAATACTTATGTGAAAATAATTTCAACAGCGACTCCGCATATGCACTCAGTATTGCATGGAAGCGCGCAGTGGATAAAGAAAGAGCACAGAGGGAGACTTCTTACATTCCTCGCAGTTTTCCGCCTGTTGCGATGGATGGCACTGCAAACAACACTGCATAAAGCGCGCAAACAAAATCAATGGACGTAGAGGTCGCCACCTCCGTACGCGTCGTTTTCACCGTGACGTCAGCCAGCCAATGAGAAGCCGTCCACTGCTTATAAAAGCAGAAGCCTCACCGGTCCACATCCTCCGTCACCTTCTCTCCCTCCAAATTAACTCCCGTCGCTCCGCCATTTTTGTTTCCCTCGACATCCAAAATGCCTATGACCGTGTATGGCATCCCGGTCCCCTCTTTAAACTCCAAACCTACGTCCTACCTATCAATTTTGTCCGTCTGGTCGCTTCCTTCGTCTCGCGCCGTCCTTCCTATGTCACCCTCCACAACACCAACTCCCGTATCTTTTATCGCACTGCTGGCGTCCCCCAGGGCTCTGTCCTCTCCCCTCTCCTCTATCTCTTGCATACGGCTGACACGCCCGAGCCAACCCCACCTATCCACCTTTCCAGTATGCTGATGACACCGCCTTCCTGGCGCTCTATCCTACCCTTCAATGGTCCCAATGCACCCTCCAAACCCACCTTGACCAGTTCACCACTTGGTGTAACCAGTGTGTCCTCCATCTCAACCCCTCCAAAACCCAGGCAATCATCATAGGCCGCACTGCCCGCTCCTTCTGTCTCCATAATTTCTACCTCACCCTTTATGATTGTCCCATCCAGCTCACCCCCACCCTGAGTACCTTGGCCTCACCCTCGACCATCACCTCACCTGCACCTCTCACCTCCAGACCATCCAGCAGAAAGCCCATTCCTGCCACCACCTCCTGAAACTTCCTCTGGCCAGACATGGGGATTGTATCTTTCCACCATCCTCCACACCTACAAATCTCTCATCCGTCCTATCCTCTGTTATGCCAGTGTTGCCTGGATCTCGGCACCCACCTGCTTTTACAAGGCCTCCAAATCCTTGAACGACATGTGCTCTGCCTTGCCTTCCGTATCCACCTTCCTTCCCCCACATAGCTCCTGTATGAACTCATCCCCTTCCCCCACCTCGTCCTTTTCCTCCATCTCCACATCCTTTACATTGCCGCAGGCTCGATCCCCCCACCACCTCGTTTCCTCCTTTCTCTTGACCCCTGCCCATTGCCACGCCTCTATTGCTGTATCCCTCCCTCTCTCCACCTTCACACCCTCCATCTTCTTCATCAGGGCAATTCCCAGCGCCTCCCCCTCCCAGATGATGAACTTCTCCATGACATATACTCTTCCTACCAACTATAACCTGGCCTTGTTCCCCCCTCTCCAGGGCCCCCTTTTAAATCTCCCCTCCTTCCCCCCTTGAGGCCCTGCACCCCATCCTCACCTCTCTCCATCCCACGTCCATCCCTACCTGGCCCTCTTAGCGTGCCCCCCGCCCATCACCCCCCTCATCCCCTCCCTCCCTTCTTCCCTTCTCCCTCATCTCCTTGCGCCTGGCAGATCCTCCGTTTTGATCATCATCAGTGTGCCACATCAGTGTTGTGTTTAGTGCTGTTCTCCTGTGCATTGAGATGTGTGATTTTAATTGTGTGCTAGCCTTGTACTTAGTGTTACTGTCAGTGATTGTTGTGCTATGCCATCCGTCGATACTTTTATGCTCTGGTCATCCTGCGCCTTGTGTTCTTTTAATTGTCCCAGTGTGTGGTTTTTTATGTGCACAACTTTTTTACAGTTTTTATCTCCATTTTACTGTCGCCCCTTTTTTCTATTGTCTTCCATAATGTTCCCCCTTTTTTATATCTATGTACACCATGTTTTCTCCTTTATGTTATGTTTAAATGTCTTCTATTGTTTGTTCTGCCTTTCGGCTGAAGAGCAGCGCATATGCTGCTGCCAGCCCACCCCAATGGGGAATTGAAATACAATAAAAAAAAAGACAAGTCCACGACTTCTTTACACGGCGGACATGCCGACGCCTTCATCTCCCTTACACCTTCTCCAGTATGCCGATGAGACTGCCTTCCTTGCCCTCGCCCCCACCCTGCAACGCTCCCAGCACCTTCTCCAATCCCATCTTGACTGGTTCACCACTTGGTGCAACCAGTGGCTGCTCAACGTCAATCCTTCCAAGACACAGGCGATCGTTATAGGCAAAACAACCACCCCTTCCTTCCATCTCCTCGATTTCTATATCACTATCTACAGCCGTCCTACCAACCTCACCCCCACCCTCAAGTTCCTTGGTGTCATCCTTGAACGTCGCTTCTCCTGGATCCCCCATCTCCAGACAATACAAGCCAAGGTATACTCCCGACTCCGCCTCCTCAAACTCCTTTCTGGCTGCACATGTGGTCTGGGCCCCTCCACTGTCCTCCACCCCTATAAATCCCTCATCCTCCCTATCCTCTGCTATGCCCATCCCGCCTGAATCGCCGCTCCTCCTACCTTCTACAGATCCCTTCAAATCCTGGAATGCCTTGTACTCCGCCTCGCCTATTGCATCTATCTTCCGTCCCCCATGCGGATCCTCTATGACTTAATTCTGTTCCCACACCTCCTCCTTTTCCTTGAATGGATACGGATCCTTTAACACCTCCCGCAAACTTGATTCCCCTCACCTGCTTGTCTCTCCCATCCTTTACCACCCGCGTCCGCTGCCGTGCCTGTACTCCCACATCCCACCTGCTCTTCATCTCTCCACACTCCATACCCTTGCCCAAGGTGGCTTTCGCCAACTCCCCCTCCCTGATGACACCCTCATTCCCTTCGTCTACCCCTCCTACCAATTTGATCCTCCCCTTCCTCCCCCCTGTGTTTTCCTTCAGGGCATCCTCTTTCCCTTCTCTCCCTCCCTCTCTCCCCTCCCTCAGGCTTCCACAACCCCATACCCTCTCCCCTCCCCCTCTCTCCTCCTCTCCCACTGGTATCAACACCCTCCCCCTCTCCCTCCTACCTGCACCTCTTCCCTTTGGCAGGTCCCTGGCTTTGTGCATGAACAGTGCATATTCGTGCACCGGAGGTTGTTGACAGTGCTCGTGTGTGTCTTCGCGTCAGTGCTTCATTGTCTCTCCGTTTGTGCGCCTCTGTTCACGTGTGTAAACTCGTTCTTCCCTGTTGTGTACAGTGGTGTACGTTTTTTATCCAATCAGTGCGCCCGTGAGTGGCTTCATTTATTTTTAGTATGTCTGTCTCCCGTTTTTGTCCACCATGTTTGTTTGTTTTTCTGTCTCTCTGTGTTCACTGTGGCCGAAGAGCAGCGTAGATAGGCCGCTGCCAGCCTACCTTTATTGTAAAGGTATTCAAATGACAATAAAGAAAAAAAGAAAAACGGTGCACGACAGTCAGTTTTACCCCTGACGAAACAGACGGAGGTAGTCATCGAAAGCTCGCGATTTTATCCAAATCTGACGCGGCACGTAAACCGAGAACTTTTTATGCAAGGACTCCGTCGCGCAATACTTCGTAGTCATATAATACAAGTGTGTTTGTTACCTAATTTGCAAATTGTTGACGGTGATAAACTTGCTCCTGAGAGTACTGTTATATGAAAGCATTAACCGTCGGTAAATCATTGTTTGACGTTTAATTATAACAATAATTACAATTAATCGTACCAAGAACGGCACGTTTTTATAAATCTCCCAATTCACGTGCATGAAATCTTGTAAGATGCCCGAATCGAACGCTAACGGAAGTCGATAGAAGTTCCTGCGGTTGTCGATATTGCTCTGGCGTCAATGTGACATGACGTTTGCAGAAAGTCTTGTGAAATTGTTGCCGTTTATGAAGGGATGTGAGCAGTCGGGGAACCCAGCAGGCGGCTGCCTTAATCATGTTCAAAGTTTCGTGCAAGATCTTGAAAATGGATGCTTGATTGATCTTCACTCGCTCCCACCTCACTCTCCTGGATCCACACAGTCACACTATCTCACACGCCTGAAGATGACTGAGAAAGAGCGGAAGGTTCTGCGCCTAGGGTTAAAACAGATCTAAAACCATAAAACAGCTAAAAGAAAAGCACAGGGAAAGGTGCCTGGTTGACCACTTACAAAAAGCATGGGTGAGCCAGTCACCCTGTTAACATATTAAAATATTCTACCTAAAATTTTCGGAAACAAATTGGAAACATCAGCCGAGTACAGTGTGGCGAACAGATATCCGTACGTCGCAAGCACAGAATTCATATTATCGGATGATACTTCACTTTGTCGATGGGCTGAGCATTGTCATTTTGGCTCCTCTAGCGGTCTGATGCGGTATTCTGGCGCGGGGTTTCATGTGCACCAGGACCGCAAGCACACAAAAAGTTAATTATGTGTTTTTAATTTTTCAAAATGACTAAGCAATATTAGTACACCTCGTAGATTACAGGTTCTAGATTATTGTTCAGTTCTGCCTCTACTGAGAATAATTAGCCTCCTTCCATTCTCTTGACAGGACAAACATCACCTATAATGAGTGCTGCAACAATAAGATAGCAGAATATTTTTTTCTTAAGTCACTGGTTTTCTGACTGGTTAGATGCGACCAGCCACGAATTCCTCTCCTGTGCCAACCTCTTCATCTCAGACTAGCACTGCCACCTTACGACCTCAATTATCTGCTGGATGTTTTCCAATATCTGTCTTCTCCGACAGTGCTGCCCGCCTACAGCTCCCTCTAGTACTATGGAGGTTATTCCCTGACGTCTTAGCGGGTCCTATCATCCTGTCCTTTTCGTCACTATTTTCCGTATGTTCCCTTCTTCACCGATTCTGCGGAGAACCTCATTTCTTACGTTTCCGTCCACCTAATTGTCAACACTTCGATTTTCTTCTGTTCCGGTTTTCCCACTGTCCATGTTTCACTTCCGAGCAATGCTGTGCTCCAAACGCAAACTCTCATAAACTTAATCCTCAAAATAAGCCCTATTTTTTTATATTAGTATACTTCTCTTGACCAGGAATGCCCTCTATGCCCGCGCAAGTCTACTTTTTATGTCATCTTTGCTTCGACCATCATTGGTTATTTTGCCTCCAAGGTAGCAGAATTTCTTAAATTCGTCAGTACATATTTTTATGTTAAGTTACTCGGTATTCTCATTTCTACTACATTTCATTACCTTAGTCTTTTTACTGTTTATTCTCAATCCATATTCTGCACTCATTAGACTGTTCACTCTATTCAACAGAACTTGCAGTTCTTCTTCACATTCGCTGAGGATAGCAATGTCATCAGCGAATATTACGAGGGTTGCCCAGAAAGTAATGCACCGCATTGTTTTCTTCAACAATCCTTTATTGAACCACACGAAAGAGTGGTGTTTTATCTACACACCCTGTTTTTCCACGTAATCTCCATTCAGTTCTATGGGCTTCCTCCAGCGCGAAACAAGTGTGTGCACGCCCTATCAGGTACCCATCTTTGTCCTGTTGGCGGAGCCAGTGCTTCACTGTGTGAATCACCTCCTGATTGTCCTCAAAATGTCTTCCACGAATGGCATCCTTTAATGGCCCAAACAAGTGAAAGTCCGAGAGGGCTAGGTCAGGACTGTAGGGTGGATAGGGTAACACTGTCCAACCCCGTTTCGCGATGTGTTCAGCAGTCCTCAGACTTGTGTGGGACCGAGCGTTCATCGTGTTGCAGCAAAATATCTCCTGGGTTGCTGTGGCGCCGAAGTCGCCGGAAGCGCGTCTTGAGTTTTGTTAATGTGTTGACATATGCTTCTGAATTAATGGTACCGCTTCTTGGCATCACATCAATGAAAATCACACCTTCACACTCCCAGAACAAGGTGATCATGACCTTACCGGCGACAGCGGTTGCTTTGAATTTTTTCTTCTGTGGGGAGTGGGAATGGCGCCATTCCATCGACTGTCGTTTTGTTTCGGGCTCAAAATGGTGAGCTCAGGTTTCATCACCTGTCACATACCCGGGACTCCCCCTCAGCTTCAAAACGTTGTAAGAAATCAAGACAAATATTTTTTTTTCTGTGCGATTTGTGATCCGCCGTTATACCACGAGAGACCCATTGTTGCACACATTTTCGAATACCGAAGAGTGCGGAGAATTGCATCCACACTTCCTTTGCTGATTGACAGATGTGGCGCCAACTGCCGAGACGTAATGCGTCTGTCCTCGCGAATGACGAAGTCAGCTCGCTGCACCGTGTCTGGTGTGACAGCCGTGGATGGTCTCCCCGACCGCTGCAAATCGTGGAGCTCCGCCGAACCGCCTCCTGATGGCTTCACCCTCCGTGCCCAGCGACTGTACTTCTGTCAACAGCAGATGCTCCGTAGACTTTGCACAAGCGTTTGTCAATATTCCCCACAGATTCATTCTCTGCAGTGGGAAATTCAATAACGGCACGTTGCTTGAAACATATGTAAGTACCTGTTTGTATGTTGGCAGCGCTATAGACAGTGTTAATATCGCCGACAGCGCTCTGCACCCTCCGCAAGAGATTCTGTGGTTGGACGGACTAGCAGTTACCAAGTGGATGCAGAAGTGTATGAACATGTTTTTTTTCTTAGTGGAGACTCTGTGCTGGTTCAAATGGCTCTGAGCACTATGGGACTTAACTTCTGAGGTCATCAGTCCCCTAGAACTTAGAACTACTTAAACCTAACTAATCTAAGGACATCACACACGTCCACGCCCGAGGCAGGATTCGAACCTGCGACCGTAGCGGTCGCGCGGTTCCAGACTGTAGCGCCTAGAACAGCTCGGCCACTTCGGCCGGCCTCTGTGTTGGTAGGACATGTATTGCAAAGCTAGACGCAAGAAAATGAGGATGGATGTTGTTGGTAATGTTTGAGTTGTGGAATTATTGACAAGTATATAATTTTTGGAACTGGATGTCACATGAATAGCGTAAAATTTTCTAAATATATTGTTTGCTCTTCAACAAAATCTTTCTTTTGCTAACCATATGCCTCCTATTAGTTAGTCTATAGTAGTTAGAATCTTTTTCTTTAGCTGACCGTTGTTGCTACTTGCTGAAATTGCTGTAGTTCGTGCTATGGAGATTTCCTGTGAGGTAGCTGACTTACAAAAAAAAATTGGGGTTCGTGATTGAAATGAGTTTAGGCAATTAACAGAGATGGAGGTAGTTCCATATTTCTTTAATTTCATATTTTTTTAAAGTTTTGTTGTTGCTAGGATTTCTTGCAAGTCAGGGCCATTCCTTTGTGCTAATTATTGGAAGTCATGTTGTCACTGTTTAACACTCAGATTGCGTTGGGCTTGTATATTGTGGGTAATAAATGAATAGGTTGAGTTTTAGTTGTCCTTATCAGGGAAAATTCTGTAGGTCATTGTTTGACAAAAATAATTAAAGACGTAGTTTCACGTACAAAACCTACAAATGCCATTTTGAAACTGTCCTGCAGTTACGCTATCAGTCGGACGTAACGGAAACTTGGAGCGCTCACTCAGGAGACTTCAAATGATACATACGTAGCGTTTCGCATTCGTAGCATTGTTTTCGGCTGAGAAAAAAGAGTGCGGTGCATTGCTTTGTGGGCAACCCTCGTATCACTGATATCTTTTCACCCTTAGTTTTATCCCACTCCTGAAACTTTCTTTTATTTCCGTCATTGATTGAATAATACGAGCAAAAGATGGTATCCCTGTCTTACACTTTTTTTTTATCTAAGCTCTTCGTTCTTGGACTTCTAGTCTTGTTGTTCGCTATTGGTTCTCGTACATATTGTATACCAGAATGAAAAATGCTCCTATCACAGCACAAGAAAGGCGAATATGTTCTGGACAGAGTTAGGGTTATCTGGAAGCTTTGAAGACATTTAAATAAAAATACTAATACTTGCTAGTATTAGTATCCTTGCCATGTAGTATAACGCATATACAGGGTGATCAAAAAGTTAGTATAAATTTGAAAACTTAATAAACCACGGAATAATGTAGATAGAGACACACACGCTTGGAATGACATGGGGTTTTAATAGAACAAAAAAAAAATCGAAGTTCGCAATATGTCGACAGATGGCGCTGGACAACAGAACGTCAGTGACTGCGAATGACAATCGTGTATAAAAGCAGCCGTAATGAGAGAGAGAATCAGATGCGCCAGCAGTCGCAGAATGTTGACGTTACCTGAAAAGGCGCTTTTAGTGAAGCTGTGTTATCAGAATGGGGAATGTGCTAGTTCAGCGTTACGATCCTATCGCCATAGGAAGGGGATTCGAACGGGTAAAGGTCCGTTGTCAAATGCAGCTGTGGCGAGAATGATTTCGAAGTTCGAAGCCACGGGTTGTTTAGACGATAGACCTCGTAGTGGCCGACCGAGCACAAGGCGTAATGCTGCTGAGACAGTTCAGGAAGAAATGGAGACTGTAGCGGGTTCGTCTATGCACGGGGAAGTCAGCGATCGTGCAGTCGCACGTCGCAACGGCATTCCATACACTACTGTTTGATTGGCGCTTTTGGCGTACCCTCCGATGCTATCCGTACAAAATCCATCGCCATCATGAACCGTTACGTGGCGATTTAGTGAAGCGGAGGGAATTTGCGGTGTGGGCGTTTCAAAAGATGGCGGAAGATAACGATTGGTTGAGTAACGGTTGTGGCCGACGAAACTCATTTCACGCTCCGAGGGTCTGTCAACGCCCACAACTGCACAATTTGGGCCGCCGAAAATTCTAGAACTATCGTGGAAACTCCATTGCACGACGAGAAAGTCACGGTATGGGTTGGATTTACCACATCTACCGTTATCGGGCCTTTTTTCTTCGAGGAAATGCGTGATTCTGGTTTTGCAACTGCTACTATGACGGGTGAGAGGTACGCCGATATGTTACAGAATCGCATCATCCCCAGCCTGGCTGATAAACACCTGCTGGAACGTACGTTGTTTATGCGGGATGTCGCTCCACCTGATATTGCTAGACGCGTGAAAGATCTCTTGCGGGCGTCGTTTGGTGATGATCGTGTGCTCAGCCGCCACTTTCGTCATGCTTGGTCTCCCAGATCCCCAGACCTCAGTCCGTGCCATTATTGGCTTTGGGGTTACCTGAAGTGGCAAGTGTATCGTGATCGACAGACATCTCTAGGGATGCTGAAAGACAACATCCGACGCCAATGCACCATAACTCCGCACATGCTTTACAGTGCTGTTCACAATATTATTCCTCGACTACAGCTATTGTTGAGGAATGATGGTGGACATATTGAGCATTTCCTGTAAAGAATATCATCTTTGCTTTGTCTTACTTTGTTATGCTAATTATTGCTATTCTGATCAGATGAAGAGCCATCTGTCGGACGTTTTTTGAACTTATGTATTTTTTTGGTTCTAATAAAACCCCATGTCATTCCAAGCATGTGTGTCAATTTGTATCTCTCTATCTACATTATTCCATGATTTATTCAGTTTTCAAATTTATACTGATTTTTTGATCACCCGGTACATGATGTCATCTCCCCCAGGAACTAATCTACCCCCTGGAAATTTCGTCTCCTCAGCAGAACTTTATAGCTATTAGATGTACAGTGATAAGCCAAAACATTACGATCACTGCCTACCGCGATGTTGGATGGCGCGTGGTGGCGTTGCGGGCACGTGACGCGGTAGCAAAAATATATAAGCGAAGCATACACGGACGAAGATTACCCTAGCGAAGATGTGGGCTGCAAATGGGAAAATCCGTTGAGATAAGCGACTTTGACAACGGGCAGATTATTATTAAGCAAAACCTGTGAACGAGTATCTCGAAAACGGCCACGCTGGTCGAATGTTCACATGCTACCGTCGTGAGCATCTACGGAAAGAGGTAGGACAGTGAAACTACGACTAGGAGCTAAATGGTTGAACGTCCACGACTCTTCACAGAAAGTGGGGTTCGGAGGCTTGTCTGCTGTGTAAAGTAGGGTAGATGGTGATCTGCGGCACCTCTGTCGAAACAGCACAATGCTGGTGCACGCACAAGTGTTTCGGAGCACTCGGTTCACAATAACATGAAGCTCCGCAGCAGACCAACCCTACGTGTTCACATGTTGACTCAACGCCATCATCAATTACGATCGCAGTGCGTGCGGGACCATCGGGATTCGATCGTCGATCAATGGAAACGTGTCGTCCCTTCAGGTGAATCACATTTTTGCTACACTAGGTAGCTGGTCGTTTCCACAGATGCCGTCGTCGAGGTGAACGGCAGCTCGAAACGTGAAGCTCGCCGCGGAGGCAGGCTTGTGGAAGCAGTGTTAATGCAATGGGAAACATTCAGTTGGGCTTGCATGGGACCTGTGGCAGTAGTCGAATACACGCTGACAGCTGCGAACCACTTACATCCCTTTATGCTTGATGTCTTCCCCGACGGCGATGTTATCTTTCAGCAGCGTAACTGTCTGTGTCTCGGAGCCAGAACAGTGCTACAGTGGTTTGAAGAGCATTATAGTGAACTCACGTTGGTGTCTCGGCGACCAAATTCGCCTGGCAAGTCTATGGAACCAATCTGCGTCACTATCGGGCGTCATCATCGCATACGCATATCAGCGGCCCGTTGTTTACGCGTATTAGATGACCTGTGCGTAGACATTTAATGCCACGTACCTCCACAAGCATACCCACCAACTATCGGATAGCTGATAAGCAGAATCAGTGATGTATTTCGTTCCAAAGACGGACAAAGAAGCAATTAAGCCGCTGGTCATAATGTTTTGTTTCATCGGTGTATGCTCTGCTGACAGATGAGTATCAGGGACTTACCCTATATATAGCAAGATACAGGTGTGCCAATACCTTGCAGCTAAGAGAGCTCACTGCGCTGGGGAAGTAGGGTTAAATCGTAAAAAAACAAAGCCCTCCAGTATGTCAAGAAGTTTTGCTTTAAATGTCTTCGAAGCGGCCACATTAGCCGAAGAACTAGTTCTTTTCTTTAATACATCCCTCAGTATGCCGAGAACATATTAAACTATTTTATGCTATGATAGGAGCATTTTTCATTCCGGTTCCCAGCTTTTACTCTACCATAAATTTGACATAAGACCGCCACAGCTTGGCAACCGATTAGATTTTTCTTGACTGGGGCGACGACTGATCCGGTATAGTTTTTTTTATTGTCTTTCGAACCATGTTGCTTATATCGTGGCAACGGATAAAGCTTTCACAAAACAGAACGACCAGTAATTATATGTACTTATCTACCTTCTTACAAAATTTGAACATATAAGCGGCGCGCGTAAAAAAACTCACAGAAATGCGCTTTTGCACGTAAAATCCGAATAAACCTATATTTTTGAAAGCGAGTTTTCAATTTTATCATAAGAATACATTTTAATTAGGCTGGGTCATTGTCCTGCTTTTTATTACTTTTATCAAGTGTAAAAATAACCTCTAAAATCTTTATCATCAAGCTCAGTGCCTGCAATATGTGAGCAACTATCGCAAGTTAAAATTGTCGTCAGAGGTTGACAGTTGAGAAATGCGAGTACTGCTGGCCAAAGAGGAAGGTGTTTAACTATCGGTACTGAAAAACTCTCTAAGATGTAATACTTGCAGGGAAGGTTTTTATAGAATCGTTTAACCTCCGGCATAACGCCGAGTTAGGGATTCCGTAAAAAGTGATTATAACAGTTAAATAAACGTATATGCAGTCGTCCTTACCAGCTTCAATGAAACAGGAAAAAACTCGACGAAAGCTTGCAAAGAAATGTAGCCTAAACCTTGCATTTCACAATCTGCGAAGTGTACTGTAAGAGCAGGAAATGACAAGACATCGTAATAAAAACTCTGTTGATCATGATGGCATCAAGGTAAACTAGCTGCAGATGGCATTCCAACGCGTCATTACCAACCGGCATTGCGTGCAACCTTGCGCGTGAGTTTTTTTTTTTTTTTTTTTCTCACTTGTAAGAGGGGAGGGTTACTTCCTGAGAAAGGTAATTCTGAACGCACCGTCCAGTACTGTCCTAGCACTTTATGTTCTTCTCGTGAGTCGATGGAAAGCCAACAACTCTACCGCAATTTTAAAATTGTGGACGATTAAGATTGCCTTTACAGTCAATAACGCACATTTTAATTGTTTTAGTGTATATTAAAAATTGGCCACGTTTCGATTATGTACACTGCACAGACTAAGCAACGGAATCTCTGAGAGGAGGTTGCGAAGCCGTCTCTGAAACGAAAAGGAAAGCTCTCTCCTCTTCCAAATGAAAACATTTTGTATGTTAATTAGCGGCTACTGAGCGGAACGCTCTTCTCGAATACAAATGTCTTAATCACTGCGCCACGTCATGCATTTCGCACACCACCTTTCGGCGACTTCTGTAATGGTAAAAAGAAGTATGGCTTTTTTGTCCGATGAACACAGATCGCGTATGAGGAACGGAGTTCTCTTGCAACACAAAAGAAATACGATTGGGCTGCGATTATCTCGAAAACAGAAGACTGTACAGACAGTGCACCATGCTGGCAGTACATATTGAGGCGACAAAAGTCATAGGATAACGATAAGCAAATATACAGATGGCGCTAGTATCGTATTCACAAGGTATAAGAGGGCAATCCATTGTCGTATATGTCATTTGTACTCAAGTGATTTATGTGAAAATGTTTTCTACATGATAATGGCCGGCCGACGGGAATAATAGACTTTGAACGCGGAGACGCATGGAACATTCCATGGCGGAAATCATTAGGGAATTCAATATTACTCGATCTACAGTGTTGGAGTGTGTCGAGAATAACACATTTGAGGCATTACCCTTCGGCATGGACTACTTAACGACCGAGAGCAGCTGCATTTGCTCAGAGTTGTCAGTGCTAACAGACAAGCACACTGCATGAAATAACCGCAGAAAAAATCTTTGTGGGTCGTATGACGAATGTATCGGTTAGGACAGTGAGGCAAAATTTGGAGATAATGGGCTATGGCAGCAGGCCATCGTCACGACTACATTTGCTAACAGCACGACATCGCCTGCAACGCCTTTCTTGGGCTCGTGACAATATCAGTTGGGCGCTAGACGACTGGAAAACCGTGGCCTGGTTAGGTGAATACTTATTTCAATTGGTAAGAAAGATTTCGACAATGTTGACTGGAATACTCTCTTTCAAATTCTAAGGGAGGCAGGGGTAAAATACAGGGAGCGAAAGGCTATTTACAATTTGTACAGAAACCAGATGGCAGTTATAAGAGTCGAGGGGCATGAAAGGGAAGGAGTGGTTGGGAAGGGAGTGAGACAGGGTTGTAGCCTCTCCCCGATGTTATTCAATCTGTATATTGAGCAAGCAGTGAAGGGAAAAAAAGAAAAATTCGGAGTAGGTATTAAAATCCATGTAGAAGAAATAAAAACTTTAAGGTTCGCCGATGACATTGTAATTCTGTCAGAGACAGCAAAGGACTTGGAAGAGCAGTTGAACAGAATGGGCAGTGTCTTGAAAGGAGGATATAAGATGAACATCAGCAAAAGCAAAACGCGGATATTGGTATGTAGTCGAATTAAGTCGGGTGATGCTGAGGGAATTGGATTAGGTAATGATACACTTAAAGTAGTAAAGGAGTTTTGCTATTTGGGGAGCAAAATAACTGATGATGGTCGAAGTAGATAGGATATAAAATGTAGACTGGCAATGGCAAGGAAAGCGTTTCTGAAGAAGAGAAATTGGTTAACATCGAGTATTGATTTAAGTGTCAGGAAGTCGTTTCTGAAAGTATTTGTATGGAGTGTAGCCATGTATGGAAGTGAAACATGGACGATAACTAGTTTGGACAAGAAGAGAATAGAAGCTTTCGAAATGTGGTTCTACAGAAGAATGCTTAAGATTAGATGGGTAGATCACATAACTAATGAGGAGGTATTGAACGGAATTGGGGAGAAGAGGAGTTTGTGGCACAACTTGACTAGAAGAAGGCATCGCTTGGTAGGACATGTTCTGAGGCATCAAGGGGTCACCAATTTAGTACTGGAGGGCAGCGTGGAGGGTCAAAGTCGTAGAGGGAGACCAAGAGATGATTACACTAAACAGATACAGAAGGATGTGGGTTGCAGTAGGTACTGGGTGATGAAGAAACTTGCTCAGGATAGAGTAGCATGGAGAGCTGCATCAAACCAATCTCAGAACTGAAGACCACAACAACTACAACAAGGCATTCTTAACTAACATCAACTCACCAGTTCCAATCTCAAAGGTAACTAATAGTCACAACCGTTACTGCTCCTATTTAAAGCCAGTCTGATTTACATCTTCACAGTGACACCACAAGCGACAATCTTATGAGACTGGCTCCAAATTTCAATAAATGTCATCTTTCGGATGAAGAAACATGCCCTCCAACTTTAGTTTACATCGCACAACTCCTTCTTGGTGTTGCGATTTTTTTTCTTCAGGCTAGACATAAAATTTTTAAATAATGCAGAATCGTGGATAAACCATAATCGAACCTATTCTATTTTTAACCCTCAGAAAATCTTTGTCCCCATTCCTCCCCCTTCCCTTTACCCCAGCCGTAATTATCCCCGCGAGGCTGGAAGCTGCTGGTCCAGAGAGACAGCCACGAGCGCCCACGAGCAGTGTTGACGGTGACGGCTGTTGGCGTGGGGCAGCTGCGGGCCCGCTTTTAGAAGTTGCACTTGGCCTCCAGTTACGCAACGGCACGCCGTGCCGTGGCGGCGCGCGGTCAGAAATAAGCCGGCCCGGACCTCGCCCCAGTACCTGCCGCTGCTGCTGCTACGTCAACGTGGCGGGCAACACTGTCGCTCAGCACAGGCAGCGCGGGAGGGAATTGTTGTTTCACGGTGTACAAGGGCTACTCGTATTTATTTTCTTATCCTCTCGTAAAAATAAAGTTACGTAATAAAATTTTGTTTATTTACAAGTACATGTCTGAAATACACATTGGTATCTCCACGCTAAAGTATCATATCACGTCGCTAGAGGAACCAAAACGAAATGATGCAGCCCGTTGTTAAAGTGCATATGGGCTGCGTCATTCCTTTTTCGCTTTTCTAGTAATGTGACACGGTACTGTAGCGTGGAGACAGCAATATGTACTGCTTCCACATATGCATGGCAGCGATGTAGCTGGTTTTGGTACAAAGTGATTCTGGAGTTACATTGACAGTCGATCCCTTTCGTAAGGAACAGATGTGAGCTGTTCCAGAGACTTCTTGGTGTCGGCCCATGGACTGCAATCCTAGCCGATAGATATTCTAATACAGTATACAGAATTCACGTGCTTTCCGCTCGACTCGAACCCGGGATCTCCTGCTTACATGGCAGACACTATATCCATCTGAGCCACCGAGGACACAGATGAATAGCGCCACTGCAGGGATTTATCCCTTGCACACTTCCAGTGAGACCCACATTCCCAACTGTCCACAATCTACATACATAATGTTCCCAATCGATACTTTGCCCATCCACTCATTACTCTTGCCCACTAAGGTGACGATTCCCGTAAGAGTTCGGGTAACCTGTGCGCATCCGCACAGACGAAGGTCAATGGCCGGGTAGCCATTTAACTATATATGAAGATAGTACTGTTCTCGAAAGAACAGATACCATTGATGACCGTGTAGCTTCTCTAGATTGTGGACAGTTGGGAATGTGGGTCTCACGGGAAGCGTGCAAGGGATAAGTCTCTGCAGTCGCGCTGTTCATCTGTGTCCGCGGTGCCTCAGTGAGTATCTCCGTGGTGTAGTGGGTATGATACTACACTGTTGCATGGAGGATCTTGAGTTCAAGCTCAAGCTGTCACGGTAGCTCAGCGTGTTCGGTCAGAGAGCTGGTTGGCCACTGTAATAAAAAAACTGAATGGAAAGATCAACAAACGAACTTGAACGGATGCCATATGACGCCCGCAACGACCAAAACACAACGATCAAAAAAAAGATGGTTAGAGCGTCTGCCATGTAAGCAGGAGATCCCGGGTTCGAGTCCCACTCGGGGCACACACTCTCAGCTGCCCCGATCAAGGTATGTCAACAACACCTGTCGGCAGCTGATAGTTTCAATTAATTATCATTTATTCTAGAGAAGCTGCACGGTCATCAATGGTATCTGTTCTTTCTAGAACAGTACATCTTCATATACACTCCTGGAAATTGAAATAAGAACACCGTGAATTCATTGTCCCAGGAAGGGGAAACTTTATTGACACATTCCTGGGGTCAGATACATCACATGATAACACTGACAGAACCACAGGCACATAGACACAGGCAACAGAGCATGCACAATGTCGGCACTAGTACAGTGTATATCCACCTTTCGCAGCAATGCAGGCTGCTATTCTCCCATGGAGACGATCGTAGAGATGCTGGATGTAGTCCTGTGGAACGGCTTGCCATGCCATTTCCACCTGGCGCCTCAGTTGGACCAGCGTTCGTGCTGGACGTGCAGACCGCATGAGACGACGCTTCATCCAGTCCCAAACATGCTCAATGGGGGACAGATCCGGAGATCTTGCTGGCCAGGGTAGTTGACTTACACCTTCTAGAGCACGTTGGGTGGCACGGGATACATGCGGACGTGCATTGTCCTGTTGGAACAGCAAGTTCCCTTGCCGGTCTAGGAATGGTAGAACGATGGGTTCGATGACGGTTTGGATGTACCGTGCACTATTCAGTACCCCTCGACGATCATCAGTGGTGTACGGCCAGTGTAGGAGATCGCTCCCCACACCATGATGCCGGGTGTTGGCCCTGTGTGCCTCGGTCGTATGCAGTCATGATTGTGGCGCTCACCTGCACGGCGCCAAACACGCATACGACCATCCTTGGCACCAAGGCAGAAGCGACTCTCATCGCTGAAGACGACACGTCTCCATTCGTCCCTCCATTCACGCCTGTCGCGACACCACTGGAGGCGGGCTGCACGATGTTGGGGCGTGAGCGGAAGACGGCCTAACGGTGTGCGGGACCGTAGCCCAGCTTCATGGAGACGGTTGCGAATGGTCCTCGCCGATACCCCAGGAGCAACAGTGTCCCTAATTTGCTGGGAAGTGGCGGTGCAGTCCCCTACGGCACTGCGTAGGATCCTACGGTCTTGGCGTGCATCCGTGCGTCGCTGCGGTCCGGTCCCAGGTCGACGGGCACGTGCACCTTCCGCCGACCACTGGCGACAACATCGATGTACTGTGGAGACCTCACGCCCCACGTGTTGAGCAATTCGGCGGTACGTCCACCCGACCTCCCGCATGCCCACTATACGCCCTCGCTCAAAGTCCGTCAACTGCACATACGGTTCACGTCCACGCTGTCGCGGCATGCTACCAGTGTTAAAGACTGCGATGGAGCTCCGTATGCCACGGCAAACTGGCTGACACTGACGGCGGCGGTGCACAAATGCTGCGCAGCTAGCGCCATTCGACGGCCAACACCGCGGTTCCTGGTGTGTCCGCTGTGCCGTGCGTGTGATCATTGCTTGTACAGCCCTCTCGCAGTGTCCGGAGCAAGTATGGTGGGTCTGACACACCGGTGCCAATGTGTTCTTTTTTCCATTTCCAGGAGTGTAGTTTTGACAATGGCAGGAGTAGTTAAAGAATTAGTGACGACAAGATTGTTTAATAGAACGAGGAAGGAGAAGAAATGGCGACATCACACGAATTATATGGGAGAATATGATGACCCCAAATTTATGTAAAAATTTTATACCACTACTACTTTTCGATCTCGTGCTTGAGAAATTAGAGCATACTAATGAAATGTGAAACTATTTCTTAACATGAAACTTTTTGCTTGTACACTCATGCTCATAAATTAAGGATAATGCTGATACATGGTGAAACAACGCTCCGGTGGGCAGTTTGCGGGTTTAAATCACCTCGAGGTATGACCATGCGGTGCATTTGACCTGCGGTCGTCACACGGTTGTGCTGGCAGCAGCCCACATACGCAGAGGTGTGTTGGTCCATGTCAGAGTACGGTGCAGCGAGTAAGTGTGCAGACGTTTTCAGACGTGCTAATGGCGACTGTGTGTTGAAAATGGCTCAAAGAACACATATTGATGACGTTGTGAGGGGTAGAATACTAGGGCGACTGGAGGCTGGTCAAACACAGCAGGTCGTAGCACGGGCCCTCCGTGTGCCACAAAGTGTGACCTCAAGATCATGGCAACGATTCCAGCAGACAGGAAACGTGTCCAGGCGCTACAGTACGGGACGTCCACAGTGTACATCACCACAAGAAGACCAATATCTCACCATCAGTGCCCGCAGACGGTCACAGAGTACTGCAGGTAGCCTTGCTTGGGACCTTACCGCAGCCATTGGAACAGTTGTCTCCAGACACACAGTCTACAGACGACTGCACAGATATGGTTTATTTGCCCGCAGACCTGCAAGGTGCATTCCACTGATCCCTCGTCACAGGAGAGCCCGTAAAGCCTGGTGTCAAGAACACAGTACATGGTCACTGGAGCAGTGGTCCCAGGTTATGTTCGCGGACGAGTCCAGATATAGTCTGAACAGTGATTCATCTGGCATGAACCAGGAACTAGATACCAACCCCTAAATGTCTTAGAAAGAGACCTGTCTGGAGGTCGTGGTTTGATGGTGTCGGCTGGGATTATGATTGGTGCACGTACACCCCTGCATGTCTTTGACAGAGGAACTGTAACAGATCAGGTGTATCGGGACATCATTTTGCACCAGTATGTCTGCCTTTTCGGGGGTGCAGTGGGTCCCACCTTCCTCCTAATGCTTAACACAGGAAGTAGACAAGATGGAGGATAGTCGGGGCACCTGAGCACTGAAGCACAATACAATGGCGACCGGCCAGTGTTGTAGCATGGCCGGAAGGCTAGCTGGATAATACTTCAGAAAATCTTGCATGCAGCAGAGAGGAATGAGGAAGCGTTACCTCGGAAATTGCAGGGTGGGTTATTTCTGAGGAATTTTACTCTGAGAAGCGTACATTGTATGAATTCCTAAATAACAGGAATAGGTATTTCCTCGCAAACTTTCCGCGCTGGACGACAGAAGACTAAGATATGGTTGGTCGGTGTTCACAAGAATCTGTAGAGAGGGAGAATATTCCGTGGTTTCGAGAGTATGATTCGCCTTTTGAGTTACGAGAGGGAGGGGGGAGCCGAGCTTTGTTGGGAAGCCAGCGGTGGAGAGGTCTTCCGCTTTCCGCTTTGAGCGCTTGAGTTTGACGGTCGCTCGGTATCAGCTTTTGTTGGTACAGACAGACTTGCTGTCTTTGATCTCAGGAGATTTTATAATTAGAACGGTTAGGCACTACACTATTGCGAACTTATACGATTCTGGACTTCGCCTCCGGGTAGGGAGTCGTCATTGAGTACGCAGCGTTCAGTGATTGAGAGCACTTCTTCTACCTATACTCACGTTGAGACGTTACCTGAACTCCGTCCTTGTGGATCGGAGTTCGCGCTTCTCGTCTGTAGAACACAGAGAGGAGAAGGCAGTATTAGATTATACTAGTCAGCGGACCGTCTTATGACATCATAGTGTTTGAATTAGTTTTTTTATATTTTGTGGCTGGAGCTCTTCCGTTATCGCAGACGTGTACGAGAACCATCACTCCGACGCACCGGACGCAGTACATACAGTGATATTGCTAATTGCTTCGGCTTATTAGGACTATAAAGCAAAACAGCTGTGATCACGTAAATTTTATTTCCGCTGAGGTTGCACACCACTGTAGATCATCTTTGAAAGTTGTGTTTTCTAGTGTTTGATGTAGGTCGTTTCACGTTAATTATATTAGCGTAGCCATAAAAAGGGGCAGATTTGGGCAATTGATCAATAATGTGTGGTAGGAAATTCATTTGTATCTCTTTATGTCCATTGGACATTGATATACGAGGTGCATTCAAGTTCTAAGGCCTCCGATTTTTTTTCTAATTAACTACCCACCCGAAATCGATGAAACTGGCGTTACTTCTCGACGTAATCGCCCTGCAGACGTACACATTTTTCACAACGCTGACGCCATGATTCCATGGCAGCGGCGAAGGCTTCTTTAGGAGTCTGTTTTGACCACTGGAAAATCGCTGAGGCAATAGCAGCACGGCTGGTGAATGTGCGGCCACGGGGAGTGTCTTTCATTGTTGGAAAAAGCCAAAAGTCACTAGGAGCCAGGTCAGGTGAGTAGGGAGCATGAGGAATCACTTCAAAGTTGTTATCACGAAGAAACTGTTGCGTAACGTTAGCTCGATGTGCGGGTGCGTTGTGTTGGTGAAACAGCACACGCGCAGCCCTTCCCGGACGTTTTTGTTGCAGTGCAGGAAGGAATTTGTTCTTCAAAACATTTTTGTAGGATGCACCTGTTACTGTAGTGCCCTTTGGAACGCAATGGGTAAGGATTACGCCCTCGCTGTCCCAGAACATGGACACCATCATTTTTTCAGCACTGGCGGTTACCCGAAATTTTTTTGGTGGCGGTGAATCTGTGTGCTTCCATTGAGCTGACTGGCGCTTTGTTTCTGGATTGAAAAATGGCATCCACATCTCATCCATTGTCACAACCGACGAAAAGAAAGTCCCATTCATGCTGTCGTTGCGCGTCAACATTGCTTGGCAACATGCCACACGGGCAGCCGTGTGGTCGTCTGTCAGCATTCGTGGCACCCACCTGGATGACACTTTTCGTATTTTCAGGTCGTCATGCAGGATTGTGTGCACAGAACCCACAGAAATGCCAACTCTGGAGGTGATCTGTTCAACAGTCATTCGGCGATCCCCCAAAACAATTCTCTCCACTTCCTCGATCATGTCGTCAGACCGGCTTGTGTGAGCCCAAGGTTGTTTCGGTTTGTTGTTACACGATGTTCTGCTTTCATTAAACTGTCGCACCCACGAACGCACTTTCGACACATCCATAACTCCATCACGTCTCCTTCAACTGTTGATGAATTTAAATTGGTTTCACACCACGCATATTCAGGAAACGAATGATTGCACGCTATTCAAGTAAGGAAAACGTCGACATTTTAAGTATTTAAAACAGTTCTCATTCTCGCCGCTGGCGGTAAAATTCCATCTGCTGTACGGTGCTGCCATCTCCGGGACGTATTGACAATGAATGCGGCCTCATTTTAAAACAATACACATGTTTGTATCTCTTTCCAGTCCGGAGAAAAAAAATCGGAGGCCTTAGAACTTGAATGCACCTCGTATAAATAGTTGTAATGCAAAGGGGTTTTAATCTACAACAAATGTATAAACAGAAAACAGCATTTATCATTTTATAGTTACTAGTTCCCTTAATCATCCATTTATGTTTATGTTGTAATTTATATGTTAAACAGCAAGAAGAAGGAGATATCATCATTAAGAGATCCAAAGTCTGCTTCAGGGAGTAGTCAGACAGGGCCAAATCTTCATTTTAGCGTTCAGTATATTCTGTTTCGCACATTCATTTCACACCCGCATGGAGTAGCATCTTGAAGGTGCAGTCCCTTTAGGAAAAAGGAATATAAGAAGATAAATTGATATTTGGTAATGGGATACTATCACTTGAACCAAACAGTTGTAAGAATGGTGACACACAGTTGACCTTGCTCCGTTCGAAACTTGTAATTATTTCAACTTGCTTTGTGGATAGGAGGGGTGAAATTATAGTTGTAGAAACCTGTTTTGCCAAATTGTTACTTACCTGGATTACAGGAGTTGACCTGTGACCGCTATTGGTACCAAAGCCAGTAAAAAATAAGGAGACGTCTGCCGGAAAGCACGACGTCGTAATTCCCAAGGTAAGGCCACGACGTCGCTCAGCGCCAGAATGGCTGTTTAAAATTCATTTCCCGCGGCCTAACGCCACTGCGTAGAAACTGGCCGACAAGCCTGCCTCACTGACAAGTCTGGAGCTCAAAATACATCTCGCAGCATATCAGTATAGGGGCGTCTCTTCAACATAAGCGTTAATAATAAATACGAGAGGCGCTGAAAAGTAATACCTCTGCTTTTGGTGTGTGAAAACTCTTAAAGCTTTTTAAATAAAACAAACGTTACTAATATTCTGCATCTTTATCCTTCAGGTCTAAATATTTATTTCTCAATATACTCACCCTGGTGGCAAACACATTTCTCTCAACGAGAGAGCAATTCGTTGATGACGTTACTGTAGAATGTTTGACTTTGTTTACGGAGCCACAGCCTACCCTATGTTTGCACTACTTCATCACTATCAAAGTGAAGTGTTTGAAAGTGTCAGGTTTTGGAAACAGATGAGAATCAGGTGGGGCCAAGTCGGGACTGTATAGGGTTTGATGGTTGACAATGAATCCAAGGCGTCGGATTGTTTCAGATATTGCGGCCTTTCGCGTGGTCTGAGATTGTCATGCTGAAGGACAAGCTGCTCCATGTGTAGGCGAACTCTTCAAATTCGAAACCAGTTACAGCACTCTGTTTCTCACGCACCGACATAGTTACGTTACACACCGCAATGGTACGCGCTACAGTTCGGAGCCGCCTAGCAGCAGAGGGCTGGAAATGTGTAGACATGAATAATAAAGACGTAGAACGTTAATGACATTAGTTTTATAAAAAAGCTTTTAGAGATTTCATATAGTAGATTCGGAAGCATTACTTTTCAGCACGCCCTCGTACATACTTGAGAATCATCTTCAAGTCAACGGAAATACATGGGGAAAACGGTATTTACAGTATACATGCAAAGAGACGCTTATACTTTGAATCACAGCAAGAAATTATGACGCATCTGGGAGTATGATAGGTCACTTTTTTGCCTGATGATTCAAATTAAGGAAGAATGTCAGAGAAGCAGATGAACGCAATGTAAGTCACACTTCAGCGCCGTCAGTGTGTGTGTGTGTGTGTGTGTGTGTGAGAGAGAGAGAGAGAGAGAGAGAGAGAGAGAGAGAGGGAGGGAGAGAGAGAGAGAGCCAGAGAGAGAGCCAGAGAGAGAGAGCCAGAGAGAGAGAGCCAGGGAGAGAGAGCCAGGGGGAGAGAGCCAGAGAGAGAGAGCCAGGGGGAGAGAGCCAGAGAGAGAGAGCCAGAGAGAGAGAGCCAGTGAGAGAGAGCCAGAGAGAGAGAGCCAGAGAGAGAGAGCCAGAGAGAGAGAGCCAGGGAGAGAGAGCCAGAGAGAGAGAGCCAGAGAGAGAGAGCCAGAGAGAGAGAGAGCCAGAGAGAGAGAGCCAGGGGGAGAGAGCCAGAGAGAGAGAGCCAGAGAGAGAGAGCCAGAGAGAGAGAGCCAGAGAGAGAGAGCCAGAGAGAGAGAGCCAGAGAGAGAGAGCCAGGGGGAGAGAGCCAGCGAGAGAGAGCCAGAGAGAGAGAGAGCCAGAGAGAGAGAGCCAGAGAGAGAGAGCCAGGGGGAGAGAGCCAGGGGGAGAGAGCCAGAGAGAGAGAGCCAGAGAGAGAGAGCCAGAGAGAGAGAGCCAGAGAGAGAGAGCCAGAGAGAGAGAGCCAGAGAGAGAGAGCCAGAGAGAGAGAGCCAGAGAGAGAGCCAGAGAGAGAGAGCCAGAGAGAGAGAGCCAGAGAGAGAGAGCCAGAGAGAGAGAGCCAGGGGGAGAGAGCCAGAGAGAGAGAGCCAGGGGGAGAGAGCCAGAGAGAGAGAGCCAGAGAGAGAGAGCCAGAGAGAGAGAGCCAGAGTGAGAGAGCCAGAGAGAGAGAGCCAGAGAGAGAGAGCCAGAGAGAGAGAGCCAGAGAGAGAGAGCCAGAGAGAGAGAGCCAGAGAGAGAGAGCCAGAGAGAGAGAGAGCCAGAGAGAGAGAGCCAGGGGGAGAGAGCCAGAGAGAGAGAGCCAGAGAGAGAGAGCCAGAGAGAGAGAGCCAGAGAGAGAGAGCCAGAGAGAGAGAGCCAGAGAGAGAGAGCCAGAGAGAGAGAGAGCCAGGGGGAGAGAGCCAGGGGGAGAGAGCCAGAGAGAGAGAGCCAGAGAGAGAGAGCCAGGGGGAGAGAGCCAGAGAGAGAGAGCCAGGGGGAGAGAGCCAGAGAGAGAGAGCCAGAGAGAGAGAGCCAGAGAGAGAGAGCCAGAGAGAGAGAGCCAGAGAGAGAGAGCCAGAGAGAGAGAGCCAGAGAGAGAGAGCCAGAGAGAGAGAGCCAGAGAGAGAGAGCCAGAGAGAGAGAGCCAGAGAGAGAGAGCCAGAGAGAGAGAGCCAGGGGGAGAGAGCCAGAGAGAGAGAGCCAGAGAGAGAGAGCCAGAGAGAGAGAGCCAGAGAGAGAGAGCCAGGGGGAGAGAGCCAGAGAGAGAGAGCCAGGGGGAGAGAGCCAGAGAGAGAGAGCCAGAGAGAGAGAGCCAGAGAGAGAGAGCCAGAGAGAGAGAGCCAGAGAGAGAGAGCCAGAGAGAGAGAGCCAGAGAGAGAGAGCCAGGGGGAGAGAGCCAGAGAGAGAGAGCCAGAGAGAGAGAGCCAGAGAGAGAGAGCCAGAGAGAGAGAGCCAGAGAGAGAGAGCCAGAGAGAGAGAGCCAGAGAGAGAGAGCCAGAGAGAGAGAGCCAGAGAGAGAGAGCCAGAGAGAGAGAGCCAGAGAGAGAGAGAGCCAGAGAGAGAGAGCCAGAGAGAGAGAGCCAGAGAGAGAGAGCCAGAGAGAGAGAGCCAGGGGGAGAGAGCCAGGGGGAGAGAGCCAGGGGGAGAGAGCCAGGGGGAGAGAGCCAGAGAGAGAGAGCCAGAGAGAGAGAGCCAGAGAGAGAGAGCCAGAGAGAGAGAGCCAGGGGGAGAGACAGAGAGAGAGAGAGAACGAGAGAGAGCCAGAGAGGGGGCGCGTGTCAGAGAGAGAGAGCGAGCCAGAGAGAGAGAGAGCAAGCCAGAGAGAGAGAGCGAGCCAGAGAGAGCGCCAGTGAGAGAGAGAGAGCCCAGAGAGAGAGAGAGCCAGACAGAGAGAGGGAGCTAGAAAGAGAGAGCCAGAGAGAGAGCCAGAGAGAGTGCGAGCCAGAGAGAGAGAGAGAGCCAGAGAGCGCGAGCCAGAGAGAGAGAGAGAGAGAGCCAGAGAGAGAGAGAGCGAGCCAGAGAGAGAGAGAGAGAGAGAGAGAGAGAGAGCGCCAGAGAGAGAGAGAGAGAGAGCCAGAGAGAGAGAGAGAGCCAGACATTGAGAGAACCAGAGAGAGAGAGAGAGAGAGAGCGCCAGAGAAAGAGGGGGAGACAGAGAGAGAGAGAGACAGACAGAGAGAGAGCCAGAGAGAGAGAGAGAACGAGAGAGAGCCAGAGAGAGAGAGAGAGAGCCAAAGAGAGAGAGAGAGAGAGACAGCCAGAGAGAGAGATAGAGCCAGAGAGAGAGAGAGAGAGAGAGAGAGAGAGAGGAAAGAGGGAGAGAGAGCCAGAGAGAGAGAGAGAGAGAGAGAGAGAGAGAGAGAAGCAGTGAGAGGGGCGGGAGGGAGAGATTATGGAAGTGAGGGAGGATACAGAAGTTTGCAGGAGATGGGTTAAGTGATACTTTGGAGTGCACACTATTTATAATTAAAAATCATTTTATTTATGTAATATTTTCCTTTATTATTAATCTTGCTGAATAAAATATTACTCACCCCGTTACAGGAGCACACTGGTCATTAATGGACCCTGTATAAGGTGCAGGTACCAGTCGGTCATGTGGCCACCAGTAGTGGGGTAAGCCACGGCAGTGAAGTGGTGTGTATATGCGTGTCGGCTGTACGAAATCAGCACAGGTAAGATGGGTCAACATCGAGACATGAAACATTGGCTAAAAGTAAAACGATCCTAATATGCAGAGACTAGATACGAGTCTCTGGGCTGGGCTAGCACTTGGATGGGCGACCATCAGGTCTGCCGAGCGCTGTTGGCAAGCGGGGTGCACTCAGCCCTTGTGAGGCAAACTGAGGAGCTACTTGATTGAGTGGTAGTGGCTCCGGTCTCGGAAACTGACATAGGGCCGGGAGAGCAGTGTGCTGAATACATGCCCCTCCATATCCGCATCCAGTGAAGCCAATGAGCTGAGGATGACACGGCGGCCGGTCAGTACCGTTGGGCCTTCATGGCCTGTTCGGGAGGAGTTTAGTTTTTTTTTAGATAAGAGTGACACGCCTTGTCAATCAAAATGGATTTCAAATCCGATAGGACTTGTTGCTGTCAGTGCAATGTATGTCCAACTCAGTTTCCGACCAAAGAATGCAAAGGTAACCGTATGAAATGAACATTTGCCGTAGAGTACATCGCCAAAGGCCATTGTTCACAGAAAGATATAAAGCTGCACGTCTTCAATAGGCAAAGAAACGCAGAAACTGGACACTGGTTGACTGGAGACGTGCGGTATGTTCAGATGAGCTTCGATTTTGCCCCTTTTTAAGCGATTCAAGGCTTCAGCTGCACCAGCGGCCCAGTGAGGTGTCAAAACCACAATTTGTGAAAGATGTGGTTCAGGCCAGAGCTGCTTTTGTGTTGGGTCTTTTTTTAGTACCTCGACTTGGACCCACTCATTCAGATTGCTGTGACTATGACACAGGGCGTTTATTTCAACATTCTCGGTGACCATCTACCTGTAGGGTATATAGTAATTATATATAATAACTATGTGTTATTTATGGTTGTGTATAATAATTATGTATTATATATGGATGTTCATAGCAGAGATCCGGGAGAAAAATGCGGTGCGGAGGAGGACGACAGGGCAATGTCCGACCACGCCAGCGTAGGGGTAAAACAAGTAAAGTCGGCGCATGTGTCGACATTCGTCACGTTTCTGCCCAACGTGAGAAGCATAAACCAACGACAGAACAGGCAGTCGCCTGCCTAGAAACTTCGCGACATTGTCGAGAATACCGAATAAATACATCCAACAAACGGGCTTGAGGTGGTCCTTTGAGGGGAGAAAGAAGAGACGAAGAAACGTCGCTTGGACAGACAGACCGATGGTGAATCAGCAAATGTCATACTTCACTGCAACGACATCGCCGCCACGCTGCTAGACAGAAGATGTCGGTACTGCGCCAATAGGTCATTGCAGAAGATGTCATCCCAGATTTACCAGAAAGAAGTTCGTACGATACTTACCCAGGTGGCTGGTGAGGACAAAGGGACAGTTGCCTCATCAAATGGATCACCTGTGAACCTAGAGTTTGGTGAACTCCACCAGAAGACTCCGAACCTGAGGGTCGCCGGTTCGATTTCAGGACAGAGCACTCCGCACCACGACGTAGCCGCTTATTAATAACGCAACGAGGGAATTCACAAGGAGAAGATCGTGCCGCCACAGTGGGGCACAGGTACGGTACTGAACAGAAGAATACGCCGCCTGGAGCTCCGCTGCAACACGAGCCGTCGCCGCATCAGCGGTCACTGGCATCTCCACGCCTCGACTCTACGCCTCTCCGCTGCCATGAGAAATTGAGCGAGTTAAAACACAATGTATCACTCCGTTTGTTTACAGGTCTTACGTGTCAATAAGTGACTGATAGTGGAACAACCAATGTTTCACTCACACCTCAGCCACTGACCCAAGGGCAGAACCCATTTCATCACTCACAAAGTGTCGCTTTCCATTTTGACGTCTCGTTTGGTCTCGGCTCGATGGTGATGGCTGTCCCAGTCGAGATGACGTGGAACGGCGTCCGTCGATCACAACAACGCCAATCTGTAACTATCGTAAAAACAAACTCCTCGCGAGGTTTGGTTATTTTTCACATACTGTCTCTCAAAACTGATATCAACGCCTCGATGGAGCAGCATGCCGGAGTGTGTGCACCGCTGTGGTACTTAAAGCAGAGGTGTTCGATGTCTATCGATCTTCTCCCCTTATAAGTATAGCGACTGCACCACTCACTAACGCGATGACTCCGTTGTTCTGAAATGGTAACCAAAAGTCCCTTGGGTGTCCGCGACAGACTTCTCAGTTTACTCGAACTTGCTGACTTCAGTTCTTATGCCCGGTTTGGGAATGAACAGAAGTTGAAAATGTAACGTCTTGAATCATAAATCCATCACCAAAGCCGATGTCACATCATGATTTTTGCAAGGATATTGAGTTGTTAATTATTATTCCGTCGTCAAGGCGTCGCTACGGCGCGTATTCAACAACTAGACGACGTAATTTCAGAGATAGCATACCCTTGAGCAATATTCAGAATGCGTCGTATTTCGGTGTAAACTTATTGCTGTTTACAGTTAAATTGTCACTAAATCACTTCTCACTTTTATTTTATCCAAAGAATCAGTTAATTCCACAAATACACTTTAAATGTCCATTAAATGATGTATGCGACACGAAGAATTAAAGTTGAATTAAAGTTTATTGTTCTTCGTAATTATTTGTCCCTACACTGAGTACACACACCGATTTTTCATTCGAGGAATTGCGTCTGTAAGCATCAGCGATTTGACGATAGCTTCTGACAACAGGGCGCATTTGTAAGTTCGTGATTCCGTTTATCTGTTGCCTACTCAAGTCTAATAATTTAGTTTAGGTCAGCGATCAGTCTCTTTTTGTGTCCTTTGATGTTCGTGCTTATTAAGTATCACGAAGGCAAAGTCCCATTACAAATCAGCAGTCACACGAGTTATTTTTCTGTCACATATGTCAACTATGCCGTCATCTGTCTAAACGTTAAAAATGATTTTACTTCAGTCCGACTTCTGACTAATACTTCCAACCGTAAAACTTTTAACTTCAGGTCGGTTTTAAAACAATCTAGTAGCGCTTAAGGTGCGTGTTACTATTGCAAGAGTACAAGAGAGAAGTGAAGTTAATATCTCCATTGCCGAGTTACATTGTAGTCACAGCGAACTTACAGCTCGATGCGGCTACAACTCTCTTCTGGGATAAATGTTTTCTTTGCTCAGTTTATGGTCTGGGCTTTAACCTTCGTAAATAATATTTTTTTGAATTCTTTCTTTAAAGTTTCTGTTTCGTATCATATGGTATTCTTTCATTCAGTCCTTTCTTTATGATAAGAGTTAGTACTTACATAAAATTCTTGTTAATGAAACTGTCAAGAGTGTCAATTTTGTTGTCAGTTGCTGTCATCACTGTCAGGATGACGGATTTTTCTATTTCTTTTTGCAACGAAAGGGTGTTAATTATGGGTTCTATAATTGGGGTGATACACCCTCCCGCCATCCATAACAAAATAATGACCCTTTCTCCCCTCTGTCACTGACTCAATCTCTAGTGTCACAAAACCCCGAGCCGCTACTGTTCTACAATTTCAAGATGAGTATGCTATGGATGACACTGTCTTCCAAGATGACAACACACATGTTCACAGGCTGCAGCACACGTTCCTTGTTTGACGAACACTCAGGCAACCTGTCGTACCTCAAAGGGCTCTCTGAATCACCTGATCTTAATCCCACAGAATATGTGTGAGACTATCTAAAACAGCTGGTGACACATAGAAATCAATATCCCTATAAGTTGGAGGTTCTATGAGATCTGATCATCAATGACTGGCTTGTGTGACAGCGGCATATGTGAAGAAACTTGTGGACTCTCTTCTTCACCGATCTGAAGCCATCATTGGGGCTAGAGGTGGTGTTTCACAGTACTAGGTTAAGTGCATACTGAGACACATACAGCACATGTGTAATGACACATCATTACGATGCGACACAAACATTCTGCAGTTGCCGTGCTGGTCCTGCGCATATTCAGACATTTAGAAACTCTTTGCCCACATCGACTGGCGACACACTGCACTAACAGTAATCTTACTCATACAATTTTACAGAAAATATTCATCAAAAAAATAGATTTTTTCGTTACTTGTAGCTCCGTATGTCACCTTCATTGTGAAGTTCCATCTTCTCGCTAACAGTCATACTTGTCGCGATATTCATATTTAAGTAAGACATTGCACGAAATTAGAAAAGTTTGCTATGAATAGTTGGGATCGCTCTGATTTTGCGTATGCTGTAAATTCACTATTTGTTACCGAATATGAAATTTAGTTAACATACTGAATTTTCTTTGGGGTTGGAACGAGATCTCAGTTTGTCTCCACTCCCCAGAAAATGGTTTTTATTTATACTGTCTCTTCTTGAGATCTGAGGACATTGCGGAGACAGAAGATATAATCACACTGGCTAGTGGCTCAACAGTCATTGAATTGCGCATTGTTCTCAACAAAAGAAAAATAATAACGAAAGAAAATAGCAGAAGTAAGATAATAAAAACTTTGAAATATAATTCACTAATGGAAAAAGTTTGAGAGCTTTAATGGCAAAAAACGAAACACTACCCAATGACAGTTAATGATCAGCAGCAAGGCAGTATTTTTCGGATGGTCAATACTAACATTGCCCACATAAACGGTGCCGAAGGGAGCATATGGGACGACTGCTGTCCCTCTCCCTTCGTCGCCTTTCCCACAGTGGCGAGAGAAGTGGTGCCAAAACCGCAACGCCCTGCGACCTGGCGCAGGCACGTGTTGCATCGCCGTCACGTCATATCTCAGTCTGCACGGTCTCACTTGAACCTGTTAACTAACAAAAATGCGCCCTACGCTGCCTCGCACCACACCCGGTATGCGCGTCTCAGTTTGCGGCTAACCTTAGCGTGATGCCTCCTGGAGTGAATAATGTTTTGTCCAGTCTGCTTATATTGAGGGTTTTGCCTATAGTTACTGCAGAACCACGTTTAGTATAAGAGGTAAAGCAACGCAGCTAGTCCACAGACATTGTCTCAAAAACTTGCCATTCTGTCAAATTGGACACGGACGGCTGTTCATAACAACTAGTGCTCCATCTCTAATGATTTCGTCGCCGACGTTGTGTTAAAACTTAATATTTCTTCCATCCTTTGCTAATGACTTCAAGCCTTCATTTTCTTGGCACAAAAGGTTGTGTGTCAGTAGAACTCTACCATCTGGCTGAATGAAGTAGCCTCTTGCATTGCTCTGCAAATTCCTTGCGTCATTTTGCGCATATTCATAGTCATCATAAAGCTTTCTGGACTTGGAAGGCCCCTGACAGCGTTGCTGCGCCCATCCGATGCTGTTCCAGGCCAACCGCTTTCTGGTCTGATATCTCTCTCTTCTCACTTCAACCAGCGTTTTTATTCTTCCCTTTCCTATTCTCTTCTTTCCTCCCACTGTACCCTCAGTGGCTGTTCTCAGAATTCCTGTTCCTTGCAGTATACGACTTGTATGTCCCACCTAATCCATCTTCCTTTCCTCAAACGGTTTTAAGAGATTTCTTTACTCCTTTACTCTTTCAGGCACTTCGATGTTCTTCATTTTATCCACTCATTTTATTTTCTCCGTTTTTCTTCAAACCCACCTCTCGAATGCTTCAAATTTGTCTCTTTCACTCTTCTTCAATGTCCAGCTTTCACAGCCGTACGAAAAACACCCCACAGAAAGCATTTAACCAACCTTTTTCTTAGCCCCAATCCCAGTTTCTGCATAAGAAGCGTTTTTTTTATGGAAAGCTTGCTTTGCTACTGCAGTTATTGATCTTCTTTTGTTTTTCACTCGTGTAATTATCAGCTAGCGTACTTGCCAAATGTTTTTACTGTGATACCTGTTCAATTTGATCTTCTGCTGTTTTCACTTTCATATTTTCTTCGTCAGCTACTCTCATTACATTAGTTCTTTGTGCTGATTTTCATTCCGTACTCTTGCAATCCTCCTTCAAGTCTGAATAGTGTTTTTTGAAGAGGTATTGTTTTATCTGCAAACACTACCCTGCCATCAGCAAATCTGATGCAGCTGATCTTCCGGCCTCTTATGCTTGCTCCATCCCTCTCTGGTTCTAGCTTCTTCGTTATCAAGTGTTCGACTTCTATGGTAAAGAGAGTTGGTGAAATACAACAACCCTGCCTTACTTCTCTTCCCGTTTCAAATCAGTCTGTCATACCATAGGTTCAAACTTCCTTTCTATTTTGAGTACAACTCCTTAAATAGTCTCCTGTCCTTCCAGTTCACCTTCTTCGATTTTAGAATTTCCATAAATTTGTTCCACTTCATTCGATGAATCTCGTTTTCTAGATCTATGAAGCATAAAATCATTCCTTTTTCTCTTTCTAAACACCTTTCACCAATCATCCTAATCAGTCCAACATTTCTTATAACTCTTACTTTCTGAAACCAAGCTGCTCTTTCTCTACATTCTCTTCCATTGTACACATCAATCTAATATTCAAAACCCTGAACATAATTTTGACAGCATGACAATTTATACTTATTGCTCTGTATTTTGTGCATTTCTTGATACCGATTAGTGTCATCACTGTCTTCACGAAGTCTTTTTACCACGTACTACTTTCGTATATTGCAGTGCTCAAAGCTGTCGTTTCTGTTACATCCCTTCCATATGTTCATGTAATTCTACAGGAAGATCTTCCAGTCCAGTAGATTTACCTGTCTTCATTTCCTTTATTGCTTTTCTACTTCAGAGTTGAGAACTGAAGATCTTTTTTCCTCTCCTTCTGCCTCATTTCCATTTCACTGGTTAGACCTGGTTCTTCCTTTGCTATGGAGGTGTTACTTATACCATTCCTACTGTTTCTTAGCCGTTCTTCCTTGAACAGTACCTTACTATTTTCGTCCTCAATTTTTCTTACCCTTTGTTCACTTTTCGCACCTTCCTATAAAGTATGTGATATTACTCTTTGATCTCCACCGCTCCCTCTCTTTTTCTGTCTCCCTTCTTAACTGATTATTTAGTTCTCTTCTCCTCTTTGTTTTTATATATTATTCTCTGTCCCATTGCCTTTATCTCTGTTGTTACCAGTCGTTTCTTTGCTCTGTTTTCTTGTAAGTATCCTGTTTTTCTTCCTCTGTTTTGCTTATAACAGTTTTGTTTTCTAACCATCTTTCCTCTACTTCTTCTTTTTTTCTTTTACATTCTTTTAAGTTTTAGACTACCTTCTCTCCCAGTCCTTAAATTTCTCTTTTATTATTTCTTTGTCCCATGTCTTCACTTCGTGTGCTTTCTTCATTTTTTCGATGTTATGAACATTTGCTTCATGATTAACACGTGTTCGCTATTAACATCAGCTTATGGTAGTCCTTGAGAGTTTTTCACAACGTTCTTCTATCTATTATTCACCAAAATTTTATCTGTTTCGGATCAAGTTCAATCTCCTGGTGATATCCATGCATAGTGCGGTATTTTCTGGTACATAAATCATGTATTGGCGACGAACATTTCCTTTTCCTGATAAAGTTCAGTTAATGTTTTTCTTCTCTCATTTCGGTTTCCCAATCCATATTTTCCCACACTGCTTTTTTCCCTGCCCTTCTCTATCACAGCATTCCAATCTCCCATTACAATCTTGCAGCAGTCTTCCTCCAATAGAGCTTCAATACGTGCGTCCATTTCCTCTGTTAGTTCTTCTTGATAAAAAGATGTTGGCATGTACGTGAAGTATTAATAGGTCTTTCGGTATAATTCCGATTCTGAAAGAATAAGTCTATTTTTCCCGTATCATCTCATTTCGTACTGCAATCTCATTTTGTACTGTGACGCAGTCCCATTGCTACCTCTTTCTCTCTCTGAGTAATGGATTGCGACGCCTTGATTCATCATTTTACTTTTTTCTTCCCTTGTAACTTCACTTAAACCCATCTTCATTCTTCTTCATTCCTGTCTTCAGGTTTTCCAGCTTTTCAGGTTGTAGCGAAGTCCGAAAAAACAAGTCCGAATACGCAATGATGTATTTCTTATGGGGCGATTCTTCTCTTGCTGCTTTCGCCCGGAGATCGGATTGGGAAACTATTTTATCTTCTGAATGTTTAACAAAAGCAGACAGCGTCACGATGTCTTTTGCATGCAACGTGTATTGGATATTTACTGCATTGGTTTTCCTTTGCCTTCTGCACCACGATGCCGCTGACCAGATCGCGTCTTTTCATCCTTCTTTACGGGTGATTTTTCACCCCAAGAACAATAGTGTCCTGTATTTTCACTCTCTCACTTGGTGGAGAGGGAGCGCTTATACCGGCTCTCACTCGATCAGATGCAGTTTTACGTTATGCCCGTGACAGAAATCAACTTTAACTCAGTTTTATATTTCACCGTAACTCAGTTTTATGCTTACATTGCCGAGAGGATCTTCATCATGCGACACTATAATGATCTTATTATTTTCCTGGGCAACACAACCTCTAGAGACCTCACAGCTTTGTTATAGAATAGATATCATTGTTTACGTCCTATAGAGATGATATATCACATTACACTTGCATAATATCGCTTAGAGAAAGGCCTGTAGCTTCCTGCACAATCATTCAAATTTGCACATTTGAGGCTTTATCTCGGATCCGACCCAACGCCAGAGAGGCCAAGCGATTCGTATTAAGTGAAAAAAAAAAAAAAACAACTTCAAACAGCGCACTGAAACTTGTGGGCTCGGAATTCTGAAAGAGTGCATCGTGAATATTTGCAAGAACAGAGATGAACGAACGCAACTCGATTCTTGTTTTGCGGGGCCGGCTCTTCCTGTCGCTGACGAGTGCCGGAACAGTCATCGTGAAGTGCGGTTTCTGCGGCGTCAGCACAGCTGTGTCGGGATACGGACTTTGTAACAGCCAGTGACGCCATGCTCTTGGCTAGTGATTCATTGAGCAACTGCAGATTACAAAAAAGATGCTCTTGTACTTCGGACTCCCAGAGGCGAGCGGAAGAAAAAGTTCCGCTTCAGTATAAGCTGCACAAAGAGAGACAAGCGAAGTTTTGACGAAGTACCGTGTTCCCCACACTGTATAGAGAAAAAAGTGCAGAAAACACTTTAACTACAATACAGTACAGCCCGAGCTAGATGTCTTAGTCATTGGCTATTACCCATAAGTCTGGCGTGATAGTGCACTGAGTACGAATGGACTTGTAGCTCGGAGTACCACTTTGATTTATGTTTGCCGTGGTTTGTCTAAATCAATTCAAACGAGCACTGAAATTCAGTATCTTTTATTTACAAGAATCTTTGGTTTACATTTCCCTACTAAGCTTTAAATACACACTGAAGCGCAAAAGGAACTGGTGTGGGCATGCGTATTCAAATACAGAGATATGTAAACAGGCAGAAGACGGCGCTGTGGTCGGCAACGCCTATGTAAGATAACAAGTGTCTGGCGCAGTTGTTAGATCGGTTACTGCTGCTCAAATGGCAGGTTATCAAGATTTAAGTGAGTCTGAAAGTGTTGTTACAGTCGGCGCACGGGCGATGGGGCTCAGCATCTCCGAGGTAGCGATGAAGTGGGCATTTTCCCATACGACCATTTGATGACTGTAACGTGAATATCAGGAATTCGGTAATCCATCAAATCTCCGACGTCTCTGCGGCCGGAAAAATATCCTGCAAGAACGGGACCAACGACGACTGAAGAGTATGGTTCAACATGACAGAAGAACAACCATTCCGCAAACTGCTGCAGATTTCAGTGCTGGGACATCAACGAGTGTCAGGGTGCCAACCATTCAACGAAACATCATCAATATGGACTTTTGGAGTAGAAGGCCCACTCGTGTACCTTTGACGACTGTATGACACAAAGCTTTAACCCTCGCCTGGGCACGACAACACCAACATTGGGCATTCCATGACTGGAAAGATGTTGCCTGGTCGGACGAGTCTCGTTTCAAATTGCATCGAGCGGATGATCGCGTACGGGTATGGAGACGACCTCGTAAATCCATGGACCCTGTATGTCAGCAGGGGATTGTTGAAGTTGGTGGAGCCTCTGTAATGGTTCAAATGGCTCTGGGCACTATGGGACTTAACTTCTGAGGTCATCAGTCCCCTAGAACTTATGAAAGTTTACCGTCTAACCTCCTTTGGCGGGGGACGCCTGATGAAAGTTGATGTCGTCAAGCCCTGAATCAAAATTGCGCAACGGATAACTGGGGAGGGGAGCTTGAGAGCGCTACCTAGAGGGCGTGCCCTTTCTGTGGGATACTAGGCAAGGGGCTGGAGGGCTCACACGCTGATGTGTGGGTTCTTGCATTCTATATCTTTTATTTTAAATGAATTCCTTTAACTTGACTTCTTTGTGATTTTTAAGGTATGTTAAAGATTGATGACAATTGATTACGTATTTATTTTAAATATTATCACTCAATTTTACAGCGATTGCAGCAATTGTTCCAGTTTACAGATATTACAGTTTTACAACTTATAGCTCGCGTATATTATATACAGATCTGCACGCACATTTCTACGGGCAAGGCGGAATTGCGTTGGCCAAATGTATACCACCGAAGTCTCACAATATTTTATATAGGACACCCACTATGTGAGGAGGACAATGGGTAAACTGGGGACCAGATACATTAACACAGGGGTCAAATTTCCTAAATTAAGGTGACCATTCATTTCCTTACACAATCCGAAGCTGGAAATAAAAGAATTAGTACAAATATTCAAATACCTTTCTTCCATCCGTGAACATTGAGACAGACGCACTGAAGGCACGTCTGCTCACGTACCCGTCTTCTGTAACAGTCCTTGAATATGGTGGGCACACAGAGATCTTCCTGGGCCCCGGTGGAGGGGGTGGTCGACCCACTTGGCCGTGACCAACCTCTCCACCCCAAATCTTGTGACACTGCAAAGTCTTTGACTTTTACCTGCCTGTGCTGTCTCTCGGATCCCCTACCCAGGAGTAAGGTTGGCACTACTATACTACAGAACTACTTCCCAACAAAGATTTGGCCACGCTTTACGCAAAGGTGTGAGGAGGATTAGGAAAGTTCATGTGCAGATTCACATTCACGTACAAGAAATGCATAATACACGACACATATAAATACGTATTATGAAGCCTGACACATTTCTTTCCACCGTCCACATGGGTTCTGTTGCACCCGCGGCCGGCCGCGTCGTGTAATAAAATTGGCTGTGGAGCCGCCTCTGTTTCTATTTCCCGGTGCGTGCGAGCAGCGAAACCTGCTGCTTATAGAGCGGAAATTACTGTACCGTTTCACTTAGAACTACTTAAACCTAACTAACATAAGGACATCACACACATCCATGCCCGAGGCAGCGGTCGCGCGTTCCAGACTTTAGCGCCTAGAACCGCTCGGTGACTCCGGCCGGCTCCTCTGTAATGGTGTGGGGCGTGTGCAGTTGGAGTGATATGGAACTCCTGATACGTCTAGATACGACTCTGACAGGTGAAATGTGCATAAGCATCCTGTCTGATCACGTGCATTCATTCATGTCCATTGTGCATTCCGAAGGACTTCGGCAATTCCAACAGGACAATGCGACACCCCACACGACAAGAATTGCTACAGAGAGGCTCCAGGAACACTTTTCTGTGTTTAAACACTTCCGCTGGCCACCAAACATCCCAGATACGAACATTATTGAGCATATCTTGAATGCCTTGCAAGAAGAGATCTCCACCTGTCGCCCTCTTAAGGATTTATGGACAGTTCTGCAGGATTGATGGTATCAGTTCCCTCCAGCACGACTTCAGACATTGGTCGAGTCTGGCACGTCGTGTTGCGACATGTCTGCGTGCTCGCGGCGGCCCTAGACGATATTAGGCAGGTGTACCAGTTTCTTTGGCTCTTCAGTGTATATCCAAACCGATCGACGTACCGTGACAAGGATCGTAGTCCGGCTGAGGGATCTATGGGGGTCCGTACTTACTTGCCTGTCTCGCAAACAAGCACGCTGCACCATGAGCTACACAAAGTGTAGTCAAGAAGCTAAGACCTTACATTTATAACATTCCGCCGTAATAGTCACCGGTGATACAGAATTATGTGAGCTCGACTTCCAGCGACGATCAGGCAGAAAGCTGAAAATTACGACTGCGCAGTAAATACTTTGATCGCGACAATTCAGACGACCGAGAAAACGGCGAACAATGAGGCTAATACGCAACACCGTGAGCGATCCTCATTGTAAGCAGAAAGTAGCACGACCCAGTTAAGATTCCAGGCAGTCTGACAGGTCTACGGCCGATAAAAACAGCCGTGACTCAGGTTAATAGCACCGTCAACTACTCCAACTATGAGTTCATACGTGTAACACCATAGAGTTATCAAAACTGAGAAGGCGTCAGTTTCAATTATTGCAAGTGCTGAATCTGAAATTACTAATTGTAAAATCTACAGCTTCATCTACGCTTCTGCAGTCATAACAAACTGTAACAGGAGGTATACACTTATCAGGTAATATTCCTTATGCTGTAGAGTGAAAAGATTGTGTCTCGAACTGCTAGTGAAATCGCGCACAGCAATAAATTAGATTATCTTCTGCGGAAACATGCAACCGATGATGTCTTCAGCGTTTGAGTCCATTGTATACCATTGTATTTTAACGCCTTGTCAATGATAAAGTTTTACACTTCTGACTACTATAACAAGTTTTCTTACCTTAGTGTCGAGATCGCCTCTACAGGTGAGTGGCCAATGCGTTTTACTGCACTAGGCGAACTTAGTTTCTATCTACAGAGTGTCCATAAATTATCTCGACAACGTAAGACTTTAAAACCTTTAAAACTATACTAGATATTAACGAATGGTTTTCAAAATATCATAAGATAACTCATAAAATTTTGTTTCCTCGTTCATACACACCAGTGTGTGTACACTTAGTGGCACGGGTAATACCTAGTCAGAATTCCATTTCTCCTTAGGTACTACTCGGGACATCTACGGTGACATGTTCATATACATTACGAATGCGTACCTTCAAGTCCTGTAGGTCTCTAACTTTGATTCGCTGCTCCAGACCTGTTTACAAAATCCAAGAGGAAGAAGTCTAGTCCTGTAAGGTCGGGGAATGGTGGCGGCCATCGAATTCGACCACTCAGCTTTCTCCTGTGTCGTCCATATTATATCTCGTTTTCAAGTTCAGTTTTCGTCAAAAATTGCGTCACCTGGAAGGTAAAAAAAAAAAACTTCATGCATTATCTTATCACGTGTTGAAAACCGTTTGTTAATATCTAGTATAGTTTTAAAGTTATTGAAGTAATAAGTTGTAAAGATAATTTGCTGACACTGTATTGTAGCATCTAGAATTTTTACTTAGTGAGACTAAAAACTGATCGAAACAGCCATGTCACAACAGCTGGAAAGCTACTGGAAGGATAACTAGCGCCCAGGGAAAGCATGAAGCAGCGATCCATCAGCACCGCTCTTTCCATGGGCCTAGATCTTTTTGGCTCTTCACGATGTTTGGTGCTTCTGTTCAATATATTCTTATATTTTCTTTCCTTTCTATATTACATTTATTCTTAATTCATGATAGTTTCATGTATGTCGACTGGCACGGTTATAAGCTGCAAACAAGTCTCCCATGTCACAGGATTCGCTCAGATTACTGCAGACCAACAAGTGTTCAGGGTCCTGCCTTGCCCCGCATTCAAAATGATCATAATCACTGGTACCCCACTTCATCAAATAGGTCTTGCAATTTGTCAATCTCGCTCTCAACTTGTCGAGGATTTTCCAGGTCCCGTATTGAAGATGGCGGCCTGAAGATAGCTTATCTTCTGCTGTCCATAATCCTCCAGGAGAAAATGTTCAAATGTGTGTGAAATCTTATGGGACTTAACTGCTAAGGTAATCAGTCCCTAAGCTTACACACTACTTAACCTAAATTATCCTAAGGACAAACACACACAACCATGCCCGAGGGAGGACTCGAATCTCCGCTGGGATCAGCCGCACAGTCCATGACTGCAGCGCCTGAGACCGCATGGCTAATCCCGCGCGGCCCTCCAGGAGACATTGTTCTCCACAACTCAGTTCGGCGGGCTTTTGATAAACTTGGACTGTACGGAAAAAGAAGCAGCATGTATCACAACGCACTGTGCAGAATGAGATGGAGCGCTGTCATGGAGCAAAAACACTTCATTGGCTTCCCGCGACGGTTCATCTTAGAAGCCTCCCATAACCTCGTCAAGAGATGTCGTTAGTACGCACCTGTGATGGTTTGCCTCTTGCAAGCGTAATCTGTTAGCACCACATTAGGGCAGTCCTAGAATCATTCAGCATCACCATGCGCAATGACAGATGATAGGGTCTGTTCATATTTTCGCCGTTGGATAATCCCCATGCTTCCACTGCTTGTGTAAAGTATAATGAGGATTTAATGCGTCCAATTAAAACTAACCGCTATTTGAAGATATTTTTCCCCACACAAGCAGAGCCAAGTGTGACGTACCCATGAGGGTACGTCAGGTGTAATTCCAAAAAGATGCAAATCGTTACGCTCTAGTAGTACACAATTGAATTTAACACTTCCCACGAAGATGATGTACCAGGACTAAGAAACACAGCGCATTTCAGAAATAATGCCCGCGCTCACTATCCCTAGCATAACTGGAGGCAACTTGCTGTCGTACCGATTGGTTTCTTATCTGCTAGCTGCAGGCTCTGACGTGCATGCTGTAAACGGTGCGTAACGAAGTGGCAAATGGAAAAGAACTCAGTGCTATTAAAATTGACATTAGGGAGTATTGGGAGGCCAACGGGTTTTATTTCTGTTTACGGAAGCCAAAAAATCAAGAAAAAGTTTCTTAGGGCCAGTATATTCATGACGAAATTTCCAGCCATCAATCATTAGCTTCCGAGCACACGATCTTACAAGGGAAGGCCACGACATATTGATCACGGATTTACTTCAGACTTTCTACACCTTTAGTAGGCCATTAAAGCGACATAATGTGGAAGTAATAATGTGCTCTATTTTGGCGATTCCGAGAAAATCGCAAGATAAGTTTCACGTTCTATTATGTAGCTGATGTATTTATGGGAAATGGCCGGCCATATAAAGTCGTTGTCAAATTGTTAAAGTTCGTGCTTCGCAATAGGTTCGTAAACGAGACGACGGTCTAGATCCCGGCAAGGCTTTTTTTTAAATCTATATTTTTTCATCAATGGTCACACTATTCGATTTATATGACATTTAAGAAGTAATACAGTGAAAGAAACCCATGTTCATTTTCAGGAAGTAGCAGCGAATTTCGTATGTTATTTGATTATTTACTATTTTTAATTAAATTTTCAACTACCGTGGCCAGGCTTTGAAAGTCCAATTCAAACCTCGATAAATAATGATGGGAATGACGTTATTCACAATCAGTATTATAGGAAGTCACAATGTGCGAGACCACAAGAGTAATGTACAGTTACTCGTCGGATGTGCTCTCGACATCACACGTTGTAGGATGGTATTTATCATAAAGACACGGAAAACGTAAATTGAAACTTAATGCAAATCCAAGTTTTCTTTTCATTATATCACCATTCGAATGTCATATGCTTTAAATAATAAAAAAAGTTTGAGCGGGAGTCGACCCATCGTCTCATACACGTCCGTCTTACGTAACTCGAAAGCTAATCACTTTTTTTTTGTTCGGTATTGTTCGTTGCGTTTGGTCTGGGCGGACGTCACAAGACATCCGTTCAAGTTGATCGTTGATTCCCTTACGCAGTTTTTTTTATTGTAGAGGGCTGCTCGTCCTCTGACCCAACACGCTAAGCTACCGTGCAGGCTATCACCTGACCACCATGAACTCTAATATTGGGCACCTGCCCACAGATACATAAGCCACATAATTTGAGCGCAAAACTACTCTTGCGATTTTCACGAAATTGCCAGAGTGGTGCGTCTTACTACTTGCAAATTATGTTGTTTTAATGGCCTGCAAAAGAAGTACAAATTGTGAAGTAATCTGTGGCTTCCCTTAGTTAGAACCAACGTGAGATCGCAAAAATAACTTTTCCGAGGCAAAATTAACAATTAATTCCGTCTTTACGCGAAGTTGCACTTCACACACTAGTTCGCATGTTGCCATCACGAGAACCAATAGCAGGCTGACATAGTTCGTGTAACGTATTACTATTTTTACGACGTTTGTCATCGAACCATATACGTTATCTCGCATTCGTAGCTGCTTCTCTCACACAAATAACGATAAAAATTCAGAAATTAGGGTCTCCACCAGCCCAAGCCCTTCCTAACCATTTAGAAAAAAAAAAACGGAGCTGGAAACTTATTAGTTTAATTACTTTAACAATTTAATTACAAGTATACAAATTTCTTTAAGTAGCCAGATAAATAGCACTCCGTGTCGTGCATGAAGCAATTTGATTAATTCAGGATTGGAAATCGGAGTAAGTGGGTAAGATCAACACCACAGAATTTATCTTTCCCGTGGATTATTTATTGTATCTAAGTTTTGCTTGCACATCCTAACTACACATAACTGGTGCGTGACTGAAAATATTTAAGTAAGATTACGTGAGAATGTAACAGAGCACAAATTAATTACAGCAAGAAGAAACACAGAAAACGGGGGTGGGAGACAATGATACCATCATCTCCTTTGCATTCATACCATAAAAATATCTCAGTGAGATTCGCATTACGGTTCTACGCACGCGCTACTCTGGACAGAGGTTTAACCAATGCACGAGGTTGTGCGACAATTATTCAACATGCTAACTGCGTGTGCTGCTTGCAAACGGCCGAACTAGAGAACGTGGTGCATTCCGAGTCAAACTGTTGTGCTGCTTTGTAGAAAGCGCACGAAAGAACAGATATTCTTGCAGAAATTATAGCTCATTAAAAAAGCAAACTGTTAAAATAAAGCCTATTGCGGTGCCGTGGTGGACTAGAAGGGTAATTGATTACCAAACACAAGGCACAAAATCGACAAACAAAGACAAAAGCTACTTCCACAAAGTATAAGATTAAAAATCATTAAAAATCATACTTGCTTCGACACAGTATTACACCCTCGTACGGTTGAAGTGATCCTAACCAGCTTTTCCTAATCAAATTTACCGTTTGAAATTCTACTTCATCGCTGTTCAAAACGAACAAAATAACTTCCACACTTTTAACTGAAACACCCAAAAATCGCCTATTTAAAGCAATATACGAGTAATAATGGCACATTCGGAAAAATAACTCGCTTCACACTCTTCAGTTAAGCTGAAGTTCTGAAGTATTTCAACAGTTAAACATATCGAAGTCCTAACTCAACGTGCTTCCTATCACCTGAACCCCCCCTCCTTAAGATCTAACGATCCATACTCACCAAGCGTTGACCAAAGAGTGCCACTTTCTCTTTCGAGATTACCTAGCTTCCCGTGCAGCGGAAGCTACCAGAGGGGTAGCCCTCCGTCACCAACGTCAAACACAAAAACAGCCTTCGACACAGCCTTCGACTAAGATGGGTAAACCTCTCTGTTCAGGTATTGGAAACCTAAGCTGGTCATCCTGTGCTCTCCTTCCAACGAGAAGCAACATCGTCTGCTCCCAGCAGACGATGACCAACTCAGCGTTTCCCACAAAACAAAACCGAAACCCCACATATACACTACTGGCCATTAAAATTACTACACCAAGAAGAAATGCAGATGTTAAACGGGTATTCATTGGACAAATATATTATACTAGAACTGACATGTGATTACATTTTCACGCAGTTTGGATGCATAGATCCTGAGAAATCAGTACCCAGAACAACCACCTCTGACCATAATAACGGCCTTCATACGCCTGGGCATTGAGTCAATCAGAGCTTGGATGGTATGTACAGGTACAGCTGCCCATGCAGCTTCAACACGATACCACAGTTCATCAAGAGTAGTGACTGGCGTATTGTGACGAGCCAGTTGCTCGGCCGCCATTGACCAGACGTTTTCAATTGGTGAGAGATCTGGAGAATGTGCTGGCCAGGGCAGCAGTCGAACATTTTCTGTATCCAGAAAGGCCCGTACAGGAACTGCAACATACGGTCGTGAATTATCCTGCTGAAATGTAGGGTTTCGCAGGGATCGAATGAAGGGTAGAGCCACGGGTCGTAACACATGTGAAATGTAACGTCCACTGTTCAAAGTGCCGTCAATGCGAACAAAAGGTGACAGAGACGTGTAACCAATGGCACCCCATACCATCACGCCGGGTGATACGCCAGTATGGTGATGACGAACACACGCTTCAAATGTGCGTTCACCGCGATGACGCCAAACACGGATGCGACCAGCATGATGCTGTAAGCAGAACCTGGATTCATACGAAAAAATGAGGTTTTGCCATTCGTGCTCCCAGGTTCGTCGTTGAGTACACCATCACAGGCGCTCCTGTCTGTGATGTAGCGTCAAGTGTAACCGCAGCCATGGTCTCCAAACCGATATTCCATGCTGCTGCAAACGTCGTCGAACTGTTCGTGCAGATGGTTGTTGTCTTGCAAACGTCCCCACGTGTTGACTCAGGGATCGAGACGTGGGTGCACGATCTGTTACAGCCATGCGGATAAGATGCCTGTCATCTCGACTGCTCGTGATACGTGGCCGTTGGGATCGAGCACGGCGTTCCGTATTACCTTCCTGAACCCACCGATTCCATATTCTGCTAACAGTCATCGGATCTCGACCAACGCGAGCAGCAATGTCGCGATACGATAAACCGCAATCGCGATAGGCTACAATCCGGCCTTTATTAAAGTCGGAAACGTGATGGTACGCATTTCTCCTCCCTACACGAGGCATCACAACAACGTTTTACCAGGAAACGCCGGTCAACTACTGTTTGTGTATGAGAAATCGGTTTGAAACTTTCCTCATGTCAGCACGTTGTAGGTGTCGCCAACCTTGTGTGAGTGCTCTGAAAAGCTAATCATTTGCATATCACAGCGTCTTCTTCCTGTCGGTTAAATTTCGCGTCTGTAGCACGTCATCTTCGTGGTGTAGCAATTTTAATGGCCAGTAGTGTACTATTCAATGGGCCTTTTTGAGTGCTCAGTCTTTCTGGTAGAGTTGAGCTAAAATCAGGTAGTAGTAAAGTGAATAAGTTGTAACGAATTCGACAAGCGTCTTATGAAACGACTTTGCAGAGACGTTTCGTCCGTTTAAAATTACTTGATAGTTGACGTCTGTTAGTTGCCGCTACGGTGCTGCCATATCGGCCGCCGCTCGGTTGTAGGTAAGACACAAACACGGCAAGTCACTTCACAAACGCTGTTCATGTTTACCGTGGAGCAGTGTTGGAATTGCCGCAAGGTATGTCGGAGATGCGAGATGCTCTGCCGACAGCTGATTTTAAGCGAGCAATGACTGAACTGCTGCGGGAGACGCGTTTTGTAGCCCTGAATGTAAACTCATATCCTGCGCTAACCACAACCTCGTGATGTGTAACCTATCCGAGATAGCGGCGGTCGACAGTCTGCGACAGAGCTAAAGTCACGATCGCTTTGTTCACTGCGATTAAAGGTAACCTCTACGAGCAATCTCGAGAAAGAAAAAGTTCAGTCTCAGCGCTAAAAGCTAACTGTAATTTCTTGTTATCGTTCGTTACCTGAAACTATCCTCCCACTGGCTACACGACGTGCTGCGTTACCAACCGGCGAGCAGTCCTCGCTGGCATTTCAGACTACAGACGACACTGGCAGATTCTAGGTGAGAAGAGAGTGACGGGTAGAAAAATAAGAGCAAATAAAAAAGTCGATACGATGATAAAAATGACGTGGCAAAATTTCGATACAGCTAAATTTCGATTACGCGATAAGTCACACAAACCTGAAGGGTGTAAATTCAACTAAATACTTAGGGATTACAATTACAAATAACCTAAATTGGAACGATCACATAGATAATATTGTGGGTAGAGCAAACCAAAGACTGTGAATCATTGGCAGAACACTTAGAAGCTGCAACAGGTCTGGACTGTTTACACCACGTTTGTCCGCCCTATTTTGGAGTATTGCTGTGCGGTGTGGGATCCGCATCATGTGGGACTGACGGATGACATCGAAAAAGTACAAAGAAGGGCAGCTAGTTTTGTATCATCGCGAAATAGGGGAGGTGGTGTCACAGACATGATACGTGAATTGGAGTGGTAGTCATTAAAACAAAGGCGTTTTTCGTTGCGCCGGGATCTTCTCATGAAATTTCAATTATCAGTTTTCTCCTCCGATTGCTGAAACATTCTGTTGGCACCTATCTACATAGGGAGAAATGATCATCACGATAAAATGAGAGAAATCAGGGCACGCACAGAAAAATTTAAGTGCTCGTTTTTCCCGTGTGACGTTCGAGAGTGGAACGTTAGAGAGACAGCTTGAAGGTGGTTCATTGAACCCTCTGCCAGGCACTTTATTGTGAATAGTAGGGTAATCATGAAAACTTAGAAAAAAAATTATGTTTAAAGCAGTGTTTCAACCAATTAATTGAATAAAAATGATACTCAAACTCTTAATTAGATGAAGAAATAAAAATCATTTGACGAAATTCGAACTAACGACCTTCAACATGGCAGGATAATACGTTAACCATTGCGTTAAAGTACAACACTGATTCAAATTGTTATGTTTTTGACTGTGATCACCCAGTCGTAATGACGAATCGCAGCCTCCAAAAACTCAACTTCACGCAATGTCGTGCGAAGCTTATCTAATTTAAGCCGGTCTCTGTGATTATGATAATCGCATATGCGACACTGAATCACGTCTTGTGCGGAAGTATCCAGTAGTGCTTCGATAGTGCTGTTTATGAAACATGTGTATTGCATTAGCATTGTCATTTGTCTGTTTGTGGTGTAGTTGTCATGTGTGAAGAAATAGAAAATAAAAGTGCAAGACCCATGGTTCGGGATCCAAACACATCGAGACAGAATGCCGGACAAGGAATAGGAAGTGAACTGACCAATTGTTGTGGCGATCTGGCAACAGCAAACGGTTCAGGCGTGACGTTGAGCGCTCTGGTTGGAGGAAACCAGCTCCAACACGTTAACGGTCAATAATTTAGTAATTTTAATCAGACTATAGTGAGCTATGTTAACAGTCTGGCGCCTACCGTTTCAGAACACACATGTGATTGGTCCATCCTGTCCATCAATAAGCACTGGCAGTAACTGAAATTTGTAATTAGCATTTCCTGACAAATCGAGTGATGCTGAAATTACTATTAATAAGTTCTCGGTGTATGTAACGTCATCAGCACGGTTGGAGCTGTATATTAGTACTTAAACAGTAAATATAAATGTAAAAGCAAATGTTCGATGAGTCTGCCTTGTGATCTTACCATTCGCTAGCCTCCCGCGGCAAAATCTTCCTATACTGTGCATTGAAACATAGCAACAAAAATGTAATAAACGTGGGCAGTGACGTGGCATAAACGCCTCACTTGCTTCACTCCTTCGTCTCGTGATTATAGTGATACATCCAGCACTCGTCAGTAGTGATCAGGCGGATAAGGAACTCATCTGGACTGGCCTGGCGTAGCTGCGATGTTTTCGCTGCTGCCTCAGTTGCGCGGGTTTTTTGAATGTGTGTGAGCAGTCGCGGAATCCCGCGGACGGCGACATTTATCATGGTCAGAAGGTCATTCAGGATGTTAAAAACTGATCTGTGTCATATGATGACGCATCGTTGCCATACGCAGCATGGACCGTGGCAGTGTCGTTCCCAAAAGAAGCAAACGGATTACCGCACGAAACTACACATTATCAATGGGCTACGCCATTTTGCTTTGGCTCTTCTAGCGGCGAGCTACGCCACTGTGGTGCTGGGTGTCCAGTGTGTTCCTGGGCTGCTGACAGGCATCTACAAACATTCCAAAATTTAATTAACTGACCTTATTTTCTCGAGGTGACAATTAAAATTTTATTATGTGTAATAGTTAAAGTTTTATTATTACCTCTCGTATTTAACACGATTAGTCAAAATCTTGTATTCTATTTCCTATTGTGCCTCATTCTGTACAAGTGTGTCACAACGATTGAGTGATAGTGAAAGAGAAATACATCGTGAAGCATCGAGATGTATCAGGCCGACGCAAGACCGAACGGAAGTTATATCGGAGAGCCGAAATTCATCCATGGGGGAGAGCAGGATAACAAAGGAAAGGGATTGACAAAGAGCATCAAAGCAATCATCATGTAATTTTAAAGAATGAAGTACGGGATATATCTTGAAAAATACGGGACCCAGAATTTTCGTTCAAATTAAGTGAAAATATAGAATTTCGGGGGATATACGGGATAGATGGCAACCCTAGCTCCGTCTCTAACGTGCTAATCACCAATAAACACTACTCCTCCGTCTTTCCTCCTAATTGGCGGATTAGTTATTGAAACACAGCGACGATCTGACAACATTTTCTAGCCGAGGAATCATACACTCTTCGGAATGGATGCGACGAGGCCACCAACACTGTCGATAGTCACGGTTACAAAGAGAGTAACAGAAGGAAAGAAGATCGCACCAGACCACTTTCAAGTACTGTATGAGTGTTTTATGTTACGAATCTAAGCCTACGTTAGTGAATTTATCCGTACGGTAATAGGTAATATTGTAATTCAGAAGCAAAATCTACAATAAAATCCTCGCAGCAATTCGATCTTGTATACTTTAAATCAACAAAAATTACACCCTGCCTGTTTCTTGTATTTCGAATAACTACCAGTACCAGTAGAAAAATCTGTACAATAGAACCTATCATGTTTAAACAAGTCTCATACTGTAAAAGTTCGCTGTTTGAGTTCGGACCTCTTCATTCATGTACCTGTCCCGAAACCAGTGCTACGTTAAAAAAACAAACAATCGATGTGCCCTCAAGTTATGTATTGGTACCACTGTTTCTTTCATTCCGAAAATGCGGTCATCATAATACGTACATACTCTACAACACTCACTGCTTTTCAATATTGACAAAGGTAAACGTATCCGATCAATCAAAATCTGCATAACAGCTCTATTGAGTTATGCCTCTCTATGCTCCTTGTTACGAGAAAAATTTCTCATTTGTTGAGCAAACAAAGAAGCAGTTCTACGTACTCAATAACTTCTCAGAGTACATTATTTGTTACGATCAAAAAGGAAGGGCCGGCCACTGTGCCCGAGCGGTTCTAGGCGCTTCAGTCCGGAACTGCGCTGCTGCTACGGTCGTAGGTTCGAATCCTGCCTCGGGCATGGATGTGTGTGATGTCCTTAGGTTAGTTAGGTTTACGTAGTTCTACGTCTAGGGGACTGATGACCTCAGATGTTAAGTCCCATAGTGCTTAGAGCGTTTGACGTCCCGTCGACAGTGAGGTTTATTAGAAACGAAGCACAGGCTCGGATTGTGTCAAGAAAAGGGAAGAGAAGCGGCCGAACCCTTTCGAGGGAATCACCCCTGTATGCGCTATGGAGCTATTTAGAGAACTCACGGAAAACATAAATCTGGATGGTCGGACGCGGATTCGAACCGTCGTCCTCTCGAATATGTTAGAATCAAGAATACTGTGAAAGTAATTTGTGTGCTGTTGTAATACACAGAAATACAAGTAAAGTCTCGACTTAACGCATTCAGCCAAATTTAGCTTATGTTAAAGCATATGTCTAATAGAAGCCCCCAGAGACTGAGAAAGGTTTATAGAGGTAGTTTTACAAACACATGCACAAATAACTGTAAGAACTTGCACAAGTCTAAATGCGAGTACATTGAGCGGGAGTTATGCGAAAAGGAAACTATAAAATTTCAAGGACAAGCGTCGTACGCTCAGTAAGCAGTTAGAAAGAAACGAGGGTACACCCACACTGTGTTGCTACAAGAGGCAAGCTCCGACGTAGGAACGGCGGTTAATAAGATAAGAAAAAACAAGTACCTAGTAAACACTCAGCTCGAAGGAAAGCATATTCTAAACGGAAATGATCATGTGAATTATTCACAGTTGAATCCGGGAACGCGTGCAGACACTCGAATAGTGCCGATGGCAGAAGCTCAGGAGGAATTTTGAATTTATTCTTGATGGAACAATCTATATATTCATTACCTTTCTGTCTACGAGACCTTGTTTCTTAGCGTTATGCGTCATTCGCAGCACTCGCCACTCTTAACACACCAGGCCCGGCTATTTCCTGCCTGGTTACAACTTGTTGCACGCAGCTGCTATTCTGGAAATACCGAGAACCATGTGAACGGCACTTCAACGACAGCCAGTGCTGTGAAATATTTTCCGACACATCGTCAAACCTTTGGTGTCGTATGTAACATTACACGCGAACCACAAAGACTGCTTATTTTCTAACCTTCTATACACAGCGAAATTACCGCTGAACAAGCGTAGATTTTAATAGATTCTCTCAAGATAGCCCCGACGTGCTTACAGAGGGACCAGCATGACTTGTTACTCAACTATCTAGGTGCATATTTCATAGAATAAGTCTCCGCTCCTCTGGGGAAGGATATCGCCATACGTTGTTGGTAGTTTGGTAATGTAACTTAGGAAAATAAGGAAAACATGTATCACAATGAAATGGTTAGTGCATGCAATATTATCATTGCCAAATTCAGTTTTTCACTAACGAGTTCTGCCAACAAGACACAAAACGCTGTGGCCAGATATCAGATATCGCAAATGAATTTGTTGTGCGCCACGTTAGGCTATGCATTCGAGAATATACTGAAACGTGTCCATAAGTACCGTTTCATTCTGATTGCATGCTTTGATGCACATTGCATACCTATCGCGCTGATTTTCTTGTGCCTTATTTAATTATTCTGCAGGCCACTAGCCTCTGAAGAAGGGATGGGCTGACTTGTTCATGTATTTATTGGTTCACACCCTTTAAGGTCCTCGAGTTCCCTTTCTCTGCTCATGAATGAATGAAAATGAGTGTATTGTAAGTTCGAATGCTTAAGCGAACAACCACAGACGCATGAGTAGTGTAGATCCGTTGCCAGCCTAACTTCATGAACAAGTTTACTGAAGATCGAGGACAAGGAGATGAATCGAAAATACACAGGATGGTTAAAATTAAACTTTGGCTTCTTGAGAGGGCCTCCATGAGAAACGAGTGATCGTAGGACAATGAAATTTTGTGGAAACATTGTAAGGACATGTGCAAGAGAAATAAGAATAAACCACTGGGAGAGACTCATTTCAATTTCTACATGAGAGAGCAGTATTTGTTTGGGTTCCGGAGGAATGTAGGAAAACACAGTAAGAGGATATACTGGCCCCACTACTTATCTTAGAAGATAGGTTGAAGAAAGGCAAACCCACATTTATAGTATTTGTAGATTTAAAGCAGGTTTATACATTGTTGACAGCAATACATTCTTTGAAATTCTGAAGATGATAAGGATAGTTTAAAAGGAAGTAAAAGTTAATAAGTTTCCTTTAATTTACGTCTATGGTCACAAACTTTTAGTTAACAGATTACCGGTTTCGGTCTTTAATGACCATCATCAGATCTTCAGCAAGAATGGGAAAAAGCATAAATACACTCGCAAACTGTATACAGCTTAAGAACAATACATAGACCATAATGAAAAGTAGTACTGACTAAATTTACATTTGTGCGCTTTAAATATGAAGAGGTATACCTGATCCATAAAAACAAAGTCCTAATGTACTGCAGCCATAGTGGCATCGTCAAATGTTAAATGCGGAATCAGCACTTGCAGGAGTCATGTTGTCAGTAGTACTACTGTTTAAAACAAGCTGCCGTACAGTAGCCACAAGATGTTTGTGTTGCAAGTTCACCAGATGTCGCTAAAGTCGGCATGCACTAGTTTTCAATAATTAATTGAAACAGCGAAAATAAAGGGGGATACAATAGTTGAAGTCTGTAATAGGCTTATAACGTATAAAAGGCATTACAGTAGTAAAAAGCAATAAAAAGAAGAACACGACAATAGTAATATTGTTAAAAAGAGGTAGAGTTAAAAAACAGTGGTTGACATGTGCTCTACTGCCAATATTCTAGATAATAACATAAAATTAAATAAAATAGTGTACCGGGTAATATTAAACAACGAAATGGCTCTGAGCACTATTGGACTTAACTTCTGAGGTCATCAGTCCCCTAGAACTTAGAATTACTTAAACCTAACTAATCTAAGGACATCACACACATCCATGCCCGAGGCAGGATTCGAGCCTGCGACCGTAGCGGTCACGCGGTTCCAGACTGAAGCGCCTAGAACCGCTCGGCCACTCCGGCCGGCTATCAAACAACCATAAAACAAATCGCTACGTACAACTTGTACAGAAAGTAGAACGCAGAGTAGGAGCACACGAAACAGTTTGTGGCCTATCCTCGACGTTATTAGATCTATACGTTGAGCAATCTGTGAGGGAAACCAAGGAGAAATTTGGAAAAGAAATATGATGTTCAGAGAGAAGAAACTAAAATTTTGACGTTTGCTGACGACATTGTGTTTGTGTCAGAGACGGCAAAAGACTTGCAAGAATAGTTCAACGGAATGGATAGTGTCTTGCAAAGAGGTTAGTTTAGATTACTGCGTGGTCTGTGGGTCATATTGGTAACAACTCGCCACGATGTCGAACTTGCCAGTAGATTTACTAATAAGATACGTTTTATCTATAAAAACATTGCTACATGCTGGCTGTTTACGTAAGAGGGAGCATGACTTCACATGTAGATGCTCAGATATATTTTTCTGCACAAAAACTATTTGCGCCTAATTTGGAATTTGTTATAGGATAGTTACTAACGTAAGTAGAATAACAGTAATAGAGTATAAACGTTTATATTCAGGTGATGTTGATAGAATTAGATTAGGAAATTAGACACTAATAATAGCAGATGAGTTATACTATTTGGACAGCAATGACCGAAGTAGAGAGAACAGCAAGAAAAAGTGAGCTTATCCGAGAAAAAGATGTCCGTTAACATCGGAAATAAATTTAAGTGTTAGAATATCTTTTTCTGAAAGTATATCTTTGGAATGATACGAAAGTGAAACGTAGACGATGATTCATCTTGTTAATGATTGTCACGGCTATTTTTTCAGTTTCGTATTGCTATGTGCACTACTTTATCATTGCGCTGTTTATGTGACTGTGTTCCGCTTATGTAACCTGCATTTTGTGCTGTAGTCAGATTGCGCTCATTACTTAATCACATGGGTCATAACTTTATCCATAATAGGGCGTTGTTTGTTCCAATTGGGACATGTTAGCATTCACTTGCATTAGTAAACCAAACTTTTGTGGACGAAATGCATAAGGAGTGTTCTGTGTAGTTTGGTAATTTAATCATTTTCCTGTTGTGTTTGTGAGGTGGTGATTCGAAACTAACGCGGCATTTCCTTATATGTGTATGTGAAAGCCTTTAAGCACATCGGGACGTGCCGATACACCAGGAAAACTGGCACTAATGCGATGTGGATACGTCACAGGTATGACACATCTCGCTGGCTTGCAAGCAAACATTACGTGTTACAATACACTAGCAAGTCTCCGTTTGGTGGTAGTCGTGGGTAGTTTATTATAGTAGTAACAAAGAACTGAGCTGACGCAATGCAACATAAAGTACAATGACAGGCGAGTCAAGGCTGACATAAACGAACTGTAAAGCAGGACATCTATAGGCAGAACTTAGAGAGCGAAGCCGAGTGTAACAAGACCCAAATGAACGATTTTCAAACAGCGGCCAGTAATATCATCTACTCTTTAAATTTTGTCAGTTAGCTAAACACTGAATCGCGGCAACGCTTCGCTTTCAAAGTGACCTGGTAATTCTGTCGTTCATATCACGTTTCTTTTACGTGGAGATGGAGGAAAACTGAAGCTTGCATTTTCCAGTAGAAGAGAAGGAGTTAGCCACAGAGTCACTCCTAACCATTACATCATCTAGCTTTGGACGAATTTTAAGGCGAACTCATATTCGGAAGATGAGAGGTACAAATCTCTGCACGGACATTTATATCTTTGGTCTGTGGTTTCATATGATTTCCAGGATGGATTCTTTAACGAGACCGTCGCCGACTCCTCACCTGATCTTCGCCCGACTTCGCCAATGTCCGACCATAAAATTCTAGATTTTAGTGGGATGTTAAATTCTTATCTACCTACCTGAGACTTTAATCCAGATCTTCGACTCGGCTAACGGAGCACTGCGTCCAAATCGTCGGTCAGTCTTGTAATACTTCAATCTATCAATATATGACCTGCATACAATTTGCTGACCGCAGGCTTTCCCAAAGGTCCTCATTTTGTAGTACTGTCATCACCGGCTCCTAGCTTGTCTGCCCCTAACAAATAAAAACTGTGTAGATAGTCATTAAACTTATCAGATATATGTTTCCAATATGGTGGTATTAATCGTTATTCTTGATTGACGGTATTGACAGTTTTATGTCTTGTTCTTCACTACTCGTGAACGAGCTGTATAAACCCATCGTAGATTAATATACAGGAACTTTGGGAAAATAACCGCAGTTCATTCTGTACAGAGAGAAAGTGAAGCGTAAAGTATTTAGTCGTCAACAGTGGAACGGAATATGTGGAGAAGTGGAGATTCGCATAAACAGATAAAACCAATTGACGACCGTAGTTCCTTTTAAAAAAACTCCTGGAACGTCTATCTGGACCGATAGTCACTCTTTCAATAGCCAGGAGGGAAAGGAATTGGGCTTGTACATGCTGAGAAAAATCCCCAAAATAAGAACTTGATTATGTTTCGTACTCAAAGACACGAGAGTGAATCTGACAGAATACACGTTTCTTCGCATATGTAAACATTTCGTATCGGGCTTCTGAAGCAGAAGTACGACAGACAGAATTACTTCAGTGAATTCACTGACAACAGAATCTACCTGTATGTTGTGTACACACATCAACAAAAGTGTTGCATCACAATGTTATGCCGTGCAGGTGTGTTGATATTGTGACGGTTCCTGTACCGATCGGAAGGTCACCCCCGACGTTATTCGTAAACATATACTGTACTCAAGATACCCCTGGCGGAGGTTCGAGTCCTCCTTCGTGCATGGGTGTGTGTGTTTGTCGATAGGATAAATTAGGTTAAGTAGTGTGTAAGCTTAGGGACTGATGACCTTAGCAGTTAAGTCCCATAAGATTTCACACACATTTGAACATTTTTGAACTCAAGATACGAAAGTGAATCTGACAGAATACCCTATACGTGTCTACGCGTAAATAAACATTTCTTATCGGACTTCGGAAGCAGAAGAAGGATAGAATTACTTCAGTGAACTCACTGACAACTGAGTCTACGTATATGCTGTGTACACACATCAACAAAAGTGTTGCATCACCACGATATGCCGTGCAAGTGTGTTGCTATTGTGGCTGTTCCTGTACCGATAGGAAGGTCACCCCTGAAGTTGTTTGTAAACATACACGCAGTTACCTTGAGCGCTACCTACGGACAGAACGCCGCACTCGAATGGATTGCAGAATTTCAGTTGAAAGTAAAGCACCTGTTTGGTCGCATTAAAACGTCTATGGAGCAGTAGAGTGAACATCCATCATACCACAAAGGATTGTCGCGACCAGTGGTCGTGTGCGCATCATCACGTTACGTGCAGAACGCTTGTCAACAAGGAAGTTGCTAGATGTGTGCACTTGAGTCAAAGTGATATGTTATGGACTCGGGATCTGTTCGAATTGACAGGTAGTGTTGAGGACTTACACAGCACAGGCCATCCACGTTCGACAGGTGCACAATATGATCGGTATTTACGACTTTTGAGTCAAAATAATTGTGCACTGAGTGCTACAGAACTGAATTCGGCGTTCTAAAATGCTACAGGACGTCATGTACCACATCAGACTGTGAGGAGACGATTGAATAGGCGAATACCTATTCCTGACGTCCATGGCGAGCACCACGTCATACACTGCCGCACCATGGACTTCATTATAGATGGCCAAGATATCGTACAGAATGAACGCCGCAGAATAGGCATGGGACGTTATCTATGGGCGAAATTTGGTGGATCTGTTTGTAGGTTGATAATCGCACGCGACATGTTTGGAGACAACCCAGTAATAATGAATGCCTCCAATCCTGTGTCCCATACGTGCTACAAGGTGGTGGTGGGGTGATATTCTGGAAAGGCGTCACATGGGGCCATCGAACATGTCTCGTGATTGTTGAGGGGAATCTCACTGCTCTACAGTACAAAAAAGAAAAAAAAAAGTTCAAATGGCTCTGAGCACTATGGGAGTTAACATCTGAGGTCATCAGTCCACTAGACTTAGAACTACTTAAACCTAACTAACCTAAGGACATCACACACATCCATGCCCCAGGCAGGATTCGAACCTGCGACCGTAGCAGCAGCGCGGTTCCAGACTGAAGCCCCTACAACCGCTCGGCCACAACGGCCGGCTCTACAGTGCAGGGACGACATTCTGCAGCCAGTACTGGGACCTTATCACTAACATAATTTCATATTGACGGAAGCAAATCATGTTGTTCTCGTGAACATATCCCTTCAACATATTAGGATTACCAGAATGGAATGGCCTCCTTGTTCTCCAAACATGATGCCAATCGAACATGTGTGGGATCGACTGCAACATGCTGTTTTTGGCCGTCGACAATGGCCACACACTCTCCACGACTTATGCAGAAGCGACATTGAAGAATGGGACAGTTTGGATCAGTACGAAATTGCGGTACCTGCATTGCGAAAAAGTACGATGCGATGTTTCTTCGGACATGCATGCGTGCAGTTTTCTTATCGTCATTTCATTATACAGCTGAAGGTGGTTCATATTCGCAACAGCGAATACATGTCATGAATTTGGATCAGGACTGGCGTGATGATCTCATCGATGGTAAACCATGACGATTCAGGCTTGCCTTCGAGCAAGAGAACGTTCCACCACGTACTGCCGTTGCTCAGGAGTGGTGTGGCAAACCCACATCGGGAACAGAAGATTTAGATATTCCAAAAATGTTTTTTTTTAATTGGTGATCTGGACTACTTGGGGAAAGGCTTAAGCTACAACGCTCTCTCATAATGATGTTTTTTACACAAACTGGTGGTAAGAAGTTCCCCACATGAAAGTTAGAAGTACGTTGCAGATTTTGCTGCAGTATACGAGATGGAAGCAAAGAATTTGAAAATTTCTCGCTTTGTAATCATACACAACTTGGTTTTCTTCTCCTCATTATGGCGCTGCTTCCTACGTACTGCCCCACGGTATGATTTCAGAAACATCGCTTCCTTTCAGGGCCACGGGCATGCACAAAAATTCGTTACACATATAATCTTCACCTCTGAGTAATCTCAGAGATATAGATGACCAATAAACAATTAACGTTAACAAGAAAAAGAGTAAATTCACATCATCTCGACGTATTTTTAATGAACGCTCTTCGTTGTGGAAACACAATGGTCTTTTACGGGAGCATTCCTTCAGTGCGGTGCCAGAAGAGAGTACTTTCTTACAGTAACTCTCTGGAAACGTAACACAAACTGTCATAGCTGGAACACAGTTACTGTGCATTTCGCGGCTCACTGCATCATAAACACAGAACTGCTTTTCTGTATTACTATTTTTAGAAACAGAGAACAGCGTGAGGGAAACTACAGCAGATTTAACATTATCGACAGAGGTACTCGATTAAGACTGTAAAGTTAGACAGTAACGGTACACTAAAGTTTCCAATTGACATTTGATTAATCAACAAAATATACCGAAAATCTAGTGTACATATTTCCCTGGGTTAAATATCAGTTGCCAGTCTATACAGAAGACATAGTTTGTCAATATCAAACTAGGTTTGGCTTTAATTTTTATCAAATGTAACTTACTCATTGCTAACCATATCATTTGCGAAAGACCTGAAATGGTAACTCACACAAAGAGATATTTCTTTTAATCTTCGACTGGCTGAAAAATAAAACAACACTGAAAACCTGATGAATCTATGTGAAAATGTGTTAGGGAATGTTTCTAGCATGACCATTCCAGTTAAAAGCACACAACGAACACATAAATATGCTTAGGAAGTAGTCTCCCAACAAGTGTAAAGTACCTGGTGAGGGGTTTCTCCTGATTTCATGCAGCCCGCATAACGTAACTACCATGGCTTTCCTTCATGGACAACGCTCGGCCATACAATGTTAGGCAATGTTTCTAGTATCACCATTCCAGTTACAAGCACACAATGAACACATAAAGACGCTTAGGAAGTAGTCTCCCGCCAAGTGTAAAGTACCTTCTGAGGGGTTTCTCCTGATTTCATGCAGCCTGCATAACGTAATTACCATGTCTTTCCTTCATGGACAACGCTCGGCCATACAATGTTAGGCAATGTTTCTAGTATGACCATTCGAGTTACAAGCACACAATGAACACATAAAGATGCTTAGGAAGTAGTCTCCCGCCAAATGTAAAGTACCTGCTGAGGGATTTCTCCTGATTTCATGCAGCCCGCATAATGTAACTACCATGTCTTTCCTTAATGGACAAGGCTCGGCCATACAATGTTAGGCAATGTTTCTAGTATGACCATTCCAGTTCCAAGCACACAATGAACACATAAAGATGCTTAGGAAGTAGTCTCCCGCCAAGTGTAAAGTACCTGCTGAGGGGTTTCTCCTGATTTCATGTAGCACGCATAACGTAACTACCATGTCTTTCCTTCATGGCCAACGCTCGGCCATACAATGTTAGGCAATGTTTCCAGTTACAAGCACACAATGAACACATAAAGATGCTTAGGAAGTAGTCTCCCGCCAAGTGTAAAGTACCTGCTGAGGGGTTTCTCCTAATTTCATGCAGCCCGCATAACGTAACTACCATGTCTTTCCTTCATGGACAACACTCGGCCATACAATGTTACGCAATGTTTCTTGTACGACCATTCCAGTTACAAACACAGTATGAACGCATAAAGATGCTTAGGAAGTAGTCTCCCGCCAAGTGTAAAGTACCTGCTGAGGGGTTTCTCCTGATTTCATGCAGCCCGCATAACGTAACTACCATGTCTTTCCTTCACGGACAAAGCTCGGCCATACAATGTTAGGCAATGTTTCTAGTATGACTATTCCAGTTACAAGCACACAATGAACACATAAAGATGCTTAGGAAGTAGTCTCCCGCCAAGTGTAAAGTACCTGCTGAAGGGTTTCTCCCAATTTCATGCAGCCCGCATAACGTAACTAACATGTCTTTCCTTCATGGACAACACTCGGCCATACAATGTTACGCAATGTTTCTTGTACGACCATTCCAGTTACAAACACAGTATGAACGCATAAAGATGCTTAGGAAGTAGTCTCCCGCCAAGTGTAAAGTACCTGCTGAGGGGTTTCTCCTGATTTCATGCAGCCCGCATAACGTAACTACCATGTCTTTCCTTCACGGACAAAGCTCGGCCATATAATGTTAGGCAATGTTTCTAGTATGACTATTCCAGTTACAAGCACGCAATGAACACATAAAGATGCTTAGGAAGTAGTCTCCCGCCAAGTGTAAAGTACCTGCTGAAGGGTTTCTCCCAATTTCATGCAGCCCGCATAACGTAACTAACATGTCTTTCCTTCATGGACAACGCTCGGCCATACAGTGTTAGGCAATGTTTCTAGTACGACCATTCCAAATCCAAGCACACAATGAACACATAAAGATGCTTAGGAAGAAGTCTCCCACCAAGTGTAAAGTACCTACTGAAAAGTTTCTCCTGATTTCATGCAGCCCGCGTAACGTAACTACCATGTCTTTTCTTGATGGACAACGTTCGGCCACACAAACGTTCCTACTATGACCATTCCAGTTACAAGCGCACAATGAACACATGAAGACGCTTAGGAAGTAGTCTCCCGCCAAGTGTAAAGTACCTGCTGAGGGGTTTCACCTGATTTCATGCAGTCCGCATACCGTAACTACCATGTCTTTCCTTCACGGACAACTCTCGGCCATACAATGTTAGGCAATGTTTCTAGTATCACCATTCCAGGTCCAAGCACAAAATGAACACATAAAGATGCTTAGGAAGTAGTCACCCAACAAGTGTAAAGTACCTGCTGAGGGGTTTCTCCTGATTTCATGCAGCCTGCATAACGTAACTACCATGTCTTTTCTTCATGGACAACGCTCGGCCATACAATGTTAGGCAATGTTTCTAGTATGACCATTCCAGTTCCAAGCACACAATGAACACATAAAGATGCTTAGGAAGTAGTCTCCCGCCAAGTGTAAAGTACCTGCTGAGGGATTTCTCCTGATTTTATGCAGCCCGCATAACGTAACTACCATGTCTTTCCTTAATGGACAAGGCTCGGCCATACAATGTTAGGCAATGTTTCTAGTATGACCATTCCAGTTCCAAGCACACAATGAACACATAAAGATGCTTAGGAAGTAGTCTCCCGCCAAGTGTAAAGTACCTGCTGAGGGGTTTCTCCTGATTTCATGTAGCACGCATAACGTAACTACCATGTCTTTCCTTCATGGCCAACGCTCGGCCATACAATGTTAGGCAATGTTTCTAGTTACAAGCACACAACGAACACATAAAGATGCTTAGGAAGTAGTCTCCCGCCAAGTGTAAAGTACCTGCTGAGGGGTTTCTCCTAATTTCATGCAGCCCGCATAACGTAACTACCATGTCTTTCCTTCATGGACAACACTCGGCCATACAATGTTACGCAATGTTTCTTGTACGACCATTCCAGTTACAAACACAGTATGAACGCATAAAGATGCTTAGGAAGTAGTCTCCCGCCAAGTGTAAAGTACCTGCTGAGGGGTTTCTCCTGATTTCATGCAGCCCGCATAACGTAACTACCATGTCTTTCCTTCACGGACAAAGCTCGGCCATACAATGTTAGGCAATGTTTCTAGTATGACTATTCCAGTTACAAGCACACAATGAACACATAAAGATGCTTAGGAAGTAGTCTCCCGCCAAGTGTAAAGTACCTGCTGAAGGGTTTCTCCCAATTTCATGCAGCCCGCATAACGTAACTAACATGTCTTTCCTTCATGGACAACACTCGGCCATACAATGTTTCGCAATGTTTCTTGTACGACCATTCCAGTTACAAACACAGTATGAACGCATAAAGATGCTTAGGAAGTAGTCTCCCGCCAAGTGCAAAGTACCTGCTGAGGGGTTTCTCCTGATTTCATGCAGCCCGCATAATGTAACTACCATGTCTTTCCTTCACGGACAAAGCTCGGCCATATAATGTTAGGCAATGTTTCTAGTATGACTATTCCAGTTACAAGCACACAATGAACACATAAAGATGCTTAGGAAGTAGTCTCCCGCCAAGTGTAAAGTACCTGCTGAAGGGTTTCTCCCAATTTCATGCAGCCCGCATAACGTAACTAACATGTCTTTCCTTCATGGACAACGCTCGGCCATACAGTGTTAGGCAATGTTTCTAGTACGACCATTCCAAATCCAAGCACACTATGAACACATAAAGATGCTTAGGAAGAAGTCTCCCACCAAGTGTAAAGTACCTACTGAAAAGTTTCTCCTGATTTCATGCAGCCCGCGTAACGTAACTACCATGTCTTTTCTTGATGGACAACGTTCGGCCACACAAACGTTCCTACTATGACCATTCCAGTTACAAGTGCACAATGAACACATGAAGACGCTTAGGAAGTAGTCTCCCGCCAAGTGTAAAGTACCTGCTGAGGGGTTTCACCTGATTTCATGCAGTCCGCATACCGTAACTACCATGTCTTTCCTTCACGGACAACTCTCGGCCATACAATGTTAGGCAATGTTTCTAGTATCACCATTCCAGGTCCAAGCACAAAATGAACACATAAAGATGCTTAGGAAGTAGTCACCCGACAAGTGTAAAGTACCTGCTGAGGGGTTTCTCCTGATTTCATGCAGCCTGCATAACGTAACTACCATGTCTTTTCTTCATGGACAACGCTCGGCCATACAATGTTAGGCAATGTTTCTAGTATGACCATTCCAGTTCCAAGCACACAATGAACACATAAAGATGCTTAGGAAGTAGTCTCCCGCCAAGTGTAAAGTACCTGCTGAGGGATTTCTCCTGATTTTATGCAGCCCGCATAACGTAACTACCATGTCTTTCCTTAATGGACAAGGCTCGGCCATACAATGTTAGGCAATGTTTCTAGTATTACCTTTCCAGTTACAAGCACACAATGAACACATAAAGATGCTTAGGGAGTAGTCTCCCGCCAAGTGAAAAGTACCTGCTGAGGAGTTCGTCCTGATTTCATGCAGCCCGCATAATGTAACTAGCATATCTTTCCTTCATGGACAACGCTTGGCCATACAATGTTAGGCAATGTTTCTAGTATGACCATTCCAGTTACAAACACAGTATGAACACATATAGATGCTTAGGAAGTAGTCTCCCGCCAAGTGTAAAGTACCTGCTGAGGGATTGCTCCTGATTTCAGGTAGCCTGCATAACGTAACTACCATGCCTTTCCTTCATGGACAACGCTCGGCCACACACTGCAGGCGCAACAACGACGCTCCTGCTGCGTTTTTGATGGGAATTGTTTGGTCACTCACCATACAGCCTGGACATAGCTCGCTCTGATATTCATCTCTTCGCTCACATGATCCGCTGACTATGAGGACATCATTTTGGAGCAGATAACGAGCCGCAGACCAGCGTAGGGATTTTTCTGGAACCACAGGCTGCTACCTATTAAGATGAGGGTTCTGGAAAGTTGGTACCACACTACAACAAAAGTCTATGTAGAGAAGTAGCTGGAAGATATAGCTAAATGTTTCATGTTTCATTTTCACTGTCTTTTCCATTTCGCGACCGATCGGAGGTTGAAAAAAATGAAGCTACCTTATTATGAGTTAGGTCAACAGTGTACAATATGAACAGTAGTTGTGCTTGGGACACGTCACGGATGTTTTGTGTCTGTAAATGACTCGCCATTTGGAACTATTTTTTACATTTCTTCTATGACGAGGTTTGAAAAACAATCGCAAACATGATTATACATCGCTTCTAAAAGTCTTTTGCTTAGTAGATATTAGTGCACTTGTAAGTAGGCTGTTTAGGTTATTATGTTGGTAACGCCACGTAGCGCTCTGCATGTAATTCGCTGAGTGCGCTGTGTGCAGTCTGTGGCTGGTTGGACTCTATTAGACATGGCTGTCTTTCCTGTAACATTTTTTCTGCTTGAGCTATGTCATGTTTAGGTATAAGTTATTGCATTTGCTGCTGTTGTTTGCCAGGCATATTCCTACTGAATTTCACTTTGTATTACTCTGCTAAGCCAGTTTTACTACTGATTTATTTTTCTTGTTGCTGCACATTGGCTCATATTAGTTGTAATGTTGCATTTGTGTTGCTAACTTATATTTATTGCAGCTTGCTTTACCACCTTGCATTTTTTTCGTTTTTGTTTGTGTTAACGATTGTGCTGCGGCATTGCCTCGTCCCTTAGTTTATGAATCTGAGCTCAGTAGACTTAAGTTAGCTTAAGAGGGAGTATACTGTATAAGAAACTAACCACGAGGAATAGGGAAACAATGGATTGAAAGGTTACATAAAAAAAGTTTGGCCAAAAAGTAGTGCACAATGAAGAATAATTATTTTGAAACAGGATATGAACAAAAAAGTAGGGTTTAGGGACAACAGGTTTAGGTAAGATTTTCTTGGAAACAAATGATGAGGTAAGATAATGGAAAATACAGAAAGCGTGCTGTAAGGTGTCAGGCAAATCCAACACCTTCCATGAAAACCCTGACATGATAAACAAATCCAGTAGAATGTCACATAGCTCCGAATAAATCGTGACATTAAATTAACCAAAGTAATACGAGTAACGAGTGAGCAAATGGAATACCGCAGACTAACACAAGAATGCCTAAATGCATGTCATACCTTCCCACCGTGAGACAGACGCAGTTCCGAGGGGAGAAACGAGTACAGAAGCCGAGAGCAGAACCGTGTTAAGCTAGAAGGCCCTACGATAAGGACGGACACCTGCATCACGAGCTAACCACCAGGACCACCCCCCCAGCCCATGTTAAAAGTTAGAGCCCTCCAGAAGAACAGTATAGATCTTATGATAACACTAAAAGGGCCACACCAGCCGCAAGTTTTAGCGTGAGACTTTTTCGCGTCTCTGTTACGTTGCAAACGTTAAAAACATTGCCCCACCACGAAAAGTAACCGCCAGGACCACCCCCAGCCCATGTTAAAAGATAGAGCCCTCCAGAAGAACAGTATTGATCTTATGATAACACTAAAAGGGCCACACCAGCTGTAAGTTTTAGCGTGAGACTTTTTCGCGCCTCTGTTACGTTGCAAACTTTAAAAACATTACCCCACCACGAAAAGTATAACGTTTCTCATTGGATGGACAGAATTTTTGTAGGTGGAGCTTAAGGTTAACATTGAGACCCTGATTGGTCAGATGAAAATACAGCCAGATAGTTTTTTCTTTGAACCAACTTCGGTAAATTGTAGTAAGGAGAAGTTAGGAGAGAGTTGCTTCCGAGACAGCGAGCTATATGGAGCTGCGCTGTCCGCCGCCTCCCCCCCGCCCCCCCCCCCCTCGACGCGAGGTCGCATAACAGCGCATAAAGCTTCACTCAGAACTGCAGAAGTATCATCTGTTACACCCCCTTTTTGCGTAAGTTAAAATCTGAAACGCTATGATTTTTCTGTTATATAATTATTGAGAAGCCACATCAGCCACTGTAATTTACGACAAGTTAGATAAGTAATTAAGTAATTGAGTGTCACTGTAGACCATTTTGATAGTTTTCTCTTTTGAGAAACTTAAATTAAACCTAGATTATAGGTGTGATATGGCATAGGTCATCCTTCGATCCATTGTAGAACTTGGAAACCCACTCAGGGAATATTAGTTCACATTTTTGCTGAACGCAGTTGGTTTTTATCATCCTGTATTAAAATATTTCCTTTTATCAATAGTGCAATATATAAACAATGTTTTGTGAGTAGAATATAATTTCCAATGGTAAACTTAACTGCTTTTTCGACGTTATTTTACCAGCTAACTAAAAATAGGAAAGCCTTGAACCCCTTCCACTAAATTTAGTCAGTATTAAGATTCGTTTACAGGGAGTGCAGTGGAGCTGACACGGAAATCATTAAGTATTTGGTTATATCATCGCTAGTCTCACTGAACTCTTCTGTTCTCTACATGTCATGTGTGGTCTGGCGCCTTCTTACCAGCAACAGGACCCAGGTTCAAACTAGTCAATTCCCTAAAAAACACGCTCAGAGCGTCGTTGCGTTGCGTGGTGGGGAGACATGACTTAGAACAAACAGACACCACGCAGAATGTTAGAGAATGGCGACCCTGCGAGAATGGTAAAATACCATGATTGAAGGTCGACCACATGCCTAACTAGGTCAGAAAAATAACTTGTTGAAAAATTTTTGTAACAAAATTTTTTTCCTAAAGTTATAAATAGTCGAAAACAGTAGCTGCAGCGATAGATAGTAATAAAGTATTCAATAGAACGTGAGACATTCTAGCAGAGGCAATAGAATAATTAAGTTATGAATTTTAATATTGTTAGAATTAAGTTTTCTCTCCAATGCAAGCGCACAGATGGCGGATACATCGTTGACAAGTTGGTTCTGACCTAACAAGTAAGTGAATGGATTGTCAAGTCGTGTGTGCAAAAAGTTTATGAAACGCGTGAGATCGTATGAGCGCATGTTGACGCAAAGTAGGGCGCGTGAATTGCTTTTAAAACAGAAAATAAGGGATTCGGAAAGATTAGCAATGGCAGATCGAGACCTTGACCGAATTGGGGTAGAGACCCAACATGAAGATGGACAGAGAATAGAGGACAGTACAACAGACGATGCAGTATCTCGAGAAATAGGACAGGTAACGTACCATAACGAGGATAATGTACGCCAAGGCACAGAAAACCTAGGTCAGCATACGACAAAGGAGCAGGAAAGTAGAGAGACAGCCGATGAGGATTCTAACTTGCGTCTTGAATACGTAGAACCCATAGTACAAGTAATCAGAGCTCCCTCACCACAGAGTACAAGGAATTCGAGCAGAAACGTGTCACCGCACAGTTCAATGCAATCAGTTGCAAACCAACACTTGGGCGAAAACACAGAGCGTAGGACGTCGGAAGAAAACGCAATAGGACCCACCAATCTGGCAGAATTATTACAATTAATGACGGAAACCATGACAAGACAAAATAAAGAAATTGCGAACCAAATTAAAATTCAGAATGCAGAAATGACGAACCAAATTGCAGATACCACGAGACAAATGCGTGAGATTAAAGAACAAAACAAAAAAATTCAGTTACACCTAAGTCATATTGAAGACGAGGCAAAAGAATCTCGAGAAGTGATAGGAAACTTAGTAACAGGTCACAATCAACTGAGAACAGACATTGACAAGGTACAAGCGGACGTACAAACATTGCGTAATGACACTCAGGACGAGATCAAAACATTACATAACAACACCCAGGGAGAAGTCAAGAAACTAGAGAAACAGATAAACGTAATTACTAGACAAGCAGCAGGTACAGCGCGTGAAATTGTTGAAAACAGTGTGCTACACAAACGTATCACAAAAGCAGCGCTGAAAAGATATGATAACCGCATAGTCAAAATAGAAGCGCAAACGAAGCGACAATTTCAGAAATTACGAACAGAGTTGTTGCAAACCATTGAAGAGCGTAGTGAACAAGATCGAACAAGCACTGAGTCTCCAACCACATCCGTATCTGTAACAGCACCGGAAAAACAAGCAATTAACGAAGATATCATGAATTTTCGATTCCAATCACAGGCGGAAAGTAACAAACACGTTTCGAAATTCTTGATGAACAAACGGCACCACAAACACATTCGGAACCACAAATGTATGTTTCAAGACAGTTTGGATAGTGCAATGAAGCAGCAAGGTTAGCCAGACAAGATACCGAACCAATACCTGACAATGGAAAGCCAGGTCGCGAAGAGTACAGTGCAATGCATTCAGCTACACGTTCACAACCGATGGAAGAAAACTATTGCGTACCACTCCAACGATACTACGCAAGGGTAGGCGAAAGTTACAGTGGACAATATCCAATGGATCTACCACAACCGGAAAGAACGCCGGGAGAAATGATCAGAAACAAAAGTGGCGAAGAATCGCGAATTTCATATGGAACTATGACGAAGTACGACAACGATCATTTCCTCACAGTCAGAAAATTTCAACACTTTCGAGAAGGAAACTCATTACATCCACGAACTTTTATTGATCAATTCCGAGTAGGATTACCAGAACACTGGACGCTAGCACACAAATTAGACTTTATATGTGCACACATGTCAGGAACAGTCGCAGAAACCATGCAAAATGTTGCAGCGACATGCCGATCGTACGAAGATTTCAGAGAGAAGTTTCTCTCACGATATTGGTCCAGCGAAGCACAGAACAGAGTGAAGTACGAATTATTACAGAACCCATATTTTGAAAATTCATGAGAGAAGAGTCCCGTGAAATTTTTCGAAGTAATGGCAAACAAAAATCAATGCTTAGATGTACCATACAGTGACGGAGAGTTGATTAAATTATGCGCGATGAAGTTACCATTGAAATACCAGCAATCATTAGTAGGTCGCGGAGGCAATGACGTCGAAGCATTTAAAGGTATTCTAGAGTTCATATTTTCGGAAGATGACGCAAGAAAAAGACGAAGTGCACGTTAAAACGAAAGCAAAAAGCAGTGGAATCCACAAGACACAGTACGAAGAAACAATAATTACGAACCACGTGATAACTTCGCACCAAGAAACGACAATAGATTTCAACAAAGAACCGGTTATGGATTTAGAAGAGAATATGGCAATAACTATAATTCACCCAGGAACGGCAACTATTACAGAGGGAATAACGACAACCGGAACGGGTATTGGAGCGCCAATAGACCGACAAATTATCAACAAAGAAACCAATATCAACAAGCCGAGCAAGAAAAGAGAATACAGATAGAAGAGGTGGAGGTAAGACCACCAAACCCCGATAAACGTTCGAATTGACAGCTAAGTGCCCATGCCAACGAGAATGACGCACCGACCCAGGACAATTGCAGCACCTTGAACAGAGAAGTAAATACCTTGTCACGAGAAGAGAAGAAGGAAGAAACAAAACCGCAGGGACCAGATGAAAACGAAGACAGGAAAATAACAATATCGTGTTGGGACGAAATTAATTGGGAGAATAGTGACGAGGAAGATGAATTACCAGAGGCATGCACAACGAATGTAGGAGGAAAGGACGAAGTAAATGAGTATTGCAGAGCTATTTGAGATGTAAACCAGGGAAAGCGAATTCAATGAGGATAATGCACAGTCGACAGAAGTTGAAAATAAGTTACTAGTGGGCACACAACCCAACCTATATAATGAAGGAAGTTATGAAGCGATAATTAGAGCATTTAGATGCGATTATGTGGAAGTAGCGACGAAGAAGGAGAAGACAGACGAGGATGAGGAAAAAGTAGAGGATGTTGAAGAAAACGTAAATGAAGGAAGAAACAGAGAAGAGGAAATGAAAGAGAGAGAAGTAGTAGTCGAAGCTTATCCTACAGAAAATTCGAATTCACAAGGGAAATTCCTGAAAAGACTCATGTATGATTCAGTGGAGGATTCGTTGATGCAAGAAGAAGAAGAACAGAACCAACCCTTTCAGACTCAACCAATTGTGAAGGCCATGGTAAAGTATATCTCAGTCAATATTGTAATTGATAGCGGAAGTGAACTGACTGCGATCTCAGAAAATTTATTCATGAAGTGTAATGCCAATGAGGAATTGCCAGCTCTGAAAACACGTAAGATTAAAGTTAGAGGTCCTATTAGAAACAATGCTGCGGAAGTTACGAGACAAACAAGGTTAACTCTTTCGTGTCAAGATCGAAGCCAACTTCGTGATTATACCTAAACTAACTGTAGATTTGATTATAGGTGCAGATTTTTTAAATGAGAGACGAGCGATAATAGATATGGGGAAAGGTAGCGTAACATTCGTGAATGTCACACTTCTCTTTGAGCAAAAGATAAAATTAGAAGAAATACCGGTTATAAACAAACAGTTAAGAATGATGCGAGATAAAGAGGATGAAGAATTAGAATGGTATGCACAAAAGGGGGAATCGCCTCAACTCATGTTAGAAGTCCATAAAGAAATCGACGAAAAATTGCAAGAAGTTCAAGGTATTTCGGAACACAGTAAAAGAGAACTAGAGTGTATTTTACGAGATAAAGCAGAGGTATTTTTACCTAAGACTGGCAGTGTTAAACACTTTCAGTACAAGTTTGAAGTAAAACAACACAAACCATTTAAAGTGCCACCCTATACAATCCCATTAAGCTACAGGAATAAAGTATTCCAGGAGATATCTAAAATGTTAAATGATGACATTATTGAACCAGCTACCTCCACATATAACAGCCCGTTCCATATTGTACAAAAACGAGATGGGAGCATCAGGTTAGTGCTTGATTCCAGGCAGATCAACACAATCAGAATCACTGAGACAGATAGCCCAGAAAAATTAGAGGAATTGATACAAAACTTCCACGGTGCTAAGATATTTTGATCAATTGATTTACGGAGTAGTTTCTGGCAAATAGATTGACCCCAGAATGTAGAAAATTTACAGCATTTATCGTATTCGGTAGATGTTACCAGTTTAAACGATTGCCATTTGGTTTAAACATATCATCAGCAGTGTTTATTAGGGGATTTAATACTATACTCAGTCCTGAAATTTTACAAAAATTACTTGTTATGTTGATGATGTGATTATAGCAGAACCCTCTTGGGAACACCACAATGACACATTAAATCAGTTTATACAGATCATGAAAGAGCATGGGGTCACAGTAAATACAACAAAATCCAAATTTGGAAGGCGAGAGGCCAAATTTCTAGGACACACAATTTCAGAGAAAGGGGTAATGCCCGACCCAGAAAAACTAACGGCAATCAAAGAATTCTGTACTCCATATAATAAGAAAACTCTCAGAGGATTTCTAGGTCTCACCGGATTCTATAAAAAATTTATTTGGATCGACTCTCTCGCAACACCACGCCTATGTGCATTGACTGGAAAAAACACGCCATGGGTATGGGATCAACAAGCCAATGAAGAATTTTTAAAAGTGAAAAATGCACTAACAACAGCACCGATTTTAGCACATCCTGATCAAACACAAAATTTTCGTATGGCCACTGATAGCGCGAAAGCAGGTTTAGGAGTTGTTTTATTCCAAGAATACGAACAGGCAGGGCTAAGATCATATAGAACAATTGCATTTGCCAGTCGGGTACTCACAAAAAGCGAGAAAAACTATTCAGTCACGGAGCTGGAAGCATTGGCCATTGTATGGGGCTTCCAACGTTTTCGATACTTCCTATTCGGAAGAAAAACAAAAGTATACACTGACCACAAAGCATTAGAATTTCTGTTATCCGCCAAACTAACTCATGGGAGGTTAGCCAGATGGATGTTAATACTACAAGAATTTGACTTCACTATTACACACATACTGGGACCAGCGAATGTATTAGCAAATGCTTTATCACGATGTCCACAGGGTGCATCCAATAACATAGGTTTGGAAGCAGCAGAAGGCTAGTTTACAATGTACTATATGAAACAAGTGCCTTTCGAAAACGACATTACGACAGCATTGAAAAACATAGGCAAAGAACGGGACAAGGATCCCGAAATACTAGGAATCAAACACAAGTGGAGAAGTAAGGATTTTCCAGACATTCGACAGCACTATCTCGTAAAAAACAATGTTTTATTTTTTAGACGAAATGTTGCAACGAATGAATGGTTAATTTATATCCCAGATCAACTAATTAATAAGTACATATGGTATACACATTTAAGTAATGGCCACTTTGGACCAAAGAAATGCTTTTTAAAAATAAAACAAACAAGCCATTTTCCTAATATGGAAAGACGAATTAGAACAGTATTAGTCAAATGCAAAAAATGTATGAGGGCTAAACACGTCACTTTCCAAACCAAACCACCTATGTTTACAATAATCTCTAAAAAGTTTAAAAAAATAGCTGCAACAGATTTGATGGGGCCCCTCCCACGCACAAAAAATGGATATATTTTCATATTTGTCGTTTTGGAACTTACTTCTAAATATGTTACCTTAACACCATTGAAACGGGCAACAGGTCTTACTATAAGTAAAGCATTTAGACAAAATTTTCTATGACAAGTAGGTCGAGTGGAACGAATAATTTCGGATAATGGCCCACAATACAAATCAGTGCAATGTCAGGACACATTAAAACAACACAAAATCAAACCCATCTACATATCTAAGTACAAACCTAGTGTAAATCCAGCAGAACGATCTATGAAGGACATAGGCACTTTATGCCGATTATATGCAGGCAAAAGACACAACACATGGGATATATACCTTAAAGATTTTCAAGAAGTAATAAATGAAATGCCACATAGCACTACACTACTACCTCCAGTTACTGTACTCAAAAATATTGAACCCCCAAATATAACCAGAGAAAATGTTAGATTTCCTATTGTACCACGTAGACAGCACAAACAAGTCATAGCAACAGCACTCTCCAACATCAGAAAGGCAGCCATTAAAAGAAAAGAAAGAGGAGATAGAACAGCAATTAAAAGAACATTGTTAGTAGGCCAGAAAGTACTTGTAAAAACACACCATCTCTCCAGCAAACAGAAACACAAAATACATAAGTTTTGCGCTGCATACAAAGGACCTGTCATAATTAGCCGAATTGCGCATGATAATGCTATGGAACTAATGAACCCAAAAACAGGCAAAACCTTAGGACTTCACCATGTGAGCCATATCAAAAAGTTTGAAGATTAATTTTATTACTGATAAATAATCAGCACAATATTTCAAGATTATGTTGCAGATAAGATCGTCAGGAGAAAGAAGAATGAAGAGAGAGGAAGGTGGGAAAAAGAAAGTAGTTTCAATAAAAACAAAAACAAAAATAACACCAATAGTACCGTAGATTAAGGTGAAGGGATAAAGTGTAGATAGTCCAACAGCATGAAATACTAAAATGCTATACACCACGACACTACACAAAAATAAAAAACGAATTTGAGGATTCTTGTAGAAGTTAAGACTCAAAATATCTTAGAATTGTAACATGGAAAGGGCACTGAAATTTGTAAAGCTTTTTAAAAAGGCATAAAACAATGTAGGTACTAGACATATGTTAGATGATTATAAGTAAAACTTTTTGTAAGAACCATTGTACAAACTCCAGCAAAGTCCAGATGCAACGACCCACAAGTTGCAACGCGAGAAGTATCAAGAAAGAAAAGGACGTAATTAGCAAGACACGATTCCTACAAGGCAGAAGGGAAAGGACAGCGAGACCAACAGAGGGCTCTTGTAGCCGAAGTGGGCAGTAAATCTGCTCCCAAACGGAACCACAGAGTGGTGGAACCCTGCTGGGACAGAACACGGAACCACAGAGTGGCGGAACCCTGCTGGGACAGAACACGGAAGGCCAAGAGGGTCTTGGAACGCCCCGACTCAGCGGAGCAAGCAAAAAACGGTCCGACGAGAAGACCGCTTGGGCAAGCCACCACGGGCAAAAAAATATGTGTAAAAGTCACACTACTGCTATTAAACAGCACGCTGATGCACGAAACTGAAGAAAACTTCCACAAAGTAAAAATGACATACCCAAACAATTTATCAGACTGTTACTAAGAGGAGAACTTCAAAGCGACTAGTTATCAATAAATATTTCCATATCCTGCCCAGAGAAGAACCAAGATCAAGTAAGAAGTAGAGAAAAAGCAGGAAGAACAGAAGTTGAAGATTCGCAAGATTGAGACCAAGAAAGAAGACGGATGAAGAATAGACGACATACCTTCCCAAATCCCTGTCCTATTGTAAACTAGTCGTCTGCGAAGTATTACAACGAAAAACGACCACTTTCAGCGACACATAACGATGACTTTCACGTATACAAAGCCAGTAAACCACGAGATTCTGCACTCACAGCTCCATTCCATTATGGGACCTCCACAACAGCAACACACACTTGCAAAGCCAACAAGGAATGACGAATGAAGCTGTACATCAAATACTTGCCCACATCCATCTCGCTCAAGTCCATCACCTTCGTGCAAAAGCATTCGCGAACCTCATGCTTGAACATTCATAGGATTGTGTGAATGTGTGAAATCAAATTATGTGATGTAGAAATTGTGTAAAAGAAATGTGTGAAAAACTAAATAAGTTAAGCACACCAGATAGCTAATAAACTACAAAATAACAGTCATTGACTATGGACTTGAGTAAAAAATAGACTATCGATAAAAATAAGTCATTGGTTCTGAAATGGACAGTACATAAAGAACAAAAGTAAGACATAATAAACACTAGAACTATATGCCACTTATTTTCTCCTCATAAAAATAAAAGAATAACTATATTTTACTTATTGTCTCCTTATAAAAACAAAGAATAAAAAATTATCTTGTTGAATGTTTTCCCTTTTTTTTAACATTTGTACCATTTGTTAGGATAATATCTCAATACTTGTGTATGTATATTTATTTGTCAAAGCAATTCTTGGAAATAAATCTTATTTGTTAGTGTAACAATGTTGAAATGAGTGTCTAGAAACAAAAACATTTTACTTGTACATGATATTTAGAAAATGTGTTAGGAATAGATTTTACTTAATTACTACATTTATAAAAAAATATTTCTAAGAAAACCAATGTGAAAGACTCCTCACTTTCGATAACAAACTTCATAAAAAACAAACTTCACACTTAAATAAAGAAAGAAAATAATTAAAAATTAATAATAATAATAATACCATAAAAATTTTCTTCTCTTGTCAATATAAACATATTTTTGAGAATAATGTGGGAGAATATAAAAATATAAATTAGTAATACAAACTAGCATAGAACCAGAATAACGTGGCTGAACAGTAGGCAACAAAATTTAGATAAAGGAATAATTTTTGACTGACTTAGACAACGATTCAATCGTTGCCTAACTTCAGTGCAAAAATTAAGTTCGAAGGGTGGTGATATGTAACGTGTCAGGCAAATCCAACACCTTACATGAAAACCCTGACATGATAAACAAATCCAGTAGTATGTCACATAGCTCCAAATAAATCGTGACATTAAATTAACCAAAGTAATACGAGTAACGAGTGAGCAAATGGAATACCACAGACTAACACAATAATGCCTAAATGTATGTCATACCTTCTTCCCGTCGTGAGACAGACGCAGTTCCGAAGGGAGAAACGAGAACAGAAGCCGAGAGCAGAACCGTGTTAAGCTAGAAGGCCCTAGAATAAGGGACGGACACACGCGTCGCGAGCTAACCACCAGGACCACCCCCCAGCCCATGTTGAAAGCTAGAGCCCTCCAGAAGAACAGTATAGATCTTACGATAACACTAAAAGGGCCACACCAGCCGCAAGTTTTAGCGTGAGACTTTTTCGCGTCTCTGTTACGTTGCAAACGTTAAAAACATTGCCCCACCACGAAAAGTAACCGCCAGGACCACCCCCAGCCCATGTTAAAAGATAGAGCCCTCCAGAAGAACAGTATTGATCTTACGATAACACTAAAAGGGCCACACCAGCTGCAAGTTTTAGCGTGAGACTTTTTCGCGCCTCTGTTACGTTGCAAACTTTAAAAACATTACCCCACCATGAAAAGTATAACGTTTCTCATTGGATAGACAGAATTTTTGTAGGCAGAGCTTAAGGTTAACATTGAGACCATGATTGGTCAGATGAAAATACAGCCAGATAGTTTTTTTTTAAACCAACTTCGGTAAATTGCAGTAAGGACAAGTTAGGAGAGAGTTGCTTCCGAGACGGCGAGTGTATGGAGCTCCGCCGCCCGCCGCCCCCCCCCCCCCCCCCCTTAAGGCTGCCTAACCAACGACAGGGTAATGAACGCACACGAGGCCGCATAACAGCGCATAAAGCTTCACTCAGAACTGCAGAAGTCTCATCTGTTACACCCCCTTTTTGCATAAGACTAGTGTCGATCGTCAATTAAGCTCATGATATTCACATTTGCTACCTAAGTTAGAATCTGAAACGCGATGATTTTTCTGTTATATAATTATTGAGAACCCACATCAGCCACTGTAATTTACGACAAGTTAGATAAGTAATTAAAGATAATTGAGGATCACTGTAGACCATTTTGATAGTTTTCTCTATTGTGAAACTTAATTTAAACCTAGATTATAGATATGATATGGCATAGGTCATCCTTCGATCCATTGTAGAACTTGGAAACCCACTCAGGGAATATTCGTTCACATTTTTGCTGAACGCAGTTGCTTTTTATCATCCTGTATTAAAATATTTCCTTTTATCAATAGTGCAATTTATAAACAATGTTTTGTGAGTAGAATAAAATTTCCAATGGTAAACTTAACTGCTTTTTCGACGTTATTTTACCAGCTAACTAAAAATAGGAAAGCCTTGAACCCCTTCCACTAAATTTAGTTAGTATTAAGATTCTTTTACAGGGAGTGCAGTGGAGCTGACACTGAAATCATTAAGTATTTGGTTATATCATCGCTAGTCTCACTGAACTCTTCTGTTCTCTACATGTCGTGTGGTCTGGCGTCTCCTTACCAGCAACAGGTCCCAGGTTCAAACTAGTCAATTCCCTAAAAAACACGCTCAGAGCGTCGTTGCGCAAAAGTGGTAGGGAGACACGAACAAACAGACACCACGCAGAATGTTAGAATGCTTAGATAGGACCTTTTTGGAGAAAAAATGTTGAAATAAGAGGAAAGATCTATGGAATGAAGTTTTGGATTGGACTGCAGTGCCAAATGTCACACTGAAAACACACCCTGTCCTTTCCTTTGGTGTTATTCCGCTGGTTGGACTCATTGTTGCAATATTCTCGGGTGTTGCGCTTTTGGATGTGAACAGCGCGTAGCGTTGGGCAGTTGGAGGTAAACCGCCAGGAGTGGTGGAAGTGGGGAGAGAGATGCCAGAGTTTTGAGCGGACGATCTGGACGTGTGTCCGTCAGAAAAAGGAAATTTGTTTAAGTGGATGTCACAAAATTATATATATATTATGACTTTTGAACGCTGTTAAGGTAAATACATTGTTTGTTCTCTATCAAATTTCTTTCATTTGCTAACTGTGCCTATAAGTAGTTAGTGCCTTCAGTAGTTAGAATCTTTTATTTAGCTTGCAATATTGGCGCTCACTGTATTGCAGTAGTTCGAGTAACAAAGATTTTAGTGAGGTAAGTGATTCATGAAATGTATAGGTTATTGTTAATCAGGGACATTCTTTCGTAGGGATTATTGAAAGTCTGATTGCGGTGCGCTACAAATATTGTGTGTCAGTTTAGTGATGATCAGAGTAAGTAAAGAGAAAACTGTCTGGTTACGTTGAGTTTTGCTCAGCTCTTTGAAAATCAAATAACGTAAGAGTTTTACCAGCACTTTCATTCTTTTACATTCAAAGGAGAAGTTTTACGCTAATGAATCAGAATTGTTTCTAATGTGCAGAACACTGAAACAAGATGACAAATAGCACACATTATGTCTGTGACACCGCATGATTTTATAATGGAGTATCAGAAATATGTTTAGGCCATATGTGATTTGTTTTAAAGATTTATTTCATATACTATCTTTGTATGACAAGGAGGCATGTGGATTCGTGTAATGGTGAGTTTAAAAAATTAAAAAATTCGTAAAGCGGGCTCTTGCAAACCGAAAGGTTGCAGGATCGAATCCCAGTTAGACCACGAGATGTTTAATCTACCTTTATCCTAGTCTTCACCTCTCAGTGTTGTAAAGATTCGACGGGAACGACACGTGGTTTGGATTCCGCGTTAAACTGTAGGTCCTCTTTCCTCAGTGAGGTTACTGGGATAGGTTATGGGACATGCAAGTGGCCGGAACGGCGTCCAATTGAATGACTTGCTCCAGACCGTTGAGCCATACGCATTTGTTACTATTAAATCAAATGTTTTACATACACCGGCTGACGGAAAGAGAGAAATAGACATGTAGTATAAGATGTCTGAATGCAGATTATTTTACTATTCTGTATACATGTATATGGATTTAAGTCGCAAGTGTATTGATTTTATGTTGGCAATCCAAGATTCATAAATATAATCCAGTTTAAATTATTTAGCGTATGAATTACAACACTTTAGTCAGAACTCGGCCGCCCTAGATGTGATTAGGACAAAAATATAATGGCTTATCAACACTTTATGGAAACCACTTAGTCAAATAGCTAGGAGCTGTCAAAGACTGATGACATCGGAACTGCAGTGTTATTGGTGCATGACCGTGAAGGGCAGGAGACACACTGACCAACTGCTGTATGGTTAGTAACTAGAACGATTCCGTCTCAACATATATCGTCCCGTCGCTGATAATTTGGTCACTGGATGCCTCTGATATTCAATTTCAGAAATTCCTCCATTTCTCTGAGAATATTCGTAGATGTTCGTAAAGTCGCACATGCTCCATCAAACGACTGGGCTTTCTACAATGAGCACAAGTCTGCCGATGGATTGTGCTGTACAGTCCTGATGAATGGGCTGCCAGAATCGTAGATTTGAATCTGCAGAATTATTTTGTATGGAGATGGACACAATTTAAGATTTATAGCTTCCAGTAATGTCAATATAAGTGGATGCCTGCAACGAAATAAGAATATTGCTCTGTGAATATGATACAGCTGATCAATTATGGTACTGCTTGTAGATCGAATTTTTAGGCCATCTTTTAAAATTTCTTTCTAATATTACCAATACTGAAGATTTTACACGTTAGACTCACGTTCTTCTGATATTCTGCGATCCAAAGTTCATCTGCGTATTCCCAACAAGGTATTTGATGCTCAAAGTGGTGCCAGTGTTTTCTGTCGTATTTATGAGACTAGCAATTGCAATACTTTTGTGGCGGCGTTCGTAGCGTCAAACAATTCGCTGTAGAGACGGCTTACGAAGTCACCGCCACACTTTTAATAGCGGGCCGACCGGTCCGCTGGAACAGTGAACAGAAAGATGAAAACCCAAACACTCTGATTAAAATAAAGTCGGTACTTATCTTGATTAACGAAGATACAGAAACACAGTAGTGAACTCGGTGTCTACAGAAATCTGTCTAGTTCGAGTCGGAGCGGCTAGGTCAGCGTCGGCTGACGACAAACAACAACTCTGCTGCGATGAACACACAACTGACTAGCAAGTACACAATTCGGTGGCGAGTATACAACTGAGCGGCGAATACAGAACTGTCCTAGCGCTCGCGACTCCAGCGCTTAAGAAACCAGAAGCCAGCGGTGGCGCGCGCAGACTTGCGGCGATTTCCTGTCTCGCTGGCGCTGCTTATGCGGACGGCGTCCGGACTTTGATGCTGCCAACCTTTTGGCAGCGGGCTCGGGTGGCATTCCTGTCTAGGATATAACACTGCTCCCCCCCAAATCGCCGCACCGTCGTTGAATAATGACGTGGCGAGCGTCGACGGCGGGGGAGGGGTCTGGCCGCAGGCGTAGCAGAAGAGACCGGGGCGGAGACTATTGTCGGTGGCGTCCCCGGTCCGCACCCCAGCATTGGCTGCGCGGGGCCTCGGGAAACACCGACTGAAAACCGAGGTCAGGGTGCACGCCTGTGACCACGGGCGCAGCTTCTGGTACTGGACGCGACGGGGCGTCGGGATCCACGAAGGGAGGCAGCGTCTCCTGACGCTGCGTCGACGGCTGCTGAGTGGGCGCCGGACAAGGCGCTGCGGTGTCAGACTCCTTGGGGGTGCCCAAGGAAAGCGGCTGCAGGACAGGCTGCACAGCCACCGCTTGGGAAGGCGGCCCGGCTGAGGGGTCGACGTCCATCAGCTCCGAAGGCGGTGGCGACTGAAGAGGGACCGCAGGCGCCGGAGCGACCACCTGGGGCGCTCCCGGATGAAGCTGCGCGGGAGGCATCAACGGGACGGGCTGTCGGCGTGGTAGCGGCGACGGCTGATGCTGCTGCCCTGGGGGCGGCAGCGAAGTCGGAAGGCGCGGCTGGAACCCGCCGCGGACCAAATCTGTGGACAAAGAACGAGCGGCAGAATCCGGGCGGCCAGCGCGGCGCAACTGGTTCTGATGCCTCCTGTGCACCCCAGTAGCACCTTGAACAGTATAAAAACCGCGACCCTGGACACTTATCACGGTACCACGTTCCCAACGACGGCGACCGTGATAAACTCTGAAAAAAACGGCGTCGTTGCGCTGAAAACGCGTGCGATGCTCAGAAGCGGCGGGTCGATCCGGGGGGTGCAACAACCGTAGTAGGGTGCGATGACGACGGCCGTGGAGAAGCTCCGCAGGCGAAGGGCCGTCGCGTGGCGTGGTCCGGTACGACGACAGGAACGTGATGAGGGCCTGCTGACGAGAGTGCGTAGCACGAAGGCGGTCCATATGATCCTTGAATGTGCGTACAAAACGTTCCGCTGCACCATTCGATTGAGGGTGGAACGGCGGAGTAAGAACATGGCGAATGCCATTGGCAGAACAAAAACTGTCAAATTCAGCAGAGGTAAATTGTGGACCATTGTCAGACACTAAAACTTCTGGAAGACCCTCAATACAAAAAATTGAAGTCAACGCCTGTATAGTTTGTGCAGACGTTGTAGCCTGCATGGGCACAACAAACGGAAAATTACTAAATGCATCTATCACGATGAGCCAACGAGAATTCCAATATGGGCCAGCGAAATCAATATGTACTCGCTGCCAGGGACCGGCAGGGCGTGCCCACTCAAAATAGCGTTGAGGCGGAGCAGCTTGGTGTTCGGCACACGTCGAACAATCTGTAGACATCTGCGTAATCTGCTTATCAATGCCGATCCATGTACAATGACGGCGGGCAAGCTGCTTGGTGCGGACCACTCCCCAATGACCTTGATGCAACAAGTCGAGGACCTTGGATTGGAGCACTTGGGGAACCACCACACGAAGCTGGTCATTCTCGGTGCGTAACAGCAAAACTCCGTGCGAAACAGACAACAGATGACGTTGCGGATAATAGCGACGAACCACAGGATCCGATATGTCCTTTGCCTTGGACGGCCAACCACGTTGAACAAAACGTAATAGTAAACTCAGATGAGGATCCGTAGCTGTCTCACGTGCCACCTGACGATAATCAATCGGAAAATCCCGGAGGGATTAATGCTCATCGGCGTCAATCTGATGGCAAGAGTCGTCAGAGGAATCGAAGACATCATCCGCAGCAATCGGCAATCTAGAAAGCGCGTCAGCGTTTGCATGCTGAGCTGTAGGGCGATACAGTATCTCATACTGGTATTGTGATAACAAAAGAGCCCAACGTTGTAGTCTCTGAGCTGTCCGCTGAGGAACTGGTTTAGACGGATGAAACAGTGACGTCAGGGGCTTGTGATCTGTTACTAAATAGAATGGTCTACCATAGAGGTAGTGATGGAATTTTGTGACACCGAACACAATAGCCAACGCTTCCTTGTCCAATTGGCTATAATTACACTGAGCTTTGTTTAGCAATTTAGATGCGAACGCAATAGGACGTTCGGTGTTACCGACTCGGTGAGATAACACAGCACCGAGGCCGAAAGAAGAGGCATCACAAGCTAACACCAGAGGCTTGTTAAGGTCGTAATGGACCAGACAACGATCATTCAATAAAGCCTCTTTAAGCTGCTGAAAGGCTGATTGGCAATCAGCTGACCACACAAACGGAACATTCTTACGGCGGAGACGATGCAACGGTGCAGCAATCTGTGATGCATTAGGTATAAACCTAATATAATATGTCAATTTGCCAAGAACTGCTTGCAATTCCTGCAGATTGCGAGGGGCGGGCAAATCACGAATAACTGCTAAATGTGACTGGGAGGGATGAATGCCTTGAGCATTAATAACATGTCCCAGATACTCCATCTCCGTAAGGAAAAATGAACATTTATCGATGTTGCAACGTAGGCCTGCCTGAGACAACACTTTAAACAAACACTCCAAATTACGGAAATGTTCAGCAGGCGTCCGACCGGACACAACAATATCGTCTAAATAGTTGCAACACGATGGCACATTAGCCAGAAGTTGTGTCAAAAAACGCTGAAAAACAGCTGGAGCTGACGCACAACCAAAAGGCAAACGCAGAAAACGGAACAACCCCAACGACGTGTTTATGACAAAATACTGTTGTGATTGCTCGTCGAGGGGCAATTGCAGATATGCTTCACGGAGATCAATTTTGGAAAAGAAACGAGCTTCCCCTAACTTATCCATCAGCTCGTCCGGTCTAGGCAAAGGAAAAGAATCAATGACAGTCTGAGGATTAACTGTCGACTTAAAATCAGCACACAAACGTAACTTGCCAGATGGTTTCTTTATAATAACTAAGGGAGAAGCCCACTGGCTCGCTGAAACGGGTTGAATAACACCGTTGTTTTGCCAACGACGAAGTTCATCTTCTACAGGTGCCCGGAGGGCGTGAGGCACTGGACGAGCACGACAAAATCGAGGCTGAGCGTTATCTTTTAACGTAATATGAGCGGCAAAGTTCGCAGCACAACCTAGTTCGTCTTTAAATATGTCACTGTATCGTTTACACAAATCGGTTATTCTGTCTTGAGGAACAACAACAGAATTAATTTGCAACACATTGTCTTGGATAGACAGGCCAAACAAGTCAAAACAGTCTAATCCGAAAATGTTTACACTGTCTGTAGCGCGGAGCACTGTGAATGAAACTGTTTTTGTATTGCCACGGAATGTGGCTGGCACGCTACATACACCTAACACAGGAATTTGTTCTCCACTATAAGTAGCCAAAGAATGTTTTGCCGCTGAAAGTTTAGGGCGGCCGATAGCCGCATACGTAGCACTATTTATGAGAGTCACAGACGCACCAGTGTCTAATTGAAAATTGAAGGTCTTATCCTGGATGCGTAGCTTCACAAATAGTTTATTACACTGTCTCTGGATCGGTGCAGTGGAGGCGGAAGACACAAAATCAGCGCGTTTAGCGCGTGTTCGCTGCTTACGACAACTCGTGGGTTGGGCGGGTGGAACAACAACTCCCGCTTCACTTGCAGTCTGTACATTACTTTTTACAGCGTTGGAATTACGCTTGGGTCGCATAGCAGAGGGCTGGGTGGGTGGCTTATTGCGAACAAGTTTATTACCCACACGAACCGTGGAAGAGTCTTTAAACGCGGACTTCTGGGCGGGCTGGCTTTGAAGAACATGAATATCCATGGGCTGGGCAGCACTAGAATTGTTCTTGCGTTTACGCAAACAAACAGTCTGGATGTGTCCTTTCCTTTGACAAAAGTGACAAACCGCGTTTCTTAACGGGCAACGTTCACGAGGATGAGCAAGAACACACTTAGGGCAAGACTTAACTCTATCGTTTTGCACACGCGGCTGACGAATGTGTTTAACATGACGCGGCCGGCTAGTGTTTACAGTCTGACTCTGGCGGTGGGGCCGCGGGCGTGACATAACTTGCTTACCACAGGCAATTTGAGAAATACATGGCTGATCTAACTCACACTCAGCATAGTCAAAAGTATCTTGGGCTTCAGTGATGTTCATCACAGTTTCTAACGACGGGTCAGGCAACTTTAAGATAGCAGCACGAATACGAGAATCTGCAATGTTTTGAGTAATAGCGTCTCGTAACATGACATCACTGTAGGAAGCTTCACACACACAATTAAATCGGCACTGACGGGTGAGGCCCCGTAAATCTGTTAACCACTGTTTATTAGATTGATGTGGCAGTTTCTTTAATCTGAAGAACTTGAATCTGGCTGCTGCCACATGAACTCGCGACTCGAAATACTCAGCAAGCTTGTGAACAACAACGTCATCGTCTAAAGCTTCTGGCTGGGATTCCGGGAACAACTTACAAAGCAGGCGATAGACTTCCACGCCTGCAGTGGAAATTAAATAAAGCTGCCGCTCAGTACCTGTGATTTTGTAGACTGTCATGTGCGCCTGCAACTGCGCGAAATATTCTCGCCATTCTTCTCTCGATGCATCAAAAGCCCGGAAAGGTGGTGCTGCCTGTGCTTGTTCCTTTTGTGTTGGAGGATTAGCCGCTTGTTTGGCGATTGCTTCCACCAGACTTTGTATTTGCTGACTCTGTAACAAGATTAACTGTTGTAATTCGGCAGACATAGTGAACACAAATTAAACCAGCCCCCAAAATTTTATCGCTATAATTAGTATAACCAGAAACAAGTTGAACCAGCCCTGCACACGAGTTCGGAAGTCCTCGTCGCCAGTTTTGTGGCGGCGTTCGTAGCGTCAAACAATTCGCTGTAGAGACGGTTTACGAAGTCACCGCCACACTTTTAATAGCGGGCCAACCGGTCCGCTGGAACAGTGAACAGAAAGATGAAAACCCAAACACTCTGATTAAAATAAAGTCGGTACTTATCTTTATTAACGAAGATACAGAAACACAGTAGTGAACTCGGTGTCTACAGAAATCTGTCTAGTTCGAGTCGGAGCGGCTAGGTCAGCGTCGGCTGACGACAAACAACAACTCTGCTGCGATGAACACACAACTGACTAGCAAGTACACAATTCGGTGGCGAGTATACAACTGAGCGGCGAATACAGAACTGTCCTAGCGCTCGCGACTCCAGCGCTTAGGAAACCAGAAGCCAGCGGTGGCGCGCGCAGACTTGCGGCGATTTCCTGTCTCGCTGGCGCTGCTTATGCGGACGGCGTCCGGACTTTGATGCTGCCAACCTTTTGGCAGCGGGCTCGGGTGGCATTCCTGTCTAGGATATAACAAATACAATACCGAAGATTAAGATAAATGTCTGAAGAAATATCTGCACTTCAGGACAGTCCAACGAAATATTTACAAGTTTTGGGCGCTTGTTGCTCCTACAGCGTCCGTCAGTAACTAATTATTCTAATCGCTTACGACAGGACTTCTGAACGCTGATCTTCCACTATTTGATGAATTCGGGTGTAAGGAGACTTCCCTCACTACATGGATAGTGGCATAGATACTGAAGTCATGGGACACCTCCTAATATCGTGTCGGATCTCCTTTAGCCCGGCGTAGTGCAGCAACTCGACGTGTCATGGACTCAACAAGTCGTTGGAAGTTCCCTGCAGAAATATCTACATCCATACTCCGCAAGCCACCTGACGGTGTGTGGCGGAGGGTACCTTGAGTACCTCTATCGGTTCTCCCTTCTATTCCAGTCTCGTATTGTTCGTGGAAAGAAGGATTGTCGGTATGCCTCTGTGTGGGCTCTAATCTCTCTGCTTTTATCCTCATGGTCTCTTCACGATATATACGTGGGAGGGAGCAATATACTGCTTGACTCCTCGCTGAAGGTATGTTCTCGAAACTTCATCAAAAGCCCGTACCGAGCTACTAAGCGTCTCTCCTGCAGAGTCTTCCACTGGAGTTTATCTATCATCTCCGTAACGCTTTCGCGATTACTAAATGATCCTGCAACGAAACGAGCTGCTCTCCATTGGATCTTCTCTATCTCTATCAACCGTATCTGGTACGAATCCCACACTGCTGAGCAGTATTCAAGCAGTGGGCGAACAAGCGTACTGTAACCTACTTCCTTTGTTTTCGGATTGCATTTCCTTAGGATTCTTCCAATGACTCTCAGTCTGGCATCTGCATTACCGACGATCAACTTTATATGATCATTCCATTTTAAATCACTCCTAATGCCTACTCCCAGATAATTTATGGAATTAACTGCTTCCAGTTGCTGACCTGCTATATTGTAGCTAAATGATAAAGGCTCTTTCTTTCTATGTATTCGCAGCACATTACACTTGTCTACATTGAGATTCAATTGCCATTCCCTGCAGCATGCGTCAATTCGCTGCAGATCCTCCTGCATTTCAGTACAATTTTCCATTGTTACAACCTCTCGATAAACCACAGCATCATCCACAAAAAGCCTCAGTTAATTTCCGATATCATCCACAAGGTCATTTATATATATTGTGAATAGCAACGGTCCTACGACACTCCCCTGCGGCACGCCTGAAATCTCTCTTACTTCGGAAGACTTCTCTCCATTGAGAATGACATGCTGCGTTCTGTTTTCTAGGAACTCTTCAATCCAATCACACAATTGGTCTGATAGTCCATATGCTCTTACTTTGCTCATTAAATGACTGTAGGGAACTGTATCAAACGCCTTGCGAAAGTCAAGAAACACTGCATCTACCTGGGAACCCGTGTCTATGGCCCTGCTGCCCTGCTGCCTCTATAGCCGTCCATAACTCCAAACGCGTTGCCAGTGCAGGATTTTGTGCACAAACTGACCTCTTCATTACATCCAACAAATGTTCGATGGGATCATGCCGGGTGGTCTGGCTGTCCAACACCATTCGCTCGAATTGTCCAGAATGTTCTTCAAAACAATAGCAAACAACTGTGGCCGACAGACATGGAGCACTGTCATCCATAAAAATTCCATCGTTTTTTGGGAACACGAAGTTCATGAATGGCCGCAAATGTTCTCCAAGCTGCCGAAGATAACCATTTCCGGCCAATGATCGGTTCATTCGATATAAATGCAGCCCACGTTATTATGGTACCACCATCAGCTTGCACAGCGTCATGTTGACAACCTGGGTCCATGGCTTCGTGCGATCTGTTCCACGCTCGAACCCTACCATCAGCTCCTACCAACTGAAATCGGGACTCGTCTCACCAGTCTACGATTTTCCAGTCGTCTAGGGACCCAACCGATATGTTCACGAGGCACTCGCGTCAATCGTATGCTGCCATAGCCCATTAACGCCAAATTTTGCCTCACTGTCCTAACCGTTCGTCGTATGTCCAAAATTGATTTCTGCGGTTATTTCTGTTGTGGATTGGCAGGAGACCAACCCACTAAATTGAGAGGAAGCCGAAAGGCACGCGTTTAAGCTCACGCAGGCTGGCGTGAGGTCTGGAACAGGACGAGGTAATTAGAACTTAGAAAAAAAGGAGGTAACTGGTGGAATACTTAACTTTAATCCATTAATGTTGAACGTCGCTTTTGTCTGTACATTCTTTACAATATCAATAGCAACTGATGATGGCGCCTTGCTAGGTCGTAGCAAATGACGTAGCTGAAGGCTATGCTAACTATCGTCTCGGCAAATGAGAGCGTATTTTGTCAGTGAACCATCGCTAGCAAAATCGGTTGTACAACTGGGGCGAGTGCTAGGAAGTCTCTCTAGACCTGCCGTGTGGCGGCGCTCGGTCTGCAATCTCTGATAGTGGCGACACGCGGGTCCGACGTATACTAACGGACCGCGGCCGATTTAAAGGCTACCACCTAGCAAGTGTGGTGTCTGGCGGTGACACAACAATTTCACCTAGTGTTGTGTGTCTGTTAGTACTGACAACTCTACACAAACGGCCGCTACTCTCGGTCGTTAAGTGAAGACCGTCGGCCACTGTGTTGTCCATCGTGAGAGGTGAGCGGACGATTTGGATGGGATTCTGTTAATGAAAAGGGACAAACAATTCAAGGTTTATTTCCCCAAAACAATTAATTAATTGTAATAAATTACACTGTGGCTTAAAAATTACTGTGACGCAAACAAATCAAGCTTCTTGCAATATGAGGTAATAAAATGTTATATACAACAGGTAAACAGAGAAAGTTCAAAACTGTTTACAATTTGATACATTAACAAATAATCATTGTGCATTAAGCTACATACTTTCACCTAATACAGTCAAATTTTTAGATGTGAAGCACAAATGTATAATTTACAATTAAATTTTCAGTAGAAGTTACTCCTTCCTATACTTTCTTTAAAAGAGTTATAAAATTTCCGACAGGTATCTCAATTAAAAATCCTTAACACAACAGCACGTACATGACTAAATATATGTACGGCAAAGCCCAACATCAACAGCGCAAAACACATTCAAACTCTCGCCAACATGGGCCGCTTGCCGGTCAAAACATATTACGACTACAGCAGCGGACAAACTTACATAGGTAATAACACAGGCCACCTAGCAATCTTGCCAAAATCAGGAGGAAGGGGGGGTGGGAAACACAATTGATACCATACGCAAGTGCACTTGCCAAACCTACTACTAAAAATACAGTATAAAAGGCTCTCAACAGGCCCGGCAATATTGCACCTGAACGCTAGTAGCCAAAATAAGGTTGACAGATACCAAGTTCTGACATCATCTTAGGGCTAACTGGCACAACAAATAAATAATAGTAAAAGAACAAGCAAATGCCAATGCCCAAGAATTTAAATAGGAGTAAGTACACACGAGGCTAAAATCAATTGCTAGCACCTTGGACATCGTCTTGGGCTTAATTGACACTACAAATAAATAAAGCTAAAAGAACAGACAAATGACAATGCCCAGCAATTTAAATAAAATAAGTAAGCACAAGGCTAAAAGCAATTGCTAGCAACTTAACACATAAAAATATCAGACTGCTGTCACATCACAAACTGAACAGGCGCGCGCGCAGTCCCCAGCAAGCCAGAAAACCAACAACACACACTCCAGCAACAGAGCCAGCCTGACCACAGTAATTTCAACTCAGAACCAGGGCGCGTGAGCACACCGGGTCCACGCAGAACACACACTGCCAAACAATTCCCACCAACAGATACGGCTGTCCCCCGGGCGGGAAAACAGGGGCGACGACCGGGTACACACCAGCAGAAAACTCGAAACCTAGACTCCGGCCAAAACGGAATCACGCAGAGAACATAAACAACAGCTGTAATAAGGCGAAACGAAACCTACCACGCAGGCCAGACAGAGTAAACACACAGAAAGCCTGCCCTGCAGTCCTTACAACTCCTTGGTGATGAAACCCAAGCGATATCGTGGCACCCTTTTCAGAGGCGGAGAACCTCGAGCGATCGCGTGCGGGGATCCATCAGCTGTCCACTACAGCACGTCACAAACACGCCACACCGCCCAACGGCCAAATCAACGAGGCCCGCCAACAACGAGACCACACCTCCGTGCCGGGGCGGAAGGTAAAATACCACCAGCTCGGTGCGAATCCAACTGCCGAGCCGAGCGCGCGCGGCTCCCCGCGATAAACGCTCCAGAGGGCAGCAGCCGCCTCAGCGCCTGCGCAGGCCGAACCAGACGGAAACAAAAATATAAGTCGCTATCGATAGTGCCGGATACGCAACGCGCCAGAGAAATGGCACAAGAGGTTATGCTTGAAATGTGGTTTTTTCGTCACACTCCAGGCGATATGGACCTCGGAAAATTGAATTCCTCAACGGCTTCCGAAATGGAATGTTCCTTGCTTCTTGCTCCAACTACCATTCCTCGGCCACAGTCATGTCGGAAACCTTTTCACATGACTCACTTGAGTACAAATGACAGCTCCGTCAATGTACTGCCCTTTTATACCTTGTGTAGCGATAGTGTATATGTACATATCCCTATCTCAGGGCAGAAATATGTGTTTGATGGCATTTGCAAAAAGGATTCTTAGTGACACTTTTCGGTTAGTTTCGTCTCTGAAAAAAAAAGTAGGTCTCAGAAATGCATTGACTGTAATGTAACGGAATCGCTGATAGTACAGCATTATTACACTCCTGGAAATTGAAATAAGAACACCGTGAATTCATTGTCCCAGGAAGGGGAAACTTTATTGACACATTCCTGGGGTCAGATACATCACATGATCACACAGACAGAACCACAGGCACATAGACACAGGCAACAGAGCATGCACAATGTCGGCACTAGTGTATATCCACCTTTCGCAGCAATGCAGGCTGCTATTCTCCCATGGAGACGCTCGTAGAGATGCTGGATGTAGTCCTGTGGAACGGCTTGCCATGCCATTTCCACCTGGCGCCTCAGTTGGACCAGCGTTCGTGCTGGACGTGCAGACCGCGTGAGACGACGCTTCATCCAGTCCCAGACATGCTCAATGGTGGACAGATCCGGAGATCTTGCTGGCCAGGATAGTTGACTTACACCTTCTAGAGCACGTTGGGTGGCACGGGATACATGCGGACGTGCATTGTCCTGTTGGAACAGCAAGTTCCCTTGCCGGTCTAGGAATGGTAGAACGATGGGTTCGATGACGGTTTGGATGTACCGTGCACTATTCAGTGTCCCCTCGACGATCACCAGTGGTGTACGGCCAGTGTAGGAGATCGCTCCCCACACCATGATGCCGGGTGTTGGCCCTGTGTGCCTCGGTCGTATGCAGTCCTGATTGTGGCGCTCACCTGCACGTCGCCAAACACGCATACGACCATCATTGGCACCAAGGCAGAAGCGACTCTCATCGCTGAAGACGACACGTCTCCATTCGTCCCTCCATTCACGCCTGTCGCGACACCACTGGAGGCGGGCTGCACGATGTTGGTGCGTGAGCGGAAGACGGCCTAACGGTGTGCGGGACCGTAGCCCAGCTTCATGGAGACGGTTGCGAATGGTCCTCGCCGATACCCCAGGAGCAACAGTGTCCCTAATTTGCTGGGAAGTGGCGGTGCGGTCCCCTACGGCACTGCGTAGGATCCTACGGTCTTGGCGTGCATCCGTGTGTCGCTGCGGTCCGGTCCCAGGTCGACGGGCACGTGCACCTTCCGCCGACCACTGGCGACAACATCGATGTACTGTGGAGACCTCACGCCCCACGTGTTGAGCAATTCGGCGGTACGTCCACCCGGCCTCCCGCATGCCCACTATACGCCCTCGCTCAAAGTCCGTCAACTGCACATACGGTTCACGTCCACGCTGTCGCGGCATGCTACCAGTGTTAAAGACTGCGATGGAGCTCCGTATGCCACGGCAAACTGGCTGACACTGACGGCAGCGGTGCACAAATGCTGCACAGCTAGCGCCATTCGACGACCAACACCGCGGTTCCTGGTGTGTCCGCTGTGCCGTGCGTGTGATCATTGCTTGTACAGCCCTCTCGCAGTGTCCGGAGCAAGTATGGTGGGTCTGACACACCGGTGTCAATGTGTTCTTTTTTCCATTTCCAGGAGTGTATACGGTACGGGAATGAAAAGTGGATTTCGTGCACTTTCTGCTACAAAAACCAGCAACAAGAAATTTAAAAAGGATTTCTCTGTTATCAGTGAGATTTTGAAGCTGTTAGAGAAACTTTCGATGTTGGACAGACTAAACTACAGATACAATTTGTAGTTTCAACAAAAAATCAGCTGAATTAATCCATAGAGTCCGGTGCGCAACTCACCCGCAGAAAGGAGGGAAAAGTAATAAATTCTGCTTGCTGCCGTAAAAATAGAAAATTATCAGTAATTGATTACGTTTCTCCATTAGCGATATTGTAGAACACAGTGACTGTATATTATTGAATGTGGATACAGATACCTGCGACTAGTCACTTCGGAAACATTTCTTTGCCTCCATTGAATTATTTTCATACGTTTTCGGCCATCAGTTAGTTGTAAACGATTATAGGAAGATAAAGTTCTTTAAGTAACGACTATTATATCTAAACTACTGGCCATTAAAATTGCTACACCAAGAAGAAATGCAGATGATAAGCGAGTATTCATTGTACAAATATATTACACTAGAACTGACATGTGATTACATTTTCACGTCGTTTGGGTGCATAGATCCTGAGAAATCAGTACCCAGAACAATCACCTCTGGCTGTAATAACGGCCTTGATACGCCTGGGCATTGAGTCAAACAGAGCTTGGATGGCGTGTACAGGTACAGCTGCCCATGCAGCTTCAACAGTCATTGGATCTCGACCAACACGAGCAGCAGTGTCGCGATACGATGAACCGCAATCGCGATAGGCTACAATCTGACCTTTATCAAAGTCGGAAACGTGATGGTACGCATTTCTCCTCCTTACACGAGGCATCACAACAACGTTTCACCAGGCAACGCCGGTCAACTGCTGTTTGTGTATAAGAAATCGCTTGGAAACTTTCCTCGTGTCAGCACGTTGTAGGTGTCGCCACCGGCGCCAACCTTATGTGAATGCTCCGAAAAGCTAATCATTTGCATATGACAGCACTTCTTCCTGTCGGTTAAATTTCGCGTCTGTAGCACGTCATCTTCGTGGTGTAGCAATTTTAATGACCAGTAGTGTATTTCATAGCATTATGCAGCCATGAAACAATTGAATTAGGGACAACTTCCTACTAGCGTGCAGCCCCTATTTTTCCGTACTGACAGTAACGATGTAATATGGCGTGGGCCACACGAAACGCTGACAGCGCTGGGGAGCCACCCTGATCTGTGACAGCTCAGATGCCCCCGACAATTCATACAAGTTGACCGGAACGGAGCCCAGGGCGAACACGTGTCACTTGATGGGGCCGCAGAGTGGAGCGCTCCTCAAGTCATTCTCGCAATTCGGAAGAGGTGGCATGTAGTATTGTCTCGTTGAATGTGCAGGTCGCCTGTGCAATGAGTTGTTGTAAGAGAGCAAACTGATGCATGCATTCAAGCAATAGGCTTCGACATCTTTCAGTGTTCAAGGACGATTTAGTAGGGACTGCATTTCATTCCATGCAAACATCCCCCACATTACAATACCTATGCTGCAAGGTGCGTTTGAAGCTTGGTAGTGGCTCCATATGTTAAAAACCGCTCTGGTTAGGATGAGGCACTTGCGTATGCTCATTCAGGCACATGTCAACAAGCGCCCCCTCTCGTACAGATCATCGAAGTGAAGCAGTGGTGCACACTGTGACCAAGCTGATGGAGTCAATGCGAAAACTCGTGCCATTGCAAAATGGAGAGAAAAATAGAGCAACGACTAACACGAAGATATGCTTCAAATTAGGGAAAACGGTGATGGAAACTTGTGGAATGTTAGTGTCAGCGTATCGCATTGAGGTAATGAGCAACAAGTGTCTGTGAGTCGTTTAAACGCTTTAGAGACGGAAAGGAAGATGTCGAGTATGAGCCGTGTTCGCGTCGGCCGTCAACTTGCACAATCCCAGCCAACAACAAACGAGTGCGAAGGACGCTTGCTGAACGACTAGCACAAGCAAGCTCGGATGGAAACGTCTGGAGATTTTATCGACATCTCTGACCGGAATCCGCAATTTTTGGAAACTATCGTTGCTTGATATCAGACCTGACGTTGCCAATGGGACCTGGAGCCCAAGCGACAGTCAATGGTATGGTGTTCATCGTCTTTCCCGCCTCCCAAAAAAGTCGAAAATACTAGATTAAGACGGTGTTGATCGCCTTTTTCAGTGGCAAAGGTTTGATACACCCTGAATGGCTTACACTTCACAGCGTTGCAGATAAGCCGGCCGCTGTGGCCGAGCGGCTCTAAGCCCTTCAGTCCGGAACCACGCGGCTGCTACGGTCGCAGGTTCGAATCCTGCCTTGGGCATGGATGTCTGATATCCTTAGGTTAGTTAGGTTTAAGTAGTTCCAAGTCTCGGGTACTGATGACCTCAGATGTTAAGTCCCATAGTGCTCAGAGCCATTTGAACCATTTGAACGTTGCAGATATCCGGCAATGGATGACCAGGGGGCTGCATGCGATTTCGGAAGAAGCATTCGCTACCAGTTTCCAAGAGCTTTACATCCGATGTCAGCAGTGTGTTGTAGCTAATGCTGATTATTTTGAAGGCCAGTAATTTTGTTTGTAACTCGTGTTTCCTTTATTTTCTGAGACAAACGGTGACCTGAAGCTTCAACTCAAGCAGATATCGTTGTATCGTGTCCTGTTTCTAGCCTGTATCAGTGTGCACCACGGCTACTCTTTAGCCCATGTTCCAAGTGTCCAACGACAGAATGCCTGCTCCCATTGCAGTATCTGGGCCCTGTGAAGTACAGTGAGCAAAGTACGTGTGTGTGTGTGTGTGTGTGTGTGTGTGTGTGTGTGTGTGTGTGTGGCTTCGGTCTTCCCCGAATCGAGATGCTGACAGTACATTCTAGATTCCGTGGATCATAAACCACTAGTGCCTGCATCAGCCCTTAGTTGGAGTGTCTCATGCGTCGAGTAACCACGGCCAGTTGGAGGCCTAATGTGCTGATATCATACTTGCTCCTCATTCTGCAGTCAACTCATGCCTTCGGGCAAAGGTAGATCTGTCACCTGACAGAACTATTCCATTCCGAGCGTCTACAACACACTGACCGATGTGGCGCATTGGTAAAGCACTGTTGCTTTCAGGAGAAACACAGTGCAGTAATCCAGCCATCCTGATTTAGGTTTTCTTTGGTTTCCCTACAGTAACTAAAGCGAATATCGAGACGCTTCATTAAAAAGTACAAAGGAATGACCGATTCTATTCCCTATGATTGTCATATTCGAGCTTGTGACAGGCACACGTCCAGGAAATGGGTTCGATTCTGGGTGAGAGGGAGGAGCATAATGTTTGTTACAGTCCCTCTCCTCCCTTCCCGACCACAAAAGTATAATTTGCTGTCATACTCACTTTTAACGTGTCACATGTACCTACGATAATAATAATAATAATAATAATAATAATAATAATACCATGTAAAATTTTTAATAACAATATTAACAGATTAAACTTATTTGTCATCAATGTTTAAGAATCCGTAACTGTTTATGCAATATAAATACAGAAAATTGTAACCATTCACTTTCTTGAAATGTTTGTTTATTCCATGAACTCTTTTTCTAAAGTTTTTAGGCTCATCTTCAGATGGTGCACAGGAGGTTACATAGCTGTTTCAAAGTGTAATGCTGGGTACTGGCTCTGTGACCAGAAGATGAATGTGACTTAATGCATCACCATGGTGTTGTTTATATGCCGATTTGGATCCATAATATAATTTTGTTCTTACTGCGACAGTATGTTGTTGTTAATACCCATCTGTCTGCTTCCATTGTGATGGACCGTTGGTATCACATCACTCACTTTCACAGAATATGTATGTATATAGAGTGGTCCATTGATAGTGACCAGGCCAAATATCTCACGAAATACGCAACAAAAGAAAAAACTACAAAGAACGAAACTCGTCTAGCTTGAAGGGAGAAACCAGATGGCGCTATGGTTGGCCCGCTCGATGGCGCTGCCATAGGTCAAACGGATATCAACTGCGTTTTTTTTTAATAGGAACCCCCATTTTTTATTACATATTCGTGTAGTACGTAAAGAAATATGAATGTTTTAGTTGGACTACTTTTTTCGCTTTGTGATAGATGGTGCTGTAATAGTCACAAACGTATAAATACGTGGTATAACGTAACATTCCTCCAGTGCGGACGGTATTTTCTTCGTGATATTTTACCCGTTTGACGCTTATTTCGTGAGATATTTGGCCCGGTCACGATCAATGGACCACTCTGTATAAGAATAGAAATAAGACACTAGTTCATTTGAAGTTTGTTCTTATAGGAATTTTCAATTTTTTTTATTTACTGTATTTTATTTTGGGCATTCATGTTTCCGCCAGTTTTGATTAAAGTAATTCACAATACATCGACTCCAGTACATAAAAAAACAACAAATAATATCTCTGAACAAAGTAGGGCTATGCTGTATCTTCGTATGAAGATCTGTGTAAGAGTTATACAGCACATACTAGATATGCAATAAATTACAGATATGTGAGTGGCTCGAAGACTTCTTAAGTAACAGAACCCAGTATGTTGTCCTCGACGGCGGGTGTTCATCAGAGACAAAGGTATCGTCAGGAGTGCCCCAGGGAAGTGTGACAAGACCGCTGTTTTCCTCTGTATACATAAATGATTTGGCGGACGGGGTAGGCAGTAATCTGATGTTGTTTGCTGATGATGCTGTGGTGTACGGTAAGGCGTCGAAGTTGAGTGACTGTAGGAAAATACAATAAGACTTAGACAAAATTGTTAGTTGGTTTAATGAATCCAGCTAGCTCTAAATGTGGAAAAATGTAAGTTAATGCGGACGAAAAGGAAGAACAAACCTGTAATTTTCGGATACAGTATTACTACTGTCCTCCTTTACATAGCCAAGTCGTTTAAACAGCTGGGCGTAACGTTGCAAAGCGATGTGGAATGGAACGAGTTTGTGACAACTGTGGTAGGGAAGGCGAATGGTCGACAGTTTATTGGGTGAATTTTAGGAAAGAGTGGTTCACCTGTAAAGGAGACCTCATATAGGACGCTGGTGCGACCAATTCTTAAGTACTGTTCGAGTGTTAGGGAATCGTACTAAGTCGGATTGAAGGAAGACATCGAAACAATTCAGAGTAGAGCTGCTAAATTTGTTACTGGTAGGTTCTATCAACATGCAAGTGTTGCGCAGATGCTTCGGGAGCCCTCGCAGGAAGGTGAAGTTCTTTCGAGAAGCGCTATTGAGAAAATTTAGAGAACCGGCATTTGCAGCGGACTGCCGAACGATTCTACTGCCGTCAAAATACACTGCGCGTTAGACCAAGAAGGCAAGATACGAGAAGTTAGGGCTCATATGGAGGCATGTGAACAGCCGTTTCTCCCTGGCTATTTTGCGAATGGAACAGGGAAGGAAATGACTAGTAGTGGTACAGGACACCCTCCGCCAAGCACCGTACGATGGCTTGCGGAGTGTGTATGTAGATGCAGATGTAGATGTAGACGCAGTTGTTGGCAAAGTTTGCTCACCGTACGTTACAGGACCTAGAGGTCTAGAGGTAATAATTTGTTTACGCTGTGTTTAGTAAAGAGCTTTAGCATGACATCCAATAAAGTGCGACTGGAAGAAATATATTTGAAAATCATTCATCCTAAATTTCGACAGGTACATTTGTGCTCCACATTATTTAAGAAGTGTAACTGTCCTGACCTGAGTGCGAAAACCCAAACAAATGATGATTCCAAGATAGTGCAGTAGCAAACACTTTACTTCTAATACAGAAAGGAGTGGAACTAAATGTAAACGTCGAGTCACGAGGGCCTCTCGTCGGGTAGACCGTTCGCCGGATGCAAGTCTTTCGATTTGACGCCACTTCGGCGACTTGCGCGTCGATGGGGATTAAATGACGATGATTAGGACAACACAACACCCAGTCCCTGAGCGGAGAAAATCTCTGACCCAGCCGGGAATTGAACCTGGGCCCTTAGGGTTGACATTCTGTCGCTCCGACCACTCAGCTACCAGGGGCGGACGTAGTGGAACTAATTCACAGTAAAATGTCAATGGGGACGCTAGTCCATGTACGCCTAAACGACACACGCAGTACTATTTTCCCGAATAAGCTGTCACAAGAAAATGAGCCAGTGAGATTGTTTGTTTGTTGCAATGAACAACACTTAAGCTATTCTAAAACCCAGTTTGACGTTGTCTCTGAAGGCCATTGCTTGACCCAAGCGCAAAATCTAATTTAACCGGCGTGCACCGCTCCAAAAGCACAGTGTCCATTGAGGCTGTAGTCTGTGGAGGCGATGGCTCTGGCAGCAACTGCAGGCTGCCTGTTGTGTTGTTGGTCCTGTGGATCTTCCGTGGTTGATGCTGAGGTTGGAACTTGAGGTTCCGGTAAGTAGACCCCGCTGTAGCTCCCCGAATAGAACTACTGCGCTAATTGCCGGATGGCGCCTCGAGTACACGCCCGGCAGACGGGTATCTTCTTCGTGGTTGGTGTCCACTCGATTCTCGCGATGGCGATGCGAGCACCGCGGTTGCTGAGGCTGGCGTCACACGTTCCTGTAGCGGACGCCGTAAACACCTTCGTCGGTCGGTGTGTTTTAGTGGCCACAATACAGGGCGTATCAAAAAGAACCATCTGATATAAAAAAATCATAACTTACGTTATTTGAGATACGTGCGTCAACACTGTACTGTTGGAAAGAGCAAACTCTCGAGTTTTACATGCTTCCCACTAGGAAGCAGCAGTGTGAGCTTATTTCAGTTCTAGTAAAAATGCTGTCGGGACAACAGAAAGCATTTTGTGTTCTACGTTTTGCACAGTGCGAGTCAGTAATATCTGTTCGTCGAGGTAGGTATGGTGTGATCCTCCTACAGCACAGAGCATTAGACGATGGCATGAACAAGTCCGAAAAACAGGTTGTTTGTGTAAAGGAAAATTGCTGGGCTGTCGCCGAGTGTCTGACGCCGACGTCGAAAGCATCCGCCATAGTTTCGCAAAGAGTCCGCAGAAATCCGTTCGCCGTGCAGCTTGACAGCTCAACATGCCCCCGATGTCCGTCTGCCGTGTGTTGCCTAGACGTTTTCACATGAAGCCATACAAAATTAAGCTACTGAAAGCTCTTCGTGAAGGAGTTCTGTAATTTCGTTCTTGGCAAGATGGAGGATGACAGTTTTCTTTCACGGTAAGTCTTTAGTGACGAGGCAACTTTCCATTTAAATGGAAAGGTGAACCGTCATAATGTGAGAATATGGGGTACGGAACAACGACATGAAGTTGTACATCATCAGAGGCACTCTTCAAAATTTAATGTGTTTTGTGCAGTTTCACGGGAAAAGGTGTATAGTCCATTCTTCTTTGCCAAGAGCACTGTTACGGGAAGCACATATCTCGATATGCATGAGAACTTCCTTTTCCCACAGTTGGAGACTGATTCGGACGGCTTCATTTACCAACAGAATGGGACACCGGCACACTACCATCTGGAAGTGTGGGAATTTTTAAATCAAAGGAGTACTGAACGATGGATCGGTCGCACTGGGCCAAATGATTCAGCCGTACATTACTGGCCTCCAAGGTCACCAGACCTAACAGTATATGATTATTTCTTGGGAGTTTTTTAAAGAACTCTGTTTATTTTCCTCCGTTACCAACAACTATGAATAAACTGAGACTTCGCACAACAGCAGCTGTGGAAGCTGCAACTCATACATTCTCGCTGCTGTGTGGGAACAATCTGAATACCGCATTGACATATGACGTGCATCTCAAGGGGGGCAGGGAGGGGGGGGGCGGCATACTGAACATCTATGGAAGGGTATGAAAAAAACTTTTTGAGTTTCCCATTCATCAAAAAGCAACTTTCATTGTATATGTTTATTATTTTCAGGAATATAGACGTCCCAAATAGGATGATTGTTTTTGATACACCCTGTATTATTGCACCTGGGACTGCGGGCTCTTCTGGCGGCTTATTGTGAGTCAGCGTTAATCAGGGTTGATTGTATAGGCACTAGTGACCTGAAAGCATCCACGGTGCTATGTGCTTTCCTGAGCCTCCGCCGTTCTTCTTTACTGTTGCGTCACCACGTGTTGCCGATAACGGCCAAGTACAATAATGTCGTGGTTGAGTAGTGTACATTGAACGTTGCATTTATTTACTTTAAGGGCACGCCAGTCAGTGTTGTGACTGACAAGCTGTGCCTACCAGCCCACGTGATGGAGCCTCGGTTCTGTAGTTTGGCAGCCTGCCGGTCGCGGCTATATGGACGAGAAGGTGTAATCATAGGCAACGTCGTGGGGATACAGCAATAATCTCTCACAACTTTGAACACAACAAAATTTTCACGACATAAAATCGAAGTGAACATTCACCAGCACGAGTATTTAACTTAGTCCTGTGATTGTTATTGCTAGTCTGATCACTATGGCTATGTGAGCTTGTAAATGAGGGAATCCTATTTCTTTCAGTCATTTTCTCGAGAACTCAGTATTGCTGTTTTCTGTGGACTATCGAACCGAGTCGCATTTGTTGTCTGTAGCAGATAGAGAGAGGCAGTGATTGGCAGCCTTGCTGGAATGTTCTCCCTTGTCAGTCGGGCTGTAAATCCATCCATGTGAGCTGTAAACAGAGAAATATCTTGTATTAAACATATTTGTAATTTTGAAGAATTCCTTTTTTTAAGACGCTTAGTTTTCGTGCTATTTTGTTCTCCGAAACCTAGCTGAGAAATTTTTAAACTGATACACTGATGGAAAAAATTTCCTAGCACCAAGAAATAATTAACGTAGACTAATGAAACGTCGGGAATAGATTTGTCTGGGTAAGATATTTAAGTGATCAACATTGCAAGATCAAAAGTTACTGTAAGCACGAGAAAAGTCATTGCCGGCCGGAGTGGCCGAGCGGTTAAAGGCGCTACAGTCTGGAACCGTACGACCGCTACGGTCGCAGGTTCGAATCCTGCCTCGGGCATGGATGTGTGTGATGTCCTTAGGTTAGTTAGGTTTAAGTAGTTCTAAGTTCTAGGGCACTTATGACTACAGCAGTTGAGTCCCATAGTGCTTAGAGCCATTTGAACCATTTTTTTGAAAAGTCATTACAAATGTGAAATGCTGTACCACATAGGTGCCGTATGGCAGTTTTTAGTATGGAGTTCCATAGCTGTTGCATTTGGTCGGTCAACACAGTGACGATTAAAGCTGTCTGTTGATCACGCTGAAGTTGTCGTCAGACGATGTCCCATATGTGTTCAATTGGATACCTATCTGGTGCTCCAGCAGGCCAAAGCAATGTGTTGATTCACTGTAGAGCATGTTGGACTAGAACAGCGAAATGTCCGCGAGGGTTATGCTGTTGGAAAACATCCCCTGGAATACTGTTCATGAATCGCAGCACCAGACTGACATACAAATTTGCAGTCAGGGTGCGTCGATAAGCACGAGAGTGCTCCTGCTGTGATACGAAACCGCACCCCAGATCATTAGTCGAGATGTAGGTCCAAAAAATGTGTAGTACGCAGACAGGTTGGTTACAGGCCCTCAACTGATCTACTTCTAACTAACACACGGCCATCACTGGCACGAGGCTGAACCATCTTTTGCAAGCTTACTATTAAAGATTTCACTTCTCTTTGCGTATTATTCCAGGAAACGCGAAAGTAACTAAAGTAGGGTTACGGTCGTATTCTTGCATACATTTTAGCGCAGTAAAACTTATAGAATCTCATTCAATTGTTCTGTTCCGTTCCAGCAAGTTAAGAAAAACGTATCCCTTTATTGTTTAACACTTATTTTGCGAAACACAGCGTAAATTTTAAGTCCGGTAGCTGGAAACTTTGCACATACGGTAGTAGCTTCGTTTACATACAGTTGCGACTAGGCCTAATTTTTGTAAACGTGTTTTTCTTTTTTTTTCGGTAATCTAACTTATTGTCACTAAAGTAAGTTTGTTTACATACGATTGAGACTAGATCTAATCCTTCGTAAACGTGTTTTCTTGTTTTTCAGTAATTTAAATTGTTCAAATGGCTCTGAGCGCTATGGGACTTAACTTCTGAGGTCATCAGGCCCCTAGAACTTAGAACTACTTAAACCTAACTAACCTAAGAACATCATACACTGTAAGTAGGCTGTTTAGGTTTTTTTATTGGTAACGCCACCTCTGTATGAAAATCACTGGCTGTGCTGTGTGCAGTCTGTGGCTGCTTTGCATTGTTGTAATACTCGCCATTGTAGTGTTAGGCAGCTGGTTGTGAACAGCGCGTAGCGTTGCGCAGTTGGAGGTGAGCCGCCAGCAGTGGTGGATGTGGGGAGAGAGATGGCGGAGTTTTGAAATTTGTCATGAACTGCTATATTTATATATGATGACATCAAGGTAAATACATTGTTTGTTCTCTATTAATATCTTTCATTTGCTAGCTATCCCTATCAGTAGTTAGTGCCTTCCATAGTTTGAATCTTTTATTTAGCCGGCAGAAGTGGCACTCGCTGTATTGCAGTAGCTTGAGTAGCGAAGATTTTTGTGAGGTAAGTAATTTGTGAAAGGTATAGTTTACTGTTAGGGCCCATTCTTTTGTAGGGATTATTGAAAGTCAGATTGCGTTGCGCTAACAAAATATTGTGTGTCAGTTTAAGCACAGTCTTGTATAAATTTTTCTAAGGGGACGTTTCAACACATCCATGCCAGAGGCAGGATTCGAACCTGCGACCGTATCGGTCGCGCGGTTCCAGACTGTAGCGCCTAGAACCACTTGACCACTCCGACCGGCTCAGTAATTTAATTTGACTTATTCTCGCTAAAGTCAGATTTTTACCATGAGCGAAAAGTGCCTGACGTATCGTAGAATTCTTAGCTCCGGGGTTTGGTGTGATGGCTGCAGTAGTTTTTACCATTGGGGTGACTGTAGAGGCGTGGGAAATGGGGAAGTGGATCAGACTCTTCAGTCGTTCTGTAGGGTATGCAGTAGCACTCACTCCGTCTTCAGGCCACGAGTGGCCTACCGGGACCATCCAACCCCCGTGTCATCCTCATTGGAGGATGCGAATAGGAGGGGCGTTGAGTCAGCACACCACTGTCCCCGTCTTTATGATGGTATTCTTGACTGAAGCCGCTGCTATTCAGTCGAGCAGCTCCTCAATTGGCATCATGAGGCTGAGTGCACCCCGAAAAAAGGCAACAGTCTATGGCGGCTAGGATGGTCACTCATCTAAGTGGCGACCATGCCCGACAGCGCTTAACTTCGGTGATCTCAAGGGAACCGGTGTAGCCACAGGATATGCAGTAGAGACAGGAAAATAGTGGAACAGGAGGGGAAAATTGCTGCCCTTCAGGCACAGTTAGAGCAGGCTAGGGAAGATCTGAACAGATTACGGAGGGAGAAGGGTAAAGAGAGGTGGGAAGTGGCAACAGGAAACAGGAGGAACAGACCTAGAACTTTGTCAGACACCTTTTTAGTGAATGTGAAGATTAAGTTTGACTTGTTGCTTCAGTTAGAAACTGACGAGCCTCAGACAGAGATAGGTGTAGAGAGAGCACAACAAACTTTCAGTAGAAAATTGACTAAGAATGTAGGGAAGTCAGCAAAGAGAAAGAAAGTTTTGTTGTTAGCTAGTTCACATGCCAGAGGTGTAGGCCACCTTTTGCAGGACCAGTTAGGATCAGAATACCAGGTCACAATTGTTTTTAAACCTAGTGCTGGTCTGGGTCATGTGTGGATTTATGTTCACTCTGTAAAGATTTTACCAAGGGAGACACCGTGGTTATTGTGGGTGGGCTGGGCAATAGGTTTGAGAGAAGTCCTGGATACAATATAGAGTGTGACCTGGCAAAGATTGCATCAGCAACGAGACATACTAGTGTTGAATTTGTGTCTGTTCTGAGACGCCATGACCGACCTCATTTAAACTCTTCTGCCGGGAGAGTTAATTTGGAGTTGAAACAGCTACTTGGGTCGGGTGCGGGGTCACATATTGGTTTGGTTCCTGTTGATTCTCTCAGTACGTGGGATTATACTAGACATGGCCTACACCTCAACACAAAATGGAGGGGTAAACTGGCTGGGCTAACAGCAGGAAATGTAGGGGGGCGGGGGGGAGGCACTGCCATGAGTGGTAATATACCAGTAGTCACAGGTGTTGGAGCAGCACATTTTTTAGGATAGGTAGGACAGAACGAAGTCAAGTTCTGAGAGAAGTAAAGATTGAAACAAACCTTCAGTTCGAGAAAGAAATCAAACAGCATAATACTGGCACAGTGGATCAGCGAACACAGCTGTTGGTTAAAAATTTACAGCAATTAGCGGAAATTTTATTTCCACCCAATTTCATCTTGGTAAATGTAAAATGCCAACTATCTTTAGTGGAGCAAAATATTCGAGCGCTTAGAAGTAAAATTAATGAACTACTTATGTGCATTGATGAATTAGAGTCATCGAACGCAGTTGATATAATCTGCCTCTCTGAACATCATGTGACCACTGGTACAGATATGCTAAACCTTACAGAATTTAAGTTAGCCTCTTACTTCTGTAGACAAAATATGGAGAAAAGACGAGTTGTCACATTTGTTAAAAACAGTTTTAAACTTAAGAATATTGACATTAATAAATTTTGCTTAGAGCAGCACTTAGAAGCATGTGCAACAGAGATAGAATTTCATAATAGGTCCTTTATAATATTAGCCATATACAAAGCATCTTCAGGAAATTTCAACCTGTTTATAAACGGTCTTGAAGATTTATTATCTCATCTAAAATTAATAAACAAAGAATTACTGGTTGCTGGTGATTTTAATATAGATGTCCTGAAAAACACCATCAGTGAACAGTTACTGAAATCAGTTACATTGTCATTCAGTTTAATTTCTACTGTAAATTTCCCAACCAGGGTATACAAATCTTCTAAGACTGTCATTGATAATATCTTTATAGACAATTCTAGGTAACTAAGCCACATTACAAAACCAGTAGTAAATGGGCTGTCTGACCATGACATGCAACACCTAACATCAAATTTCGAAAATTGTCAGGGTAAAACATCTATCAGAACTGAGTACAGAAGGCTAACAAAACAGTAAAAAACTGAGAAATTTAGAGGATTGCTCAAAGAAATTAATTGGATGGATGTTTATAGAATCCAGGACACAAATGCAAAATACAAAATATTCATTAATAAAGTTAGCACCTTATTTGAAAATTGTTTTCCCCTGAAGGTAACTCAAATTAAGCAGAAGTCTAATAAGAAACGATGGATCACAAAAGGGATAAAGATATCACGTGAGACAAAAAGGAAACTATCTGATATGTAGGGAAACCTTTGATACTAGCATTACAGCTCATTACAAAAATTACTGCGAAATATTGAAGAAAGTTATCCAGAAATCTAAACACCTGCATTATGAGAAGAAGATAAATACATCCAGCAATAAAATAAAAACAATATGGGATATGGTTAAGTCAGAGACAGGTAGGACCAGAAATGAGAAGGAACAAATAGCTCTAAAAATAAATGAAACCCTGGTAACAAAAGCATGTTGCATTACAAACCATTTAAACAAGTATTTTGTGTCTGTTACTGATAGCATAGGGTTGTCAGGTTCAGTAAATAATTCATCGGAATATCTGAGACAAGTGCACACAAGCAATCTCAGTAAAATGGAATTGACACTTACTTCACCCAAATAAATAGAATCCATCATTAAGTCCTTGAAATTAAAGCATTCTAGTGGTTACGATAACATATCAACAAAGTTAAGAAAAGAGTGTTCATGTGAGTTTAGTCATATCTTAAGTTACTTGTGTAGTCAATCACTTATCCTAGGAACATTCCCAGACTGGCTTAAATATGCTGAAGTTACACCTCTACACAAGAAAGGGGACAAAGAAATGCCGCCAAATTACCGACCGATCTCACTTTCGCCAGCTTTTTGAAAAATCTTTGAAAATGTTATGATCAAGTGTCTACTTAAGCACCTTAGTGAAAATAACATACTGTCAAAGTCACAGTTTGGTTTCTTAAGGGTTCTGATATTGAGAAGGGTATTTACACGTACAGTGAAAATGTCCTTCATTCATTAGACAACAAATTAGAGGCAACTGGCATATTCTGTGACCTGCCAAAGGCTTTTGACTGTGTGAATCGCAGCATTCTTTTAATTAAATTAAAGTATTATGGCATCACTGGTAGTGCTGCAAAGTGGCTTCAGTCATATCTTACTAATAGAAAACAAAGGGTGTCATTATGTAACACTTCAGCAGTAGGCAATCAGACATCATCTGACTGGGAAGAAATTACATATGGTGTTCCCCAAGGTTCCATACTGGGTCCACTACTTTTTATTGTCTATGTTAATGACCTGTCATCTGTTACATTACCAGATGCCAAGTTTGTCTTATTTGCAGTTGAAACAAACATTGCAATAAACAGTAAATCAAATATAAATTTAGAAAGGGCAGGTAATCAAATTTTTACTGACATTAATAAGTGGTTCATAGCCAATTCACTGTCATTAAACTTTGAAGGACCCACTGTAAGCAGTTCAGAACTTCGAAGAGATTTCCTTCTAGTGTGTGTATAAAATATGATGACATGGAAATAGGAGAAGTTGAGAGTGTAAAATTCTTGGGATTACAACTTGATAATAAATTCAGTTGGGAGTAACATAGTAACGAACTGCTAAAGTGCCTAATCAAGTCCGTGTTTGCAGTGCGAATGATGTCAGACATAGGAGATATAAATATAAAAAACTGGCATATTTTACTTATTTTCACTCCATTATGTCATATGGTATCATATTTTGGGATAATGCCACAAACGAGAAAAAATTTTTAGAGTACAGAAGCATATAATAAGAGTAACGTGTGGTGTGAATCCAAGAACGTCATGTCGAAACCTATTCAAAGAATTGGGCATACTAACCACAAGTTCTCAGTATATTTATTCCTTAATGAAGTTTGTTGTAAATAATGCATCTCTTTTTCCAACTAACTACTTAGTACACAGTATCAATACTAGGAATAAGAACAATATACATAAAGATTTAAAATCACTTACTCTTGCCCAGAAAGGAGTCCAGTATTCAGGAACACATATTTTCAATAAGTTACCAGCAACTATTAAGAGTTTAGTTTCAGAGAAGGCACAATTTAAATATAATTTAAAAGAATTTTTGGTGGCCAACTCCTTCTATTCCATCCATGAATTTCTCAACAAGTGCAGTAGACCATTTTAATGAACATTTATTATACTTTAATTTTTGAAAATACTTGGTTCTAACAGCCAAGTAACTACCTACTGTGTGGATGATGAAAGAATGGAAAGCAGATGTAAGTCTTAAGTCTGTAAATAGTGGAAGTTTAATTTTAAATCTTCTACATAATTTGACTGTTCTTAACTGAGGATCATTGAAATGAATAATTTACTTTAATTTTTGACAATACTTGGTTGTAATAGCCAAGTAACTAGCTACTGTATGAATGATGGATTTAATGAAAGCAGATTTAAGTATTAAACCTGTAAATATTAGAAGTTTAATTTTAATTCATTTACATAATTTTACTGCTTATTGACTGAGGATCATTACAATTAATGAAACTCAAGTTTTTCTAGAAACATTTTTGTAATGTGTTTATCTGACATGTTCCACACCCAGGAGGATCCCCTCTTTTGTGGGTCTATGGAGTGAATAATTAATCTAATCTAACCTAGTCATTAGAAAACGTAACAGATCTCTACCCTGCCTTCCAATGAGATCTCGCTTGACTCCACTGAAGTCACAAATTGCGGGCGTTTGGAGTCAATGAAATGCACATGACAGGGCGTCTGGCTCGAAGCTGTCGTTGAAGTCACTAACCAATATGCACCAGTTCGTTGTGTCACTGTGGTGCCAACTGCTGCTCAAATTCCTCCTGCAGACGCAGTACGATGCGCCACAGCAATACGCCAAACAAGATGGTCTTCCCTCTCGGTAGTGCCATGTGGCTGCCAGGGGCCCGGTCTTCTTGCGACCGTACCTACTCGTTACCACCGTCGCCAGCAATCATGTACAGTGGCTACATTCCTGCCAAGTTTTTCTCCAATATCGCAGAAGGAATATCCAGCTTCTCATAGTCCTATTATACATCCTCATGACCTGTTGATGTCTTCATCGTCTTAAAGGCATTATGGACTAGCATCAACTCACTGCGTCCAATCTCGACTGTAACTAACACTCATGACCCTTACAGTGCGTATTTTTCATGCCATCATAATCGAAACACGAGGCCACTCTTATTTGGTATCCTAACTGTGCCCACTCACAAAACAAAAACTTTTGCAAACTCCTTCTCAGTTGCCGCTGTCCGCCTCTGGAACAAACTGCCTCTTACCTTGTGCAAAATTCAATCCCCTGCTGTTTTTAAGAAGAAGTTGTCCGCCTCTATAGCTGACTGGTCAGCGCGACGGATTGCCATGCAAAGGGGCCCGCGTTCGATTCCCGGCTGGGTTGGAGATTTTCTCCGCCCAGGGACTGGGTGTTGTGTTGTCATCATCATCATATCATCCTCATCGACACGCAAGTCGCCGAAGTGGCGTCAACTAAAAAGACTTGGACCAGGCGACCGGTCTAACCCGACGCGAGGCCCTAGCCACACGACATTTCATTTCATTTTTAAGAAGAAGATGAAGCATTTTCTACTCTCATTCTTATAACGTTTCCCACAAAATTAATGTACAAGGCCAATCCTCTCCTCTGTCAAATAGCAAAGCTAGTGTCTTCTATCTTGCTCCTTTCTCTTCATCCTCTTCATATATCTCTATTAACAACGCAATCTTCTTTTCCTTTATATTTCCTTAATTATGTTACGTCATGTCTCTATTCTTCTCCTCCCTTCATCATCAGTCTTCCTCATACTCCCTGCTGCTAGCACTCCTATCTAAAATCTCTCTCTTTCATAATGTCTAATTATAACAGTACGTATCATCTACGAATATAAACTCTGTATGTATGTATTTCTCCAAGTGTACCTTTGTAATTGTTTATTTCACTTTTTGTACTAATGGTTCAAATGGCTCTGAGCACTATGGGACTTAACATCTGTGGTCATCAGTCCCCTAGAACTTAGAACTACTTAAACCTAACCAACCTAAGGACATCACACACATCCATGCCCGAGGCAGGATTCGAACCTGCGACCGTAGCAGGCGCGCGGTTCCGGACTGAGCGCCTAGAACCGCTAGACCACCGCGGCCGGCTTTTTGTACTAGATGTAGTTTAACATGCCTACTAAAACATATGAATATAAAATAAGTAGAATGCGCGGTTAGATGTAAGAGAGGGCCTGATGGCCCTAATCTTGCCAGGTTACATAAATCAATAAATAAATAAATATTTAAAGCAAACTTTAACCGCGCGTGACACCGACAAGGACGCTAACTCTCATTCCATCTCCTCCATTTATGTTTGTGTGTTTTCCGTAAAATGTCAGATAGTAAAGCTCTATTTTATAGCTCCGGTAGTAGACGAAAATCAGCTGATGGAATAAGCATTTACAAGGCAGATTTTGGTAAGTGGGCGAGCAGTAAATAAAACCAAGGAGAAATTTGAAAGGGAATTAAAATTCAGGAGGAAGAAATAAAGACTTTGAGGTTTTTCGATGACACTATAATTCTGTCAGAGACAGCAAAGGTTTCCGAAGAGCAGATGAACGAGATGGATAGCGCCTTGAAAGGTGGCTCAAGATGAACATCAGTAGAACTAAACAATTGTAATGGAATCTAGTCGAATTAAATTAAGGCAGTAATGATAGAATTACACTAGGAAACGAGACACTCAAAGAAATCTGAGTTTTGCTATTTCGACATGAAAAGAACGTGTTGAGGTAGAGAGATTATAAAGTGCAGACTAGCAAAAGCAACAAGGAATTTCTGAAATGGAAAAATTCGTTAACACCCAATATAAATTTAAGTGTCAAAAAGTCTTTTCTAAAGAAATTTGTAACGAGTGTAGCATTCTACGGAGTGCAACGTGGACGATAAGCGGTTCAGATAAGAATAGAATAGAAGCTCTTCAAATGTGGAGCAACAGAATAAAATTGAAAATTAAATGTTTAGATCGAATAACTAACGACGAAGTACTGAATTGAATTAAGGAAAAAAGGGATTTATGGCACAACTTCACTACAAGAAGGTATCAGTTGGTAGGACACAACCTTTGCATCAAGGAAGCGTCGCTTTGGTAATGGACGTGACCGCCAGCGTAAAAATTGTAGACAGAGACCAAGGCCTGAATGCAGTACGAAAGTTCACATGGATGTGGGATGCAGATTAATGTAGAGATGAAGAGGTCTGCACAGTATAAAGTAGTGTGAAGAGCTACATCAAATCAATATTGAGAATGAAGAGCACAACACCTACAATACTAGTAGGTTGTTATTGTATTCTTGGCATGCTGTTCTTCGCATGCACAAGAAGTGAAGGATGAAGTGGCTTGAGAGGACTGATAAAGAAAGGAATGTTAAAGTTTAATATCCCACCAACGATGAGCTCACTGTAAACAGAACACAAGCTCGGACAGGGGAGGAATGCGAAAGAAAAACAGTTGTGTCTTCTTGTTTACAAAAGAATCACACTGGCATTCACTTTAAGTGCTGTAAGCATGACTTAAATGAGGCTGGTCGGAGAATAGTGTGGCAACTACTGCGTGTAAGTGTGTAGACCGTTAGACATTAGATATGTTTCATATGAGTAATTCTATAACAACAACATTGCTGCTGTGTGAGGTAGCGTGGAAAAAACAAACTTTTACACTCATGAGCATTTGGCACTGCTCCTAAGACATTTAAGTAAAAACATTTATATTTTTACATATACACGAACGGAAAAAAATCACAACACCAAGGAGTTGTGCGAGATAAACGAAAGTTGGTAAGCGTGTTTGTTTGTACAGCTGATAGACGACGTCTATTCAGATTTCGCAGCAGTCGCGTAACAGTGGCGTTAGTTAGCACTACTTGAGATAGAAGATTCCGTCAACGACGAGGTCACTAGAAACATAGCATAATGTCGGATTGGGCATGGGGAGGCGGGTGGGCGAAGGAATATGGACGTGCATTTTTCAAATGAACCGTCCCGGGATTAACCTTAATAGATTTTGTCAAACGACACAAAAAACAATTGAAGATAGCGGGATATGCATTTGAATCTTGTTCCATTCCAAATGCGAGTTCAGTGTGCTAGCGACTACGCCGTCTCATCCGGTAACTGTTTTGCAAAATCTCTCTCAATACGTTGCGATGTTTTTGTAGTCTAGGATGGTGGGCACGACAACACATTCATCAATACCAAGTAAGATAAAAATGAAAAGGACCTTTTTAGTAGAACAGTCAAATGACATAATTATACCACAAAATAGAGGAAAATATTAGAAAAGGACGATACATTCAACAAGCCGGCCGAAGTGGCCGTGCGGTTAAAGGCGCTGCAGTCTGGAACCGCAAGACCGCTACGGTCGCAGGTTCGAATCCTGCCTCGGGCATGGATGTTTGTGATGTCCTTAGGTTAGTTAGGTTTAACTAGTTCTAAGTCCTAGGGGACTAATAACCTTAGCAGTTGAGTCCCATAGTGCTCAGAGCCATTTTTGATACATTCAACAATATTGCAATATTCTAGGAATCCGCTCAAAATTGTAAAATTTCACACTTGTCTAGTTATCGTCAGATTATGGAAGAAAATTAAACATTTCTTCAAAACACGTTAGACGGAGGTGACATGACATTCTAGACCGTGCATGATATTTGGTATTACTGATGTGGTGTGCCTAAACATGGGCCGGCCTGAAGACAGGAAAAAAAGCAACTCGCCAGTCACTGACGACCCAGGCGTACATCACTAAGTGGCACTATCGTAAGGGTAGTGACCCCTTGCCTGTTCTGTATCTCGGATCGACCGGATGGTTACAACTAAAGTGCAGCTACTAACAGAGGTCCAGTGTGGGCAATAAAAATTAGTTCCAATTTTGGCCACCAGATGCAAGTCAGGCGCTATGAATGCAAGAAAGACATATCGAAATGTTTCCATATGTAAAGGATTGGGAACGGCGCGTGGGCATAAAAGGTCAAGCAAGTGAGAAGGGCATAATGCTGCTTTTATTATTAACAGCCGCTTACACGGTTTGTTCAATATGAGCGCCGGAGACATCGACGAGATGATGTCTCCGCAAAACGACGAGATCAACAGCGCCAGGTTTGCACCTGGTGACCAAAATTGAAGCTAAATTTTTTACAACTTAAATCCGTTCCACATTAACGCATTAGCATATCTACGAAGTTTCGCCGCTATATGATAATTACAACCCACACTGGACTTCCGTGAGTAGCTGCATTTTAATTAAAACCACCCTGTAAAGTAGTGGATGAAGGGTGAGTTGAGGATCAGATGATTTGCTATCCAACGGAAAGAGAGTTAGCAGATTGTCAGAGACATATCGATGTTACTCTCGAACGCGAACGTCTTTTAGCGTGGAAAAGGAGTGCGCTACTGGAGAGCAACGAGGGTTGCCAACAAATAGCCAAGTGTGATCTAGCGAGCCAAGCTGAGTGGCGATTGGTGGTGTTTCTCTGTCGGTTAATCCCAAACCAACACGTCAGCGTTGCTGTTTCTAAATGCAGCTCCCGCTCGCTTGCAGACTGCTTATACCGGGTGTCGACAGCCTGCTGTGGTTATATGCCTCGTCATCCACCGATTTTCGACGCCTTCACTTTACAACTCGCTTTATTTCTGAACTGAGGCCTTCATATCGTCGGCAAAACAATGGCACTGCTAGTTTATAATTGACTCTGTCCCTCTCTCCACAGGCACTGTCAGTAAGAGGATCTTCTAGGCGTAGACAAGTACGACTAAAATGTATCGCCTGTTTAGACATGACGGAAAACTGAGAGGCCAAATAAGGATGACGCATTGAAAGTAACATGGTAGAGGAAGATGACCGTAAAGGACTCGTCAAATAGGCACGAGACAGTGACGAAAACAAAATGTTCATTATCAGACACGTACACACCTCCACCTGCTGAAATCACAGATCCAAGTCGCCAACTGCTGAGAGAAATGGAGGCTGTATACTGTCACCATAAAGTGCAATAATACTTTTTCTCTAATGAGAAAAATATTATGTTTTAATAAGACGTTAATATTCAGTTTGTTCCCGCCAGATTACTGATTTCTGGAAGAGTGTTATGCTCCGTTTGTCGAGTGATTCAGTGTTTTTAACCTGCGACAGCACAGCTAATGTGCTGTGCTCTGAAAACCTAGAATTTTCAGCCAAGATGTGGTGCGGCTTGACCCTACAAAGTGAAGACCCAGTGCTTTTTGAAGTTTCCCAAACGTAGTGTTAACTGCTGGCAGTATCAGCTATTGAAGTGGGCTAGGTCGAACATGACTTCCGAGATCTATTTCCAAATATCTAATGCAGTTGCACTGAGGTGACAAAGTCATGGTGCAGCGATTTGCACGTATACAGATGACGCTAGTATTGCGTACACAAGCTATAAAAGAGCAGTGCATTGGCGGAGCTGTCATTTGTACTCAGCTGATTCATATGATATGCTTTCCGGTGTGACGGGAATTAACAGACATCGAACGCGGAATGGTATAGTTGGAGCTAGAAGCATGGACATCCCACTTCGGAAATCGCTAGAACTCAGTATTCCGAGATAAACAGTGTCTGCAGAAAATACCAAATTACAGGCATTGCCTCTCACCACTGGAAACATAGTGGCCGAGAGCAGCTGCGTTTTGCGTAGAGTTGTCTGTGCTAACAGACAAGCAACACTGCGTGGAATAACCGCAGAAATCAAGGCGGGACGTACAACGATCGTATCCACTAGGGTAGTGCCGCGAAATTTGTTGTTAATAGCCTTTGCTAACAGCACGACATCTTGGGATCGTGACCATATCGGTTAGACCCTAGACGTCTGGAAGACCGTGGTGTGGTCAGATGAGTCCCAATTTCAGTTGGTAAGAGCAGATAGTAAACTTCGGGTGTGGTACGGACCGTACGAAGCCATGGACCCAGGTTGTCGACAAGGCACTGTTCAATTTGGTGGTGGCTTCATAATGGTGTGGGCTATGATTACAGGGAATGGATTTGGTTCTCTGATCCAACTGAACCGATCATTGACTGGAGATGGTCATGTTCGGCTACTCAGAGAACATTTGCAGCCTTTCATCGACTTCATGTTCCTAAACAATGAAGCGCCATGTCACTGGCCACAATTGTTACCAATTGGTTTGAAGAACATTCTGGACAATTCGAGGAAATGATTTCGCCACCCAGATCACCCGACATGAATCCCATGGAACATTTATGGGACGTCATGAGAGGTCAGTTCGTGTACAAAATCCTGCACCTGCACCACTTTCGCAATTATGGACGGCTGCAGAGGCAACATGGCTCAGTATTTCAGCAGCGAACTTCCAACGACATGTGGAGTCCATGCCACGTCAAGTTTCTGCACTGCGCCAAACAAAAGGAGATGCGACACCAAATTAGGAGGTATCCCATGACTTTCGTCACCTCACTGCAATGTCATCCGTAAAATCGATTAAACATACGGCAAAAAAAGTAATCTGCGCGTGAATAAAATCGTCGTAATTATGACAACAAAATTATAATGTATGTATGTTTTATCATCCCGCCTCCTTAGTCGAGGTTGCTAATGAACGCCTGTCTGGTGGAGGTCAGCCGGTTTCAGTCCTGGTGGTGGAAGAAATTTGGTCGGCAGGAGGAGGAGAGGTGGTGGCATGAAGTCAGTGATCACCACACTTGATCAACACACTTTGCGACAATGTCCTGCATTACATTCCAAACCACTGCGCATTGTCTCACGAACTGAGGGCATGCGACACTGTTGATGGTGATCTGTGCGTCGGATGGGTACTTTACCTCGGCGGCCTCCTTGAGGATTTTAGAAATAAGTAAGCTATGTGCCGGCACCGGGTTTCAACCTTCCCTTCCTTTCACCCGTAACAACACAAACCCGACACTACACTCCATAAACACTTATCACAACCATCCACACTACGCAGATATACAATTAAGACGTCATAACAGGTCGGTGAAGGCAATGGCAGAAAACCACCTCCACTAAGATCTTGTCATGTCTGGCGGTGCAGGATTCCTGCGCCTGCTCCCCTACGTTCATATTCTTTGTATGGCACTATTTATTCATATTTTATCAACTTGTGAAAAAAGCCTGAATGGCGCGTAGAAACATGCTATGAGTTTAGGTAATTTCCACAATAATTAGAACAATCTACTAAGTTCATAAGTTCCGCGTTATGCCGTTATAAATATTTGGACTGACCACATACACACATCAAAAAAAGTTTTTCATCACCTCGGTTCCGAGAGTTCCGGAACCTGTACCGAAAACTGGAACAGAGATCAACATAAACATCATTTCTGGCCTTTTTGTTGCCCATCAAAACCACACATTGCATGTTGTACCACCCTACAGCGACACCTTCCGAGGTGTGGGTCCAGCTTGCTGCACACACCGGTACCTCTAATACCCAGTAGCACGTCCTCTTGCGTTGATCCATGCCTGTATTCGTCGTGGCATACTATCCATAAGTTCATCAAGGCACTGTTGGTCCAGATTGTCCCACTCCTCAACGACGATTCGACGTAGATCCCTCAGGGTGGTTGGTGGCTCACGTCGTCCGTGAACAGCGCTTTTCAATCTATCCCAGGCATGTTCGATAGAGTTCATGCCTGGAGAACATGCTGCCCATTCTAGTCGAGCGATGTCGTTATCCCGAAAGAAGTCATTCACAAAATGTGCACGATGGGGGCGCGAATTGTCGTTCATGAAGACGAATGCCTCGCCAATATGCTGCCGACATGGTTGCACTATCGGTCGGAGGATGGCATTCAAGTATCGTACAGCCGTTACGGCGCCTTCCATGACCACGTCGGCCCAACATAGTGCCACCTCAAAACAGCAGGATTCGAACCTGCGACCGTAGCGGTCGCGCGTTTCCGGACTGAAGCGCCTAGAACCACTCGGCCACAGAGGCCGGCCCGAAAACATTCCCTTGGACGACTCTCTGCAACGCTTCGTATTGTAAGCCTCCCACAAACTCGTCAGGAGAGTTCAGTAGTGCTCTCCTGTGGCGGTTAACTGCTTGCTAGCATTATCTGTCAGTAGCACACCACGGAAGTCCCAGAAAACACTCAGCACCGCCCTGCCCGATGATGAGCATTGCCCAAGTGTCCCTTCGCAATGGTGCTGGGAAACTGGTTGAGATTGATCTGCATTCACTGCCAGCGGCAGTCCCTGTCGGGTTTGAAACTAACTGTCACTGGCAAGGAGTGACACTCGCCTACGATTTCTTTTGGTTAGGACCTCTCTACGACCACTATTCTTGTGCTGTATTAGATGGCTACAAGTTGTACACCATTCATTGTAGTCAAGTTGAACAGTCCCCGTTGATACAGCAACAAATCTAGCAACTTCACTCACATTGTAGTTTGGGCACGTCCGTACACGTTAAGACCTTCCTGCCATTTTGTCATGTTTCCCCATCGACCCATATTAATATGCTGATTCCAGAAGACAATTTGTCACATAGAAGCGAATTTACTGCCACGACTGACGTCAGCGATAGACGGTCACGTGACCTCCTGGTATCAGTCCTACACCATCTTCAGCGCTCCAGTTCTTTCAAGGGGGAGACAAATATTTTTTTCCGATGAACTTACACTGAATAGCCAAAGAAACTGGTACAACTGCCTAATATCGTGTAGGGCCTCAGCGAGCACGTAAATGTGCCGCAACACGACGTGGCATGGACTCGACTCATGTCTGAAGTAGTGCTGGAGGGAATTGACACCATGAATCCTTCAGCGCTGTCCATAAATCCGTAAGAGTACGAGGAGGTGGAGATCTCTTCTGAACAGCACGTTGTAAGGCATCCCAGATACACTCAATAATGTTCATGTTTGTGGAGGTTGGTGGCCGGTGGAATCGTTTAAACTCGGAAGAGCGTTCCTAGAGCCACTCTGTAGAAATTCTGGAAGTGTGGGGTGTCGCACTGTCCTGCTGGAATTGCCCAAGTCCGTCGGAGTGCACAATGGAATGAGGTGATCAGACAGGATTCTTACGTCCGTGTCACCTGTCAGAGTCGTATCTATACACATCACTCCAACTGCACACGCTGCACACCATTACAGAACCTCCAACGCCTTGAACAGTCCTCTGCTGATATGCAGAGTCCATGGATTCGTAAGGTTGCCTCCACACTCGTACACGTCATTAGGCAACATGTTTCCAGTCATCAACAGTCCAATGTCTGTGTTGACGGGCCCAGTCTAGGCGTAAAGCTTTGTGTCGTGCAGTCATCAAGGATACACGAGTGGGCCTTCGGCTCCGAAAGCCCATATCGGTGATGTTTCATTGAATGGTTTGCACGCTGACACTTGTTGATGGCCCAGCACTGAAATCTGTAGCAATTTGCAGAAGGGTTGCACTTCTGTCACGCTGAACGATTCTCTTCAGTCGTCGTTGGTCCCGTTCTTGCAGGATGTCAGAGATTTGATGTTTTACCGGAATCCTGATATTCACGGCACACTCGTGAAACGGTCGTACGGGAAAATCCCCAGTTCACAGCTACCTCGGAGGTGCTGTGTCACTTCGCTCGTGCGCCGCCTGTATCACCACGTTGAAACTCACTTTAATCTTGATGAGTTGCCATTGTACCAGCAGTAATCTATCAACAACTGCGCCAGACACCTGTTGTTTTATATAGGCATTGCCGACCACAGAGCCGTATTCTGCCTGTTTACATATCTATGTATTTCAATCCGTATGCCTCTACTAGTTTCTTTGGAGCTTCAGTGTATTTCGTGAGCATATTAAGGAATCTAATAGAGAAGACAATTGCCAGAGGGACAGAGACCTATCTTGTCTTGGTCAGTTTACGGAAGACCTATGACACGTACCACAATACAATCTGTGGACAAGTATGAAGAATAGCGGAGTGTGAAATATTTACATCAAAGCAGTTAAAACAGTTAAATACATACTGCGTGAGTGACGTTAAAGCAGAAATTCCTGTTACGAAAGGGCTACAAAAAGAGTGTGCTGTATCGGTAAGGCTATTAGCGAGAGAGTGATGAAAACTAATGTCTCCGATTTTTTTTGTGTGAAAGCTCTTAAGGCTCCTTAAATAAAATAATTTTTTTGATATTCTTCACTTTATTCTTCACATCTACTAATTTATTTTTGGACGCAGTCACCCTGGCGACAAACACATTTCTCCCAACGACGGATCAGTTTGTTGGTACCGCCACTGTAGAACGTCTGACTTCGTTGACGGAGCTACAACCTCACCTCTGCTTGCACCGCTTCACCGTTTCATCCTTTAAGGCGTTCTTTACGCTTCGGAAACCGATGGAAATCGGATGGGGCCAAGCTGGGATTGTATGATCGAATACATTGAATCCAAGGCGTTGGATTTTTGCAGATGTAAAAGGACGCGTATGCCGTATGGCATTTTCGTGCTAAAGGAGAGGGTGATCCATCAGAGGCCGAACTCTTCGAATTCGTGCAACTCGTTTACAGCACGCTGTTTCTCACGCACCGACATAGTCATGTTGCACACCGCCATGTTATGTTATACGCTACAATTCGGAGCCCTCTAGTGACTGTGGATTGCAACTTGCGTCAGCGAAGTGAAAAAGTCCTCCCAGTAATATGCATGAAATTTAATAGGTCAATCGACATTGAGGACAGAATCAAAAATTTTGGAGACATTACTTCTCAACCCGCCCTTGTAAAATCTGTGTGGAGGAGGCGCTTACAGCGTGGAGGAGGATATTCGAAGTCATTGGAGTCCCTGTTGGGGATGAGCGTGGTGGCGCAGTGGTTAGCACACTGGACTCGCATTCGGGAGGACGACGGTTCAATCTCGTCTCCAGCGATCCTGATTTAGGTATTCTGTGATTTCCCTAAATCGTTTCAGGCAAATGCCGGGATGGTTCCTTTGAAAGGTCACAGCCGATTTCCTTCCCAATCCTTCCCTAACCCGAGCTTGCGCTCCGTCTCTAATGACCTCGTTGTCGACGGGACGTTAAACACTAACCACCACCACCACCACCTGTTGGGGACGAAGTCTTGTACACCCTTCTCTTCGCTGATGACGAGATCATCGTAGCAGGAGATTGGGATGATGGTGAGAGTTCATGTGTTGCGAGTTCAAACAGGAATATGAAAAATAGAGTCTCACAATTATCTTAAAAAGAAATATCGACTGTTGGCGCCAATACCATAAGAAATCTGGAGCTTGTAAAGAGTAAGATCGGACGATGTAAGTCTAAATATCTGGGAGATTATGATATCACCCAAACGGAAAAAGTGAAAATGACGTAAATAATAAAATAGGGTAAGGCAAGAGAGCTTTACGATAACTGAACTCGGCCCTTTGCAATAACAAAATTGTAAAAAGGATCAAGAGGTTGATACTTCGTTTAGTTGTTGAAATAATTGCTATATACGGAGTAGAAACATGGGTAGTAAGCTAGTGGCAAAGAAACATGTTGCTTGCATTAGGAATGGATTCTTGGAGCGAAGTTGTGTCATCTCCAAGTTCGACTTTATACCAAATACTAACATAAGAGAGGCTAAGATGGTATGGACGTCTGGAAAGGATGAAAGATAGCCGACAGCCAAAGACAGTGCGACTGTGGATCCCAGAGGAAAGAAGGAAGCGTGCACGACCTAGGAGAAGCTAGGGTCGAGAAGTCCGGGACACGTTGGGTGCCAGAAGACTACAAGAAGGAGACTGTTATGATCAGAGGAAATGGACAACGGGAAACGAGTAGCGGCGCTAATACGAAGATGGTGGTGTGGAGGAATGAACTCGACCTGGTTCCGCCAGTTGCTACCTTCGCCGAATGTGGTGTAATTGCGTCGCCTAGAGAAACTGCCTACGTCGCGCTTCGATCGGACCACCTGGACGACAGCAACGGACGAAGGAAATACGAGTATTTGCAAGGCCCGGAAACGCGCTGCGACTCATAAAATTTCAGTTGATGGTTACGTGCAAAACGCTGCTGGAGCGTGTCCGCGTGTGTGGGGAACCGTTAACGCCTGGAGGAAGCGGGTAGGGCATTGGCAGTGTGTGCGGGTCCTTGGCGGCTTCCTGTGCCGACAGTCGCCGCAGGAGTCCGCCGCGCCCGTGCCGCGCTATCTAGCCCTCCCAGGACGTATGCGCGGCATAACCGGAGACGCTCTGCCGTATAGCGTTGCTCACGTGTGTAACAGGACGACCGCAGCAAGGCAAGGAGAGGCCACGTCCCGAGCAAGTGCGGCGTAGTCAGACCACACAGCAACTTCTGCAGCAGTTAGCACCCCTGCGTTTACATCTGGCGTGATGCGTCATACCAATAAGGCTTCGCCGAAATCAACATATTAAGCTTGTAGGGCAGACAATGCAGACCTTAAAGCAGCGGTTCCCAACCAGGGTGTAAAATGAAATTTTCTGAATGGTAAAAACTAAGCAATTCTATTGTGTTTCAGTCACGAAACTAAATTATTTTCAAAAGATCATTACTATTGTCACAATTTTGTAAGACTCTTATATTTGTTGTGTGCTTAGTCCCCCACATTCTGTGAAAAGTCGTGGACGTCCAATCAGGAAAATCCAAAGGCATCGTTCAATATGCCCTAGACAAGTATGTTCCGAGTAAGGTTTTAAGGAATGTTAGAGATCCACGATGGTTTAATAGCCGTATTAGAAAAGCGCTACGTAAACAAAGAGCGCTTCTTCGCGGATTCAAGAGAAGTAAAAACCTAGATGACAAAAGCTGAACGAAGCGAAATGAGCGTAAGAATAGCAATGTGAGAAGCGTTCAATGATTTTGAATGTAAGACGTTGTCAACCGACCTGAGTAAAAGCCCTAAGAGATTTTGGACATATCTAAAATCAGTAAGTGGGTCAAAATCACCTATTCATTCTCTCAGCGACCACACCGGCACCGAAATAGAAAATAACAGAGAGGAGGCCGAAGTACTGAATTCTGTCTTCCGAAGTCGTTTCACCGCGGAAGATCCTAACACTATCCCTCCTTACAATCGTCGTACGAACATCAAAATGGCAGATATTGAGATAACCGATCGCGGAATTGAAAAGCAGCTGCAATCGCTTAGTAGTGGAAAGGCTTCAGGACCAGATGAGATACCTATAAGATTCTATAAAGATTATGCGAAAGAACTTGCTCCCCTTCTAGCAGTAATTTATCATAGATCGCTTGAGCAACGAAAGGTACCTAACGACTGGAAAAAAAGCGCAGGTCATTCCCGTTTTTAAGAAAGTCCGTAAGACAGATCCACACAATTGTAGACCCATATCGCTGACGTCAATCTGTTGTGGAATTATGGAACATGTTTTATGCTCAACAATTATGACGTTCTTGGAAAATGAACATCTCCTCTATAAAAATCAACATGGATTCCGCAAACAGAGATCCTGCGAAGCTGAGCTCGCTCTGTTCCCCCTTGAGATCCACAGCGTAGTGGACAACGGCGCTCAGATTGATGATGTCGTATTCCTTGATTTCAGTAAGGCATTTGACACCGTCCCGCACTGCCGTTTAATGAAAAAAAATACGAACCTAACGACTATCGGAGCTTGCCTGCGATTGGATTCAAGACTTTCTTGCAGATAGAACTCAACACGTCGCTCTTAACGGAACTAAATCGACAGATGTAAAGGTAACATCCAGAGTACCACAGGAAGTGTGATAGGACCATTGCTGTTTACAATATACAGGGTGAAAAGTATTTAAACCGACAAACTCTGGGAGGTTGTAGGGGACATCAAAATAAATATTTTTCCCTAACGTCAATTTTTTTTTCTACGAGGATTATTTAAACCGTTGGAGGCCGTATTACGCTCTTCAGTTGATAGAGGCCATATTACGATCTTCAGTAGTTAAGAGGGCGTATTACGCTCTTCAGTTGTAGGCAACTGCTGTCCACCAGTGTAGTATGCATTGTCTCTGTTTACTAATGGAGCGATACACCTGGAGTGAGTACACTGATATGGTTGGTGCGTACTACATAGCGCACCACAACGGACGAGCTGCACAGCGGGTTTATCAACAACAATATCCTAATCGCCGTATCCCGCATCATACGACCTTTGATGCTGTGTACCAACGTCTGCGTGAGACCAGGTCATTTAGCAGATTACCTGGACAGGGATGCCGTCGCACGGTAAGAAAGCTGCATTTGAGGAAGCTGTCTTGCAGCATGTGGAGCGGGATCCTTCAATCAGCACTCGTGCAATTGTACGTCACATGGGGACGAATCAGACGAATGAAAGAACAGTCCTTCGAGAAGTAATTGTTACGTCCATTTCACTTACAGCGTATCCACAACCAGGAACCAGTTAATTATCCACCCAGAGCACAGTTTTCGCAGCGGTGCCTGGAACAGAGTGAAATGCATCCTAAATTTCCATCCTCTGTATTGTTTACCGATGAAGCAATGTTCGGGCGTGATAGAGTCTTCAACATGCACAATTCGCATGTTTGGAGTGAGGGTAACCCACATGCCACAGTTACTAACGCTCATCAGGTGCGGTTCTTCGTTAATGTGTGGGTCGGTGTTGTTGGAGACTGTTTAATTGGGCAGTATCTGCTACCTAGTTGTTGTCTCTTGGTCATAAAAAAATGGAAAAGTGTTTGTTGGTTTAATTAATTTGACGCCAGAGAAATCTTCCTCTACCGGTTTAAATACTCCTCATAGGAAAAAATGACATTAGGGAAAACTATTTGTTTTGATGTCCCCTACAACCTCCTAGAGTTTGTCCGTTTAAATACCTTTCACCCTGTATGCTCAAATGTGTGTGAATTCCTAAGGGACCAAACTGCCGAGGTCATCGGTCCCTAGACTTACACACTCCTTAATTTAACTTACGGTAAGAACAACACACACACCCATGTCCGAGGGAGAACTCGAGCCTCTGGCGGAAGGGGCCGCGCAGTCCGTGACATGGCGCCTCAAACCTCGTGGCCACTCCGCTCGGCTTACAATAAATGTGTAAATGATCTAGTAGAAAGCGTCGGATGCTCTTTAAGGCTATTCGCAGGTGATGCAGTTGTCTATACCACGGTAGCAACGCCAGAAGATAGTAAGAATTTTCAGTACGACATGCAAAGAATTGATGAATGGTGCAGACTCTGCAATTGACCCTGAACCTAAATAAATGTAACATATTGCGCATAGACAGAAAAAGAAATCCACTACTGTACAGCTACACTATTGATGACTAACAGCTGGAGACAGCGTCTGCCGTAAAATATCTATGTGTAACTATCCAGAACGACCTTAAGTGGAATGAGCATATAACAGATAGTGGGAAAAGCAGACATCAGACTCAGATTCATCGGAAGAATCTTAAGGAAGTGTAACTCATCCACGAAACAAGTGGCTTATAAGGCGCTTGTTCACCCGCTTCTTGAGTATTGTTCATCTATCTGGGACCCCTATCAGGCAGGACTGATAGAGGAGACAGAGAAGATCCAACAAAGAGCGGCGCGTTTCGTCACGGGATCGTTTAACTGGCGAGAGAGCGTTACGGAGATACTAAACAAACTCTACTGGCGGACGTTACAAGAGAGGCGTTGTGAATCACGGAGAGATTTACTATTGAAATTTCGGGACAGCACTTTTCAGAAGGAGTCAGACAACATATTATTTCCCCCCACATACATCTTCCATATTGACCAGGAGAAAATTCGAGAATTTTTTTTAACCTAATTATTATTTTTTTTTCTTCGTTGTATCTGCTCGGGGCGGACGTCGCAGGACACCCATTTCAGTTAGTCGTTGTTCCATCAACTCAGTTTTTTTATTACAGAGGGCAGCTAACCGTCTGACCGAACACGCTGACTTACCGTGCCGGCCGAAATTAGAACAAATACAGAGGCTTACCGACAATCATTCTTCCCACGCACTATTCTCGAGTGGAACAGGGTTGGAGGGATCGGGTAGTGGTACCGAAAGTACCATCCGCCGCACAGCTCAAATGGCTCTGAGCACTATGCGACTTAACTTCTGAGGTCATCAGTCGCCTAGAACTTAGAACTAATTAAACCTAACTAACCTAGGGACATCACACACATCCATTCCCGAGGCAGGATTCGAACCTGCGGCCGTAGCGGTCGCTCGGATCCAGACTGTAGCGCCTAGAACCGCACGGCCACTCCGGCCGGCGCCGCACAGCATTAGGTGGCTTGCGGAGTATGATGTAGATGTAGATTTAGCGCCTAGTGGTAGTTTCTTGTATGTTCTTCTGTGAAGAGGCGTAGACGTCCAACCATTTAGCGCCCAGTGGTCGTTTCACTGTCCTACTTCTTTTCCTAGATACTCACGACAGTAACTTTTGAACGTTCGACCAGCAACGAAATACTCGTTCACAGCCTGTGCGTCATTATAATCTTCCCTTCGTCAAAGTTGCTTATCTCAGTAGATTTCCCCATTAACAGCCCATATCTTCGCTAGGGTGATCCCCTGTCCGTGTCTGCTCCGCTTACATCTGTTGCCGCGTCACGTGCCCGCAACGCCACCGGGCGGATCAGTGTTGTTACGCTACACTCCACCTTGTTACATGCAACAATTCTGAGCCCTCTAGCGGCAGTGGGCTGCAGATTGGTAGAAGAATAAAGATGTAGAATGTTAATAGGTTTCTTTTATTTAAAAAGCTTTAAAAGTTTTCACATAAAAAGCTTGGATTCATTACTTTCCAGCAATCAGATTTCAAGGTCCCTCACTGCTTTCAAAAGCACACCAAAGCAAACTGCAAGACCGTCAGGCTACATACGTACCTTGTAGTCATTACAACATATAGGTACAAGTACACATTGTAGGTCGCCCCTAAACGACCTAAGAACGTCGACGTGAAAGTGCCACGCCAGCGACAGTTGACGGTCAAGCGTGGTATCACCCAACATCTCGTTACCAAAAATTCATCTCCGTGCCTTTTTCAGCTCAGGTCTCTGTCGCTGTCACATGTACAGCCACTGGATAGAACATTATGTCTCTCGACCTCATAACATCCGGACTACCAAAACGATAAAATTGTACAATGTTCCTGAAAGCATTAAACGCTCGCCGTATGAGGCTACGTCCAGAATTGTCAAACATGTTGGTTTTGGTGGTCCATTTATTATGGTGTGGGGAGGCATTATATTACACTAGCAAAGTAACCTCCAAAAAGTTGAACACGTACACTCAGCGGTTATTGTGACACTGTACTCTTTCCCCATGTGCGTCTTTTCAGGGCTGCATTAGAGCCTGAGTTCATTTTTATGGACGACAGTGCGCGACCGCATCGAACAGTGCAGGTGGATGTGCTCTAGGAACGAGAGGCTATTCGATGACAGACTGGCCTGTCCGTTCCCCCGACTTAAATCTCATCGAGCTCTTGTGGGGTGCGTTGGGAAGGCACATAGCAGCACGTCCAAATGCACCTAGCACCAGCCAGCAGTTGTCACCCCGCTGGTGGAGGAGTGCAACATCCTAGCACAAGAGCTCCTTGCAACCTTGTGGCCAGCACGGGAACACGTTGCAGAGTATGAATCGCCGTCCACGGTGATCATCCACCCTATTAAGGGGACCACACCCTGCGTATCTAACCCATGTTGACTTAGCGAGTATTTGACCTATTTCTAAAAATCTATTTCATGCAGGACCTTAATATTTTCACTGTATGTTACATGATGCTAATAGAGTGAACTGTACTAAAATCTACTTTATCCATTTTATAGTTTTTAAGAAATACTTTTTTAAAATTTATTAACAAAAAATATTAAGTTTTGTCTGCGGAAAATATTTTTTGTGAACTTCCTAATTGGGGAATATTAATGAATGTTGCACCAGAGGTGGCTTTTTATGTTATACAGAGTCTCTGAAAATTTCATTCATTTATCTATGATGGTTTCTGATGTATTGGGGCATACGTACTAAAAATTTTAGTTTGCGGGAAATTGACTTTAGACAAAAAACTTTTGATATTGGTTACTTACAGTTAATTAAAACTGTCCTGCTGCATATGATGGCCCTTCCTTGGCCTCTAGCAGATCTTCCTGCTTCTTTTTCACCTTTTTGGATGTTTGTCTTGCTTTCTTGGCCATATTAGATGCAGACCTGTCTACATCGGCTATCCTCATTTTATCGCAATGTTGCAGCCCAGTGATCATATTTTCACCAGGATTAATTCCCAGCTTTTTCAGTACCCAACACTTTCCAATATTACCACAATTGAATGTATGCATGCCTACAAATACAGTTTTAGGAAGGCGGTTCCAAATTATGCTGTTGAAAATTCATTTGGGTTCTGTGTCTGCCCACGCAGACATTTCCTTAGAACAGGTTTAATTGCTGTAATAACAGCAGCAGGAAGAGAATGTTGGTGAGAATAAGATTCTCCAGTTGCCTGAGCCCTATTGTAATTTGAACCACGAACTGCAAGCAGCTCTCCACCGTTGTCAGTCCTGTGCACATCTCTTCAGATGCATCTTCAGAAAGCTTTCTAAACTTGTTTCCTCTAAATTGTCGTCATCTTCAATAAACACAACAAAACACATGTAAACAAGCACTGCAAACGTAAGTATAACAACTGCTCGCAATCACACTTGAACAAAACTAACCGCGTGTTTGAAAGCGTGTTGTTTACAAACAACAGAAACAAAAGAATACCGACCGTTGCATTCGAAGTATAGCTATCACACTCGAGAGTAATAAAAAAATCCCTAACGCGCATTCTAGGGGATATGCAGAAAAGTGGGTGACAGAAAAGTGGGCGTGGCACATAAACACTCGTGGTAGGAAAATGCTCTTTAAATGCTCAAAAAAAATTTTTTTCAGCAAAATCCATTTCAGAACACTTTAATAAAACCTTAATCTAACGAAATATGATGAAAACCGAAAAAAGATTTTTTTTCTACCTGAACCACGGTGTGGTCCCCTTAAGAACCATGTCCCGCCTTTTGTAATGTCTGGGGGACCATCATGAATCGCGTGACTTCATTGTGGTAATTGTCCTTGAATAAAAGTGACATTTCTGTTCGTCACACTCAGTATTTCTTTGTTATCTCCTGTGCCATACCGTACCAGTTCTTTCTGTGTATGACGCAAGTTTCATCAAGCTATGTTACTTGACAATGACGATCATACGAATGTCACTTCCATCCTTATGTTTTGCACACCACTGTATAAGCCGGTTACAAAGGCCAGCAGATAGGCAACCTAAGAATATACTGGACCAGCTCACAGCATCCTGATCTTGCGACGAACAGTCGCCCACCGTATCGATGACACGGTGACAAGCACCACTGTGCGGAAGAGTTGTCCAGTATGAACCTAGTGGAGTGGTAAGACAGGTGCACACACACCCCTCTCCGGCGGTTTTTATCTTGACAGGTAGTTTCTTAGTTATTTGCGAATTTCGGTGTATGATATTTGCAACAACTCACTTTGATGCGGAATGTGTAATGATGATGACATCCCATACTCCGAGGAGCGTAGGGGACGATGCGGGAGACCCGCACCGCTGTACTAGGCAAGGTCCTAGTGGAGGTGGTTTGCCATTGCCTTCCTCCAACCGTAATGAGGATGAATGATGATGATGAAGACCACACAACAACACCCAGTCATCTCGAGGCAGGAAAAACCCCTCACCCAGCCGGGAATGGAACCCGTGACCCCGTGCGCAGGAAGCGAGAATGCTACCGCAACACCACGAGCTGCGGCCCGGAATGTGTAAGTAGGTTCACAAAACAAGTACATTTTGGCTTTGAAAATGAGGCTGCATGCAGACCATTTACGTAACAGGATTTTTACGTTAACCTTAAAAATAAAATTTAGTAAATGTAACCCAACCATGCATCGATAATTACCTATTCAGAATTTTTGCTATGAAGCAGTAGGCTGTACGAAGCAGAAACGATTTCATTTCTTTATGAAACTATCATCATCTGTCAGCACATTTTCAGATTGTGATTGATTCTTCCCAACTTTCATGAGGAGGTAATATATTGTGAGACTGTTGTGAGAATGCCAAGTTTTCTAAATAGTTGTGTACGTGAGATTCAAGGGTAGACACTAGGTGTTAGCCTTACACCACGTTTCCGTACAATGAATAGATTTTGTCTTTGTGTGGAAAATTAATCTATACGACATTAATGATCGGGACTATGGAAAATACGCTAAAATTCTGTTGCTTCAATCAACAAAGTTACCAAATTGTGCTGACCTCCGTCCTTTGAGAAAAACTGCAATGTACGATTACCATTCAAATACTGATCAGTATTCACAAAACATAATTTTGAACATGCAGTTTTACATATTTCCTTTAGTCTGTGCTCCATTATTACTGATAATGACATTTAATATCATGCATAGAATTAAATAAATTGTGTTTTTCAAAGTTAAGTGATAGGCGTTTGCCAAGACACAACAAGCATTTTCCATGTGTTGTTCCTTCGGTTGTTGGAACTCAGTAGGACTTGATTATGATGTTTGCATCAGCAACAAAGATTTATTTATATTCTGTTGGTGGCCTAGGGAAGGTCATTTTTACAGGGCGTAACGGATATAAGTGCACGTATTTTATATGTGGTGCCCTAATATGTACACACATCAATGCGTTGGTTGTTTTTACTCAGCGGCGAACACTCACTCTTCCGACAAACACGCAGCAAACTGATGTTTTCTGAGCAGTCGTACTGCACCACTAATAGGACTACACCTTTCAGTATAGACTAACCGTTCTGCGTCCGTGTGTCAATACTTCAACACCTGACATGCAGCCCAGGGGAAAAGGGAAAAACAAGCATTAATGGCGTGCTCTTGCCACATGTACGTAGAAGTACCTAAACGCACAGGAGTTGTAATGGTTATAATTATTAGACTGTTAACGACGTAAACACTGATACAATGTTGTTCAGTATACATTCCTCGCTCATCAATAGAAGTATCTGCACTTATATCCGTTACATTGAGTATATAAGAATAACAAGAGCCATCCCATCATTGAACCCTGAGAAATACCAGTAGTAATTTGTACTCACTCCGAAGAGAGATTATAATGAAAACTGTATTAGCTGTCTAATATGAGCCTTTGCTGTTGTTGTGGCCTTCAGTCCAGAGACTGGTTTGAGACGGCCGGCATGGCCGAGTGGTTCAAGGCGCTACAGTGTGGAACTGCGCGACCGCTACTGTCGCAGGTTCGAATCCTGCCTCGGGCATGGATGTGTGTGATGTCCTTAGGTTAGTTAGGTTTAAGTAGTTCTAAGTTCTAGGGGACCGATGACGTCAGAAGTTAAGTCCCATAGTGCCCAGAGCCATTTGAACCGTCTGACTGGTTTGATGAAGCTTTCCATGCTACTCTATCCTGTGCACGCCTCCTCATCTCCGAATAACTACATCCTTCTGAATCTATTTAGTTTATTCATCTCTTGGTCTCCCTCTACGATTTTTACCCTCCACGCTTCCCTCCAATACTAATTTGGTGATACCTTGATGCCTCAAACCGTGTCCTACCAACTGATCCCTCCTTCTAGTCAAGTTGTGCCACAAATTCCTCTTCTCTCCAACTCTATTCAGTACCTTCTCATTAGTTACGTGATCAACCCGTCTGACCTTCAGCATTCTTCTGTAGCACCACATTTCGAAAGCTTCTGTTCTCTTCGTGTCTAAACTATTTATCGTTCACGTTTCACTTCCATACACGGCTACACTCCATACAATTACTTTCAGATAGGACTTCCTGACACTTAAATCTATACTCGATGTTAACAAATTTCTCTTCTTCAGAAACGTTTTCCTTGCCTTAGCCAGTCTATATTTTATATCCTCCCTACTTCGAAAGTCATGAGTTATTTTGCTTCCCAAATAGCAAAACTCATCTACTACTTTAAGTTTCGCATTTCCTAATCTAATTCCCTCAACATCAACTGATTTAATTCGACTACATTCCATTATTCTCGTTTTGCTTTTGTTGATGCTCATCATATCCTTCTTTCAAGACACTGTCCATTCCGTTCAGCTGCTTTTCCAGATCCTTTGCTGTCTCTGACAGAATAACAATGTCGTCGGAAAACCTCAAAATTTTTGTTTCTTCTCCATGGGTTTTAATTCCTACTCCAAATTTTTCTTTTGTTTCCTTTTCTGCTTGCTCAATATACAGATTGAATAACATCGGGGATAGATTTCAACCCTGTCTCATGCCCTTCTCAACCACTGCTTCCCTTCTGTGCCCCTCGACTCTTATAACGGCCATCTGGTTTCTGAACAAATTGTAAATAGCCTTTCGCTCTCTGTATTTTACCCCTGCCACTTTTAGAATTTCAGAGAGAGTATTCCAGTCAACATTGTCGAAAGCTTTCTCTAAGTCTACAAATGCTAGAAAGGTAGGTTTCCCTTTGCTATCAGTCAGTTAAATATGAAGTGAAACACTTATTCATTGTGCCTTAAAGGCCGTAATATTTATGTTTCTGCAAAAGAGAGTTGTGACTGCGATCTCGAACGCCATAGACATATCACGAAAAAAAATGTTCATAAAGTTTGTCATTCAGATATATTATGCACAGTTGGTAAAATTGTAGATGTTAGTGTAGGCGACATTCTGGATCGAAGAAAGTTTACACTGAACAGTGTGAATAAATATCTGTCTCAATAACTTTGTTAAGGAGTGGTCTAAAAATGACGTACTATAATTTGTCTAGAATCAAATCCTATAAACATTAAATAAAGGCTTGCTACATGTTTGTTGTCATGGACCATGATGTTGTGAGCATAATATATCTTGCGTAGGTATTATGAGAGTGAGATAAGAGACATTATAGTGCCTATAGAGACATTATAGACAGTCATTTTCTCTTCGCTCAGCATGCGAAGAAAAAATCGATAACGCTAGTACAGTCTACCATCTGCCATGCACTGTCCAACAGCAGGTTTCTACGGATCGCTCCGCGCGGAGTGGCCGCGCGGTTTGAAGCGCCTTGTTAGGGATTGCGCGGCTCCTCCCGTCGGAAGTTCGAGTCCTCCCTCGGGCAAAGATGTGTGTGTTGATCTTAGCATAAGTTAGTTTAAGTAGTGTGTAAGTCTAGGGGATCAATTACCTCAGCAGTTTGGTCCCTTAGGGCACTCATAATCAGGAAATGATCAATGTGCTGTCATACGTGCTGTTGTCCATCTGGTGCAAAGACACGCTTTGTCATGCCTTCATGAAGTTTTCCTGTACTCTGTGGTTTTTGCAGTGTACTAGCAAATTCATTGGATCGACTAAACTGGCCGTTAAGCTGTTCACAACACTTTTTGTTTCAGCGTTAGGAGTAGCTGAAAGAGGATAATCATTGATCATGATAATCAGTGACTACTGTATAATGCTACCTCAACCATTAGTGACAATAACATTGTCCAGGAGAGTCTTACACTCCTAAGCACAGTTACGGGCATTTACAGAAGAGTAACGTGACGCAGTGGTTAACGTACTGGGTGAGAAGCAAATTCTCATTCAACCACCTTGATTTTTTTCTGTGATTACCCTATGTCAATTCAAGCGAAAATTGTCAGTTTGCTTCCCTTTCCTTTTCCGTATCGATCATCTTCCCTTGTGTGATAAGTGGCTGGGTGCACAGTGTGCACATGAACTGTCAGCTATTTTGGCAAACTACCATCGCGAGCGCTTTGTTATAGTCACGAGCAAGTAGTGTGTAAGCAGGGACGCGCTTTGGCTCTGAGTATTCTGGGACTTAACATCTAAGGTCATCAGTCCCCTAGAACTTAGAACTACTTAAACCTAACTAACCTAAGGACATCACACACATCCTTGCCCAAGGCAGGATTCGAACCTGCGACCTAGCGGTCGCGCGGTTCCAGACTGTAGCGCCTAGAACCGCTCGGCCACTCCGGCTGGCGACGCGCATTGTTGAATCGATGAAACACCCCTAAGGACACGAGCAAATACTACCAAAATTTTAGATGTGAACTAAATTCATATGATAAATTCAACTAGCAATAAATGAAATGTAACATTCGTAGCATTTATAGAGAAGTTGCGTGCGGTTTTTTTGTAAGTGCCTATAAATGGAGAAATGCAGAATTATTGCATGCTTTTTCCTCGACTAACACATTTTGTGGTATGTATAGTGATTAACTTTGGTTCACCTAGTCCAGCAGATTGTTTTCTGCTATTTGATGACAATGTAACCATGCCCGGAAAAAAGATTACGATGGGAAACAACTTTATTGATTTTATTTTCTTTTAATATGTATCAGCATCCTATTTTAATCTTATCCATAAGCTAATCACGATAAACTCTGTGATATATGAATGTGATGCTGATTGAGAATAAATGAGCGATAGTCGAATCAGTACAGCTTTCCTGGTGGAAATGTCCGCTGCATCTTTTAACTTTCAAAGCTGGCTTGTGGCATGACCAGATTGGAGACAACAGTTTGTCCTGGTGGTTTTAAAAGTTCGTTCTGGGATTGGTCAGTCAGACCATCGTATGAACTGTGGAGTTTTCCAGCGATCTATTGCTCGAATTTTTATTCGGTAAGCCGGTGGGGGAATGAATAACCGGCGCTGGCAGTTTTAACGTCCACCCGATTGGGCGAAGAGTTTGGCTCCGTGGGATCGTTTTTCATTACGACTGACTGGCGGCAACGCCCACTGAGGGAGGCTGCACCAGAGAACAGCGTCAGGTAAGTTTTAGAAACTTTTTGGCAATAGGAAGTCGCGGCCTCATAGTGTGGTGGGTAGCACGTGTTGCTCTCGAGCGCATTTGGGATAAACATTTTGGTTGAGAAGCCGGTTGGTCGTTCTTTTCGTAATGTAGATAATTTGTGTAGTCATTAAATTAAGTGATCAAGAGATTTACGTAGCTAAATGTCTCGTGCGTAAATAATTATCGGTTTTCAACTTAATTTTTCGAAGGGCGAATTATTTTTAATTAGCCACCGCCGTTAGGATTTCTCCAGAGTGCTCCACATACACTCCTGGAAATTGAAATAAGAACACCGTGAATTCATTGTCCCAGGAAGGGGAAACTTTATTGACACATTCCTGGGGTCAGATACATCACATGATCACACTGACAGAACCACAGGCACATAGGCACAGGCAACAGAGCATGCACAATGTCGGCACTAGTACAGTGTATATCCACCTTTCGCAGCAATGCAGGCTGCTATTCTCCCATGGAGACGATCGTAGAGATGCTGGATGTAGTCCTGTGGAACGGCTTGCCATGCCATTTCCACCTGGCGCCTCAGTTGGACCAGCGTTCGTGCTGGACGTGCAGACCGCGTGAGACGACGCTTCATCCAGTCCCAAACATGCTCAATGGGGGACAGATCCGGAGATCTTGCTGGCCAGGGTAGTTGACTTACACCTTCTAGAGCACGTTGGGTGGCACGGGATACATGCGGACGTGCATTGTCCTGTTGGAACAGCAAGTTCCCTTGCCGGTCTAGGAATGGTAGAACGATGGGTTCGATGACGGTTTGGATGTACCGTGCACTATTCAGTGTCCCCTCGACGATCACCAGTGGTGTACGGCCAGTGTAGGAGATCGCTCCCCACACCATGATGCCGGGTGTTGGCCCTGTGTGCCTCGGTCGTATGCAGTCCTGATTGTGGCGCTCACCTGCACGGCGCCAAACACGCATACGACCATCATTGGCACCAAGGCAGAAGCGACTCTCATCGCTGAAGACGACACGTCTCCATTCGTCCCTCCATTCACGCCTGTCGCGACACCACTGGAGGCGGGCTGCACGATGTTGGGGCGTGAGCGGAAGACGGCCTAACAGTGTGCGGGACCGTAGCCCAGCTTCATGGAGACGGTTGTGAATGGCCCTCGCCGATACCCCAGGAGCAACAGTGTCCCTAATTTGCTGGGAAGTGGCGGTGCGGTCCCCTACGGCACTGCGTAGGATCCTACGGTCTTGGCGTGCATCCGTGCGTCGCTGCGGTCCGGTCCCAGGTCGACGGGCACGTGCACCTTCCGCCGACCACTGGCGACAACATCGATGTACTGTGGAGACCTCACGCCCCACGTGTTGAGCAATTCGGCGGTACGTCCACCCGGCCTCCCGCATGCCCACTATACGCCCTCGCTCAAAGTCCGTCAACTGCACATACGGTTCACGTCCACGCTGTCGCGGCATGCTACCAGTGTTAAAGACTGCGATGGAGCTCCGTATGCCACGGCAAACTGGCTGACACTGACGGCGGCGGTGCACAAAAGCTGCGCAGCTAGCGCCATTCGACGGCCAACACCGCGGTTCCTGGTGTGTCCGCTGTGCCGTGCGTGTGATCGTTGCTTGTACAGCCCTCTCGCAGTGTCCGGAGCAAGTATGGTGGGTCTGACACACCGGTGTCAATGTGTTCTTTTTTCCATTTCCAGGAGTGTATTTTCTTGACCAGCATGAATTGTCACCAGCCAGGTTTGACGGCAGTGGTAGCAATTCGTAGGAATTATCGGTGCATTTATCTTCCAGTGTTTCCCTTCCACGGCTGTAGCGAGTGATTGGGTTTTTAATGTGTTCGCAAGAGGAACCGTGACCCATTTTTCATACAACACGAGCCCTTGCTGAGAATAATGTCCGTAGAATTTGTTACTAAATAAACCCCCGTAAGGAACTACAACATTGAGGTCATTTTTCCTTATTAAATGATTGTTAAACTCGAGGAGAGTACACCTTATGTTAATAAACGTCCTCTTTCATGGAATATGATTCGCTAGCCTACGTGATTTCCATCGTTCCTTTCCACTTCCTGTGATTAATGAGAGTAGCTACCTTGCTTGAGAAGTGTCTTATTAAATTACCAACGAAATTCATATACTGGTCAGTCGAACTGAAGTCATTTATTCAGATTCTGTTCATCGTTTTAGACAAACCATTGGGCAAGAGGAACCGTGTCCCATTTTTCATATGGCACGATCCTTTGCTGAGAATTATGTCCAAGCTGTGCTAAGAAGATGAAACACGACCACTGGTAAAAATGATTCCGATCTGTCGATACCTCGGCTACATCTTCACATTTAATTAATGGCATTAGGTTTGACAACAGGCCACTTTACTGGAACAGTTTTGTCTTGTAATAATGACCATGTTATATTTTTGTGTAACTCTGGAGCGTAAAAATGCATGAATGAATGACATAATACTGCCATGTGTGATACGGTTAATAATCAGCAATCTAGGATTTACAGATAACGGAGCAGCTTTCCAGCGCTAGACTTTTTGCTTCTTCACTAGCTTTTTTGTTGGGATGACCTGTCACACGTCACAAATGTACATGATATAATCGCCACAATACGTGTATCAGTGTCTGAACTAAATAGCTTGGTAGTTATAAATAAAATTTCCTTTATGTAAGCGTGTTGGGCATAGCCTCAATTCTCTTATTTAATGTCGCTAACGATAATGGCGTGGCGTATAGTCAATGCTATTCTGATACGTTCTTCATGCTAGTTCAAATTTTACGTGCAACGCCGGCCGAAGTGGCCGTGCGGTTAAAGGCGCTGCAGTCTGGAACCGCAAGACCGCTACGGTCGCAGGTTCGAATCCTGCCTCGGGCATGGATGTTTGTGATGTCCTTAGGTTAGTTAGGTTTAACTAGTTCTAAGTTCTAGGGGACTAATGACCTCAGCAGTTGAGTCCCATAGTGCTCAGAGCCATTTGAACCATTTTTACGTGCAACAGTACATCCTCTCCTACTGTTTGAGAGAAAAATACATTGCTCCTCTAGGATATTATCGTTTGCTATTACCTCTCCTCCTGCTTCTTCATCTCTGACCTCCAATATAAACATTTCTTAGTTTTTCAAAATACTGGTGAAAAATAATTTGTCGATATTGTCATTTCATTTTAGCTGCTATCACGAACGATTAACCTCGATGAGGTCCATATTTCGGCTGGGCAGGATTACGTCAATTTGAATACGGCAGACGAATAAACACAAAGAGCAAGACTTAACTTTCATTTCCACAAGTGGTCAAAAATATCATAGAAATTGCGAATGGATCGCCCGAAAGAGCCAATTTCTGTCTACATGAAGTGAACTTTAGAAAATGATATTGTCATCTATTTGTCTTGTATCACTCAAAATTCCTCCGTTATCTTCACGCAGGAACGTCAGTCATCGGACTAAGTCAAGCACGACAGAAACGATATTTTCTGTAAAAAAAAAAAAAAAAAAAAAAAAAAAAAAGCAGTACATTATTAATAGAATGCATTGTATTTAAAATAGCAATGTAGTCACCTATATGGCATTGTATCATAATTGGTTTCATTCAAATGCTTCAACAGGACGGTTTATAGTAGATTAAGTTTTTCTGGATTTAAAACTGTGACCAGATATCTGGCAGCATGTTAAACAGAAAAAGACAATTTCAGATAATAAAGAACAACTGCCATTCGAAACCCCAGAAAATATATTTGTATTGTCAAAAGCTTCACCGCATACGCGTTGAAATAGTAGAACGACATTTATAACGTCAAACCCTTGATAGCAAGTTCAATGTAGATATAGCTATTGTACATTGATTGAGTTGGTCACTGCGTTGCGTTTATGACAGTCGTGATGTAGTCACACAGTTTCCATCCTATCACGGATATGAGTGGAGTCTGCGAAGTGTTTCGTCCTCCAGCTGTAAGACTCCCTATTGACATTGTAAATACACGAACCGGAAGTACCAGCCTGCTGACATGAGTAGTCTGTAGTTTTCTTCAGATGCAAAACTCTCGCTTCACGCAATCGCGAAGAACTCCCATTAGGAATCAACGCTAAAATGAGCAGAATTTATGTACACTGTCTGAAGAAACTGATAAAGACCCGAAACTTTTACAGAATACAGATGAAACACCATCCTCATATTACACAACATTGGTTACGAGTAAGACCTTTTTTTGTTCCAAAAGAAGAAAACATTATTTTTTTTTTTTAAATCTTGGATGTGGTATCACTACACCTACCTTAGTCGTATCTGACTGGTCATCGTTTTATTAGCAAGAGACACTGGAAGTCTGATGTCTTTATTAGTCTTAGTTTTTGACGAAAGCGTACCACAGTATCAAAAAATGTAGTTTTCGGGAAAACTGTATTAAAGTTTTACATACAAGAAACTGATTTCCATTACCAAACAGAGACACTTTTAAAACATTCCTGTACTATACTGATGCTCGCCTTAACCCTCTGTGTCTTCTTTTCTTTGATCTTCTTGCTATCCTGGCCTCTTTGGTAGCATTTCATTTAGAAACGTCAGCGTAAGGGATATGGTCAATGTCGATTCTTTTCAGTCCCCTTTCAGTATTGATACCATCCTTTGTTGTAAAGAGCCGTAACACAACAGTCTCCTTTGACACACGAGTATTGAAACACATCATTAAATCACGAACACCAAACCTTCTTTATGAATAGGAACAGTTTTTGGCAGCCTTATCCAAATGACAGAATCCGAATTTTCAATCGGGTTTTTCAAGAACTCTCGTTTGCTAAGGTCTCTGGAAACGGGTTTGACGGAAAGTAGGATAGTTTATGGACTTGTATGTTTATGCTTGTAACAGGAAGCTGCAGATGGATTACTGAATTTGCACCAGCTGTCGGGTCCCCGTGGGCAGAGGTGGTGCTGTAGTTTCCCATCCGTTGAAATTTTATGAAAGAATATAAACCACATAGCTCTTCTCGTTGCTTCTGCATTGCTGCAGTTATTCCTAATTGCCGTAGCATAATAATTCTGGATCCTGTGTGTTTCAGTTATGTGACGCCCCCTTCACCATCTATTTTTTTTCCTTATTATCTTCAGAAGTCGTGATACCGTTATTTTCTGTACATGCACATACACTCGTTTATTCATTATGACTGTAGGCCCATATGGTTTCTATCACTTTCTCTTAAGCCTTACGGTCCCCATCGCCTCCTGATTGCATACACCTTTTTGAAAAACAGGAAGCACCTAGAAGCTTTCAACTCGAAGCACAGACACACGAGCTGACTTCACCTCCAATATTATTTTCATCCCTCTCTTCATAACCAGTAGTTTCGTTGTTTATACACTACTGCTCATTAAAATTGCTACACCAAGAAGAAATGCAGCTGATAAATGGGTACTCATTGGACAAATATATTATACTAGAACTGACATGTGATTACATTTTCACACAATTTGGGTGCATAATCCTGAGAAATCAGTACCCAGAACAACCATCTCTGGCCTTAATAACGGCCTTGATACGCCTGGGCATTGAGTCAGAGCTTGGATGGCGTGTACAGGTACAGCTGCCCATACAGCTTCAACACGATACCACAGTTCATCAGGATTAGTGACTGGCGTATTGTGACGAGCAGATGCTCGGCCACCATTGACCAGACGTTTTCAAATGGTGTGAGATCTGGAGAATGTGCTGGCCAGGGCAGCAGTCGAACATTTTCTGTATCCAGAAAGGCCCGTACACGAACTGCAACTCGCGGTCGTGCATTATCCTGTTGAAATGTTGGGTTTTGCAGGCATCCAATGAAGGGTAGAGCCACGGGTGGTAACACATCTGAAATGTAACGTTCACTATTCAAAGTGCCGTCAATGTGAACAAGAGGTGACCGAGGCGTGTAACCAATGGCACCCCATACCATCACGCCGGTTGATACGCCAGTATGGCGATGACGAATACACGCTTCCATTGTGCGTTCACTGCGATGTCGCCAAACACGGATGCGATCATCATGAAGCTGTGAACAGAACCTGGATTCATCCGAAAAAATGGACGTTTTGCCATTCGTGCACCCAGGTTCGTCGTTGAGTACACCCTCGCACACGCTCCTGTCTGTGATGCAGCGTCAAGGGTAACCGCAGCCACGGTCTCCGAGCTGATAGTCCACGCTGGTGCAAACGTCGTCGAATGTTCGTGCAGATGGTTGTTGCCTTGCAAACGTCCCCATCTGTTGACTCAGGGATCGAGACGTGGCTGCACGATCCGTTAAAGCCATGCGGATAAGATGCCTGTCATCTCGGCTGCTAGTGATACGATACCGTTGGGATCCAGCACGGCGTTCCGTATTACCTTCCTGAACCCACCGATTCCATATTCTGCTAACAGTCATCGGATCTCGACCAACGCGAGCAGCAATGTCGCGATACGATAAACCGCAATCGCGATAGGCTACAATCCGGCCTTTATCAAAGTCGGAAACGTGATGGTACGCATTTCTCCTCCCTACACGAGGCATCACAACAACGTTTTACCAGGCAACGCCTGTCAACTACTGTTTGTGTATGAGAAATCAGTTGGAAGCTTTCCTCATGTCAGCACGTTATAGGTGTCTCCACCGGCGCCAACCTTGTGTGAATGCTCTGAAACGCTAATCATTTGCTTATCACAGCATCTTCTTCCTGTCAGTTAAATTTCACGCCTGTAGCACATCTTCTTGGTGTAGCATTTTTAATGGCCAGTAGTGTATTTATACACTCCTGGAAATTGAAATAAGAACACCGTGAATTCATTGTCCCAGGAAGGGGAAACTTTATTGACACATTCCTGGGGTCAGATACATCACATGATCACACTGACAGAACCACAGGCACATAGACACAGGCAACAGAGCATGCACAATGTCGGCACTAGTACAGTGTATATCCACCTTTCGCAGCAATGCAGGCTGCTATTCTCCCATGGAGACGATCGTAGAGATGCTGGATGTAGTCCTGTGGAACGGCTTGCCATGCCATTTCCACCTGGCGCCTCAGTTGGACCAGCGTTCGTGCTGGACGTGCAGACCGCGTGAGACGACGCTTCATCCAGTCCCAAACATGCTCAATGGGGGACAGATCCAGAGATCTTGCTGGCCAGGGTAGTCGACTTACACCTTCTAGAGCACGTTGGGTGGCACGGGATACATGCGGACGTGCATTGTCCTGTTGGAACAGCAAGTTCCCTTGCCGGTCTAGGAATGGTAGAAAGATGGGTTCGATGACGGTTTGGATGTACCGTGCACTATTCAGTGTCCCCTCGACGATCACCAGTGGTGTACGGCCAGTGTAGGAGATCGCTCCCCACACCATGATGCCGGGTGTTGGCGCAGTGTGCCTCGGTCGTATGCAGTCCTGATTGTGGCGCTCACCTGCACGGCGCCAAACACGCATACGACCATCATTGGCACCAAGGCAGAAGCGACTCTCATCGCTGAAGACGACACGTCTCCATTCGTCCCTCCATTCACGCCTGTCACGACACCACTGGAGGCGGGCTGCACGATGTTGGGGCGTGTGCGGAAGACGGCCTAACGGTGTGCGGGACCGTAGCCCAGCTTCATGGAGACGGTTGCGAATGGTCCTCGCCGATACCCCAGGAGCAACAGTGTCCCTAATTTGCTGGGAAGTGGCGGTGCGGTCCCCTACGGCACTGCGTAGGGTCCTACGGTCTTGGCGTGCATCCGTGCGTCGCTGCGGTCCGGTCCCAGGTCGACGGGCCCGTGCACCTTCCGCCGACCACTGGCGACAACATCGATGTACTGTGGAGACCTCACGCCCCACGTGTTGAGCAATTCGGCGGTACGTCCACCCGGCCTCCCGCATGCCCACTATACGCCCTCGCTCAAAGTCCGTCAACTGCACATACGGTTCACGTCCACGCTGTCGCGGCATGCTACCAGTGTTAAAGACTGCGATGGAGCTCCGTATGCCACGACAAACTGGCTGACACTGACGGCGGCGGTGCACAAAAGCTGCGCAGCTAGCGCCATTCGACGGCCAACACCGTGGTTCCTGGTGTGTCCGCTGTGCCGTGCGTGTGATCATTGCTTGCACAGCCCTCTCGCAGTGTCCGGAGCAAGTATGGTGGGTCTGACACACCGGTGTCAATGTGTTCTTTTTTCCATTTCCAGGAGTGTATATTTATTTCCTTGAAACCTGGTCTTGTGCCCAAGCTTCTATATTCTACCCATTCTGTACTGTTCACAAAAGCACACTAGAACATTGCATTTCTATCAACACGAAACAAACAAAGATTGAAGACTTGGCAAACGACAGTCAATAGTGTAAGCAAGCTGATAAACATCGAATCAATTCCCTCTTACAACCGCAATATAAGTATGTGTGAAACACAAACATTTGCTGTGAAGTAGTCAGTGCTTGACAAGACAGAGCAAAAATGGGCATGGCACTTAGAGACCACGCGTCACGAAAAAATTAGTAACTCATGATCTAACCGAAAGTTTTGAATGAAAAAAATGGCATTTTGTAGCCCAATATTAGAGTATTAAAAAAGACTAAAAACAAATTTGAATTTTTAAATTCTGTTCGCGACTGCGTTCCCTTAGCTAGCAGCATTGCCTCTGTTGGCCCACCCGCAGCAGTGAGTGTGTCGTGAGTGTGTCGCGGCTTATCTTATCGACAGCTGCACTCCCGCAGGCCGTATGGCGCACCCTACGACACCAAGGCACCAATCAACCGCAATAGGTTGCACTTACTCCACAGCTGCAAACCTGATAAGAAAAGCTCTACCAGTGAACTTATCGCAGGAGACTGTTGAAAGAGGGACATATTCAGAGCCCGTACAAAGGGGTCTCACATGGGCTACAAGAATATTGCAATCTGTACTATTCCTTCATCACGTCAATCATCGAATTATCCACCTTCTACGGCACATGTTCATAATAACTAATTAAAATGGCAAAACAATAAAGTAAATTAAGAAGCTCCTTTTACTGCCATTTTTCTACAGTTGATGGATACCTCTGTAGCTGCTTGGTACAAAAATTTCATGACTGTCTCTGAAAACAAAGAATTAATCTTCTACAGCATTAATTTATTTTGTGTAGGATTCCGACTCAAGGCACCTTACACTCAACTCCAGATAAAAACATAATTGTAGTAATTAACACATCACTACTATAGGGAGAAAACATTTGCCTTGTGAGTATTGAGAATACACACAAAATGCATAATATCAATATCATTGCAAGTATGTACAACTTTAACAATCGTATTTTACATTTTAAACATCTTTTGAACAATTAGCTGACAAAACCAAAATTTGTCCAGGTATTCAGTTTACCAATTTTTTATTAGAAACGAAAACAAAAAATGAAATGTGTTTGTGGTGTAATATCCCTGACAGTTTCTCTACACTGGGCGCAGTTGCTTCCCGTGTCTATAACGCGATTTTGTAAACGTCTCTATGCCAACGTCTCTTCATAGCTCTATAGACGCTGATTGTTTTCGTCTACAGCCGCTTGTCTTTCGCAGTTTAAAGCTGCCAAACGCGCTGTCAGGTATCAGGGCTTCCTGAAACTGACTCGAATGGTGGAATGGCGTAGTGATGGAGAATAATTTGTATCAAAACTTCATAGTAAGATGTGGCACTTTTTCATGCAACTAAGTGTTTCTGACGTCGTATCTCTTGAACTATGTGTCGCTTCAATGATATAATTTTCTAGGTACGTTCAGCGGAATATGTGGACATTTTTTGCAAAATGTGTTCCGAATAGAGTTTCTAGCAAAGAAGTAATAAATACAACCGTCATACACAATGCGACAATTTTTCACGCATCTCATTGTTTATGACGCCATCTCTCCTGAACTATGATAGACAGGTGGTTCTTATCCCGGCAGCGATTGTTGCCTGGCAGTAAGGGATGTGTGTACCAGATTTGGTTGAAATCGGTCCAGCGCCTTAGGAGGAGATGTGGAACACACACACACACACACACACACACACACACACACACACACACACATACACGCTTATACAGGATGGTCCACTGATAGTGACAGGGCCGAATATCTCCCGAAATAAGCATCAAACGAAAAAACTACAAAGAACGAAACTCGTCTAGCTTGAAGCGGGAAATCAGATGGAGCTATGGTTGGCTCGCTAGATGGCGCTGCCATAGGTGAAACGGATATCAACTGCGTTTTTTAAAATAGAAACCCCCATTTTTATTACATATTCGTGTAGTACGTAAAGAAATATGAATGTTTTAGTTGGACCACTTTTTTCGCTTTGTGACAGATGGTGCTGTAATAGTCGCAAACGTACAAGTACGTGGTATCACGTAACATTCCGCCACTGCGGACGGTATTTGCTTCGTGATACAATACCCGTGTTAAAATGGACCATTTACCAATTGCGGAAAAGATTAATATTGTGTTGATGTATGGCTATTGTGATCAAAATGCCCAATGGGCGTGTGCTATGTATGCTACTCGGTGTACTGGACGACATAATCCAAGTGTCCAGACCGTTCGTCGGATAGTTACGTTATTTAAGGAAACAGGAAGTGTTCAGCCACATGTGAAACGTCAACCACGACCTGCAACAAATGATGATGCCCAAGTAGGTGTTTTAGCTGCTGTTGCCGTTAATCCGCACATCAGTAACAGACAAATTGCGCAAGAATCGGCAATCTCAAAACCTCCTGTGTTGAGAATGCTACATGAACATCGATTGCACCCGTACCATATTTCTATGCACCAGGAATTGCATGGCGACGACTTTGAACGTCGTGTACAGTTCTGCCACTGGGCACAAGAGAAATTACGGGACGATGACAGATTTTTTGCACGCGTTCTATTTAGCGACGAAGCGTCATTCACCAACAGGCATAATACGCACTATTGGGCAACGGAAAATCCACGATGGCTGCGACAAGTGGAACATCAGCGACCTTGGCGGGTTAATGTATGGTGCGGCAATATGGGAGGAAGGATAATTGGCCCCCATTTTATCGATGGCAATCTAAATGGTGCAATGTGTGCTGATTTCCCACGAAATGTTCTACCGATGTTATTACGTTTCACTGCATGACAGAATGGCGATGTACTTCCAACATGATGGATGTCCGGCATATAGCGCGCGTGCTGTTGAAGCGGTATTGAATAGCATATTTCATGACAGGTAGATTGGTCGTCGAAGCACCATACCATGGCCTGCACGTTCACCGGATCTGACGTCTGTGGGGAAAGTTGAAGGACATTTGCTATCGTGATCCACCGACAACGCCTGACAGCATGCGTCAGCGCATTGTCAATGCATGTGCGAACATTGCGGACGGCGAACTACTCGCTGTTGAGAGGAATGTCGTTACACGTATTGCCAAATGCATTGAGGTTGACGGACATCATTATGAACATTTATTGCATTAATGTGGTATTTACAGGTAATCACGCTGTAACAGCATGCGTTCTCAGAAATGATAAGTTCACAAAGGTACATGTATCACTTTGGAACAACCAAAATAAAATGCTCAAACGTACCTACGTTCTGTATTTTAATTTAAAAACCTACCTGTTATCAACTGTTCGTCTAAAATTGTTAGCCATATGTTTGTGACTATTACAGCGCCATCTATCACAAAGCGAAAAAAGTGGTCCAACTAAAACATCCATATTTCTTTACGTACTACACGAATATGTAATAAAAAATGGGGGTTCCTACTTAAAAAAACGCAGTTGATATCCGTTTGACGTATGGCAGCGCCATCTATCGGGACAACCATATTGCCATGTGGTTTCCTTCTTCAAGCTAGACAAGTTTCGTTCTTTGTAGTTTTTTCGTTTGGCGCTTATTTCGTGAGATATTTGGCCCGGTCACGATCAATGGACCACCCTGTATACAAGTCGTAAGACGTTGTGTATATAATATGTTTGCATACAGTACGTCTCATCATAGTGATAACAACATTATGTACAACGTCTTACGACGTGTGTACATACACGATTGTACACTGAAGTGACAGAAGCCATGGGATACCTCTTAATATCGTATCGGATATCCTTTTGCCCGGCGTAGTACAGCAACTCGACGAGGCATGGACTCAACAAGTCTTTGGAAGCTCCCTGCAGAAATACCGAGCCCTGCTGTCTCTGTAGCCGTCTATAATTGCGAAAATGTTGTCGGTGGAGGCTTTTGTGCACGCACTGACCTCTCGATTATGTCCGATAAATGTTCGATGGGATTCAAGTCGGGCGATCTGAGTGGCCACACTATTAGCTCGAATTTTCCAAAATATTCTTTAACCAGTCACGAACAACTGTGGCCAGGTGACATGGAGCACTGCCACCCGTAAAAATTCCATCGTTGTCTGGGAAGATGAAGTCCATGGATCAATGCAAATGTTCTCCAGGTAGCCGAATATAACCATTTCCAGTCAATGATCGTTTCAATTGGACCTGAGTATCCACTTCATTCCATCTAAACACATCCCGCACCTTTATGGAGTCGCCACCAACATGAACAGTGCCTTATTGATAGTTTTGGTCCATAGCTTCGTGCCGTCTGCGCCACACTCGTAATATTGTAATTCTGTCAGAGATGGCAAAGGACTTGGATGGTCAGTTGAACAAAATCGATAGTATGTTGAAAAGAGATTATAAGACGAACATCAAGGAACGTAAAACAAGCGAAATGGAATGTAGTCGAATTAAATTAGGGGGGGGGGGGGGGGGGTGTTGAGGGTATCAAATTAGGAAAAGAGACACTAATACTAGCAGAAGGGTTTTGGTATTTGTGAAGCAAAATAACAAGAAAGCAGAAGTAAAGAGTATATAAAATCAAAATGGCATTACCAAGAAAAGCTTTACTGAGAAAATAATCCATTACGTCGGATTTAAGTTTATTTGTTAGAAAGTCTTTTCTGAAATCATTCGTCCGGTATGCAGCCTTATATGCAAGTGAAACGTGAATGACGAACAGTACAGACAAAAAGAGAAGTTTTTAAAATGTGGTGGTATAGAAGAATGCTGAAGACTGGATGGAAGAACAGGTAACTAATGAAGATGTACTGAATCGAACTGGGAAGTATAACAGTACAACGCGACAGAACAAATCTTAAAGGCACCAAGGAGTTGTCAGTTTCGTAACGGATGGAGGGAGACCAAGGGTTCACTTCAGTAAACAGGGTCAAGTGGATGTAGGTTACACTAGTTAACGCACAGAAGAAGAGTCTTGGACCTGATAGTCTAGAGTGGAGAGCTACATTAAACAAGCGTCGGAATTAGGCGACACCAAAACATATGTGGATACTTCACGAATTTGTATATTGATCGACTAAGGTGGTTTACTGCAAAAGCTCTCAGTTATAGAATTAATCACTTCTGGAACTCAATTAATTTTTGCATCATTATGACGTCTTATATTTCTCAAGAACTGTAGAGCATTTAATATTATTTGCAAACCTTATTCTGGACATTCAAGAGTTTGTTCTCAGCCCATTCAGAGTCTGTCACATATGGATCGTTCAGTTTCGTCTTACCAACGAGATACCGTGGCTCTCAGTTCTTTCTGGAAGCATTCCTTTGCTGTCTGTCAAAATTCAAGATGGGGTTTGTAATTACCTCTTCGATTCTGCATATTCAATGACTTGAGCCCAGACTGTAAAAGCTCTCAGTTATAGAATTAATCACTTCTGGAACTCAATTAATTTTTGCATCATTATGACTTCTTATATTTCTCAAGAACTGTAGAGCATTTAATATTATTTGCAAACCTTATTCTGGACATTCAAGAGTTTGTTCTCAGCCCATTCAGAGTCTGTCACATATGGATTGTTCAGTTTCGTCCTACCAACGAGAAACCGTTGCTCTCAGTTCTTTCTGGAAGCATTCCTTTGCTGTCTGTCAAAATTCAAGATAGGGTTTGTAATTACCTCTTCGATTCTGTATATTCAATGACTTGAGCCCAGACCGGACGTTTGTCATTATTTTCAAGTGAGATGCATTAGAGGGCATATTCACATAGTGAGATTTAAAGCTTTAACTTAGCTGATTATTGCTCATTGTTAGCTTCGTTGTCTTCTTTAGGAGCATGACAATGTCCGCAGGCTGGGCTACTACGTAGCAAATTAACTGATATCAGGACTGTGAAAATCTGGTAAATGAGAAGTTGCGAAATGAAGCGAAGTATCTGAATTTTAATACGTTTCTATTCCGTAATTCTTCACACATTATAATGACACAATTTGATTTAATAACTCTAACAAGACCTGCAACCTCACAAAATGACATGACCACCATTCACAACCACTTCTTGACAAATCCGTACCGGATGGAGAAGTGCGAAGGTACTACGCAAAACAAAGAGTTTACACCTCTGTCAGGGACAATCCCTGATACATATTGAGAAAAAGTTATTAGAAATGGATTTACAAAATTTTATGTTAAAAAGTCAATATTAATCTGAAGACATGGAATATAGTTGTTTAAGTGTGAAATAATTAGTTTTAGTTGACAAAGCATTTACAAAGGACCTTTCTTCTTGTAAACAAATATATCAATATCATATTTTTCACAATGTGTCTTTTTTCTGTTCTTACGCTCTTAGTACACTGTTGCATGTATACTGTTACGTTTTCTAAACTGACACACGACCTAATTATCATTCATGTATTTAAAATAGGATACCCCATAAAGTCGTAATATGAGTAGTGCGCTTGAGTATGCATGCAAGTACGATTTATTGCAATGAATGCTAATCCCTTTAGTCCAGTTCTGTCTTTTCCCACTCTGGAGTCTTTCTTTCTGCCAGAAAGTTAGGAGAGTTGGCATGCGACATATCTGCAAAGGGTTGCGATAACTTGTCGTAAATATGTTTATTTCAGAGGCCCAAACAAAGGGGAGGGGGGGGGGGAGGTGGAGGGGAGTCCTGCCTAGACTTGGTGACCGTAAAACTCTCATGTGTGTACATGTTGTTCCCCTCATTGGCCATGATGGAAATTCCGCTCTTGGTAAGAGAGAACTCCAAACTTCTTCCTCACTTTTAGAGAAAATTTACACCATTGGTTCATGAAGTCGAAATTTGTAAGGGAAGGGATTTTAGTAGCATATTTCTGAATTTTTCGTAGATCGACGCACGCAGTCTCTATCGTAATTGGCTAGAGAGATTCCAACGCTGGGACAACCAGCACATTATCCGTATTTGGAAGCAATGAACACTTCTGCTTCGGGAGCCCAGCAGTGAACTCTCTTACTTAGGGAGCTCAGCAGAAAGCTTCTTCTCTGGGACCCTTGCCTCTGCCTTGCAGAGTGTGGACTCTGTCGCAAGACGGACACAAATACTGTAACTATACTCACAGTCCGCATCCACCGCTTTAATCAGGCGCTACGACAGAACTACATATATGGGTATGGCAAGAATGAGCAGCAATTGCGCGCGTCGTGACAAGGGGACGCGCACTAGCTTGTTTCGAGACTGCTTTGGCCTGCTGAAGTCACACTGGTAGCTCACTTGCCCCACCATGCACTTAGGCGAAGGAGCTGGTAATTGCTGGTTTTGGGTGTGCTATTTTCGGTCTGGTTTTCAGTTCTGTAGATTACTTGCATTCCCAAGCATTGGTACTTACGTCGTCACTTTCAATCACTTTATTCCCAATCCAATTTCCATCCAATCGTGGCTAGATCTTAACAAGTCCTTTTGTCGATCTCACTGAATCATTGTGCATTCAATGTTGATTGTAAATTCAATCCGTGTTTATTAATGAACCTTTGCGTTTCTGTAATAAATTTAACTTTTGTGTGACCATTAGTTTCACTCCGTAGTTTGGCGAAACCCTTCTTTAACATATCTGTGTGAACTATGGACCCGTGTTGCTGTGTTTGACAGGGCCATCCCGACTTTTTCGTTGATTTATTTCACATGGTTAGACGTGAGGGGCGATCTGTTTACTCATTCGAGTCACCGGTTATAGGTCTTACTGGCATCATAGAGGTATGGTGAGAACCCAGCCCTTGTCTCACAATACTAAGGCCTCCCTACACAGTCTCCCATTCTTTCATAGCTCAAATTTCAACGCACTTCCTCCCCCAGAAAACGAGATCTGCCTTGACCCTCATCCATGCAGTTATTACCTGACCTACTCCTTCGTGCTACTGCCCATATCAGGATTTCCCTTACTATACCTAAACTTCTCTTCCCTGTTCATACTTATGGTGCAGAACCTATCCTATTTACACCTACCCGAAATCCTAGGCCTCTGTTTTCACCAAACTGCCATGTTACAGTCACCTGCTCCACTGCAACTACTTCCACTCACTAACAACATTCTTAACGCAGAAAAGGGTGGGTCTACTGATTTGTGACGTCAGTTCACGAACTTCGATAGAATGTTGTTCAGTTAACACCAGACAGAAAACCGATATGCGTTTGTGTGAGAAGCACTGTACAGGAATGTGTGCAGTATTCAGAAGGTTTCACTTTCAATAGGCTTCCAGCAGAACAGAAAAAAATTGGCTTATAAATCCAACTGGCACTTTTCTCACACGACAACCTGAAAGCTATTGATTGAGGGAATCAGGTAGATGCAGTATTTCTCGATTTCCGTAAACCATTTGACTCAGTACCACATCTACGCTTATTGTGAGAAGTACAATCATATGGGGTATTAGACGATATATGTGATTAGATTGAGAATTTCTTGGTAGGGAGGACACAGCATGTTATCTTGGATGGAGAGTCATCGACAGATGTAGAAATGACTTCGGGTGTGCCCCAGGGAAGTGTTTCGGGTCCCTTGCTGTTCATATTGTACAGTAATGTTCTTGCAGACAATATTCATAGTAACTTCAGATTTTTCGCAGATGATGCAGTTATCTGCAACGAAACACAGTCTGATCGAGGCTGTACAAATATTCAGTCAGAGTTTGGTAAGATTTCAAAGAGGTGCAATGATTGGCAGCTTTCTTTAAATGTTTAAAAGTGTAAAATTGTGCACTTCACACAACAACAAAAAAACATAGTACCTTACGAACATAAAGATTTCCCCTACTATACCGAAAATTTCCTATATTTCCCTGTTCGTACTTATAGAGCAGCATTTATCCTATTTACACCTGCCCCAATCCTACGCCTCTGTTCCACCAAACCTGTCATGCTACAATTGGAATCTGTAAACTCATACAAATGCTTTGATGCAATACATACCTGCGACATGAAGTAGGACGACCCAAAGGTTCAGTCGGGGTGGGTGAAGCAAGTGGCAGACTTCGGTTTATTGGTAGACTACTTGGGAAATGTAAGCAGTCTGCAAAGGAGATTGCTTACAAATCACTCGTGCGACCCATCCTAGAATGTTGCTCAAGTGTGTGAGACCCATATCAAATAGGCTTGACCAGGTATATTGAACATGTACAGAGAAGGGCAGCACGAATGGTCGTAGGTTTGTTTGACCAGTGGGAGAGACTCACTGAGGTGTTGAAAGAACTGAACTAGCAGACTCTTGGAAAAAGACGGAAGCTAACCCGAGAAAGAGCCGGCTTTAAATGATATATATCGTTACCATAGGGATTGTTGGGATAAGATTAGATTAATTGTAGCACAGAGACATTTAAACAATGATTTCTCCCATGCTCCATATGTGAATGGAACAGGAAAAAGCGCTAAGGACGGGTACAATGGAACATACCCTCTGTCATGCACTTCATAGTGGTTCGCAGTGTATAGATGTAAATGTAGGTATAGATGCAGACTCCCTCACAGTTTTTTGTGTTTTATTAATTCCTTTGTTAGTAAATTTTCAGAAATTTGTAAACTATGTACTGATCCGTTTCCTGAACAAGATGTCTTGTCTCGCATGGTTCTAAGTCGATAAATAAATAAAATAAAAAGAAACACGGTACACTACAATAAAATAACGACACAGTCTGTTTCAAAATGGTCTTTACAACATCTTCAACTTTTTTGGTCCTGTCTTCCTCAGTTGCGTGTAATATTACGGTATGTCGATAACTTTTACTTTATGGACCGTCTGACAGCAACTGAATAAAACATAATTTTAGTGCGATACACGTTTCGCCTTTATTTTCTTCAAGGTATCTTCAGTAGCCTGGAATATGTACATATGTTTGCTATTTAATTTACATTTTGGTCACAGTACCTATAGGTTACAAACAGTTCTGGTGGGTGGTATTTCCTAATAAGTAGTAATATTTTGAACTGTACTTACAGGTTGCATGGACGATTTCCTACGTATTACGTTCCTGTTGCATTATTGGTGTTGTTCTTCTTCTAAATGCCAATTTGCGTTTTTTTTCCACATTTCACAGCACTATGAACTTGACACTTGTTTCGATGCAATGTCTTGGTTTGTGCTGCCGACTGTCAGATGTTATTGCCAAAGATCGAATGTAACTGCCGAACTTTCGAGTGCATTAATGAGGTAACTGTGATATATTTGTGTATGCACTTGTGTGTGTGTGTGTGTGTGTGTGTGTGTGTGTGTGTGTGGGTGTGGGTGTGTTTTGGTGTGATATATATATTTTTAATAACCTATAGGTACAGTGGCCAAAGTGTAAATTAAACAGCAAACATATGTACATATTGCAGGCCACTGAAGATGCCCTACAGAAAATAAAGGCGAAACGCGTATGGCACTAAAATTGTGTTTTATTCAGTTGCTGTCAGACGGTTCATAAAGTAAAAATTATCAATATACCGTGGTCCTTACAAATTTGTTCAAGTAAGTTTCAGAAATGGGGATAGGTAGAAAGTGTGATTTGCGGCTTATGTTTATACACACCTTACGTGTTAGTATACGCTTAACAGAGTTCAATGTATGGTCCATCTGTAGCACGCAGGATATCTAAGCGATAACCCAGTTCGTCCCACGTCCGACGTAACATGTTCTCCTTAACATGTGCAGTACCTGCTCTGGTGCGAAATCCCAGTTCCTGCCTGTCCCACACTGGAGCCTGACAACAGCATTCTTCACAAAGCCCCTAAGAAAATATCTGATGAGGTAGTTCCGGAGACGTTGAGGGCTACAAAATTAACTCTCCTCTCTCAATCCAGCGACTTCAAAATGTGTCGTCTAAAGCCCTCCTAACAATCGAGGCCTACAGCATAATCTCACGTTGCAGTTCTTCGACCTGTGGAAATGCAAACTGTTCAAACATGTCCAGATAAACAGTCTATGTTACTGAAGCCTCTACAAAGAAAAACAGTCCAACCACACAGTCATGAAGCAGACCACACCACACATTTACCTTTGAACTGTCGACACTATTGAGGGATTCTCAGAGACACAAATACTCACATTATATTGATTTACCTTTCTGGACACATGGGAGCAAGCTTTGTCCGTGAAAATCATCTTGTTCATACTGCGTCTCCGTCGATGTGATGTGACTCAAAATCTCAGTTGCAAATCCTTTGCGTTTTGCCCCGTCATCAGGTTGAAACGCTTGCAGCAGCTGCACCTCATATGCTTCAGTGCCTCGTTTAGCAACCTGTGCACTGTGGAACGTATTAGTTGCAACTAGCTAGTTGCTTGATAGATTGATCTGGTTGAGCTCCGGATAAATGCCTGCTACACCCGTTCCGCATCTGCCTCATGCTCGAAAGCCCAGAATTCGTTTTTTTCACGACATTTCCGGAGTCCTTCACATCTGTCTGATGGCCGGATATGATGACGATGTGCTTCTGTAACGTATCCATAAGATCCTCTTGACCTGACTACCAGATTTGCTTTCTGTCAGCCATTCCACACACTGTGTCTCTGCTGGGGGTGAGGGGGGTGCCCATTTTCGTTAGTACCAAACTTGGAAAAAGTTTAGGTATGAGTGAACACAATGCCGCAAATCGCATCTTTCTACCTATCCCAATTTGTAAAATGTGGGTAATCAAAGTTGTGAAGATCATTTTGGAAAACCCTGTACTTTCCCTCTCCCAACTTAGTCCCACACATGAGTCCCATTTTGGTACCATCAAGTGCCATTTTTTTCCCTTCATCATCCTCGCTTTAATTTTCAGAAATACTGCTTCAGGAGATTACAGATAACTTTTAGTTTCATCACTGTACAACTATCTGTTTAAAAATTTAGTATATATGAAAATATATATTGTTTCCAGATGAAACAGAAAACATTTGAGATACTATACAACATCAAAAGTAATGGGACAAACGTCTAACACCAAGCCACCTAAACTGGGGAATGTTTCTTTACAGCAGTTTCAAAACGTGTTGTCTCTGAAATTCCTATGGAATCATACACTGTCCAGTCACATTAATGTGATCACCGCCTATGTCCGATATCAATGTGCAATAACCACTTACAAATGCCAGGTGGCAGCACTAGCAATGGAGGATATATAAAACGGGTAGGGGGGACACGGTACAGTGGTTGTCGTAATGTGGATAAATAATAAATGTGTGTGAAATCTTATGGGACTTAACTGCTAAGGTCATCAGTCCCTAAGCTTACACACTACTTAACCTAAATTATCCTAAGGATAAACACAGACACCCATGCCCGACGGAGGACTCGAATCTCCGCCGGGACCAGCCGCACGGTCTATGACTGCAGCGCCCCTGACCGCTCGGCTAATAGCGCGCGGCTGGAATGTGGAAATGGAGTGTTTTATCTGAAGTCCAAAAGGGCGTGAACATTGACTTTCAGGCCAAGGGTGGAAGCATTTCCAAAACGGTTACGTCTGTAAAGTGTTCACGTGTCGACATGGTTAAAGTATACCGTGCATGGCAAAATGGCGATATCTGAAACTGACGCTGGAGCAATTGTGATGGGCCATGGGCCATAGATGACAGAAGTGAACTGCGGCTGTGTAGGTTGGTTGCATTGTTTGCGGGAGGAGACCAGACAGCGAGGTCATCGGTCTCATCGGATTAGGGAAGGACGGGAAGGAAGTCGGCCGTGCCCTTTTAAAGGAACCATCCCTGCATTTGCCTGGAGCGATTTAGGGAAATCACGGAAAACCCAAATCAGGATGGCCAGACGCGGGATTGAACCGTCGTCCTCCCGAATGCGAGTCCAGTGTGCTAGCCAGGCTGTGTAGGTGTACGGACGAATATGCATAAAACTGTTGAGCAACTGACCTCCCAGATGAGTCGAGGGGCCACCAACACTATCACCTCAACGACCGTTCACCGAGCGTTGCACCATATTGGCCTCCGCAGCAGGCACCCGTGCTGACTGCTGTCGCCGGCCGTTGTGGCCGAGCGGTTCTAGGCGCTTCGGTCCGGAACCGCGCTGCTGCTACGGTCGCAGGTTCGAATCCTGCATCGGTCATGTCCTTAAGTTAGTTAGGTTTAAGTAGTTCTAAGTCTAGGGGACTGATGACCTCAGATGTTAAGTCCCATAGTGCTCAGGGCCATTTGAACCATTTTTGACTGCTGTCCATCGGCGACAGCCTGCAATTTACACACGATTATAGCAACTGGACGTCTGCTGTGTGGCTGCAGGCGGCCTTTTTCAGATGAATCATGTTTCATGATCCATTAGACCAATGGCTTTTAGCATATACGGCGAGAAACATCTGAAGGCAAACATCCTTCATGCTTTATGGTCTTTCGAACGTTTTCATGGCATTCCTTGGGTGGCCTCGTCATTCTGGAAGATACAATGGATCAACACGAATATACACTATCCTTGGAGACCATGTCCAACCCTACATGCAGTTTGTTCTTCCTCCATATGATGACATCTACCAGCAGGAAAATGCAATTTTTTACACAGCTTGTAGTCTATGAATATGCTCGGAAGAGCACGAGAATAAGTTTACGTACTCTGATGGCCACCAGACTACCCGTATTTAAACCGAATCGAGAATCTGTGTGACCACCTCGAATGGGGTGTTCTCGCCATGGATCTCCCACCGAGAAACCTAGCGCAGCTGACCACGGCATTGGAGTCTGCATAGCTCTAGATCACTGTCAGTGTGTTTCAGAACCTCATTTAATCTCTTTCTGCACGTCTCAAAGCACTCCGCGCTGCGAAAGCCGTTTATTCAAGCTTTTGACAGGTGGTCACATTAATGTGACTGGACGGTAGAAGGACTTAGTTGGCAAGACACATGCAGTGAGTGAAAGTAGTATAGCATGCTGCCACCTGGTGCACAATTCAAGTTTTTACCATTAGTCGGCCCAGCTGGCAGTAGTGGGAAATTAAAAAATCCAAGATGACAAGCCAATCTACCCTTACCTATGACATCATCGTCATCACGTGATATGCCATTCGCCCCTTACCTATGATATCATTCACAGTCCAAGAAGTCACACCCCATTTCCTGGAATGACGGTGATCATTAAAATGGAACATACAACTACATCCATGCACTTTACAGGCCACTGAAACGGCCAGTCGCATTGTATCCTAGAGCAACCATCTTGGCCGTGCTCAAGAGTAACCGAACTATCTGAATTTTTTGCGTCATGTTGAAAAGTATTTATCCATAAAATTACCTAATGGGTATATCTTGGAGTACTTCCATATCTAAATTACGTCACACCATTAACTTACATGTAAACTAAGATTTGGAAACACTGAAGTTCGATTATTGTACCAATCTCGGGGCAGGACACAGCGGACTCTCAAACTGAATATTTTCCACATCTTAATTGTTCTATAATGCTCGTCAAGTGTAACAATGTTGTTCCCTCATCTAAAAGTCTACAAAATACGCCAACAACCCAAAAAATGCAATGTTTATGTCAGGTGTCTCAATGTTATTTCCACACACACACACACACACACACACACACACACACACACACACGCACACGCATCCATCAAAATTTCTTCCTAATACCTGATTATGAAATCTCAAACTAAGTGACCAGCTACCATTTTCATGCCTAAATAATTATAAAACACATATAGCTAAAAAAAAAATAAAAAAAAATAAAAAAAAACTTGCTAAAGAGACAACAATTCATGTTAGGCTTAAACGAGGCGATGTAGCAAAACTAACCTAACCAAATTTATAACTGTAGAACATGTTGGCTAAAATGCTAAGCGAAGCAGGCAAGCACACAAACAAATAGGCAGTCCGAATTACTGCCAGCTACTGAATGTACTTATTGGCAATACGTGGCGTAAGACAGAATGAACCGCAAATTAAATATTTCCACATCTGAACAGTTCTAAGATGTTTATCAAGTGTTGCAATAATATCTCTATATCTAAAATATAAAAAGGGTGTTATCACTTCAATCTGAGGCTATGTTACTGGTGCTTCGTGGTACGAACTGTCATTACCTGATATTTTTACAAGTTTTTCAGCAGTGTTTCACTGTAGCAAGCAGCATTTTAGGGAGAAGTAGGTAACACATCATATTCTATGCTAGAAAAATATTATTGATTACACTAATTCGCACTTACAGCTTTTTATTACAAATGACTCAGGCCAACTCAGGCTGTAATATTTACCAATTGGAACTACAATGCCACGGCTGTCTAAAACGTTTACAGAATGTATTTCACGTAATTAGCTACTAAATAATACCAAAAATCTAATTGAAATGCTCCAAAATACGACCTGTAAGAACACACACAACATTGGCATTGTTCAGTTTATGAAACTGTAAAAAGTGGCTCTACATGTTATAGCAAAACTGTAATAACTCACATATGTTACAGTATTTGTAACTGTTGTCCAGTGTAACTGTTGACCAGTATAACCATTTTCCAGTATTTTTTTCTAGAGTAACCATTTTCTAGTGTAACGGTTTTCTGGTGCAACTATTTTCCAGTGTTACTGTTTTCCAGTAAAGCCATTTTTCAGTGTAATCATTATCCAGCGTAATCATTATCCAGTGTAACTGTTTTACACATTATTGGGTGGGACAATAATAGATAGTTGACACAGTGACTGTCATTACATCACACATGCACTTGCCTTGACTCGACAAAGTGTAAACCTTCTCCAGTTAAGCTGTTTTCCAACATAAATATTTTCTAATGCAACTGTTTTCCAGTGTAACTATATAAGATAGTAATGACAGTTAGTTGACATGGTAACTGTCATTACTATGAAAGTGCATTTCACTCGACTCGATGAAACTTGATATATTTGGAGACTGCAGTTGGTGCATGTGCAGACATCAGCAGGTCTAATCATTATGTCGACAAAGCAAGTTGGGATATGTTCTGACATACTGTAAAGAGTTGCTCCTCCTTGCTACAGCAAGACTATTATAAATAGGCCCATGCTATAGTATTTTCTAGAATAACCATTTTCCAATGCAACCATTTTCCAGTGTAACCATTTTCTAATGTAACTGTTCCCCAGTGTAAGCACTTTCCAGTGTAACCATTTTCCAGCGTGGCCGTGTGCCAGTGTAAACATTTTACGTAAAGTTGGGTGGGGCAATGTTGGTTAGTTGACATACTGACTGTCATTATCCTGCACATGCATTTATTTTGCGGCAAAATATGATGTAGTGGTCAATAAAAAAAATGGGAGAAGAGAGACCGTGAAAAAGGGAAAGAATGAAAGAAATGCAGATCGGACTTTGTATTACGGAAAAGCTATCGGACTTCGTTATTCGAAAAAACTATTGTTGGGGTGGTCCTTGTGGCGTTTTTGAGCAAAAGTTAAACCAATTTTCACTACAAAAGTTATTGAAAAGAAACAGAGAATAACAGAATGTAACTGACAGGGGGAAGTGGCGTAGACGAGAGATCATCCTTTACCAGATTAACTTATCTTCTTTCGGGCGGCGTCCACGTCTTCAAAAATCTCATTCATTTCAGCGTGAAAAAATCTGCTCCGAAATCTTGTAATAGTCCAGGGATCACTAATTTATACCAATTAAAATCATCTTGATACTGTATGCAATTTAATTCACTTTGCTACTTCCATCCAACGAATTTCTTAATAATTTCCACAATATCTACACATTACAATCAGATCAAGATTAGCCATTAAGTTTTTACGTCAGCATCCGATCACGCCTGCCTTAAGCTACCGCTATCAAGAGACAATTGAAACGGAATAAAAAAACAAAAAAAGTTAACAATTTTGGTAGTTTCTCTGCCGTCGAGCGCTCATACCGCTGCGACGAGATATTTTTTTATCTGAGGGAACGAGTGTAGCGCGGCGAAATTCAAAGCCCCGCTACATCGCCCCCTCGACTGTCACGCTAAAACATTTAGCGTGGCAGGCTAGCAAACCTAAAAGTCAATACATGTAATTTTCATTGGAAAGGCCACGTGCATCCATAGGGGATAATCTTAATCAACACTTACTTTCTAAACCTATACACTAAATACAATTATTACAGTTTGGATCCTTTTTTACACAATTAATATATATATATATATATATATATATATATATATATATATATACATACAGTTTGTTTGAACAAGCTGTTCACCAGAGCAGTTAATGTTGTGTGCTCCCAGCGTTGGTTTCCCAATGCACATCTGGCAGCACGTAGTCTTTGCGCATGCGCAGTAGCATCACTGAATTTCGCGTGCGGCAGTTTCAAAATCGCTGTGTTATGACAGTCTTCAACAGTATTCACTCTCACATAGTGTTCATTACAAGTTGTTATTCCAGCATAAATGGCGTGTTAAGTTCGGTGACACCATAAGATTGAGCGTGTGCGTGATCTGAAGCAACGTCCATGTCTTCTGTTACGACACAACACTCCAGGTCCTTGTGCGTTTTCATGACTATTGTTCCCGGGGCATATATGGTCGATGTAGTTTTTAGCCTCCACATCGCCTACGACAGGTGCTGAGTTTATTGTCTCCAAGCATCTGAAGGCCGGCCAGGAACAATGGCGTCGATGTTCGCAAAGGTAGGTGTTTCACCACATTGTTTACACTTGCCAACAAACGTTCATTTGCAGTGTGAAAATCCTCATTATCGTCGAAGTAAATTGCAGTTTATATCGATTTACAAACAGTTATTTGGTTTATGCAACATAAGTTTCACAAACAACACAAAATTCGTCGTTTATAACGTTCACAGTTTAACACAGTTTGTATCACTTTTTGCCACATTTACATTTTAACAGTTCACTTTGTCCAAGCATGTTTACATCGTTAATTATGAAAGCTTACATTTCGTGGTCATGTTTCAAAATGTTGACAATATGCAAAGTTTTAACACATATACAAATACATATAAATTTACAAGAATATACACGTGAAATATTTACGCTAAAAAAAATTATACTAAGTCCCATTGGCTTTCTTTTATTGGGGTTTATGGTCAGTTTGATTTTCTTTATTAAGGTTTTGAAGTGCCAAGGGATATAAGACTTAATGTTTAAAAGCACGGGCTTTCCTTTATTTATTATTTATTTCTTTTCTTTGATTCCATATCTTGGCTGGCTAGTGGTTGACCAGGCCTGTAATGCCATCAATATTCAGTTTTCTTCATGTCTTTTTATTCATACCTGAAAGTTTACTGTCACACAATATATTCTTACATTCCATAAACAAACAATACCCAGCTGCAGTATGTGGTAGGATAATGGAGAAAGAAAGAAAGATAGACTGGAAGAAACTATTCACTACCTATAAACTACCAAATCCTACAGCTAATACATAAAAAAAGAGAATATAATACATTGTAACGTTTGCATCACCTTCAAGGGGTGTGTGAAAGGAGGTGCTTACAATTTACCAAATCATGGGTAAATGTAAGTGTCCTTACGTCAAGTCTGTGTAGTGTAACATCATGACAGATTCTCTGTTTGTGTTCTGACTGTTCATATGACTTAGTGTATTATACCTTAACAAATCCTTGCATGAGTGAATCGCATATCCCCTCAGTGCTTCCTCAATATCTCCACTTCTTGTGGATACCGTCTATACAAATGGAAAATGTATCTCAGAGATTGTCTCTCTCATAATGTGTATTATATGGTAACATATCAAATTTCCTCTCAAGAGTTCAACCATGAACTTTCTTCGACTTTAGTGAAGGTTAAATATCATGTATGTAGTATATATATATATATCATTTTTATCTATAAATTATAAACAAAGAACATATTATTATAATTGACAGCAAAATGTCTCTTTCTCACTGTCCGTTGCTAGACGTCGGCTGCACGGATGGTCACTGCTCCTTTGCACTTACCTTGCATAGCCTAAAAAGTCAAATGTCTTCAACGTAGATGTAATTTTGTCATCTGTTCGCTTAAGTGGAGGTGTTGTACGAGTCGCAAAACGGCCTTAATAACTCTCCTATCTTTTGCTTCCTTAGGGTTTTCTGTCATATGTAATTATAATAAAGGCTAATATGGCATTAAATTTCACTTTCGTATTTTTTTTTTTTTTTAAACAAATGCATTCACATGAGGGCTGTGTAAAAACTATGTTTCAACTTAAGTTCCTTAAAATATCATTCTCCTGTCTGAACACGAACTATAAATGTTTTCTTCCACACAATGGCGTAACAAAACTTAACGAAAGGTTACTAAGTTACACTTCTGAAATAAATTAAAGCTAATGTGTTTCCAAGTTACATTCTTATTACACTTCTTTCCACAGCTGTAATCATCGTTATGTTCACTCTGCTTTTCTTGCATTCATTCCTTTTCAAGGGCACTGAAAATAGATTCACATTTAACGTCTTGTACTCACGTGTTCTAACTCATCACAAATGTTTTCTTTCAAACTGAAATTCTTATGTAATCTTAAAGATATAAACTGTTTACTCACTTCTCCATGTAGCACAATATTACCAAAACATTCTCACTCATTCCTTACTCACATATTCATCATAATATATATATATATATATATATATATATATATATATATATATATATATATATATATATATCCTTATACATTAAACATATTCCTCATCAAACATTAATATATCACATACGTGGGGCCATTTGGCACTTCCATTCTCATAAAACTCCAATAATATTTTCCTCAAATAATCTCTTGTCTCCAACCACTTCACAGTAACTTACCTTCTTATATTAACTTAAATATTAACTCATTCATACTGATCATTCATTCTTACATCCTCATTCATTCTGCTACATACCTATGTCATTACTGATGTCAATAGCTATTATTTCCTCTCATTATAGTGCCTTGAAATAACTAACTAGTTGTTGATTCACCTTATAATTTACAATTAACAACCAATGTAACCTGCATAGACCTCATTCCTATATGAATATCTTTTCTCATTCAGCAAGTGTGCTCACCTGGGTTTACCTTCTCTTCATAATTATGTGTGCAAGTGTAACTGCAGTATATAATTTCCATAAATGAATGTTTGTGTTCTTAGGCTGTATAACCTTATGTTCGTGTATTCAATACAAATATTTATGATCTCGTTTTCACAGCAACTTGCTCATGTTCAACTTAGTTATCATTATATTATGTTGTTTTAGTGCACAAAGGGTTTCAAATGTCTGTGGGGATGCAGCCCCCTCGGCTTGTGAGATAACGGGTATTCTAGGGAGTAACAACCTGGGTGAGGTATGCTTGCTATTCTGAAAGGACCTGAATATAATAGCTGTCATTTTGTCGTCGTACCTGAGGAAACAAACCGTCTCAGCCGTTGCGCTCTTACAACACCTCACGACCGAAGCACGAGCGCTTAGCTCGGTCGTCGACTGCTTTCCGTCGTCTGCTGTGTTTGGCCGGGTTCATTGACCAGCTCCACTATGTTTACATTCCGGCCGGTTGGCGCCCACGCGTCAGCTGATGGCGCGCCGCAATTGTTATTGCTACTTCGTGGCGGGGAGTGCATAACTGTACCGGGGAACGGCGGCGGTTTCCGTGGAGGGTTATGATTTGTCATGCGTGAATTTTGTGTGTTCCACATATTCTGTCGGTGATTGTTGGGATTGGTATTGTTTTGGTGGTAATTATGTCTGTTATATGTCATGTTCCTGTCAAAGTAGCCCGGGTTGTACCGGTTATTCTCACGTCTCCTATTGTTGTTGTTGTACTGTCTGTAATTTTCATTTTGCTTGTAGTTACCATTTTGATATGGGTGATAATTATTGTTATTATTATTATTCCACGAATTTCTGCGGTTGTTCCTACCGTCATACACGTTTCCATTTGAATATGTTTCGCGCGCAGGCGGATGGTTCCACCAACCACCGTCACTACGGTTCCTTTGGGGTGGGTGCTGGTTTTGGTTACTAATATGAATAAAATTTGAATGGCGTGAATCGCCTCTGTAAACTACGTCCATTTGATCTAAGAAGTTTAAGAAAGTCTTAACGTCATTCTCCGGTACTCCTATTAATCTGTCTCGGTATGGAAAGGGTAAGTGGCTCTTTAAAGTGTCGATTATCGCTGACAAGTCGGCTGGTTTGGACCAGTACAGTGTCTTGTCTAAGTACCTCTCAAAGTATTGTCTTAATGTCTCTTTTTTAGGGTCATAGGTCTCGGGGTTGCACACTTCTCTCCTTAGACTCTGTTGCTCATTCTCGGACCAGAATTCGTCCAAGAAGGCTAGTTCGAACTGTTCAAACGTAAGGCACCGCCGTTTCATAGCGGCACCCCACTTAGCTGCTCGTCCTCTCATGAGATTGGTGACGTATCTGATTTTATCGACTTCTGACCAACTACGTGGAAAAACACCGTCAAATGATCTAATAAACACAATAGGGTGGACTTTGTGCTTGTCCTCACTGGAAAATGTCTGGAAATACCCATGTCTTACAAACGTGTCATCGGCCATGCCGGTAACGTAATATTGCTCGTTCGGTGGAAAAGAAAGCGGCACATTGTAATTTTGATTGGAAATAGGTGATTCCACAATAGGTGTTCTGTCTGTATCATTAGCCATGGTTTTAGCTGTTTTGTCGTTTCCTGACGATGCGTTTGCACCTATCGCCAAACACGGCACAACATTGTCTCGTAATTTTGTCACTTCGTCTTCTATGTGTTTTGTCTCGTCTTTAACATGTGTCTTTGTTTTTGAAAGTATGTCCTGTGTAATTGTTTCAAGTTTTTTGTCCAGATAGTCGTCACACAATTTACATTCATGTACAATTCTTTCGGCCATGTTGGTGTCGTTGTTTAGTGACGCGAGGTCCGCTCGATCTTCTAACTTTTCTATCTTTTCTTTGAGGTGGGTCTGTTCAAGAACTACCATTGTAAGTTGTTGGGTAATATTTCCCACTTCTTCAGTCAGCTTTTCTTGGGTGGAGCTAGCTGAAGTGTGGGCCTGAGCTAACTCTTCCACACGGGTGTTCACTTCCTGCTGCACATTAACTATTTGAGTTAACTGATTCTCACATCGGGTGATATTGTTTTTTGTTTCGTGTGTGAATGTAACCAAAGTTTCTTCCTGTTTAGTGACTCGGTCGGACAATGTCTCAAATCGCTGGCTGAGCTGTTGATTGGTGTTATTTAATTCTGTCATCTGTTTTGTCGTCCGTTCAAAATTTTCGGTCATAGTATGGTTTAATATGTCAATTTTCTGACTACGTCTCGTTTCATGTCTGCAAATAACTCTAATAGTCGGTCCAGTTTGTCAGTTTCCTGTGTCCGATTTGTGTCACATTGCTGAATTTGTCTCATTTTCGGTTCTGACATTGATGTTAACAATGGCGCTGACGGTCTAGTCTCGCGTCCATTCCACATTTCGTCATTTAAAGTCGCCATCTGTGTATTATCACAAATGTTGCGAGTTTGAGGCAAAATCATTGCATTGATCTGTGAACTCGTCCATGGAGGGAAACGCGGACTTTCTTGTTGGTTGAAAGATGAATCTACTTCACTTAACTCATCTGCCGAAACTATCTCTACCTTACCACGTTCCATTGTAATAGGATGTATAATAGTAAGTCAAAAAGGGAATAATATAAGTCTGATTAATAAAGATTTGACTCAAATTTAGGTTGAAATATTTTCTCGTCAATGTAAATGATTGCTCTATTGCAAACAATGGTTGAGAAAGATGCAGCAGGGCGGACAAAATTTTTCGTAACAAATGACTGTTTGGCGGTCAAATTCACGATCTTCATATGCTACAACAATACTATAATTAAGACAAACTACAATAGAGATAGATAATTTTGTAAAAATCTAGAAGAAAACTACAGGATGTGTGGAAAAGGAAAAATGGATTCTGCAGTTGGCTATTGAATGTTTGAATGAAACATAATTGTGTGACTCACCATTAAATTTTCTGTCCTGCAACGGCTGGTCAATCACTTCTGCGTAAATCGTATTCGTCAAAATATGGATTTTCTTAATACATCTCCATCGGATAATCACCAAAAGGTCTCAAAATAACAGTTTTGCATCAACATATGCCATGCAAAGAAAAACAGATTGAATTAGTTACAAAAATTCTTTACAATATTGTTGTATAATCATTTGCTTAGGTACAATAAAGTTGGTGTTTTCGTTACCCTTTAAACTTCAGGATTTTTGGTTATTCTCTGTTGGGAAAAAATACAAATTAAAGTTTCAAATTTGCTCAAAAACGACACATCCGAAAATTGCGTCCTGTCGCGGGAGCCAGTTGTAGTGGTCAATAAAAAAAATGGGAGAAGAGAGACCGTGAAAAAGGGAAAGAATGAAAGAAATGCAGATCGGACTTTGTATTACGGAAAAGCTGTCGGACTTCGTTATTCGAAAAAACTATTGTTGGGGTGGTCCTTGTGGCGTTTTTGAGCAAAAGTTAAACCAATTTTCACTACAAAAGTTATTGAAAAGAAACAGAGAATAACAGAATGTAACTGACAGGGGGAAGTGGCGTAGACGAGAGATCATCCTTTACCAGATTAACTTATCTTCTTTCGGGCGGCGTCCACGTCTTCAAAAATCTCATTCATTTCAGCGTGAAAAAATCTGCTCCGAAATCTTGTAATAGTCCAGGGATCACTAATTTATACCAATTAAAATCATCTTGATACTGTATGCAATTTAATTCACTTTGCTACTTCCATCCAACGAATTTCTTAATAATTTCCACAATATCTACACATTACAATCAGATCAAGATTAGCCATTAAGTTTTTACGTCAGCATCCGGTCACGCCTGCCTTAAGCTACCGCTATCAAGAGACAATTGAAACGGAATAAAAAAACAAAAAAAGTTAACAATTTTGGTAGTTTCTCTGCCGTCGAGCGCTCATACCGCTGCGACGAGATATTTTTTTATCTGAGGGAACGAGTGTAGCGCGGCGAAATTCAAAGCCCCGCTACAATGACATGCTCGGAGAATATGCAAACATCAACAAGTCTAATCCCAATGTCATCTGTGCTAGTTGAGACTTGTTCTGGCAAGTGACTTGTTCAACAAGAAAAAGCGATTAGTCAGCAAGTTGAGTGTTATCGACAGTGTTCAACTACCAGAAGCTGACAGCGTTTATGTGCAATGAGTGTCAGCTCTGGGGGTGTTAGTGACAGAGTGCCATCTACTGGGTGTCATCTGCTGGGGGAGGGGGGCTGTCAACTATTCGATCTTAAAATGGTATTGCATCTCCAGAACCTGACATCTCCCAGTAGCGACATAGCCAGATACTGACACCTTTCCAAGTCGCTGACACTCACTGCACAAACACACTGTCGGTTACTGTGCTACAGTACAGTTTTTCTGATCCAGTAGCTGGCAACTGCTGTCAAATTATGGCACATACCCTGTCAAATTATGACAAGTACATTGTCACTTTCTTGTTTTAGAATACTATTGCAGTTCTCAACACCTTTTTCTTTGAGTCAGCTACAACTATCTTTCCTGCTTAGCATTGCCAGTAGCACCACATAGGGTCACTATAATGTTTGGCTGACTTTGATTTTGGTTTTAGAGACGAGTATTCGGCAAATTTAGACACGAGAATAACATTGTTTACTTCAGTAATTCTCGTCAACAAGCGCACTTGAAGCAGTAAGTTAGATCAGCAGTAGGGCTCATAGAATCAATTTTTTGTCGTTTGATGAATTTAAAGTGTGGTAAGAAGAACGAACTACGCTGGTCTGATATTCCATAATTTACTTCAGAAGTACCAATAAGCAAGCCTCGTGTATTTTAATACGTGATTCACATAATTTAGAGGTAGATATGTTTAATTTGAAGCTTCATTGTGCCTGCAGAATGTGGTACAAAAATCTAACTTCGGTCGTCAATAGGTACTGCTTAATCTGCACGTTTTTAGTGATGTCATTATGCTAGCTATGTGTATTTTTTAAAGTTTACAGAACAGTTAAGTTAGGATAGTAGAGCCAAGTGTGTTCTGTGTCCAGAATCTTAGATATATTGAGAAACAATACAATTTTATTTTTGTACAATGTTCGATTTTTCATTCACAGTCTTGTATCTGTAATTATACTTGCATATTATGATAAGCAGCCTCTGTGTTGTGTTTGTGTGTGGGTGTGTAAATTTTCACTCGAAATAATTGCTTATTGTGATAAATAATATTATTTAGTTGACAACTCTTGAATTTTTGAGATATAGAACTTTCATCCCTCTCTTGTTGCACCACAGTCTTTGATCATGTTGTGTAGCATGTAGACATTTCGTAGACGCCTATGAGGAATATTCACTGCACATCGAATAGCATGATTCACTAAAATCTATAAAATTGATCGACATTTGCATAATAAAGTTACAGGTTTGGTATCTGACTTAAATTAAAGGACATTTTCTTCCAGTTCTGCAGAATGAAAACGCAATCTTGTACATATAAAAGCATAGACAAAATTAATCAAACGTGATAATAAATGCTAAATAATACGTGTTACAACATATGAAATACGAAATTGGCCTGCTCAACTGATGCGTCTTTTCATGCTCAAGATGTGTCCAGGACATCGTCGCCTTTTTTGTGCTATGATAGGAGCATTTTTCATTCTTGTAGGTATATGAATCAAATTAACCTTCTCTTCCAAAGAATATTGTGAATGTTTTATCCATACACTGTGTCACAAATCTGTTGTCTCTCCTCCCTTTGTAATCTTTTAAGGCAAATGGACCATTGTACTACATTGCTACCGCACTTCGTAAGTTCCTTTCTAACTAGGTCATTCTGCAATGTATCAGATGTCTGAGGACGACAGCGAGAAACTACTCTATCTGTAGACCAGAACTGCACGTATACTATGCGATCAAAAGGATCCGGACACCTTGCTGAAAATGACTTAGAAGTTCGCAGCGTCCTCCATCGGTAATGCTGGAATTCAATATGGTGTTGGCCCACCCTTAGCCTTGATGACAGCTTCCACTCCCGCAGACATAATTTCAATCAGATGCTAGAAGGTTTCTTGAGGAATGTCAGCCCATTCTTCACGAAGTGCTGCACTGAGGAGAGGTATCGGTGTCGGTCGGTGAGGCCTGACACGAAGTCGGCGTTCCAAAACATCCCAAGTGTGTTCTATAGGATTCAGGTCAGGACTCTGTGCCTGCACAGAGTCCTGACCTGCATTCCATTGCAGGGATGTTATTGTCGCTTAACCACTCCGCCACAGGCCGTGCATTATGAACAGGTGCACGATCGTGTTGAAAGATGCAATCGCCATCCCCGAATTGTTCTTCAACAGTGGGAAGCAAGAAGGTGCTTAAAACATCAATGTAGGCCTGTGCTGTGATAGTGCAACGGAAAACAAGGGGTGCAAGCCCCCTCCATGACAAAACAAACACGACCACACCGTAACATAACCACCTCCGAATTTTACTGTTGACGCCACACACGCTGGCGGACGACGTACACCGGGCATTCGCCATACCCATACCCTGCCATCGTATCGCCACATTGTGTACCGTGATTCGTTACTCCACACAACGTTTTTCCACTGTTCAATCGTCTAGTGTTTACGCTCCTTACACAAAGCGAGGCGTCGTTTGGCATTTGCCGGCGTGATGTGTGGCTTATGAGCAGCCGCACGAATATGAAATCCAAGTTTTCTCACCTCCCGCCTAACTGTCATAGTACTAGCAGTGGATCCTGATGCAGTTTGGACTTACTGTGTTATGGTATGAATAGATGTCTGCCTGTTACACATTACGACGATCCTCTTCAACTGTCGGCGGTCTCTATCAGGCCTGTGCACTTTTGTGCTGTCCGTGCCCCTTCACGTTTCCATTTCATTATCACATCGGAAACAGTGGACCTAGGGATGTTTAGGAGTGTGGAAATCTCACGTACAGGCGTATGACACAAGTGACACCCAATCACCTGATCACGTTCGAAGTCCGTGAGTTCCGCGAAGCGCCCCATTCTGTTCTCTCACGATGTCTAATGACTACTGAGGTCGCTGATATGGAGCACCTGGCAGTAGGTTGCAGGACAGTGCACACAATATGAAAAACGTATGTTTTTGGGGGTGTCCGGATACTTTTGGCCACATAGTGTACATGCGTACCGTCTAACAGACGAAGCCACACGGTGACAGGTACATTATTTTCTCTGTTATGCTGAAGCGATTCTTATGTCATGCGTTTGTTGCTAGTTTCTAATAGCAGACATTTTTATTAAAATAGTGCTGATTGCTTTTCTCAATTTCTGTAATAATTCAATACTTAAAAGCAGTGGAAGTTTTACGCATAAACATTGTTTGTTTTTGTAAAAAGTGTTATTTAGAAACCAAGAGTTTTAGCAGTCAAAGTGATATGCCGATTCTTTTACCTGGATATTAGCAAAAAATGAAAAAAAACCTGTTAAAACCGGGATCAAATACCAAAAAATATCCGTTATTTAGAACTAAAGTACCGATATCGGTTTTATTGTGGTCTGATCCCTAGCTGGAGGTTCGTCGCTTGCTACCTAGTAGCCGGCTTTTGTGACCGAGCGGTTCTAGGCGCTTCAGTCCGGAACTACGCGGCTGGTACGGTCGCAGGTACGAATTCTGCCTCGGGCATGGATGTGTGTGAAGTCCTTAGGTTAGTTAGGTTTACGTAGTTCTGTCTAGGGGACTGATGACCTCAGATGTTAAGTCCTATAGTGCTTACAGCCATTTGATTTATTTGCTACCTAGTAATGGGAAGGCACTGTACTATTGTCCGCTGCTGGCCGGTGCTTTGACGGCTTACGTGGCCCTCCCGGAAAGCCACTGCAGCCGAACCTCACTCTCATTACACGTTTTAAAACTTCTCTCTGGCTGATTTCTCGAGCATATGCTTTATGTTACAGTGTTCTTTTTCATTATTGATGGAACAACATAAGCAGATTTGGTTGTCTTGATTATACCTGCTTGTAAAGGTGACTTCGAAGCTGGATTTGACAGCAGGGAGTAGAAGAACAAACGTGTAATGTTGGTTAAAACTGCTTTTGTTGAACACTTGGTATTGCTTATTAATGACATGGATAATCCAGCAGTCGAATGGGCTGAAGCATGGCACAACGAATGCGCTGATAAAATTGTGCCTTATCTATGAAAACTCGATTTCAGTCCTCAGAAAGACCCCACATTCATGCTTTGTTCATGTTGGTCTGCCGGCCGGTGTGGCCGTACGGTTCTAGGCACTTCAGTCTGGAACCGCGCGACCGCTACGGTCGCAGGTTCGAATCCTGCCTCGGGCGTGGATGTGTGTGATGTCCTTAGGTTAGTTAGGTTTAAGTAGTTCTAAGTTCTAGGGGACTTATGACCACAGATGCTAAGTCCCATAGTGCTCAGAGCCATGTTGGTCTATAGGGTCGGCTACATGAAGTAATGTGCATGTACATTATTCACTGACAAGTCGCTGTCACTCAGTCGCAAGATGGGTACACAGTAATGCCTGTAGCTGACAAATGTAAGATATCGGAATGGTTATTATGGGGAAAATTGAAGCAGGCGTGCTTTCTTCTACAAGTTAGAGGTGCAAGTTATGCAACAGATTTCTTCATATTTGTGTGGATGGTGGAATGTGTAAGTGTTGTGCTGTTCGGTATTTCTGTTTGTTCTATTCTTCTGTGAAATTGATGCTTTCATGTTTAGTAAATAGACCTGTCGCTTTAAACAACAGGCTGTCTCCCACTGAAAATCAAAATGATTCGGTGCCACACACACTTTGTAACATTTATCACATCTCATAAAAAATATTCTTTTGTGTACAGAACCATATGAAGATTTGGTTGGTCCTTTTCATCCATAAAGGCGATTGTTCTAGGGCTTAGCCTGAGAAAATGAAAAAGGAGACAAAGTGAAGCAGAGACAGAGAGGGAGAATGAGACAGAGAAAAAGAGTTGAGGAGGGTAATGGCTTGGGAAAATCGAACCAGAACCGACGGAGACAGGATCAGCTAGAAAGACACGAGGGAGGTGAGAACGTTGATAAGGAAAAGAGCCACTTCTCAGCACGGGAAAGCAATATCTCACTACAGATTCGATACGGTCTTCCCAAATGTTGCGCTTAACTGCATTCTCAGCACTATTGTCAAATCTGTGAAATTCGTAATCTGAAACGAGAGACTGAAAGAGAGACTGACTGTAGTAGAATCAGAAACCAGGCAGATATCGACGCAGCGCGGCCGACGTTTACGCTGTGGCATTTTGGCCTTTCAGCGCTGTGGAAAACAGTTCTACGAAAGCATGACATGCACGTAAGCGGCCCTGTTTGCATAAGGCTAAGCACACATGGCGTTTCCCCCGTACTGGCTCTCTAACGGTTGCCTAGTTGACAGCTGCTGTCCCCCTTCGACGTCAATGAATCTGAAGCGCGGCACATCCGCTGAAAATCTGCAGATTTCCCTATTACTTAATATTATGGTAAGATCACAATAAAATTCCAGTCCCCAGAAAAAGCTCCAGGCATGTGATTTCGGTAGCTGTGGCTTATCGAGATTATAGTATCGTTCGCCCAACGACTACACTGGACAATTATTGCTATCCATAACTTCGTGTATTATAGGCCAAATAGCCAGCGGGTCTTCACAGAACAGCTGATACCATGCGTGAATGATTATGTAATAACGACTGATTTCACGAGCTTAACGATTTTAAACGACATTGCAGAGCCTGACCATAATATTGCTGTGGACGATACAGCGTTGTCCTGTGTAGTACCTTCAGTTCAATAGTCAGTGTAGTATTAAAGTTAGGCCGTGGACGATGGTAATAATTGGCAACCAATGCTGTACAATCGCAATAAAGTCATGAGATGTCCAATCGACTCTTTTATTAGAACATGCTACGCGTTTCGGGATTACACCCTTCTTCAGACACCACAAACTTCAACTCCTTCCTAAGTCTGCTTGTGTCGCAGTCACATGTTATTCGACACTTTCTTTGCGTTGTCAAGGCTGTACGCCTGGTTGGTTAGGAAGGAGTGGAAGTTTGTGATGTCTGAAGATGGGTGTAATCCCGAAACGCGTAACATGTTCTAATAAAAGAGTCAATCGAACATCTCATGACTTTATTGCGATTGTACAGTATTGGTTGCCAATTATTAACATAAAATGATCGCAGGTCTCAGACGGAATTTTATGTTCTGTATATCGTGGACGATGGGATGTACCTGTCAAATTAACATTTTATTCGCTGCGCAAGCACAAATCACTTCCGTTTTAAAAGCCGGTAAGTCAGCGATCTTATCACAACTAGCCGCACCAGTTTGCACAAGAGATACACTCGCGTTCAAAAAAATATTTACGCCACATTTGGCGGTGGACTGCTGCTGTATATATTCCTTCGATCAGGACGAAGCTGTGGCACCAACAGCGCGCGTCTCTGCTTCCTGGGTGCCGTGAGGGATTTCCCCGTACGTCAGGTTTGAGAGAGGGAACTACCGTTGCTAAACGCCTTACTGTCTTGTGAACTTTCTACAACCCTTCTATGTAACCATTACTGTCGTCGTTTGCTCTTTCCTCACAAAACAACAATACTGACAATGTAGTCTGTATTGTGTCTGTGTAGTGACTGGTGTTGCTTGTATTCTAAACTGCAACATTTAGTGATCATTAAGTTCAAGATACAGGGTACTCTTTCTTCAAACACAAATAAGGCCGAATGTGAAAAAAATGACGCGATCTAACTGTTCTCATTTGTTTCTTCAGACACTCATACTTAAAAAGCGCAAGGGAGCATTTATTTAATACCTGAAATATGTTTGTGTTGCCTATTTACTAAAATCTGAATCCTCTTAACAATTTTAGTACACACATCAAATAAAGTTTTGCATCACCCTGGTTCCCAGAACTCCTGAAGATAGACGTTGACTGTGGATGTTGTATCACAGACACAGTCCCTTTAACTTTTCAGAGATGTCACTAAACCCGCCCAAAGAAGTAAGCAACCATGCATGAGCAGCGACTGTTAGACGGAGGGGGTCCGACAGCCGATCAGTTTCAGTCATTCCACCAGGAAGGAGGTACACGGCTCGTGTTGTCTGTAGTTCAATCATGCCTAGACGGTCAGTACCATGGTTCGATCGCGTCCGCATTGTTACTTTGTGCCAGGAAGGGCTCTCAACAAGGGAAGTGTCCAGGAGTCTCGGAGTGAACCAAAACAATGTTGTTCGAACACGGATGAGATACAGAGAGACTGGAACTGTCGATGACATGCCTCGCTCAGGCTTCTGCAGTCGATGACCGGTACCTGCGAATTATGGCTCGGAGGAATCCTGACAGCAACTTCGTCATGTTGAATAAAGCTTTTCGTGCAGCCACAGGACGTCGTGTTACGACTCAAACTGTGCGCAATACACTGCATAATGCGAAACTTCACTCCCGACGTCCATGGCAAGGTCCATCTTTGCAACCACGACACCATGGAGCGCCATACAGATGGGCCCAACAATATGCCGAATGGAACACTCATGATTGGCATCACGTTCTCTTGAACCAGACAATCGTCAGAGACGTGTTTGGAGGCAACCCGGTCAGGCTGAACGCCTTAGACACCCTGTCCAGTGAGTGCAGCAAGGTGGAGGTTCCCTGCTGTTTTGGGGTGGCATTATGTGGGGTCGACGTACGCCCATGGTGGTCATGGAAAGCGCCGTAACGGCTGTACGAGACGTGAATGTCATCCTCCGACCGATAGTGCAATCATATCGGCAGCATATTGGCGAGCCATTCGTTTTCGTGGAGGAAAATTCGGGCCCCCATCGTGCACATCTTGCGAATAACTTCCTTCAGGATAACGACATCGCTCGACTAGAGTGGCCAGCGTGTTCTCCAGACATGAGCCCTATCTAACATACCTAGGATAGATCGAAACGGGCTGTTTATGGACGATGTGACCCACCAACCTCTCTGAGGGATCTGCGCCGAGTCGCCGTTGAGGAGTGGGACAATCTCGACCAACAGTGCCTTGATGAACTTGTGGATAGTATGCCACGACGAATACAGGCATGCATCAGTTCAAGAGGACGTGCTACGGGGTGTCAGAGGTACCGGTGTGTAGAGCAATCTGGACCACCACCTCTGAAGGTCTTGCTGTATGGTGGTACAACATGCAATGTTTGGTTTTTATGAGCAATAAAAATGGCGGAAATGATATTTATTCCAATTTTCTGTACAGGTACCGGAATTCTCGGAACCGAGGTGATGCAAAACTTTTTTTGATGTGTGTATTTGCCTGATTAACAAGGTATAAGATGTTCAGATGTATGTGAAATCTTATGGGACTTAACTGCTAAGGTCATCAGTCCCTAAGCTTACACACTACGTAACCTAAATTATCCTAAGAACAAACACACACACCCATGCCCGAAGGAGGACTCGAACCTCCGCCGGGACCAGCCGCACAGTCCATGACTGCAACGCCTGAGACCGCTCGGCTAATCCCGCGCGGCAACAAGGTATAAAATCAGACTTGTGCCTTCATATATGATGTGATTATACTTCATTGTGGCGATCTTGTAGTACCACAGTAGCACAATGCACGTAAACAGAATGACGAACAGCTGCTCTCTTGAAGATCTAGAGGCAAATTACCTCGAGTTACTGATGCAAAGAGTGATTAGTTTATGAACATCTACCACGAGCGAAAGTGGTTTTGATGGAAAATGTTTCGTTCGATTCTGAGACGCTACTGCGATACAATTGGAGGGCCACTGCAATGCAGTTCGAGTTTAGGGGAAATACCAAGTGGGCTGAGGCATGAATGGGAATTTGGACTGAGGAGGGAGGAGTGCTGGGGTAGTCCGTGCAAGTTGTGCAAATCTACTGTGCCAGGATGGCGTATTGGTTAGCGCATCTGTCTAGTGAGCGGCAGACCTAGGTTCGAATCCTAACCTTGGTACAAACTTTCAATCGTTGCATCAGTCTGCATATATACATCATAGATGCGTGATCGTTGGAAGGTCTCTGGAACAGAAGGTCTCTGGAACCACATACTTTCATTTCAATAAAGCACCTATGTCTGGGTTTCAGGCAGGATTCCCATCTCGTTCGATGCTGAGGTGCTATTTCAATGCAGTTGGAGAGCCTGTACAATGATGTTCGAGTTTACGGAGAATACCAAGTGTGTTGAAGCGTGACTGGGAATTTGGTTTGAAGTAGGAGGCCTGCAAGGGTATTATGTGCAATTGCGAAAGCCACCGCGCCAGGGTGGTGATTAGCGCATCTGCCTAGTGAGCAGGGGCCTCAGGTTCGAATCCTAGCCTTAGCACAAACTTTCATTTGTCGCTTCAGTCCGCATATATACAACATAGATGTTTGAGACTTGGAAAAGAATCTGGAACCATACAGTTTCATCTGACTGGATTAGGCACGAGAATATTTAGGTCAAATACGTCTACGTAAGGCATTTGTGCTACGCCTCAGGGTTGTGCACTTGTGTTATCTTACAAAATAGGAAAATGGTTCAAATGGCTCTGAGCACTGTGGGACATAACTTCTGAGGTCATCAGTCCCCTATAACTTAGAACTACTTAAACCTAACTAACCTAAGGACATCACACACATCCATGCCCGAGGCAGGATTCGAACCTGCGACCGTAGCAGTCGCGCGGTTCCGAACTGAGCGCCTAGAACCGCAAGACCACCGCGGCCGGCCTACAAAATAGGAACTCAGTTTAATTAAAATTATATAAGATGCGAATTTGAAATAAAGACGTCCATTAACTTTTTAAAATATTATTGGACCTCAAGAATACAAAAGTTTTAAGTTCATATACTACAGTACGCTAACCATATATTCTTATACTCGTCTGGTTCTACAGGGGATTCTGCAATCGACAAGCTGATAGAAGGATTAACAGAAGCGGATGGCTGATTGCGCGCAAATGACCTTGAAATTTCTTCTTCGAAATCTTCAGTTATTACTTTTTAAGACGACATGTGCTTCGTACTGAAATTCAAGCAAGAAATTGTTCATTCCAAGTAAAACCATCATTCAAGCTCTTGGGAACGTGGTTCGAACCCAGACTGTTGGATTCCTCAAATCAAGTCCATAATTAATGCTTGTCTCCCTCCTAATTTTGAACATCATAAGACCTTAACCAGAGTTAGGTGGAGTGCGAGTCTCAGTGTTCTATTGACAATATACAGGGCTTTAATTCGTAGGATCTGGTATGGTTGCACAGTATATGGGAATGCTAGTATCGAGTATATCCGTTAATTAGATATTTTACGATATAGCTGAATCCGGACTTGTCTTGAGACAATGAGAGCAACTCATACCAATGCGCTCTTAGCAAAAATCAGTGGAAACGCCTCTTCATTTTAGGCGACAATGGGTCACCAGCAAATATATATATATATATATATATATATATATATATATATATATATATATATATATATATATATGTGTGTGTGTGTGAAAGGATAGCGCTAACAAATAATTAAGAAATATGAGCTGCTACAGACTCTCTTGGATTACAGAATTTATACGACCTCCAGATTGTTTTTAGAAGTTCTTGTAGTTGAAACATTTACCCAAAAGTATTGTAACAACAAGAAGACTTCCTGTGTATGAATAGCCTTTTCAACTCTACACGTCCTCCACTCGAGTGCTTTACTTGGAGTGTAGTGAATGTCCTGGCAATAACATTAATGTGATAGGGTGTAGAAAGATATCCGCTACCAGTCACAATAAAAGATTATTATTTGTCATCCGACCGGTTTCGGTTTTGCGCCCATCCTCAGGTGTTTATACATTCATGGGCATGTTTATACTGCTGGAGATCACTGTATAAATACAAAATTATATTTATACAGTGATCTCCAGTAGTACAAACATGTACATGAATGTATAAACACCTGAGGAAGGGTGCAAGCCCGAAACCGGTCGTGTGACAAATAAATAACCTTTTATTATACAAAATTATATTTATACAGTGATCTCCAACAGTATAAACATGTACATGAATGCATAAACACCTGAGGATGGACGCAAGCCCGAAACCGGTCGTGTGACAAATAAATAACCTTTTATTGTGACTGGTAGCGGATATTTTTCTACACCCTATAAAGGAACAGTCACGGAGTTCGACAGCGTCCACTCTGGATAAAATTCAATTAATGTGATAGCCACCACAAATTTCCATGAAAAAAGGAGCGAAGCTCTCCATACTGACACAGATGGATCAAGAGTAGTCAGAAGATAATAGTATATGCTATTATATGTCCAAGAATGGGTCACTTTGAACTGTATAAGCTCCTTACATCAGCCTCTTCTTAGACTGTGGAGACAGTGATAATCATGAAGACCATTAAGAACCCCTTAAACCGGAATGACGAAAGGATTTTTTTTTTATTTATTCTAAAAGCATTTGTACTGCCGTAGAGAAGAAGAATTGGGATAAGCACAGCAGTAAACTTGTTATAGACGTAGCTCATGAAATAACGGAATGATCTCGAAGAAATAAATGTATTTATTTACACTGAATTAAAGCTCATGCAGGCATTTTGTAGCACGAAGCTAGAGACCAGCTGGCCAAGGAAGTTGCTTTATCTGCAGCCTTCTTAGATATCTACACTGACTTCATACACCAAGTTAAATTGTAAGTCCGTCCCAGTGAGAACAAGAACGGGTAACATCAATTGCAAATAAAGAAAAAATAGCCGGCCGCGGTGGTTTAGCGGTTCTGGCGCTGCAGTCCGGAACCGCGGGACTGCTACGGTCGCAGGTTCGAATCCTGCCTCGGGCATGGGTGTGTGTGATGTCCTTAGGTTAGTTAGGTTTTAGTAGTTCTCAGTTCTAGGGGACTTATGACCTAAGATGTTGAGTCCCATAGTGCTCAGAGCCATTTGCACCATTTTTTTGCAAAAAAAAATGTTATAGTTGGATTCAATCCGGCATACACAGCTTACCTTGGTTTTGTAGCATGTCTGTCCACAGAAGAGCTATTTGTACAATTACGAAGATGAGATTTAATCACAGCAGTTTTTCTTTTCATTTACTTCGTCTATAGGATAGGAATTCTGACACCGATGACTGTGCAACCCAGATGTAGGGGACATCAATTAATTAATATTCGCTTGCCCGAAGTACTGTCAACATAGAGAACATTCCTCCCAGAACTTATCAAGCTTAGCGTTCCATTCCCAACAAGCATTTTAAGTCTTCTAATAAAAAACGACAGAGCAGTGCTTTGATGTCTGACAAGATTTATTTTAGTGAAAATTTTGAATTTTGGCCACAGAACTGTAGAAGAGGTGCAATCATCATTTTACTTATCAAATCGCTTAGAACAAAAACCTAAGAGCTTTTTCTTTTTTTCCTTCAGTGCTCAGAAATTAAGCTTGTCTTTGTTTACCCAGTTGTGAAGAAGCAATGTTCAGTTGTTTTAATGAAATATGCCCATGTCTAATGTAAAGAAATTCCAATTTTTCTTTTAACTGTAAATGGCTAAATGGTGTACCCATACTGTTTTGCTTAAGGCAAAAAAAAGGCAGATGAAATTCAAAGTGGAGTATTGTTTCTCCAGAATCACTTCATAGCAGTGCTTAAGATCAACATTTTGAGCACTCGATACAAAAGCTGTAATGATGAACACATGACCCTCACATTTGGTATAACAGGGCAAATGTTTGTTCAATCTCCTCTGCTGACGGCGGGACTATGGTCTTTCGGCTCTGTTATCTTGATACCACAAAAAAGTTATAGTTCCATTGAGGAAAAAAAACAAAGTTGGTGTTGTAACTCGGCGACTGTAAATCATAAAAATTACTCACGATTATCAATAAATATACCATATTGTCCTCTATAGCTTGGCAAAAGCCGTACCTGGATATATTTATTCATTCTGGATATATGTGGGGTGGCTCCCCTTAGCCGCTTCACCGTATGTATGTAGCCACCTTCAGTAGCACACCATTTCACGCCACAAAAAAGTACAAAAAATTCAAATGGCTCTGAGCGCTATGGGACTTAACATCTATGGTAATCAGTCCCCTAGAACTTAGAACTACTTAAACCTAATTAACTAAAGGACATCACACAACACCCAGTCATCACGAGGCAGAGAAAATCCCTGACCCCGACGGGAATCGAACCCAGGAACCCAGGCGCGGGAAGCGAGAACGCTACCGCACGACCACGAGCAGCGGACCGAGAAAGTACAGCTTTACTTCCTTTTAATTGCTAGTAGCTATACTTTTCTACCACAGCCACGGACATATTAGAAAGAAGACACATACTTTGTTCGCCTCCGAAACTGTAAAGCATGCCCTAACCTTCCCGCCTCGTTGGCTTAGGGCACTTACGCCCCAAAGAACTTCCACAGAGAAACTTCAGTACTAGTTGCTCCGAAAGTCGATCAATGGGTGCAGAGTTAACAGCCACTGTTATTCCCGAATAATCGACACTTAATAAACTGAATCTATGGAAGTTGGCAAATATGCAAATATTACAGTCAAACTTCCAGTCTACTGAAAAGCCAACTTCAATATAGTAATTTTTTCTTTCATTTAAAAGCGAGCACAGTGTAACGTTTCGGTTTACATTGACTACTTTGTGTACTTACTTTTTCTGGCAAGCACTTTATCGAGGATACATGGTTCTGGAAGTGTATTAAATGAAAAAAATCTCTCTGTGGTCACAGATATTTATATTTGCATACACTCCTGGAAATGGAAAAAAGAACACATTGACACCGGTGTGTCAGACCCACCATACTTGCTCCGGACACTACGAGAGGGCTGTACGAGCAATGATCACACGCACGGCACAGCGGACACACCAGGAACCGCGGTGTTGGCCGTCGAATGGCGCTAGCTGCGCAGCATTTGTGCACCGCCGCCGTCAGTGTCAGCCAGTTTGCCGTGGCATACGGAGCTCCATCGCAGTCTTTAACACTGGTAGCATGCCGCGACAGCGTGGACGTGAACCGTATGTGCACTTGACGGACTTTGAGCGAGGGCCTATAGCGGGCATGCGGGAGGCCGGGTGGACGTAGCGCCGAATTGCTCAACACGTGGCGCATGAGGTCTCCACAGTACATCGATGTTGTCGCCAGTGGTCGGCGGAAGGTGCACGTGCCCGTCGACCTGGGGCCGGACCGCAGCGACGCACGGATGCACGCCAAGACCGTAGGATCCTACGCAGTGCCGTAGGGGACCGCACCGCCACTTCCCAGCAAATTAGGGACACTGTTGCTCCTGGGGTATCGGCGAGGACCATTCGCAACCGTCTCCATGAAGCTGGGCTACGGTCCCGCACACCGTTAGGCCGTCTTCCGCTCACGCCCCAACATCGTGCAGCCCGCCTCCAGTGGTGTCGCGACAGGCGTGAATGGAGGGACGAATGGAGACGTGTCGTCTTCAGCGATGAGAGTCGCTTCTGCCTTGGTGCCAATGATGGTCGTATGCGTGTTTGGCGCCGTGCAGGTGAGCGCCACAATAGGACTGCATACGACCGAGGCACACAGGGCCAACACCCGGCATCATGGTGTGGGGAGCGATCTCCTACACTGGCCGTACACCACTGGTGATCGTCGAGGGGACACTGAATAGTGCATGGTACATCCAAACCGTCATCGAACCAATCGTTCTACCATTCCTAGACCGGCAAGGGAACTTGCTGTTCCAACAGGACAATGCACGTCCGCATGTATCCCGAGCCACCCAACGTGCTCTAGAAGGTGTAAGTCAACTACCCTGGCCAGCAAGATATCCGGATCTGTCCCCCATTGAGCATGTTTGGGACTGGATGAAGCGTCGTCTCACGCGGTCTGCACGTCCAGCACGAACGCTGGTCCAACTGAGGCGCCAGGTGGAAATGGCATGGCAAGCCGTTCCACAGGACTACATCCAGCATCTCTACGATCGTCTCCATGGGAGAATAGCAGCCTGCATTGCTGCGAAAGGTGGATATACACTGTACTAGTGCCGACATTGTGCATGCTCTGTTGGCTGTGTCTATGTGCCTGTGGTTCTGTCAGTGTGATCATGTGATGTATCTGACCCCAGGAATGTGTCAATAAAGTTTCCCGTTCCTGGGACAATGAATTCACGGTGTTCTTATTTCAATTTCCAGGAGTGTATAAGCTGTCGCTCTTTCTCACTAGATAACGTAAGGAAGAAACTGATGGACGGAACGTTGTGCGTACTGTCGACGACAAGTTCATCAGGTATGAGGGGCTACCTTAGGTTGGGCAATGGTGGTGTGAGGAATAACCATATTGACATTAGCTACAATCGATTTAGGGAAACGGTGGGTAACCTAAACCTGGATGGCCAGACAGGAATTCTAGCTTCAGTCCTTATGTGTACAAGTGCAGTACCTTGATCTCTGCAGTAGTTTGACCGACTTCGGTAATAAGTTGCACAGTCAGCTCATACATTCAGAAACTTTATGTGCGTGATAATCACTTAAGTACCACGCAGGTTGTATCCATAAACAGAACTTTCCCACTGCCAAATAAGTCATGCTAAAAAATGTGAATGTTGTGTGGCATTGTTCGCTGGGATATTCTAAGTGATGAGTCCAGCCACCTTTGTTCTTCCTCTGCATACACTGGACCTCTTCTTGTTGATATATGAGAATTCTATCGTATGTGTATTTGCGGAGTGTACGTGAGTGTGATGAATGCATGTATAGTGTGGTGTTATGATTGTGTTGTTTGATGATGAGAGAAGGGAGAGGGTGAAACACGATGTCGGCACATAGCCTGCTCCTTTTGAATACCACCAAAGGGGACCGCCGGGCTTACCGTCCCCTTCTGACGGGCGGATCGCCACAACAGTGCCATGTGCCCCCACTTCATGAGACACTGTGGAGGGGTTTGAAACTGAATCCTGGACATTTGGCGTAAAGAGCGGTGGTCAGGGACTTCACGCCACTACCTCTCCAGCCTTGGCGGCCAAATAATGTCAGTGAAAGGTTCCAAAATCCGTAAGGGTCGTTGGTGTATCTAGTCGGAACTAACTATGCAGAAAAACGTCTCACAAGTGAGAGACCCTTACTGTTCGGGAACCATGAAGAGTTTTAAGAAATCGGCAATTTTTTCACATTCGGCCTTATTTGTGTTTGAAGAAAGAGTACCCTTTATCTTGAACTTAATGATCACTAAATGTTGCAGTTTAGAATACAAGCAACACCAGTCACTATACAGACACAATACAGACTACATTGTCAGTATTGTTGTTTTGTGAGGAAAGAGCAAACGACGACAGTAATGGTTAAATTGAAGGGTTGTAGAAAGTTCACAAGACAGTAAGGCGTTTAGCAACGGTAGTTCCCTCTCTCAAATCTGACGTACGGGGAAATCCCTCACGGCACTCGGAAGCAGAGACGCGCGCTGTTGGTGCCACAGCTTCGTCCTGATCGAAGGAATATATACAGCAGCAGTCCACCGCCAAATGTGGCGTAAAGATTTTTTTGAACGCGAGTGTATCTCATGTGCAAACTGGTGCGGCTAGTTGTGATAAGATCACTGACTTACCGGCTTTTAAAACGGAAGTGATTTGTGCTTGCGCAGCGATTAAAATGTTAATTTGACAGGTGCATCCCATCGTCCATGATATACAGAACATAAAATTCCGTCTGAGACCTGCGATCATTTTATGTTAATAATTGGCAACCAATACTGTACAATCGCAATAAAGTCATGAGATGTTCGATTGACTCTTTTATTAGAACATGTTACGCGTTTCGGGATTACACCCATCTTCAGACATCACAAACTTCCACTCCTTCCTAACCAACCAGGCGTACAGCCTTGACAACGCAAAGAAAGTGTCGAATAACATGTGACTGCGACACAAGCAGACTTAGGAAGGAGTTGAAGTTTGTGATGTCTGAAGAAGGGTGTAATCCCGAAACGCGTAACATGTTGTCATAAAAGAGTCGATTGGACATCTCATGACTTTATTGCGATTGTACAGCATTGGTTGCCAATTATTACCATCGTCCACGGCCTAACTGTAATACTACACTGACTATTGAACTGAAGGTACTACACAGGACAATTCTGTATCGTCCACAGCAAAATTATGGTCAGGCTCTGCAATGTCGTTTAAAATCGTTAAGCTCGTGAAATCAGTCGTTATTACATAATCATTCACGCATGGTATCAGCTGTTCTGTGAAGACCCGCTGGCTATTTGGCCTATAATACACGAAGTTATGGGTAGCAATAATTGTCCAGTGTAGTCGTTGGGCGAACGATACTATAATCTCGATAAGCCACAGCTACTGAAATTTCGTTCGGCACTGTATCTCCTCGCGTTGTTCGTGTAAGTGCGATCAAAACTGCAGCATTTCCATTTCGTTGTTATCATACATACAGCTCACCGCCGTCCCTGCGATCCAGTTGATAGAACTGGTTTCTTGTCTGATGAAGTACGTCACATCCGGGTAAAGAATTACCCCCGTTTGATCTCCGTGCAAGTAGTACAACCAAGAAAGGCTACGATACGACGCGTCAGAGTCCACACATCCATCGCCTTTCCACACGCTACACGGTGTTCCTCCGTGTCCATCAGCCCCCAACATCTGCAAAGGGGCGAATTAACCTTGTTTCTTACGTACAGTCTGCTCTGTATCAGATACTCGTGATTAACTAGAAAATAGCTCAGTATCGAACCGCGGAGTTCAAGTACTTGGGGTGCACAGAACGCCAGAGGGTGGGCCAGGCTCGCATCGGGATCGCCGTTCCATCACATTCTTGTCATTAGGAGACGACAAATACGTTTCTCTGGACGACGGCAGCTCATTGTCAGCGTAGTTGTAATCTACAGGAAATGTAATGTGATCAAGTAACGGCGAGGTGTTGCCGATTAGAACAGGTGGCACGTAAGAGCATGACATTAGTTCGTGTCAGTGCCGACGTTACTATATGCGTCCGATGACGTCACATTCTGAACATCGCCTGCATGAACAGGGACGAAGCATTACCTTCCTAAGGCCAAGGCCACCGTTCCACGTGCTGCAGGTTAGAGTGGCATAACAAATCTTGAGTATCATCCCGTGGCTGACAAAATATCCGAAGGCCGCTGACAGGCGATCCGCAACTCGTTCAGGTAGCGGAAATATCTGTGCAATGTGTGGGAATCCCGAAAGACCTCGGCTGCAGAGGCGATTAACACAGTGGTGACTGGCGGAGAAATATTGACTTTACCTTAAATTCGTCTTTGAAGCACGCTAGTAAGAAATTCAGATTCCTGTATGAACTGCATAAAAAAGTAATTACTGAAAACAGTTTTTACTACTTTGCAGGAGAAACTTGAGAGAAGAATAGTGTAAAAGCTGCACACTATCCTTTATACATCTCCTTCATATAAGTTTCACTATTTTTCAGGTGGCCAGTTGTTTATGAATAAATGCTATCTTCATTGATCTCATCTTTACCATCATCAAACATTCAACATCCATTTACTTTCCCATATTTCTTCACGCATTTTGAGCGACAGCTGTACACATCCAGTCCACTTCCGTAGCTTAGTTGTCAGCGTTTGTGGCTGCTATGTGGAGCTACCTCATGCCTCTCCGTGCCACAACCGAAAGACGCCATTGGCACAAAAGGATGACATGGTGGGCGGTAGGCCAGAATGCGAAGTTTTGCTTTATTTGTACATATCCATATTGCTTCAGCATTGTAATGTCCTCTACCTACCTTCCATTACGTCGTCTTTTTTGTCCATCTACAATCATTGATTCGCCTAACAACGTGTCCTGCCAACCTGCATTTCACATTTATTACGATCATTCCAAGATCCATCTCTCACAGTAATTATCAGTACGTAACTTTCCGATACTCGGTGAGGAATTGTCGGTTTCTGAGTGGTTTTCTCGTCAAAACTGTTTGTCTCAAAGACAGAACACGAAAATGTCAATAAACACTGATTGTAAACAAACAGTTTAAGCCGTATCGAGAGCTTAGTTTTAATAAATGTATAGTTTTTCAAAAGCACTCAGGGCTTCTAAGTATTTTTTCTGCTGCCTAAACAGTCGTCTTCGGCCGGAGAAATTAAAAAGCTCATCGCTAGCTTTCATGACTTCATTGTTAATTTCTATTAGTTCCTTTTTGATATTTCAGTTATACAACTTTTAGTCTTATTACAATTAATTTTAAGCTACTTCGAAACTTGCGCTATTATGTTCTTCTATTATCTGATGACGTTTATCTGCACTAGAGGCAAACGACACAACTTCATGAACATTTTGCCATTTAAGATATCTGAAGCTAACAGGGCTGCTGGAATATGCTCGCTCGACTGTCATCAATTCCAAATATCTCATCATCCTGATAAAATCTCATAAAGCTGGGGCCCGCATCTCGTGGTCGTGCGGTAGCGTTCTCGCTTCCCACGCCCGGGTTCCCGGGTTCGATTCCCGGCGGGGTCAGGGATTTTCTCTGCCTCGTGATGGCTGGGTGTTGTGTGCTGCCCTTAGGTTAGTTAGGTTTAAGTAGTTCTAAGTTCTAGGGGACTGATGACCATAGACGTTAAGTCCCATAGTGCTCACAGCCATTTGAACCATTTTGAACCATAAAGCTGTTGCAGTGACGCGTGTGTTTTTCAGAACGCTAACAGAGGTTGATTCAGTGCCTTGCATCTCAAGGACTGCTAATAAAAATTGTGTTAAGACTAAGTTTAAGGCTTTCTCAAGATCTGTAAATATCAAAACAGTAATTCAGATTCACTGTTCCATTGTGTGGTTTCCTTCGTGACTTTCAAATGGTCGAGTATGCTGCATTCACTTCTAAACACATCTTGTTCGTATGCTTTACATCGTCATTGACGAGACGTCAAATCCTTGTCTTCCTCCTTCCTCCCTTTTTTCGTTAGTTTGGCTGCTTGAATTTTTTTACGCTTGAAACAATGAAACTCAAGCTGCCATTAAATCGAAGGCTGGTTTGAACACCACAGTGATTCACTAGGCATGGTCCTATCAGAGCCCGTATGACATGCCTTCCTTCGACCTTTAAACTGACCTATCTAGCTAGTTATAGAGGGAACATACACATTAGACTCCGAAGCACGATGCACTTAGCATTCTTCACATTAACAGACACTTCCAGAGGTGAAAGAAGTTGTAAGTGACACATAAAAATCCTAGGACTGACTGGGTTACGAACTCGAGATTGTAGCCCGAAACTATACCACTCAGCCTCGGAGACCCAACTAGTACTGAGATTTTTACTGAGTGCATAACGTGGAAGAAGTATGGAAACGGCAGTAACTTGATTGTAACGCTTACTAGGACGAGTCAGTTTCGAGAGCCATCCATTTTTATTCACAGAAGTGCATTTCTGTCTTGGCACTATTTATGTTACGGTATCTGAATCACGTTTCACGTGTGTCAGAGTAACAGTGAACGTGTTAGATATTACACAGAGGCTGTGGCACGCACTGGAGTCAGCGTGTATGTGCGGAGTTGGACAACGCGCTAGAAATACAGTACCTGTCTCCTCGTAAAGAGTGATGTAGCAGAACTCCAAGTAGGTCGGCGTGGCCAACTGCAGCAGAACTAGCTACGCCGCGCACTCTGGTCGCCACACTAACTCTCCGTTGCCGCAACAGCCGCTTCCCGTAGTTCATGAAATGTTTGTTCCCGCTTAGCCGACATGCAACGTACTCACCACCTTTCCAACAATAACTGTGATGCAACTACAGTACATAACGAGGCTCTCAGAATCGTAAGGGCCCAAAGCACAAAAACAAAGTTTTGAGAAATATAGATGTGTGTGCAATTCAAATTTGTAGGCAAACTACCAGTCTCAAAGGATTGACTTATTTTGAACCAGATATCAACATCCGTTATTTCCCATAAAAAACATGTACACATTTCACATCACGAAATTTTAGTTACTCTTTAGGATTATTATTACACTACTGGCCATTAAAATTGTCACATCAAGAAGAAATGCAGATGATAAACGGGTATTCATTGGACAAATATATTATACTACACCTGACATGTAATTACTTATTCACGCAATTTGGGTGCATAGATCCTGAGAAATCAGTACCAAAAAACAACCACCTCTGGCCGTAATAACGGCCTTGATACGCCTGGGATTTGACTCAAACAGAGCTTGGATGGCGTGTACAGGTACAGCTGCCCATGCAGCTTCAACACGATACCACAGTTCATCAAGAGTAGTGACTGGCGTATTGTGACGAGCCAGTTGCTCGGCCACCATTGACCAGACGTTTTCAATTGGTGAGAGATCTGGAGAATGTGCTGGCCAGGGCAGCAGTCGAACATTTTCTGTGTACAGAAAGGCCCGTACAAGACCTGCAACATGCGGTCGTGCATTATCCTGCTGAAATGTAGGGTTTCGCAGGGATCGAGTGAAGGGTACAGCCACGGATCGTAACACGTCTGAAATGTAACGTCCAGTGTTCAAAGTGCCGTCAATACGAACAAGAGGTGACCGAGACGTGTAACCAATGGCACCCCATACCATCACGCCGGGTGATACGCCAGTATGGCGATGACGAATACACGCTTCCAATGTGCGTTCACCGCGATGTCGCCAAACACGGATGCGACCATCATGATGCTGTAAACAGAACCTCGATTCATCCGAAAAAAACGACGTTTTGCCATTCGTGCAAAATGGCTCTGAGCACTATGGGACTTAACATCTGTGGTCATCAGTCCCCTAGAACTTAGAACTAGTTAAACCTAACTAACCTAAGGACATCACACACATCCATGCCCGAGGCAGGATTCGAACCTGCGACCGTAGCAGTCACGCGGTTCCGGACTGAGCGCCTAGAACCGCTAGACCACCGCGGCCGGCGCCATTCGTGCACCCAAGTTCGTCGTTGAGTACACCATCGCAGGCGGTCCTGTGTGTGATGCGGCGTCAAGGGTAACCGCAGCCACGGCCTCCGAGCTGATAGTCCATGCTGCTGCAAAACGTCGTCGAACTGTTCCCGCAGATGGTTGTTGTCTTGCAAACGTCCCCATCTGTTGACTCAGGGATCAAGACGTGGCTGCGCGATCCGTTACAGCCATGCGGATAAGATGCCTGTCATCTCGACTGCTAGTGATACGAGGCCATTGGGATCCGGCACGGCGTTCCGTATTACCCTCCTGAACCCACCGATTCCATAATCTGCTAAAAGTCATTGGATCTCGACTAACACGAGCAGCAATGTCGCGATACGATAAACCGCAATCGCTATAGGCTACAATCCGACCTTTATCAATGTCGGAAACGTGATGGTACGCATTTCTCCTCCTTACACGTGGCATCACAACAACGTTTTACCAGGCAACGCCGGTCAACTGCTGTTTCTGTATGAGAAATCGGTTGGAAACTTTCCTCATGTCAGCACGTTATAGGTGTCGCCACCGGCGCCAACCTTGTGTGAATGCTGTGAAAAGCTAATCATTTACATATCACAGCATCTTCTTCCTGTCGGTTAAATTTCACGTCTGTAGCACGTCATCTTCGTGGTGTAGCAATTTTAATGGGCAGTAGTGTATTAATGTTCAGCTATAAAACTTTCACGGACAGGCTAGTGGCAACAGCGTCTTTTTGACTGTCGTACAATTTACAATTAATGTTAAACTAGAATCAGAACAAAATGAACAGATACCAAATGTACAACTCACACAACAACGACCTATACGAACACTTCATGGTCCTCATTTTCTGAAGCACATTCTTTGGCTTTAGGTTCAGATAAAACTGTCTGTTCACTTTAGGTTGGTTGGTTGTTTTGGGGAAGGAGACCAGACAGAGGTCATCGGTCTCATCGGATTAGGGAAGGAAGGGGAAGGAAGTCGGCTGTGCCCTTTGGAAGGAACCATCCCGGCATTTGCCTAGAGCGCTTTAGGGAAATCACGGAAAACCTAAATCAGGATGGCCGGACGCGGGATTGAACAGTCATCCTCCCAAATGCGACTCCACTGTCTAACTACTGCGCCACCTCGCTCGGTTTCACTTTAGGTATGAAATCTAGTAGTTCTGTTAAGTCTATGTGTTTCAAGTTTGTTCTAGTTGTTTTGTTAATTCTTTGTGTGCCGAGGTTCGTATTTGCCTTCCACCTAGGTATCTGGACACTAGATTTAGCAAGGCATCTACAAACTGTGGGGAATGGCAAATTGCGGTCACCCTTGATGTGACTTGAAGAAAATGGTGGCCTCCCACGACTCCAGTGAAGAATATGTTACTTTAAACAACAATTCATGGGAACCTGTCGAAAACTGCACTTTTGTAAAATTTCTGAAATTTGCGTTGTTATCACGAACATCAACTCTTGGTTTAATAGTGACGTCGGTAACAGTCTTAAAAGTTCTGAAACCCTCAGTGTCCATTTTAGAAACTTATAACCTGCCATGTGATTTAATGTAAATTTTTAATAATTGTCACCTTCTCTTTGTTTGCTAGTTCTGCGGTCCTGTTACGTACTGACACCCTGGCGTCACCGTGCCGGAACACGCCACTGGAGGAGCCGAAACTGAGCTGTGTAACAGGAGTGCGGACGTGCACCTGCAAACAAACCAAAACCTGTCTCGTACATCTGATGCTCAGCAGTTTGTAGGCATTGAAAATGTGTAACTTTGACGTAAGCGCCCAGCAGGGAAAGATTTCATTTATTTGTTGCTGTACTAGTACCAAGCGCACATTCCCATCATCAGAAACATCTTATATACACTGGTATCTTAGCGCATGTCAGAGACGTATGCCGATAACGATGATAGTTTTAATCAACATATTAATTTCTTGTTGTGAAATTGTCAGTGGTGATTTACTGTATACTCAGAGACAATGATTGAGTTGAAACTTCCTGGCAGATTAAAACTGAGTGCCGGACCGCGAGACGAACTCGGGCCTTTGCCTTTCGCGGCCAAGTGAAACTGTGAGGACGAGTCGTGAGTGGTGATTGGGTAGCTCTGTTGGTACCCGGCACGGTACCTCAGCGTGTTCGGTCAGAGGGTTAGCTGCCCTCTGTAATAAAAAAACTGAGTCAATGGCTGAACACTGAACTTGAACGCGTGTGATGGGACATCCGCACCGAACAAATGCAACGAACAATATCGAACAAAATGATATTATAAAAAAAAATGTTGATAGAGCACTTGCCCGTGGAACACAAAGGTCCCGAGTTCGAGTCTCGGTCCGGCACACAGTTTTAATCTGCCAGGAAGTTTCATAGCAACGCACACTCTGCTGCAGAGTGAAAATCTCGTTCTAGAAGAATGAGTTGTTTATATCATGAATCTGTCAATAAATGAAGGTTTTCTCTATTGGTCAACTTCCGGCGGTATTTATATTGTTACTTTAAAGAAGGTTGTATACCTGGAAGAATCCTGGAAATACTAAAAGGTATCAGATAGATTATATAATGGTAAGACAGAGATTTAGGAACCAGGTTTTAAATTGTAAGACATTTCCAGGGGCAGATGTGGATTCTGACCACAATCTATTGGTTATGAACTGCAGATTGAAACTGAAGAAACTGCAAAAAGGTGAGAATTTAAGGAGATGGGACCTGGATAAACTGAAAGAACCAGAAGTTGTAGAGAGTTTCAGGGAGAGCATAAGGGAACAATTGACAGGAATGGGGGAAAGAAATACAGTAGAAGAAGAATGGGTAGCTCTGAGGGATGAAGTAGTGAAGGCAGCAGACGATCAAGTAGGTAAAAAGACGAGGGCTAATAGAAATCCTTGGGTAACAGAAGAAATATTGAATTTAATTGATGAAACGAGAAAATATAAAAATGCAGTAAATGAAGCAGGCAAAAAGGAATACAAACGTCTCAAAAATGAGATCAACAGGAAGTGCAAAATGGCTAAGCAGGGATGGCTAGAGGACAAATGTAAAGATGTAGAGGCCTGTCTCACTAGGGGTAAGATAAATACTGCCTACAGGAAAATTAAAGAGACCTTTGGAGAGAAGAGAACCACTTGTATGAATATCAAGAGCTCAGATGGAAACCCAGTTCTAAGCAAAAAAGGGAAGGCAGAAAGGTGGAAGGAGTATATAGAGGTTTTATACAAGGGCGATGTACTTGAGGACAATATTATGGAAATGGAAGAGGATGTAGATGAAGACGAAATAGGAGATAAGATACTGCGTGAAGAGTTTGACAGAGCACTGAAAGACCTGAGTCGAAACAAGGCCCCGGTAGTAGACAACATTCCATTAGAACTACTGATGGCCTTGGGAGAGCCAGTCATGACAAAACTCTACCATCTGTTGAGCAAGATGTATGAGACAGGCGAAATACCCACAGACTTCAAGAAGAATATAATAATCTCAATCCCAAAGAAAGCAGGTGTTGACAGATGTGAAAATTACCGAACTATCAGTTTAATAAGTCACAGTTGTAAAATACTAACGCGAATTCTTTACAGACGAATGGAAAAACTGGTAGAAGCGGACCTCGGGGAAGATCAGTTTGGATTCCGTAGAAATGTTGGAACACGTGAGGCAATACTAACCTTACGACTTATCTTAGAAGAAAGATTAAGAAAAGGCAAACCTACGTTTCTAGCATTTGTAGACTTAGAGAAAGCTTTTGACAACGTTAACTGGAATACTCTCTTTCAAATTCTGAAGGTGGCAGGGGTAAAATACAGGGAGCGGAAGGCTGTTTACAATTTGTACAGAAACCAGATGGCAGTTATAAGAGTCGAGGGGCATGAAAGGGAAGCAGTGGTTGGGAAAGGAGTGAGACAGGGTTGTAGCCTCTCCCCGATGTTATTCAATCTGTATATTGAGCAATCAGTAAAGGAAACAGAAGAAAAATTCGGAGTAGGTATTAAAATTCATGGAGAAGAAGTAAAAACTTTGAGGTTTGCCGATGACATTGTAATTCTATCAGAGACAGCAAAGGACTTGGAAGAGCAGTTGAACGGAATGGACAGTGTCTTGAAAGGAGGATATAAGATGAACATCAACAAAAGCAAAACGAGGATAATGGAATGTAGTCAAATTAAATCTGGTGATGCTGAGGGAATTAGATTAGGAAATGAGACACTTAAAGTAGTAAAGGAGTTTTGCTATTTAGGGAGTAAAATAGCTGATGATGGTCGAAGTAGAGAGGATATAAAATGTAGACTGGCAATGGCAAGGAAATCGTTTCTGAAGAAGAGAAATTTGTTAACATCGAGTATAGATTTAAGTGTCAGGAAGTCGTTTTTGAAAGTATTTGTATGGAGTGTAGCCATGTATGGAAGTGAAACATGGCCGATAACTAGTTTGGACAAGAAGAGAATAGAAGTTTTCGAAATGTGGTGCTACAGAAGAATGCTGAAGATAAGGTGGGTAGATCACGTAACTAATGAGGAGGTACTGAATAGGATTGGGGAGAAGAGACGTTTGTGGCACAACTTGACTAGAAGAAGGGATCGGTTGGTAGGACATGTTTTGAGGTATCAAGGGATACAAATTTAGCATTGGAGGTCAGCGTGGAGGGTAAAAATCGTAGAGGGAGACGAAGAGATGAATACACTAAGCAGATTCAGAAGGATGTAGGTTGCAGTAGGTACTGGGAGATGAAGAAGCTTGCACATGATAGAGTAGCATGGAGAGCTGCATCAAACCAGTCTCAGGACTGAAGACCACGACAACAACAATACTTTCTAAAATAAAAAAATAATTATGTAACTTCATTTTTACAAGATGGTTATTAATACCCTTTGCAATACTAAGTAAACTGTGAGAAATAATGTAGGGATGGCGGATACCTCTGAAACAACCGCTTTTCGGTTATATAGGTTATCCATCTCCAGTTTAAACTTACTGTTAAAACCTGAAAAACCGATTTTCTGTTTTTTATTGCTGTTACTTCAGCAATAAGCGTACACGTCGTACAAACACTGAAAAATCCTAACATTTCCTCACGCTTTTACATTAGGCCTATACGTTTCAGGATACACAGAATCAAAGCATCGAGTAAAATAGGAAAATAAAGAAAACTTTAGTCTGTCTACCAATCACTGCTTTTCGTGCAAAGTAACGAGGGTTTGAAGACTACAAAAAATTCACCGGTACTCTCTAAATTTTTTAATCTCGGCTCGAAAATCATATTGTAATCGAGGATCATACCACCATTTGGGTATTGTGGATAGTCAATGCTTATTGATGAAAAATGACGTTCGTGAACTCTATTTTTCGTGTTAAGTTGTCTGTTATCAAGGTTTACAAGCATGAAAAGACATATTATGTAGACACAGGCAGCAGATCAGATGTTTTCTAATTTTATTGCAAACTGTGGTGAATCATTAAGTTTTTCATTTATTAGTGTTCCCATAACTTCCTTTCGTTGTTATTACGTCTTAGATATAACCGACAAATAATAAGATTTTGTCTGAAATTTGTAGCATGTTTGGTTAATTATTTCTAATGAGAAAACCAATGTTTTAATTACCTATGTTTCTTTACTTTTTAACGAGAATTTGAATACAACTGATTTTTTTTACTGAAAAAATGAGAAATACTCTTTTAAAGCATTCAAATGAACAAGTTAGGTAAGAGGCTACCTGGAACAAATACAAGATAACAGTTAAAATTTCAGTAATTACTTAATACATTGACCAATATTTATCCTCCAATCCGTTCATATATACTCGTACTATAAGGTGTTGATCTGTAAACTGACTCATTTCATCAGAAACAATATCGTTCAATGACGGTACCAATCTTACAGAAGCCACAAGACTCGATTTTAGAAAAAGTTTTACTTAAAAACAAAAAAATTCAGTACCACTCCTATGGCACAGTGATGTACATCTAAGATTTATAACCGATTATCAGCAAAAAATACATGCTAACACCGATACCAAACAAATACCGGTTATTCATAACTAAAATACCATTATCGGCTTTAACCCGTCGATTTTCCACAGTCCTACAATAATGTGATACAATGAACGAGAAAACACACCATGTAGCGATCTGGTGAAGTATGGGAAAGGATGAGAAACTGAATAGAAACATACAGAAATTCTCTCCGTACTACTTTTGGTATGCCAAAGAGTTGTTTATTTACTGGGTTTAGTTAGTCACATTATACAGTCAGCTTTTTTAACAATTATTAAATCAGTACTCAGGAAATGTAACAAAGGCTGAATACTTACCTATAAAAAATCAGAGATATGTTACAACGTGTTACGTGAACGCTGACGATCAGTGAAGTTCCTAAACTTTTATTTTACGTGGTTTGGCATTTTAATTGCGTCGGATAATTTATTAATTTGCAGACCAGCGTTTGTCTGAGACAAATACGAAGCTACAGTTTTGTTAATGCTGCTCTTGCATACAACAAACCAGATACTGGAGTCCAGAATACGACTCCTTGTTTCCAAAGTTCCGTGTTTAGTTTCTCTTGTTCTTTCCTGTGCTTTTTAGATTTCAGAATGATGTCGTTGAGGTCGGCTATTTGAAAAGTTTTCTCGCAGTAGTTTTGATATCCACAGCAACGTTGATCAATACAAACTTAACGTTTTGATGACTACACTTTAAAATCCATATTTCATCCGAAATAATTGTTACATATTTATTAGTCTGGCTCCAGTTCTTACGATATTCAAAATTTTCTGTTGCCAGTCTACAGTCTGTTTCTTCATAATTGTGATATTCAATATTTTACAACTGCGTTAATTGTGAATATTTCAGCTGTATTTACGGGAACTGCGTCGACAAAAGCATACAGTTGGTATGTTTCATTTAAAAGGCAATAGAAGCCAAATCTTGTTCTATTTTGGGTCTTCGAAAGATACGTGAATATGACCTCGCCACTCGTGATTATACTACTGGAGGTTCTGCTGGGTATAGTATTTTTTTTTTTTTTCAATTGGCTTTCGGGACGTGCCCATAAAGCCACCTCAAACAATGGAATTTCAGTTATGACACACAAACGTGAGGTCAACACAACACCCAGTCCACTAGCGGAGATAATCTCTGACCCGGCCGGAAATCGAACTTGTGCCCTTTTTGCTAGCAATCCGCCGCGCTGGCCGCACAGCTACCGGGACGTACAATACAGTATCTGATAATACTCGTATAGTTAAGGCTTCTGACAGCTGACTTCAGAATCTTACTGAAAAACTGGGAGATCATAATCTAGTAAAAAAGAGGTATAATGTATCAGAAATCAACAAGGCATCTAACTAACAGAAAAAGAATTTACACCATGCGTAAGCACAAGTCACATATTCTTACCCCTAGCATTCCGTTCGTAGTTGTCTCATTTGGCCTTTATATGACCGGTGAAGTTATCAGTCATATTGGATGCAATGATATGTTCACCTGATACAGGAATACTTTTCCATTATAAAAGCTATATGGGAAAATCGTAAGATACGGCCCATTTCTCCCTCTATGATAATCGCATGTAGAATGAAACACTAGGGGTCTGGTGATCGTATGGGTCATTTACTAACCAATGACGCGTAGCGGGAGCGAACTGAGTTTTGAGGTTTAGTGTTCCAACGATGTTTAACATGCTTTCCGTAGCCTCTGGACTATTTACACTGGAATACCATAACAAAGAGTGAAATGTAAATAGCTTGTTTCACAATAGCCTGCACGGGTTTCATGTATACACCATTCTGAAGAGTAAATGTTAGCGTTTCTTTTATTAATTAATCTTAACACCTATGGCACGACTCTCCACTTACTCTTCTTCAGCGTACCAGATCCGTTACGTGTAGCGTACCCAATAACGATGGGTCACATTGTATATAATTTTATGTAATAACCTATTTCATAGTTTAAAAAAATCGGTGTTATGTACACTCCAAGAAAAAAGTCAGACTGGGACGGAAATGGGTAGATGTGATGAACATCTGCAGACAAGCAAATGGTTACAATTTCAGAAAAATTGAGTGAGTTATTCAAAAGAAAGAGCTCCACAAATTGAGCAAGTCCATAACGCGTTGGTCCACCTCTGGTCCTTATGCAAGCAGTTATTGGGCTTGGCATTGATTGCCAGAATTGTTGGTTGTCCTCCTGAGGGATATCTTGCCGAATTCCGTCCAACTGGCGCTTTAGATCGTCAGAATCCCGAGCTAGTGGAGGGCGCTGCCCATAATGCTCCAAACGTTCTCAGGTTGGAGGGAGATGGGGTGATCTTACAGGCCAAGGTAGAGTTTAGCAAGCACGAACTCAGGGAGTAGAAACTCTCATCATGTGCGGGCGGACATTATCTTACTGAAATGTCAGCCGAGGAAGGCTTGCTGTGAAGAGCAACAAAGCACGGCATACAATACGGTCGACATACCGCTGTGCCGTAAGAATGCTGAGGTTGAAGAGCAAAAGGGGTCCTGCTATCAAATGAAGTGGCACCTGAGACCATCATTCGTGGTTGTTGGGCTGTGTGGGCGATAGTCAGGTTGGTATCTAACGGCTGTCCGGGGAGTCTCGAGACGTATCTTCACTGGCCTTTGGGGCACAGTTCCAAGTGGGACTCATCACTGAAAAGAGTTCTACACCCGTCAATGAGATTCCTGACCAAAGACGTGTCAGGAGACGCCCCGGACAACGGTGGCATGTCAGCCTGATTGTCTCCAACCACACAGCCCAGAAGCCAGGGGTGCCATTGTTTTTCATGGCAAGAGCACTTTGACTGCCATCCACGGTACCCTTGTATGTTGTATGTTAACCGGGGACCTAGAAACGACGGAGAGGCTCCGTCCCCGCCGCAGCCGCAGTGGTCCACAACCCTACGACGACTACCGCAGTCCACTTCACCCCTCCGCCGCCCCACACCGAAACCAGGGTTAAAAAAATGGCTCTGAGCACTATGGGACTTAATGTCTGAGGCCATCAGTCCCCTAGAGCTGAGAACTACTTAAACCTAACTAACCGAAGGACATCACACACATCCATGCCAGAGGCAGGATTCGAACCTGCGACCGGAGCGGTCGCGCGGTTCTAGACTGTAGCGCCTAGAACCGCTCGAAACCAGGGTTATTGTGCGGTTCAGCTCCTGGTGGACGCCCCCCCCCCCCCCTCCCCGCCGGGATCGTCTCAAGCCAGACGAGTGTAACCCCTATGTTTGTGTGGTAGAGTAATGGTGGTTTACGTTTACGCGTAGATGGAGAACTTGTTTGGGCAGCAATCGCCGACATAGTGTAGCTGAGGCGGAATAAGGGGAACCAGCCCGCATTCGCCGAGGCAGATGGAAAACCAGTCCACAGACTGGCCGGCTCACCGGACCTCGACATAAGTCCGCCGGGCGGATTAGTGCCGGGGACCAGGCGCTTCTTCCCGCTTCGGAAAGCCGTGCGTTAGACCGATCGGCTAACCGGGCGGGCGTGGTACCCTTACTTGACGATATTCTATGCCCCGTTTTGTTACCCTTCATTACAAACCATCTTGGATTTACATTTCGGCAAGATAATGCCCGCCCGCATACTCCGAGAGTTTCTACTTTTTGTCTTCGTGCTTGCCAAACCCTACCTGGGCCAGAAAGATCGCCAGATCCCTCCACAATTGGGAAAGTTTGGAGCATTAAGTAGGGCCCTCCAACCAGCTCGTGATTTTGATGATCTAACGCGGCAGTTGGACAGAATTTCGTATGAGGACCTCCAACAGCTCTGTCAATGCCAAGTTTAATAATAACTCCTTGCATAAGCCCAAGTTGGACCAAAGCATTGCTGACTTGCTCTATTTGTGAAGCTCTTTCTCTTGAAAAATCGTCGATTTATTCTGAAATTGAAATCATTTATCTGTACGTGTACATCTACCGTTTTCCGTGCCATTGGGGTAATTCCTTTGTGGTGCGTCTTTTTTTTCCATATTAGAGTGTATTCACAGTGAAAGGATGACTGAGTTCAATCTTGCTGAAGCAAGGATGTTTCAAAATCCGCCACAACTGAAAACTAAAAGAAATGGATGCCATGTTTTCGTTGTCGTAATAAATATGGAATATCACCATGATTCTGCTTTCCGATTCTCCACACATTAAACAGTTACATCTTTTTACAGCGTGTGTCACTAAAAATAAATGTTCTGAAGATCTCATCTCAGTATATGAGGAGAAGCATGCTTCTGATGAACTTATTTCGTCTGAGCAACTGTTGCAGTATGAAAGTCTTCATAGTGTTCCGAGATACTTCTTCCAAAAACTGTTCCATAACCTATGTAATAATCCAGTATTTCAAATTAGACTACCAGATCAATTTAAATTACTGGTGACGCGTGTAAATGTGGGTATAACGGAATCACACATCACTGATTGCGAATCTAATAAGTACTTCACAATTTCATTTCCACACGGCGAAAGGTATGTGTAATGTTTTACTGCAAGCTGGGTCCACTGGGTGACTGTGGGAAAGTGAGGGCTGCAGGGGTACAATGGCAAGCGAGTCGTAAAACTGTTCCTCGTTGAAAGTCCAAGTCCCGAGCCAGGTACACCATGAATGCACGGGTACCGTCAGAGACGCAGTCCCACATTCTGATAATAGCGTCGCAGAGAACTGGAGAGGGTATGCGGGAGGCTGGAAACCGCCAGTGTGAGAAGGCGAATAATGAATGGTTTCTATAATGACAGAAATCTGCAAGGGGATGGGAAAACTCAACGCACTCAGAGCGATTCAAAGGAGGTCAGCAGGAGTTCACGTTTAAATTTTGCTAACGAGCCCTGGGTTAATTGACCAAAATTATTTTTGTAGCATGGAAGAAGACCCCTGGTGCGTACGTGCAGCCTCTGTCACTGGGTTAAATGTGAAACCCTCTAATAATGGACCTCAGTCTAAGGGAAAAATGTATATTACTGGTTAATCACAGCGGATTATTTAGTAGAGAGATTGTAGCTATCGTTATAAATTTTTCACTGGTTGGAACTCGGAGGTTCTACAGTGACTGGCTAACAAGAACATTATTCTGACAGAACCTGCAAGTTTTTGAGTAGGCGAGCAGATGTACACTTTGCCTTAGATCTCCGGGGGGTTACCTCTTGGTGCTGGACAATCAGAGGGAGAGCTGTGGCCACCTTAGAGCTGCAGAGAGGGAAGACTCCTTCCTAGAGCTGATCACAGCTGCCGGGCTGAACTTGTAACTCTCAGCTGTCACTGCAGCCATCATTTCATTTTCATTTCTACTCACCTGTGTTTAGGTCCTACAGAGTTTCTTCCATAATTCATTTTTGAATCTTTGTGCACTTCGCTATTATTTTTTGTTTTGTCTATTTAATGACAGGACTCGAGTTAATTTTGCATGAATTGGAGCTAGATTTTGTTGACAAGGTATTGAGATTAACGATATTGAGGGTTCATACTGTGATCCTGACGTTGTGCAAGAAGAATTATGTCAAACTTGACATCAGTATTTCTCGTTTTGATTTCATAAAACTTTACTTGTTATGTTGCGTTCTCTTCTGATGTTTCTTTATTTTCTGAACAATCAAGCATTTTTCTTATTTGTTATAGGCAAACAGGAAAGGCTGCAAGAAAAGACGCTACTTACCAGAGCAGCGAGTGCAAAATCGACCTATGCAAGAAGACCTGTCTGAAAGTGTACCACACAAAAAATTATGCTATATGAAAAAATGCGTAACAGTGTTTATGTATGTAATCCGGAAGAAGTAGCTTCAGGCTTTCGTAAAAGTTTAGTATCAGATTTAAACGTTGGCTTGTGTTCTTAGTAAAAAACTATTGAAAAACCATAAAAATGGCCGGCATGCGAGGAAACGCAAGGTTTACTTGACCGGTAGTCAAACTGTTAATCAGTTAATCATGCCCTTACGCAAACAATCCAACAACACTTCGTCAGGCATTGCAGCGTCACAACTTAAAGAGTCGTTGAGGGTGACAGCAATCTGAAACAGAGAGCGATCGCACGAAGTGTACCGAACGATCTTCTGACGATCATTACTTATCGCCCCCTTACTACATCTAGTCTGTTGGGGGCTCATAACATATTAATTTATGCACGTTACCAATTAATAATAAGATCGGTACGCATGCAGCTAGAGGTACTGATCCACAATGGCAGTATTGGCTCTTCAGCAAAACAGTTAGACGAGCGGTGGATTAGAGGGTCTCGGGAAACTACAGGAAGGGCGACAGTCGAGAAGGGTGCAGGTCAGACAGAGAAGGAAGACTTAGCAATAATCGTTATTGTAGCTGTAAATTGTTGTAGCTGTGTTGGGAAAGAACCAGAGCTCCAAGCGTTAACACTAGAGCCGCGGCTGGGTCACTCACTTGATAATTCTTTTGTTTGTCACTCTTTTGTATTATTGCCTAGAGTGTTACATTTCTGTGACTTTTTATGAAATAAAGTAATTAGTGATTATACTTCATTTCACATTTTATGGCGAAAACATAAAAGAGAAATATGAAGATTCACCTAGAACTGCGGAAGGGTCAGTTCTGACAGGCCCGGCACAGTCGCTGTAACAATCGCATTTTTCATGTAGCTTAATGCTTATTGCTAGTGTGTATTTGGTCAACAATCGCAAAACTCGTTTTTACTTCACTTCCGGCTGACGTTACAGTTTTCAGCAGGGGACGAGAGGGAGAGAGGTTCAAAGAAGTCTGACCTTGTATGCAGATATTGCGCACCCAGAGTTTTGTACCACGAAAACGGGTTTAGTAGTGCATTCCGTCTGTGTAGAGAGTCCTTGTAACTTACAAATACACCCCTGGAAATTGAAATAAGAACACCGTGAATTCATTGTCCCAGGAACGGGAAACTTTATTGACACATTCCTGGGGTCAGATACATCACATGATCACACTGACAGAACCACAGGCACATAGACACAGGCAACAGAGCATGCACAATGTCGGCACTAGTACAGTGTATATCCACCTTTCGCAGCAATGCAGGCTGCTATTCTCCCATGGAGACGATCGTAGAGATGCTGGATGTAGTCCTGTGGAACGGCTTGCCATGCCATTTCCACCTGGCGCCTCAGTTGGACCAGCGTTCGTGCTGGACGTGCAGACCGCGTGAGACGACGCTTCATCCAGTCCCAAACATGCTCAATGGGGGACAGATCCGGAGATCTTGCTGGCCAGGGTAGTTGACTTACACCTTCTAGAGCACGTTGGGTGGCACGGGATACATGCGGACGTGCATTGTCCTGTTGGAACAGCAAGTTCCCTTGCCGGTCTAGGAATGGTAGAACGATGGGTTCGATGACTGTTTGGATGTACCGTGCACTATTCAGTGTCCCCTCGACGATCACCAGTGGTGTACGGCCAGTGTAGGAGATCGCTCCCCACACCATGATGCCGGGTGTTGGCCCTGTGTGCCTCGGTCGTATGCAGTCCTGATTGTGGCGCTCACCTGCACGGCGCCAAACACGCATACGACCATCATTGGCACCAAGGCAGAAGCGACTCTCATCGCTGAAGACGACACGTCTCCATTCGTCCCTCCATTCACGCCTGTCGCGACACCACTGGAGGCGGGCTGCACGATGTTGGGGCATGAGCGGAAGACGGCCTAACGGTGTGCGGGACCGTAGCCCAGCTTCATGGAGACGGTTGCGAATGGTCCTCGCCGATACCCCAGGAGCAACAGTGTCCCTAATTTGCTGGGAAGTGGCGGTGCGGTCCCCTACGGCACTGCGTAGGATCCTACGGTCTTGGCGTGCATCCGTGCGTCGCTGCGGTCCGGTCCCAGGTCTACGGGCACGTGCACCTTCCGCCGACCACTGGCGACAACATCGATGTACTGTGGAGACCTCACGCCCCACGTGTTGAGCAATTCGGCGGTACGTCCACCCGGCCTCCCGCATGCCCACTATACGCCCTCGCTCAAAGTCCGTCAAGTGCACATACGGTTCACGTCCACGCTGTCGCGGCATGCTACCAGTGTTAAAGACTGCGATGGAGCTCCGTATGCCACGGCAAACTGGCTGACACTGACGGCGGCGGTGCACAAATGCTGCGCAGCTAGCGCCATTCGACGGCCAACACCGCGGTTCCTGGTGTGTCCGCTGTGCCGTGCGTGTGATCATTGCTTGTACAGCCCTCTCGCAGTGTCCGGAGCAAGTATGGTGGGTCTGACACACCGGTGTCAATATGTTCTTTTTTCCATTTCCAGGAGTGTATATTATAGCCAAATTTCTACACACAGAAGAGGACAATATAAATGCTCTAAATGAGATTTTAGATAATGAATCTGAGGGCGAACCGCTGGAGTCTTTATCTGAGGAAGAATTTCCGTCGCCAATAGTTCCGGATTCTTCATCAGAAGACGATGTTACTCCTGAGAAGGTTCAGCTGAATGCTGATGAGAAAGGTATGCTCGTTTATCCGTTTGTTTTATAATAATTTTTGTTTATGTGTATGTTGCGTAGGCACTAATTTCAATTGCAACACTTATGTTTTTACTTTGTTTCGTGTTGAATTTTTACAAGTTATATATTACATTTATGAAGGTGTTTTTTTGTTCTAATATTACACAATATATTCAATATTAAATCGCGTTCTAATACGTATAACTACTATTACAGGAACAGCTGCCACAAAGACTAAGTCAACTCGAGGAAGTGGTCGTCCTCAAGGTCGGCGTTGACAACAAAATGCCCAGGGTTCTGGACTACTTCAGTTTCCTTCAGATAGCGATATTGTAGTACCCGATGGAACAACCTGGAAAGTTGGAGTAATAGGTGACTGTTCAGCTAGAAGATATGGACAACAGAATGTTTTCAAAGATAGGACAGGACCATCTATGCATGCAAAACGAAACGTGAATGAGACCTGTTGCAGTGCATGGCATCGAATGATAACGGACAAAATTTTGAAACATATTGTAAAATGTACAGAAACTGAAGCACGTCATGTACTGAGCTCAGATGAGTGGACTATAAAAATTGAAGAACTGGAAACTTTTATAGCTATATTGTACGTCCGTGGTGCTATTGGAGCTAAGAGCCTAGAACTAGACACATTGTGGTCAGTGAAGTGGGGAAATAATTTTGTGAAATCAACAATGGCTCGTGACAGATTCAGAGAGATAATGCGTTATCTCAGATTCGACATTAGATCCACAAGATCAGAACGACTAAGAGAAGACAAGTTTGCTTTGGTATCAGAAATCTGGAATGAGTTCATTGCGAATGCACAGTCTAGCTACATACCGGTCCCATACATAACAATCGACAAACAGCGTTTTCCTTCAAAGTGCCGTTGCAGATTCACGCAGTTTATGGCCTCAAAACCGGACAAATACGGGCAAAAGTATTGGATGGTGGTAGATAAAGACTCAAAATATATTGTGAATGGTATCCCTTATCTAGGAAAGGATGACACTAGGCGGAGTGATGAGCGTCTTGGTGACTTTGTTGTAAAAAAATTGATGCAACCTTACCTTAACAAAGGAATAAATGTCACACGTGACAATTTTTTCACCTCCTTAGCGCTCTCTGAGACACTGAAAGCTAATTCTACGAGTCTTGTGGGCACAATAAATCGATCTCGCAGGGAAATACACGTTGCCTTGTAAAGTATAACTGTGAAAGAAACAAATCATTTGTAAAGTGTCACATCGGCAAGAAAACTGTGTGCAACAAATGTACATCAAAAGACTATTATTTTTGTTCATTATGTAACGGTAGCCAGTAAAAACACTCAGCAAATACATGTAAGTTTTAAAATATAAAATTATAATTTGTGTAAACCTTGTTTATTTTTGTTAATTTCATTCTAAATTTCCTAGTGCATCTAACAATAGATTCACTGGCAGTAACAATAACCCATTGGCATAGGGGAAATAAAGGAAAAGATCGCGGGTCGTTAGTGACCCAGCCGCGGTTCTAGGTATGTCCAAATATCAGTGGTTCTAGTGTTAAGAGAAACCGCTGAAGCTCAAATCGTTATAGCTGGCTAAAGCCGCAAATAAATTAAGCCGAAATTTTTACAACGGCCCTGATCGTGCTCTAAAAGAATAGAGTAAATACTGTTGAGGCTCGAGATTTTACTGCTGTCAGAAGTACAGGGTGTTTCAAAATGAATATACGGGTTTTAAGGCTTTATAGCACATGTTACATTCACCTTACAGTTACAAATAACACACGAAATGAAAGAGAAACACAAACAGTTTTACTTACAATTATTCAGTGGGAACACCGATCACACATAGAGTCGATAGGCGGGTTGTTCCGAAACCTTGATTAATGTGTCAGGAATAACTGTTGCAATAACATTGTTTCTAAAGTCAGTCAGGTATAATGATGTGAATGTAGAGGTCATGCATAAAACGCTGTGTCAACCGGCCCCTTGAGCCAAATCCACCGGTCGCATACAACGTCGTTTAACCAGTCGCGTACTGAATTATGCCAGTGAGGCGGCGCACCATCTTGCTCCCAAATATAGATATGTTGTTCAACTTCTTTCCATTGAGGCACGGGCCATAGCTGTAGCACATCAAGATAAGAAACATCAGTTACAGTTGATTCACCGAAAAAGAAAGGCCCATAAACTTACCGCGGTGATGTTTCTTGGGGCTAAGCTTGAAAGACTCGCATTCATTCAACACGTTTTTCAGTCACTCTTTGTCATTCCATACTCTTCCCATTGCTCACAGGTATACAAACAAAACTGTCTGAGTTGGTCTTTCATTTGTTGTATTATTTAGGATTGTAAGTTGAACGTAATAACTGCTACAACGCCTTAAAACCGCTATGTTCATTTTGAAACACCCTGTAGTTTACCATGTAGTGAAGTTGGGGTAGATATTTCCTGTGCGTGGGGGATATTTCCTGCGCGTTGGTGTGGGTAGAGGTTATACTTGGCAAACGGAATAAATTAATAATTTGTTCCTTTTAGCGACCCCCTTGACTAAGATGGTAAAGTTGATGAACAGTTCCAAGAAAACCTAAGTCTCATTTCAAATAGGTACTCCACTCATACAATTATAGTTGTTAGTGACTTCAATCTACCCTCGATACATTGACAAAATACATGTTTAAAGCCAGCGATGGGTATAAAACGTCGTTCGAAATTGTGCTGAATGCTTTCCCACAAAATTATTTTGGACTGTTTCTTCCCGAGCCCATCCGAAGCGCGAATGGTAGCGAAACCATACTTGACCTCTTAGTAACAAATAATGTTTATCACACTTCTTGAAGGTGAACCGAACGTTCCTTTCGTCTCTGGAGACGGGTTCTATTTGCTAGACAATTGTAATAAAACAGTTCCGATATTAACTTTGGTCATTGATGAAGCTAACTTACTTGGCATACCGTAAACGGTCAACATAACTCTGTGCCGTATCTCTATTCGGCGAAGCAGTACCACAAGAATTACTGTAAATTTAGGACAAAACACAAGAAAATGGCCTCAGTCAAATCAAGTAAAATGATAATTCGCAATAGCCGGATTCCGTCTTTTAGAGACGTGGTATCGTTCAGCTCTGTGCTCAAGAATGTATCTCTTCTACGAAACAACAAAATCAGAGATACTGTCCAAATGAAAATAATGATAATTAAAATATAGCACTGATTTTCCTGTCCTCCATAAACATACACTTTTCTTATGGTGGTAATGTACAGAATGCAAACTAAGCTACTGAGATTACCAGCAATACTGGGGAAACTAGATGTGGAAAAGCTGAGAATAAGCGTTCAGACAACTAATCACTTGGCGTTGGTACAATGCAACAGTTTAGTAGTTATTTACAAGAAAGAAAGTGAAAGGGAACTTAATCGAAAAGTTAACATTTCAAATATACAGGGTGTTACAAAAGGGTACGGCCAAACATTCAGGAAACATTCCTCACACACAAAGAAAGAAAATATGTTATGTGGACATGTGTCCGGAAACGCTTACTTTCCATGTTAGAGCTCATTTTATTACTTCTCTCCAAATCACATTAATCATGGGATGGAAACACACAGCAACAGAACGTACCAGCGTGACTTCAAACACTTTGTTACAAGATATGTTCAAAATGTCCTCCGTTAGCGAGGATACATGCATCCACCCTCCGTCGCATGGAATCCCTGATGCGCTGATGCAGCCCTGGAGAATGGCGTACTGTATCACAGCCGTCCACAATACGAGCACGAAGAGTCTCAACATTTGGTACCGGGGTTGCGTAGACAAGAGCTTTCAAATGCCCCCATAAATTAAAGTCAAGAGTGTAGAGGTCACCGCATCTGTTGTTGAGAAGCGTACGAACACTTCGACTGGAATGTGCAGGAGCTCCATCGTGCATGAACCACATGTTGTGTCGTACTTGTAAAGGCACATGTTCTAGCAGCACAGGTAGAATATCCCGTATGAAATCATGATAACGTGCTCCATTGAGCGTGGGTGGAAGAACGAAACTAAAATGAGCTCTAACATGGAAATTAAGCGTTTCCGGACACATGTCCACATAACATCTTTTCTTTATTTGTGTGTGAGGAATGTTTCCTGAAAGTTTGACCATGCCTTTTTGTAACACCCTGTATATCTACTAACTAGGACAATACATCACACTGAAATAGGCGGTAGCCCGTAACCATACATATGCAATATTTCGCAAACGGACCGACGTTTACTGGAACACTGTTGGTTATTTTATCGCTTGCACTCACCCTTGTCAGTTTTCGCTGGTAATTATGATACACACTGTACGTGTGTGAATCATGTCAGTTTCTCACCGACACCTCTTTTCTGCACAAAAAATCTTAAAAATAACTGCGCTGCTGAATTCCCCTTCAACAGTCACGCTGCGTGTTCGTAAATGAAGGGTTTGTAACGCGGAAAACCAGCGTTTGTTCAAGACAGACGCTAAAAAGACAAGAGGAAGCAAGAAGAGAGTTTAACGTCTCGTCACGTCGAGGTCACAGAAGACGGAGCAGATCAGTTAGAGGAGGGGGAGGGGACGGCCATGGCCTGTTTAACTTATGTGACAGTTGATGGTGGATGGCCTTGCTGAGGCGTTCGACGCTGGAGAAACAATGAAAACGCTTTTCGGGATGGCCCGCCCGGGACTGGAAATACAGTATCCTGGTCACGGACACCATGATAAGAATCAGCACTGCCACATACCTCATTAAAAAACAGCACCATTGACCATACGCCAACGACCACTTGAGTTTAAAGCGAGTGTGTCCCTCCATTCACTTCAGCATTGTGCCTGGAATCAAGAGTGCTTAGTCGTTGTTCAGCAAGTTTCCGATTTATGAGAATTTCATTTTTTCGGGTGGTGCCTTAGTGGGCCATTTATGGTAGTGACTAGAATGTAAGAACTTGGGGTTTTGCGGCCGAATTCATATTAAATAAATTCTTATGGCCATGGTGTGGTTGAACTCCCCAAGTTTCGACTACTATTCGAGGCAGCCTCGATCAGGGATATACAATGACTGAAAAAAAAGTGAGGCACCCTAAAGAGGAGGAGGAAACAAACTTCACAAGGTGACAGGGTACTTTATCAGTACAACGCTGCGAGCCCCCCCCCCCCCCTCCTCCCCTTGTGGCCTGGGTGTATGCACTGATTTGGGGGAAGGGAGTCATGAGGCCATTGTATTGTATCCACTCCTGAGACTGTATGGCCCACAACTGTTGTAAATAGTCATTGATATCCTGGATACTGGAAATGGAACGCAGTTGACGTCCGAGCTGGTCCCACATAAGCTAACGGAAAACTAAAACACTAAAAGCTAATTATTGTAAAGTAATGAAATTTCTGGAATTTCTGGAACACATTTAAATGATTAACTTTGCAAGATCCCAGGTTAATGCAAGCGCGTGATAAACCATGGCAAATGTGAAAAAAATGGTTCAAATGGTTCTAAGCACTATGGGACTTAACATCTGAGGTCGTCAGTCACCTAGACTAACAACTACTTAAACCTAACTAACCTAAGGGCATCACACACATCCATGCCCGAGGCAGGATTCGAACCTGCGACCGCAGCAGCAGCGCGGTTTCGGACTGAAGCGTCTAGAACCTCACGGCCTTAGCGGCCGGCTGGAAAAATGCTGGTACATTAATAACTGGTATAACCCACCAGAATGTTGAATGCAAGCATGCAGACGTGCATACATTGTGTTGCATAGGTGCCGGGTGTCAGACTGTGGGATGGGGTTCCGTACCTGTTGCACTTTGTGTGTCAATACAGGGATGGTTTGTGCCGTTTGTGAATGACACTGGAGTTGTCGTCGATGATGTCCCAAATGTGCTCGACTGGTAATCAAGCAGGCGCAGGCAACATGTCGACGCTCTGTCGAACACGTTAGGTTACAACAGCGGAATGTGGGAGAGCATTATCTAGTCCGAAAACACTTCTGGGAATGCTGTTTATGAATGACAGCACAACAGGTCGAATCACAAGACTGACATGCAAATTTCCATTCAGGACGAGTGGGGCAACCAAAAGAGTGCTCCTGCTGTCATACGAAATCGCACCCTAGACCATAACTCCAGATGTAGGTTCATTGTGTCTAGCACGCAGGCAGATTGGTTAGAAGCTCTCAACTGGCCTCCATCTAATCAACACACGGCCATCGGTGGCACCAAGGCAGATCAGCTTTCATTAGAAAACACAACAGACCTCCACCCTCCTCTCTAATGAGTCCTCAGCTGACGCCACTGAAGTCGCAAATGCCGATGGTTTGGGGTCAGTGGAATACACGCTATAGGGTGTTTGACTAGGAGGTGTCCTTGAAGTAACCGATTTGTAACAATTCGTTACGTCACTTTGCTGCCACCTGCTGCTCATATTGCTGCTGCGCCAGAGACATACGCTGAAAAAATGGTCTTCCCTCTCCGTAGTGCCTCTTGGCCGTCCGGAGCCCGGTCTTCTTGCGACTGTACATTCTCGTGACCACCGCTGCCAGCAATCATGTACAGTGGCTACGTTCCTACCAAGTCTTTCTGTAGATCCAGCTTCTTGAAGCCCTGTTACACGACCTAGTTCAAACTCATTGAGGTGTTGACAGTTACCTCTTTGTCACCTTAAAGGCATTTTTGAGTAACATCAAGTCACCATGTCCAATCTCAGAGGTAACTAACGCTGACAACCGTTACAGTGTGTATTTAAGGTGAACCTGATCTGCATCCTCATAGCGGCGCTACTAACGCCACTCTTCTGCGACAGGCGCGATATCAGAATAGACATCATCTTTCAGACGTAGAAACACTTCTACCAATATTCGTTTATGTTGCACAGCTCCTTCTTGTTGTTGCGATTTTTTTCCATCAGTGTATGTTCCATCGGTGACAGATCTACAGATCCTGCTGGCCGCAGGAATGCCTTAACATCATGTAGGAAGTTCATAGAGACACATTAGAAGAATGGCACATCTTCCAGGTAGCCGCAGTACTCGCTAAGTACTACTGCTCAAAAAAACTGAAATTCGAAACTCTAGATTTGTAATGCGTGGGTGGTAAAATCAGATTAACAATACTACAAAGTACCACCATCAGAACCATTCGCTTAACGCTACCGGAATCAAAACATTTTTTGCAAATTATACGTTGATATAATTCTTGCTTTCAGATGTCTTCGTTCTGGGCTACATCATTATGCAATAGAGGAAATTTCAGACCAGTAATTGTACAAGACACTGCAATAAACAGCTGTAGAATCACGTAATTGAAGCCACTATAATGACTGGCAAGGAAAAAAGGCAGACGGTATTTATACCCCGAATACCTTTAATATCAACAGAATTGCCTTTCTGTTTAAGGCGATTGCAATTTTCAGTAAAGTTGACTTACAGCATAATGATCAACAACGCACAGTGCAAAAATTCAGATATTATAGCGTTAAGTTAAAGGAATCATGCTTTTCACATGGCCAATTGTAAGTCGCATGCTCACGAGTCGGTTTACCTCGGAATTTGTTCATTTATAGTCCGAACAATGAAACTACAAATGTAATGCATAAGCAGGTGTTATGAAAAATTGAAAATGTCGATATTTATATACAATAATAATTAAATATTAAATTAACCAACATTTGATTCTCACCTTTCTTCATTTAAATAATAATATTTTATCACATTAGTGATTAATTAATTCAATATACACTATATACACCGTATGTTTAATGGAATACACTTCAGTATAATCCTGATAGGGAGAATGGTCCTCATGCCATCAATTGTGCGATATATTCTGACCTGGGCAACTCCAGCTAGTAATAAATAATGTGAAAGAACTCAATAAAAGTATTTATTGAGAAACATATTTTTTATTAAGGCAATAATCAATTTCTCTGAGGTCTCTTCGTCCACGTAGGTAATGAACTGAAGAGTTAGACGCACAAAAATTAATGTAGTTGTTTATTCTTTACTGAAACTGGTAGTCATCATTTTACATTGGTGAAAAAAAGGAAAATTTTCAACTTGCATGTAAGTAATAATACTTGGATGTAATGATCAGTTACTATCAGTTGAAGAAAATAAACATTTACCAACATGTGATACGTTCATTACGGAATGTGAGTAACAGAGAATGCTTGATATACTTACTCGAGTACAAGACACTAGTGGAGACTCTGATTTGTAGTTAAAAAATGATGTGCTGCCCGTAGGTGATGTGCCTCCATATCGAATTGTATGAATCAGATCTAGCTTACAAGCAGCTTAGTTTGAGATCCTATACTATAAGCACTAGAGCGTTATTTTAGTTTATAATACAACTGATAAAAATCAGATGGTTGAATGTATTGCAGGTTGTAGCCTACTACCCATAGATAACTTATACTGCTGGCAATAGTTTTCCCTATTATTATGATAAAACTACTGAACATCTTTCATTATATATCACAATATTAACATCCTCTAAGCTACTAGGCATATGCAAGTACCTCTCAGTTTCTGCTTTTGCTTGAGTATATCTAGAATTGGTTGTGGCCTTTGATGTAAGGATTTTGTGCAAGAGGATTCTGATAAAAGGGTATACTTTAATAGCAGGTTTTAAAATCCTAAACATATCCATGATCTTTACTGAAACCTGCCATTATCCTCGGAAAACATATTTCTGTACCTAGCACCAAAGATTCAGCTTTCCCTAAGAAAATGCTATCTACTTTTCAGAACAAGAAAAAATTACGCTGCTGATAAAACAGAGTGAAACACCCAGAAAACATGGTCTGATGTCAATTAACTTCGTGTGTGTACACGCCAACTGCGGGTGTGTAAATGATTAGAGTTGCAATTCTGTGACAGATAGAGTGGCGACCACTAAGATTTGCTCTGTTCGTGTTTAGTGTTGTTACGTGACCTGGTAGCGTACGTAAGGGATATGAACAACTTCAGATGCCGAGTGATCACCGTGAAGCACATGGAGATGTCACGTACTCATATGAGACAGCGTTATCAGCACCTGACAGAGTTTGCATTAGAGATGGGCAAACTCGTTCATCCTTGGGAACTAGTTCACTGGTGTTCGCTCTTTTTTGGGAACCGTTCATTTTTACTCGTTCACCGTTCATCTCTTGATGGTATATGGTTCTTATGAAAAATTGGAAACTAGTAGCATAGGTGACTGAAGGATGAAAGGCGCCAAGACGGGACACTTGACCATGGAGTACAGAAGTGTCACATCCCTTTAAAAGTAATTTCCATGATTCTGCAAAACCTGTCGTTTAGCCAACTTATAACGGTAGCCTGGCGATGTAAGTGGTGTTCTGTCACCTTAAGACATATATAACGAAAGTTTGTAGACGTAGTTAATGTTCTAGTCCTGCCTAAAGGGCGCTTCCAAGAATCCCGGTTTCTACTCTTGCTATTACTTTTAGTACTTCTGATGTTATTCTAGCTTTGGTAATTGAAGCACATAAACACAACTACCTTCTTAACAACCGCTGGTGACCTCAGATGCTGCGTAATGGACAAAGCTCGGTCAAATGTGAAGTTATCATATAGCTTTCTTATTTCGTCAAACTACTACTTCTTGCAAGTGATAATATTACTGCAAAAACATGGTCGCCAGGTAAAATGACGAATCGATTGATGTTATTCAACAAATTCACCAAATTTGGTTTTCACTATATTTTGGTTCTTATTAAAACTTTTTCTCTTTTAATAATTTCTATCACTGAAGGAACAGGCTGATGCACGTAGATAGCCAAATATTGACTGCTTTCAGAATTGGTCACACGCACACACTTCGAAAGTTTTGGTCCATGAAAACAACACCGGAACGACAATAATGCCTACTTACGTTTCTGAGGGTAAGATCAGCAACACTGCCTCTGAAAGTATTATGCACAAGCAATATTTTACGATACTTTTGTTAGTACCAAAATGATTGCAAAAGGTTTTTTATACTTGTTTTTTCTCAGTCTTATTGAAATAGTTGCTTTACGTAATTTCTTGGACAGAAGGTCCCAATAACCAAGTTCACACACTAGGTAGAATCGTTATTTACTTTACTTACTTTGAAGGCAATCTACAATTCTCTACATTTACTTTAATTTTTGCACTTGAGTGATAATTTAAATTTACTTTGCATGTAAACACTCAGTTCTGCAATAATGTTTCACACCAATGGATTGAAACATTATTGCAGAACTGAGTGTTTAGGTAGATTATATAATGGTAAGACAGAGATTTAGGAACCAGGTTTTAAATTGTAAGACATTTCCAGGGGCAGATGTGGATTCTGACCACAATCTATTGGTTATGAACTGTAGATTAAAACTGAAGAAACTGCAAAAAGAAGGGAATTTAAAGAGATAGGACCTGGATAAACTGACTAAACCAGAGGTTGTACAGAGATTCAGGGAGAGCATAAGGGAACAATTGACAGGAATGGGGGAAAGAAATACAGTAGAAGAAGAATGGGTAGCCCTGAGGGATGAAGTAGTGAAGGCAGCAGAGAATCTAGTAGGTAAAAAGACGAGGGCTAGTAGAAATCCTTGGGTAACAGAAGAAATATTGAATTTAATCGATGAAAGGAGAAAATATAAAAATGCAGTAAATGAAGCAGACAAAAAGGAATACAAGCGTCTCAAAAATGAGATCGACAGGAAGTGCAAAATGGCTAAGCAGGGATGGCTAGAAGACAAATGTAAGGATGTAGAGGCTTATCTCACTAGGGGTAGGATAGATACTGCCTACAGGAAAATTAAAGAGACGTTTGGAGAAAAGAGAACCACTTGCATGAATATCAAGAGCTCAGATGGAAACCAAGTTCTAAGCAAAGAAGGGAAAGCAGAGAGGTGGAAGGAGTATATAGAGGGTCTATACAACGGCGATGTACTTGAGGACAATATTGTGGAAATGGAAGAGGATGTAGATAAAAATGAAATGGGAGATACGATACTGAGAGAAGAGTTTGAGAGAGCACTGAAAGACCTGAGTCGAAACAAGGCCCCGGGAGTAGACAACATTCCATTAGAGCTACTGACAGCCTTGGGAGAACCAGTCCTGACAAAACTCTACCATCTGGTGAGCAAGATGTATGAGACGGGCGAAATACCCTCAGACTTCAAGAAGAATATAATAATCCCAATCCCAAAGAAAGCAGGTGTTGACAGATGTGAAAATTACCGAACTATCAGTTTAATAAGTCACAGCTGCAAAATACTAACGCGAATTCTTTACAGACGAATGGAAAAACTGATAGAAGCCGACCTCGGGGAAGATCAGTTTGGATTCCGTAGAAATATTGGAACACGTGAGGCAGTACTGACTCTATGACTTATCTTAGAAGCCAGATTAAGGAAAGGCAAACCTACGTTTCTAGCATTTGTAGACATAGAGAAAGCTTTTGTCAATGTTGACTGGAATACTCTCTTTCAAACTCTGGTGGTGGCAGGGGTAAAATACAGGGAGTGAAAGGCTATATACAATTTGTACAGAAACCAGATGGCGGTTATAAGAGTCGAGGGGCATGAAAGGGAAGCAGTGGTTGGGAAGGGAGCGAGACAGGGTTGTAGCCTATCCCCGATGTTATTCAATCTGTATATTGAGCAAGCAGTGAAGGAAACAAAAGAAAAATTCCGAGTAGGTATTAAAATTCATGAAGAAGAAATAAAAACTTTGAGGTTCGTCGATGACATTGTAATTCTATCAGAGACAGCAAAGGACTTGGAAGAGCAGTTGAACGGAATGGACAGTTTCTAGAAACGAGGATATAAGATGAACATCAACAAAAGCAAAACAAGGATAATGGAATGTAGTCGAATTAAATCTGGTGATGGTGAGGGAATCGGATTAGGAAATGAGACACTTAAAGTAGTAAATGAGTTTTGCTATTTGGAGAACAAAGTAACTGATGATGGTCGAAGTAGAGAGGATATAAAATGTAGACTGGCAATGGCAAGGAAAGCGTTTCTGAAGAAGAGAAATTTGTTAACATCGAGTATAGATTTAAGAGTCAGGAAGTCGTTTCTTATAGTATTTGTATGGAGTGTAGCCATGTATGGAAGTGAAACATGGATGATAAATAGTTTGGACAAGAAGAGAATAGAAACTTTCGAAATGTGGTGCTACAGAAGAATGCTGAAGATTAGATGGGTAGATCATATAACTAATGAAGAGGTACTGAATAGGATTGGGGAGAAGAGACGTTTGTGGCACAACTTGACTAGAAGAAGGGATCGATTGGTAGGACATGTTCTGAGGCATCAAAGGATCACCAATTTAGTATTGGAGGGCAGCGTGGAGGGTAAAAATCGTAGAGGGAGACCAAGAGATGAATACACTAAACAGATTCAGAAGGATGTAGGCTGCAGTAGGTACTGGGAGATGAAGAAGCTTGCACAGGATAGAGTTGCATGGAGAGCATGGAGCAGACCACAACAACACCAATGGATTCTCGGTTTCATTCTCTTTAGTATATTAAAAGAACCCTACTTGGAACACTTTAGGTTAAATGAGTAGGTTTGCGTTAAAAAAAAAGTAAAAGGTAAATGATTATTGAACACAACAAGCAAAAAGTTGTCAACCCAGCTCGTATACAGTACTACGGACGGTTAATTTCAGTAGTGTGGTGGTGAACACAGTTACTAGAGATTTAGGTGCTTTGAAGACACGTACCGTTTTGCAGCGACGGAGATTATTGCTTGTCTCGGTGGCGTCGAATTATGCGACTGATTCCATCGCAAATATGAGTTTGGCTTTACTGGGGATCTGCGTGTCTAAGTAATGAATGCCTTAGACCATTTCACATCCAAGAACCCACACTAGTTGCAGACATAATTTTACATCTCCTCTAAAGTATTGCAAACTTGTACCTTAGCACTTCCCCTTCACTCACATCTATTAAGCAGTTAAACTTTAGTTTTGTTTAAACAATACTGCGGTGTACAGCTGGCATCAGCTTTCGTCACCGGCCTCAACCGTGTCTTGCGCGTGTCTGACCCGCTCCACTTCTCCCCTCTCCTACCTGCTTCCGTTAGCAGCAAAGTCTCCATCTTTTCCGACCTTCCAGAACGTCGGTAAATACCTACTGGTTTTCACCTATATTTAACTTTAGCCCTGAGCTGGTGTTGACTTCACTTTACAAACAATGATACATTGTTAAATAAAAGATATTATTACTTACATAACATTATAAACGTTTGTTAATTGCATATAAACATTAAACTTCACACAGTCAAACAATATTGTCTTTTGCAGACCCTCGTGGACACTGCATACTGCACAAATCTCGTTCTTGGCTTCATTATTGCAGTCTCTCGACTCTAAAAAGGTCGATAGTGTTACAAACTGTAGAGTTATGTGGCTTATCGCAGTGAAATAATATAAGGTGCCTCCTGAAAAACCGGCCCCGAGTACAGACTGCTCGCCAATGTCGCACGATCTGCTGACGCTTCGAGCAGAGTAGATAAACATGTAATAATTAGGCAGTAAAGAAATAACAAATAAGCTAATGCAAACAAAAACTTCGAAACAATAGATGACGATTGGTGGGCGACAGTGAGCAGTCTAGTACTTGGGCCGATTTTTCGTGTGCCACCCTTTCTATCTGTTACTTACATAACATTATAAACATTTGTTAATTACATATAAACATTAAACTTCACACAGTCAAAGAATATTGTCTTCTGAAGACCCTCCATACACTGCATACCGTACAAATCTCATTCTTTGCTTCATTAGTGCAAAGTCTCTCGACACTAAAAAGAAAATATATACAGAAAAAAAATGGTTCAAATGGCTCTGAGCACTATGGGACTCAACTGCTGAGGTCATTAGTCCCCTAGAACTTAGAACTAGTTAAACCTAAATAACCTAAGGACATCACAAACGTCCATGCCCGAGGCAGGATTCGAACCTGCGACCGTAGCGGTCTTGCGGCTCCAGGCTGCAGCGCCTTTAACCGCACGGCCACTGCGGCCGGCTATATACAGACATACGGAAATAATATCGTAGAAGTTGTCATATTCTCTTTACAAAATATGAGACCAGACATTCGATTATGGAGCGCGGGCTTGATTCGGTTGTAAGTCGGTCTGCCTTCCGTAACAATGAACATGGAGTGTAACTTAGATTTAAAAAAAGACGGTAAATGACCACACGTTTGTGCTTCATGTCATGCAAGACTACTGGGTAGAACTATTCAACGAATGCATCCACTCCGGGAAAATACCAGGCAATGGAGGTCATCATTAATCAAGGTGATGTTCAAAGGAAAAGGAGACCCCTGTGATCGTGACTCATACCGAGGTATAGCACTCGAAAATACACCCTTCAAGATATTCATGAAAATCTTAACAAACAGACTCACAAATACCAGAGAGTCAATTCGGCTTCCGAAAAGGAAGAAGAACGCTACATGCCGTAAGCTACCTAATGGAGGAAGCACAAGATACACTCAGACATCCATGAAAGAAATACTTTGTGGTCTTCGTGGACTTCCGCAAAGCCTTTGACCTCATCGACAGTGCGACACTAGCCGAAAAACTCAGTCACCTATTAGGAGCCACACACCCGTTGGCAATCACAATCTCAAATATCTTCAGATACAACAATATCCAAGTATCAGATAGCATAGCAATATCCACGAACATAATCCAGACAAACGGATTTCTACAAGAAGATCCGATTACCTCGACGTTATTGAACATTATGACTGCAGACATCACAGACATAGAGACACTTCAACATCACTTATTCTCTATGGGGACGACATGGCAATAGGCTCAGAAAATGCAGAAGAACTCCAAGGGGTCCTCAACAGGCCCACATCGTGGGCGGAAAGAAATGGATTGCAAATAAACCACAGCAAAACCAAACAAATTACTTTTATGAAAGGAGTAAAACACGCTCCCAGAAATACAATGATCCTGCACTATAAACCTTTAGAGGTAGTGCCAAAATTCAAGTATGTAGGAGTCGCCCTGCAAAACCACCTTGTCATCCTTCAGTAACCATGTCAAAGAAAGAGCTGCAGCAGCAATAAAAGCAGTCCACCACATCCAACAGCCTCAATAAATATCACTGAATACAGCAATGCTACTGTTCAAGACAGCCTTTTCCCCAGTAGGTACCTATGGGGTCAGCATCGTATGGGAAAAGCTCTCCCTAAGTGACCTGATAAAAATAGAAAAAGTCGAAGCTCGTTACATGAAAGGGATTCTACGCATCGGGAAGTCAGCACTTTCAAGGCTAACATATCTATTAACCACGGAAAACTACTTCATCAACAATATCAAAATGCAGTATTGGCTGCCAAATACTAAGAACTACGAGAAAGTACGTCACAACCCTCACCGAGAAGTGCAGAGCCATATGGCTCGATTTCTACTCCACAGACGCCAGAATGACGGACGGATGGATACAAGCAAACTACCCGTACAAGCTACAACACGTAGTAACACTATACGCCACGCATGAATTTCATCATAGACTCTGCCAAAACAAGAGATTTCACCAGCCGAACGAAGACTGTGTTTGTGATTTGTGTAAGAAACATTGTGAGAGATACCACGCTCAAAACTACAAAAAGGAGGAAAACCTCGATTATAAAAATGGCTATGAAATAACTATTCATTTGTAATTTGTAATTCCTCTTTGCACATTGTGCGCTTTTCAATCAACAATAATAATGAGTGTATTACGATAGCATTTAAATTTTTAAATTCAACCAATACTTCTATGAAATACGAAAAATCAAATTTTTGTTGTACCCAGAAACAGTTAGATAGGCAACCTGCAACTGGAATTAGGGGACGGTTTCAGCCCTTTAATGATGTAGGTGCTCCCTATCATTAATGCGTTATTCACCCTAACATGTCTGTTAACACCTTAACAAAGTTTTCTGTGTTGTTGCTGTTGTGGTCTTCAGTCCTGAGACTGATTTGATGCAGCTCTCCAAGCTACTCTATTCTATGCAAACTTCTTGATCTCCCAGTACTTCTGCAACCTACATCCTTCTGAATCTGTTTAGTGTTTTCACCTCTTGGTCTCCCTCTACTATTTATACCCTCCACGCTGCCCTCCAATGCTAAATTTGTGATCCCTTGATGCCTCAGAACATGTCCTACCAGCCGGTCCCTTCTTCTTGTCAAGTTGTGCCACAAACTCCTCTTCTCCCCAGTTCTATTCAATACCTCCTCATTAGTTATGTGATCTACCCATATAATCTTCAGCATTCTTCTGTAGAACCACATTTCGAAAGCTTCTTATTCTCTTCTTGTCCAAACTATTTATCATCCATGTTTCAATTCCATACATGGCTACACTCCATACAAATACTATCAGAAACAACTTCCTGACTCTTAAATCTATACTCGATGTTAACAAATTTCTCTTCTTCAGAAACGCTTTCCTTGCCATTGCCAGACTACACTTTATATCTTCTCTACTTCGACCATCATCAGTTATTTTGCTCCCCAAATAGCAAAACTCCTTTACTACTTTAAGTGTCTCATTTCCTAATCTAATTCCCTCAGCATCACCCAACTTAATTCGACTACATTCCATTAACCTCGTTTTGCTTTTGTTGATGTTCATCTCATATCCTCCTTTCAAGACACTGTCCATTCCGTTCAACTGCTCTACCAAATCCTTTGCTGTCTCTGACAGAATTACAATGTCATCGGTGAACCTCAAAGTTTTTATTTCTTCTCCATGGATTTTAATACCTACTCCGAATTTTTCTTTTGTTTCCTTTACTGCTTACTCAATATACAGATTGAATAACATCGGGGAGACGCTACAACCCTGTCTTACTCCCTTCCCAACCGCTGCTTCCCTTTTTAATTCCCCTCGACTCTTATAACTGCCATCTGGTTTCTGTACAAATTGTAAATAGCCTTTCGCTTCCTGTATTTTACCCCTGCCACCTTCAGAATTTGAAAGAGAGTATTCCAGTCAACATTGTCAAAAGCTTTCTCTAAGTCTACAAATGCTAGAAACATAGGTTTGCCTTTCCTTAATCTATTTTCTAAGATAAGTCGTATGGTCAGTATTGCCTCACGTGTTCCAACATTTCTATGGAATCCAAACTGATCTTCCCCGAGGTCGGCTTCTACCAGTTTTTCCATTCGTCTGTAAAGAATTCGCGTTAGTATTTTGCAGCCGTGACTTATTAAACTGATAGTTCGGTAATTTTCACATCTGTCAACACCTGCTTTCTTTGGGATTGGGATTATTATATTCTTCTTGAAGTCTGAGAGTATTTCGCCTGTCTCATACATCTTGCTCACCAGATGGTAGAGTTTTGTCAGGACTGGCTCTCCCAATACTGTCAGTAGTTTCAATGGAATATTGTCTACTCCTGGGGCCTTGTTTCGACTCAGGTCTTTGAGAGCTCTGTCAAACTCTTCACGCAGTATCGTATCTACATCCTCTTCCATTTCCATAATATTGGCCGCAAGTACATCGCCCTTGTATAGACCCTCTATATACTCCTTCCACCTCTCTGCTTTCCCTTCTTTGCTTAGAACTGGGTTTCCATCTGAGCTCTTGATATTCATACAAGTGGTTCTCTTTTCTCCAAAGGTCTCTTTAATTTTCCTGTAGGCAGTATCTATCTTACCCCTAGTGAGATAAGCCTCTACATCCTTACATTTGTCCTCTAGCCATCCCTGCTTAGTTTTCTATATGAACACTGAATTTCACTGCCAGCAGCAGCGCAGAGTAACAGCCAGTGCCCAAAATGGCATTTTCGTGAATTGCACAAACTCTTCTGCAAGAATTTCTACATCTCTCCACATGCTGGACGTTGGGTACTCAAATTTTAGATGTTAAACGTGTAATATGTTCGTTGCATTTGTTACCACTTCTCTCAACGTCAAGAAATAAGTTTGCAGTTAGAGTACTACATCATCGTACTTGCATGATCTTTTCACACAATTATCTGTATTTATGCTACTATACAAAAACAAGACGTTGTTTAATCAAAAATCTCGAAAAATTCTTAGCCGATTTTTTTCAGATGTTTACATGATGCTTTAATAAACGTTGGGACGTACTCAGGTTATACGGTTTTTATAGTCTATAAAGAGACTGACGGAAAAAAACTGCAGAACCAAGAAGTGGGTGTGTAACATAAACGAAAGTTGGTAGGCATGTCTCTACATCTGAAAGATGATGTCTATTCAGATTTCGTTCCAATTGCATAAGAGTGGCGCTAATAGCACCACTATGAAGATTCAAATCAGTTTTGCTTTAAGTTGAAGCTTTAACGGTCATGAGCGTTAGTTTTGAGATTGGACGTGCTGAGTTGATGTTAGCAAAGAATGCCTTTAAGGCGACAAATACGTCGTTATTAACACCTCACTGAGTTTGAATGAGTTCATGTAATAGGGCTACAAGAAGCTGGATGTTTCTTCCGTGGCATTGCAAAAAGATTTGGCAGGAATATAGCCACTGAACGTGATACTGGCAGCAGTGGCCACGAGAATGTATGGTCGCAAGGGGACCGGGCTCTGGACGGCCATGTGATACTATCGAGAGGGAACATGTAATGCCACAATGAAGCATAGCCAAGGCGCAGCAGTTGAACAAGTGAACGCTCATGCCATCTGTTGGATAGTTGCGCAAACAAAAGCACAGGTGCTCCCGCCTGGCGGTAGTCAACTGAAATAGCGCTACGAGTAAGACAGTATCTGAATAGTGCTGCGCTCGGACGACGAAATAAAGAAGTATTAAACTAGGATAATATTATTACATACAGTAAAAAGTTATACACAGGGTGTTACAAAAAGGTACGACCAAACTTTCAGGAAACATTCCTCACACACAAAGAAAGAAAATATGTTATGTGGACATGCGTCCGGAAACGCTTACTTTCCATGTTAGAGCTCGTTTTATTACTTCTCTTCACATTACATTAATCATGGAATGGAAACACACAGCAACAGAACGTACCAGCGTGACTTCAAACACTTTGTTACACGAAATGTTCAAAATGTCCTCCGTTATCGAGGATACATACATCCACCCTCCGTTGCATGGAATCCCTGATGCGCTGATGCAGCCCTGGAGAATGGCGTATTGTATCACAGCCGTCCACAATACGAGCAAAAAGAGTCGCTACATTTGGTACCGGGGTTGCGTGGACAAGAGCTTTCAAATGCCCCCATAAATGAAAGTCAAGAGGGTTGAGGTCAGGAGAGCGTGGAGGCCATGGAATTGGTCCGCCTCTACCAATCCATCGGTCACCGAATCTGTTGTTGAGAAGCGTACGTACTTGTAGAGGCACATGTTCTAGCAGCACAGGTAGAGTATCCCGTATGAAATCATGACAACGTGCTCCATTGAGCGTAGGTGGAAGAACATGGGGCCCAATCAAGACATCACCAACAATGCCTGCCCAAACGTTCACAGAAAATCTGTGTTGATGACGTGATTGCACAATTGCGTGCGGATTCTCGTCATCCCACACATGTTGATTGTGAAAATTTACAATTTGATCACGTTGGAATGAAGCCTCATCCGTAAAGAGAACATTTGCACTGAAATGAGGTTTGACACATTGTTGGATGAACCATTCGCAGAAGTGTACCCGTGGAGGCCAATCAGCTGCTGATAGTGCCTGCACACGCTGTACATGGTACAGAAACAACTGGTTCTCCCTTAGCGCTCTCCATACAGTTACGTGGTCAACGTTACCTTGTACAGCAGCAACTACTCTGACGCTGACATTAGGGTTATCGTCAACTGCACGAAGAATTGCCTCGTCCATTGCAGGTGTCCTCATCGTTCTAGGTCTTCCCCAGTCGCGAGTCATAGGCTGGAATGTTCCGTGCTCCCTAAGACGCCGATCAATTGCTTCGAACGTCTTCCTGTCGGGACACCTTCGTTCTGGAAATCTGTCTCGATACAAACGTACCGCGCCACGGCTATTTCCCCGTGCTAATCCATACATCAAATGGGCATCTGCCAACTCCGCATTTGTAATCATTGCACTGACTGCAAAATTACGTTCGTGATGAACACTAACCTGTTGATGATACGTACTGATGTGCTTGATGCTAGTACTGTAGAGCAATGAGTCGCATCTCAACACAAGCACCGAAGTCAACATTACCTTCCTTCAATTGGGCCAACTGGCGGTGAATCGAGGAAGTACAGTACACACTGACGAAACTAAAATGAGCTCTAACATGGAAATTAAGCGTTTCCGGACACATGTCCACATAACATCTTTTCTTTATTTGTGTGTGAGGAATGTTTCCTGAAAGTTTGGCCGTACCTTTTTGTAACACCCTATATATATATATATATATATATATATATATATATATATATATATATATATAATGATTGTAATTGAATATGGTAATGCTATGGTATGTCCATTTGTAAATAGAGAATTTGGCATAGAGTAAATTAATGTTTAAATGTGAGGGAAATCCCCGAGAACGCGGATAATGCAGGTTGGCGCGTGAATTTGGCAGTAGAGAGAGATGTGTGCTGGAACTGTTCAGATGCAGAACAGAGATTACGCGGCACGAAAGTGATGATTTAAGTACGGTACGGTAATGTTGCTTATAGACAGTTAAAAGTGAGCTTACAACAAACACGAACTGGATTTATGGTGTGTCAACAAGTCAAATGGACAATACGGCTTGCAGGATGCAACATTTCGACGGAGACGGCTTGTGAGCGATATAGTTGCTGTTCCCGCTCAAAAAGCACAAGGCACGCCTTGTGGAAGACCACGTAATTTACGACGGACTGCAGCGACCATCATCAAGGTATGAAGTGACCAGTGTCTGCAGCTAATGTTGCAATGTGATCTTACTACCATATGAGATCCATTGACGAACTTACACCAGCACAAGCAACGAACTAGTAGTTATCGTACGACAGTGTTTTTATGAACAGTGCATTTTATACCGCCGCCATAACAAGTACATTTATCCGTAGCGAACCAGTTTATGTATTTATCAAGTCAAGTTCTCTACAGTGTAATGAGTGAGTGAAATAATAAGTTTGTGATTCAAAGTGCATTCCACGAGTGTCCTCAATTATTTACTGAAAATAGTTCATTATTATTCCAAATCCATCACTGTATGTGCAGCAATACCAGTAAAAAGGCTATATTACGTGAGTATCGGCGTATTAATGCAACAAGAGGATATAATTGGAGTTAAGGCCCAAAATTTCCAACAAACGCCGGATTACACAACTGACAGAAGACTCCAGGTACTGTGCCACATTAATTACAGTTCAACTCGATGTGGTGGGTTTTCAGTACATTATCAACGTAAAAACTCATTCAGTTTCATTAGAACAAAATGATTCTAAAGTAATGTTTTTAACATCTCTAGTAACCATCAGTTCTATAGTGTTCATTGATTATTCAATTATAGAATTTATTGCCACCACAGTACTCATTGTACCTTCAGTACAATGCAAATTCAGAAACATTAAAATAATTACTGACAGTCGGTGTAGATCAATCTGACTTACAGCAAGTTCAAGCGTTTATCATATGTGTGTGTATATTGTGTTACGTAAATGTTGTTCGCCTGCTAGGCGTGATTAACGTACACCAGTTAGTGCATTCTGTTCAGTCACTTCAAAGAGGTTATTTTTGTTAATGAAAATCAAAATTCATTTAACATTCGATTTCTTGTACGCCATCGCCAATATTTATTCAGTAATTCCGTGTAGTAGTCTGAACTACATACCAAAGCTATTCAGGCTTATTACACGCGAGAACCGCTTTCCAGACGTCCGATGCCGCATGGTCTAAAAATATTACAGTATATTCGGATAGTGGCATCGCAAACACCATCGTGTTCGGCATATGCTCTGCCGCATCGTACTGCACGTGCAGCAGCAGTTTGAGTCGCAGTTGGCACCACAGTGGCACACCGAAATGTTGCAAATCAGTTCTTTCAAGGACAGCTCCTACCCAAACGCCCTGTAGCGTGCATTCCACCGACCCCAAACCACCCCCATTTGCGACTTCAATGGCGTCTGGCGAGAGCTCATTGGAAGGCAGAGTGGAGGTCCACTGTGTTTTCTGATGAACGCTGGTTCTGCCTCGGAGTCAGTGATGGCCATGTGTTGGCTAGGAGAAAGGTAGTTGAGATCCTGCAACCAAACTGTCTGCGCGCTAAAAACTGTGGACCTATACTTGGAATTATGGTCTGCGGTGCGATTTCCTATGGCAGCAGGAGCACTCTCGTGGATATCCCACGCACCCTGACTGCAACTTCCTACGTCAATCTGGTGATTTGATTTGTGGTGCTGCCATTCATGAACAGCATTCCAGGGACAGTTTTCCAACAATATAACACTCGCCTACATACCGCTGTTGTATCTCAATATGCCTTATAGAATGTCGACTTGTTGCCTTGGCCTCCTCGATCACCAGATCAGTCTCCAATCGAGCTCGTATGGGACATTATCGGACAGGAATTCCACCCCACAAACAGATATCCAGCACCGGTGCAACAAAATACATGCATGCTTGCATGCATGCATTCAGCATTATGGCGGTTAGACCGGTTATTAATGTACCAGAATTTCAAATTTGCAAAGGCTTATCTCGCGCTTATAGTAACCTGTGACATTGCTATGCTAACCACTTAAATGTGCAACCTAAACAAACGTACTACCGAAATTTCATTACTCTGCATTAATTATTTTTTGGTGCTACGATATTTTTCCGTTAGTGAATATATAATGGGGTATGTTGTTAGCATAAATCGCGAACAGTTCTTGACTCATATAATTCAAACTTCATACATAAACATTCAGACCGACTCATGCTACACATTTTTTATATATATATAAACGTAGTTCATAAATTGACGTAGCACGGAGAAATATGCTGCAAAGTGTCTCCGTTATCATCGGAAGAGTTCTGGGAATCCCATGTTGTAGTACCGATGCAAGTGCAGAATTTTTGAGCACGTACAATCTGGTATCACATGTAGAATTACTTCTGCGTTATTTCAGTGTGAAATAATTAATCTGTCACAATTTTAAAGTTCTTTTCATAAGAGTGACATATTCAGCTGTGGCAGAAATTTGGGAATTTGTGGTAAGGTCTTATGGGACCAAACTGCTGAGGTCATCGGTCCCTAAGCTTGTACACTACTGAATCTAATTTAAACTAACTTACGCTGAGGACGACACACACACCCATGCCCGAGGGAGGACTAGAACCTCCGACGGGGGAAGCCACGCGCACCATGACAAGACGCCCTTAGACCGCTCGGCTACCCCGCGCGGCACTTGTGGCAGAGAAGAGAATGGAGCCAGAGGAAAACAAGCGAGTATGCTCTTGTTTAAAAGACTCAGACTGAAAAGTGAGGTACCAGCTGCCTCTTTCTACCTTCCTCAGTCCTTTAAAAAAAAATTCAAATATTTTAGCTTGCGAACGTATTTGCGCATTTTTCTGCAGAGAGAGAAAGAGAAAGTAGCAGTGGGAAAGAGGTGGAAAGTAATAAATACTGGAAGATAGTAAGCAATGGTTGTGGTATAGAAAGAGCAAAGGAGACAAAGACTGTAGGAAAGAAAGAGAGGGAGACAGTGACAGGGAAACAAATGACAGTGACAGAACGGTGCTAGGAAAAGAGTGATGAGAGAGGAGAGGAATAGAAAGACGGAGAAAGTGCAAGTGGGTGAGAGCCAGTGATAATGACTGACAGAGTGTATGACAATGACAACGAGAGAGACAGCGACAGTGAGAAAGAACAGCAGCAGTGGGAAGGAATGAATGAGATCGTGACAGTAAGAGATAGCAAGAGGGAAATAGTGACAGTGAGAGGAGACAATAGTAGAAGTAGGACAGAACGAAGATGACTGTGGCTGTGAGACAGGAGACCGTGACAGTTGGAGAGACACAAAAAGATAATGACAATGAGTCTGGCCGAATGAGTGAGTGAGATAAGAAAGCGTTTGGGAGCGAATGGGAACGAGCAACTTATGGCGATTGGCTAGTGCGTGTGACCGAGTTAAAGTTAAGGAAACTTGTAGGAGTGAGAGGTGAGTTGCATGTTAAAAAGAGCGGAAATATCTTCGCGTGCCAGAATTTTTGGGAAAAGTTTTAAAGGTGCTGAGGAAAGTAGAAAGAGGCAGCTAGTGTGCTATTTTTCAGTCAGTCCTTTAAACAGGAGCATACACGCCTTTCTTGTGTTCCGATAGGAGAGTTTTTCTGCTGGTGCATAAATACAATGTGTATATGTACGAGGGCATGTTGAAATGTATTTCTTCCGAATTTATGCGAAAACTCTTAAAGCTTTTTGAATAAAACAAACGTTATAACGTTCTACATCAGATTTCTCATTATCTTTATTTCCCAACACATTTATCTCAACGAGAGACCAGTTTGTTGATACCGTTACTGAAAACTGTTTGACTTCGTTGCCACAACCTCACGTGTGCTTGCAGCACTTCATCACTATCAGTGTGAAATCCTCGGAGCTGTTCTTTAAGTTTTGGAAAGAGATGAAAATCGGATGAAGCTAAGTCGAGACTGTATTGGGGATGATCGATGCCAGTGATCCCAAGGCGTCTGACTGTTGCAGATGTCGCTGCGCTCGTGTATGGTCTGTCATTGTCATACTGAAGCAGAGGGTGCTCCACGTGTGGACGAACTCTGTTTCTCACGCACCGACATGATTACGTTACGCGCCGCCACGTTACACGCTACAGTCGGGAAAAGTTTAGCGGGAGAGGGCTGCAAATAGGTAGACTCGAAGAATAAAGATGTAGGATGTATACAGGGTGAACATTAATAAAACAGAAAAACTGCAGGGATGGAGTTCTGATTGGAAATGGAAGAGAAAAGGTCCTATGAACATGTGTTTGGAAACATATCGTTGCTACGGTAGATGGCACTGACGAATGAAAGTTCCTCTGACCACGTACCGTGTCTTCCTTGTGTGTTGCAGGCTGTGTGATAGAGGCAACGTACTATAAGTAGCAGAATGATCCGATATCCATGTCGGGAACAAGCCGAGATGGTGTTTGTTTACGGCGAAGCAGATGGAAACGGTCGAAAGGCAGCACGACTATAGCAAAACAAGTATCCTCACAGACACCAACCACATCACACAATATTTCAAGCCCTTGTTTGGCTTTAGCGTGAACATGCGTCCTTTCACACAGACGAACGTGCAGGGAGGTGGCGGACTGTATGCAACCAGATTTGGAGGACCGAGTTCTAGAGGGTGCTGGGACGAACCGTAATACAAACTCCAGGCCAGTGGCCCGCCAACAAGCTGTAAGCCGAAGTACGGTTATGTGTGTCCTACTTGCCAACCGCTACAACTGCAACGAGTTGAACATCTGTTGTGACGTGGATGCGATGCAGCACTGCACTGTATTCTGGGACAATTTGTTGTCGTTGCACGCACGGCGTCCATTTCCGGACACATATACCTAGCAACTTTTTCCTCCGTTTCCATTCACGAATCCGTCCTTGCAGTTTGTCGGTTTCATTGACGTCCACCCTGTACACAAACGATAGATGGATAGATCGAACTTGCATTATACACGGTCCAGTCACATTAATGTGACCGCCATCTATGTTCGACGTCAACGTGTAATAGTCAGTCACACAGGTCTGGTGGCAGTGGTAGCAGTGGAGGATATATAAAGCGTATCGGGAGGACGCAGAAACAATGCAGTCGTTATCGTAGTGCAGAAACGGAGGTATTTATCTGACGTCCAGAAGGATACGATCATTGGCTTTCAGGCCAAGGGTGGAAGCATTTCCTAAATGGCTAAGTTTGTAAACTGATCGCGTGCTGATTTGATTGAAGCACATGTGCATGGCAAAATGGCGTTATTCAAAACCGCTGCTGAGACGACTGTGGTGTACCACAGGCCATAGTTGAGAGAAGTGGACGACGGCTGCGGAGATGCGTGCGGGCGAATAGTCGTGCAACAACTGAGCAACTGACCGTCCAGATGAACCAAGGGGCTACCAACAGTGTCTCCTTAACGAGCATTCAGCGAACGTTGATGCGTTTGGGCCACAGCAACAGCCCCCTTATTCATGCATTCATGCTGACTGCTCTCCATTGACGACGAAGTCTGCAAACTGCAAAAAATGGTTCAAATGGCTCTGAGCACTATGGGACTTAACATCTGAGGTCATCAGTCCCCTAACTAACCTAAGGACATCGCACACATCCATGCCCGAGGCAGGATTCGAACCTGCGACCGTAGAGGTCGCGCGGTTCCAGACTGAAGCGCCTAGAACCGCTCGGCCACACCAGCCGGCTGGAGACTGCACGCCAGTACCGCAACTGAACGTCCACTGAGAGGCGACAGCTGGCCTTTTCAGATGAATCACGTTTTATGCTCCATCGGACAGATGTCCGTTGGCGTGTATGGCCCTGCAACAATCAGGAAGGTCCAGGCTGGAGGAGGGAGGGTTATGGTCTGGGGAATGTTTTTGTGGCATTCCCTGGGAGATCTCGTCATTCTGGAAGCTACAGTGCGTCAATACAAGTTTCCATATATCTTTGGGAACCTACATGCAGCCTGTCTTTTCCTCGGCACAATGGCATCTACCAGCAGGACAATGCAATATATTACACAACTCACAGTGTACATGCTTGAGGATGAGTGTACCGTAGTGCACTGGCCACCAAACTATCCGGATTTGAACCCAATCGACAATCTGCAGGATTACCTCGATTGGGCTGCTTGCGCCATGGATCCTCAACCGAGAAACCTAGCGCAGCTGCCTTCGGCACTGGAGTCGGCATGGCTCCTCATCCCTGTCAGTACCTTCCACAACCTCACTGACTGTCTTCCTGCACGCTTGTGCTGCAGAAGATGGTTATTCAGGCTTTCGGCAGTTGGTCACAAAGTGACTGGACTGTATCTGCGCTCACCTTGTCTAGTGTGTCAAGTCCAAAAATTAGAATTCTGGCAAATCACAATTCGAAGTTTGACAACTAGTGCAAAATCAAGTAACGGTGTCAATCAGCACAAAGTGTTTTTCCTTTTAAAATGAAGTTTAGTCACTGAAGTTCAACGTAAGTTAGTGTGCAGATTAGATAGATTTTTAGATTAGTTTTTCGTTCCATAGATCCGTGCTGAGGAGATCCTCGTGGATGTGGAACATTCCAATTTTTTTTAAAAAGCTGAAGTAACTATACTCATAGTATGAATATATACAATACATCATTTGTTTATATTAAAATATTCGTCAGTGGAGTAGAAGGAGTTGGCCACTAGTAAGTCTTTCAGGCTCCTTTTAAACTGATCTTTATTTATAACTAAATTTTTTATGTTTGCTGGCAAATTATTGAAGATGAGTGTTCCTGTGTAGTGGACCCCTTTTTGAACTAAAGTAAGTGCTTTTAAGTCCTTGTACAGATCATTTTTGTTCCTGGTATTGTATGTATGAACTGAGCTGTTTGTTGGAAAAAGAGATATATTATTTAGGACAAATTTCATTAAGGAGTAAATATACTGAGAGGCAGTAGTTAGTATACGCAGTTCTATGAAGAGGTTTCTACAGGACGTCCGTGAATTTACTGCACAAATAATACGTATTACGCGCTTTTGGACTCTGAAAACTTGGGATGGAGAAGGTGGACTGGTCCGACCAGAGGGTGCCGAAGGAAAAAAAAAATAGTTCGTTTGAAAAAGACTTTAAATTAGAGCAGAGGGCCAGCGTAAAATTTGCAGAAGAGTGTAAATCAAAAGTGTAAAAATGGTTCAAATGGCTCTGAGCACTATGGGACTCAACTGCTGTGGTCATCAGTCCCCTAGAACTTAGAACTACTTAAACCTAACTAACCTAAGGACATCACACACATCCATGCCCAAGGCAGGATTCGAACCTGCGACCGTAGCAGTCGCTCAAAAGTGTATATGCGCATAAAACAACAGGGAAAGTAGTAACTAAAATGTGTCTGTTTTGAGAGAAGAGATGGTGGTCGATGTCACAAGCGGTTAAGTGGGGGAGCAGGACGCACAGCACGCCCTTGTTGAAGACCAGCGGTTCGACCAGGGAGCAGTACGTATGGCCAGCAGTTGCGCTCTCGCAAGACTGCAGCTAAGCTTCGCTTTTTGGCTAAATCGGAATGAGACTGCGACAAAGTAACTTTCGCGTAGGTGGTGAAGTTATTTTATTGTGAAAGAATGTTTATCTTAATATGTGACAATTACTTATGCACAGACGCAAACAGTTAATTGAGTAAAGCTTATTGCGTGCAACAACAAGACAGTCATTGAACGTGGTAAGTCAACTACTGTGGTCTCTCCTGCTGTCGCAATTCTGGTTTTGTTTTCTGCCAATGATCATTACGACCAATTGGTTATGATCATGTTTATTTTTATGTGGGATATCAAGTGTAGGTAAAGACTGAGTTCCGTGGCATCCGGTAATACAAGATCCTGGCCTTGTGCATTAAAAGACCCACGTGGCAGTTGAGTGAATTATATTAATACGATCACAACTGGGATTAGCCTGATTGAGACAACAACCACATGCAGTCGGTATCCGACAGCGGTCTTAAATCCACTTAGAGGGGCCCATCCGTCTGACCGCTATCTGGCTGGATTCAAGTGTGCAAACTACGATTTTGCAATTTGTTTATAATAAATTGTAACAGAGGATTTTGTGGCCAATGTGTCTCTGGAATACAATTGCTTTTATCAGAGCTGCGTTGCGTTATTTAGAAGCAGCGGAGTTCCTCTCCAAAACCTTAGTCCAGAACCCACAGGGTGCCGAATAACGTACGAGCAGCTAAACTGCAGGTAAGGGCAGGTCAGATTACGGGTCGAGAAAGGGCGGACGCTGACTACGCTGCCACTGCGCAGGTAAGTCACCTGGAGGGCCTGCCACGCACCCCTGTAAATCTACCGCTTACCGAACCAGACAGTCCAAGGGGTCCAGTTCGTTATAAGTTAGGGTTTGTCATTCCGCAGAGGGAATGTTACAAGGTAGCAGATCGGCCTAGGGAATGTTACAAGTCTTCATGCTGGATTTGGGCTCCGATGTTAGGTTAGGAAAATGTTGTTCCGCAAGCTCTTAGGAATGTTTAATAAATTAACAGATAAAGCATAGGTATTCAGGAACATAGTCATTTATTCTGTACTGTTACTGGAAAAAACACACAGAACAAAAAATTGAGTTACACACAAAAAATTCATGGCTCTTAATCTTCATCGTCTGCACCAGGGTAAATATTCCCAGCACTGCTCGGTGTTGGTAAATTTTGGTAAAATTAATGGAACACTGGAGAAATAAGTGGCACTGAGTCCTTCAAATCATTCTTATACTCAGGCAAAACGTCACATGGTTCGGAATACTTCAAAAATGGTTTCAATGTTTGATGTTTTCCCCATCTCCTGAAGCACACAGTTTTAAATGGTTCTTCTTTTACCAGTAATGTTTTATAAAGAACAATCTCTGGCTGACCTGTTTCAGACTGAAGCCACTTAACATGCCTCCGTTGGAATGGAATCCGTCGTTGTCTTTGGTTCGATTTTGCAATTTAGTTTTCAAGAGAGCAGTATAGTAAAGAAAATAATTGCTCTGCATTTTGACAGTAATAACTCATTTTATCATTTTGTCTAATCAGTTGTGCCCAGACATATGGGTGTTATACAGGTCCATTGAAAAGTTCTCCTCTTCCGCTTGATTAAATTGTGCGATGAATCACAGTCCATGTGGATGTTTCAAGGAATACATAACTTATGATCTATTATTTCCAAAGTCGGGGACTTCTGAACTGCAAACATGCACAACACTGCAATACGGCTGTTCTTATTTTGGTCTGGACAACTGTCGGAATTACTTCTGGTTTGAATCGCGAATAAATTCATACAAGTACAATACCACTTTATTAGCTCGTCTTGCGGCGTCAGCCTAATGCCATAAATAAGTATGTCTGTCCCTTCCCAAAACAGTATACTTTCAGATTGTACGTCCATAACGTCCGTATGTAAAATGATGTTGAATTTTTGAGTAAAGGGGTTGGGAGACATTGCTGCAAATGAGTTGTAATGGTCTGTGTTTTGTTACTGTTCTTTTCAGTTTCTTTATCATCAGCCTTACTTTTGTAAGCTGCATCGTTCTTTCACAGTTTTAATTAATTCAGGTTTTTCATTTTCTGGAGCAAGTTTTAGCTGCATTTTATTTTGTCACAGGTCTCACGTATGTCCACCTTCGATCTTTTTATATCAAGTTTCATCTTCCGGAACGCCTGAGAAAAACCTCTTTAGGATGCATTGCCATTATTCCTTATTTGTTTCGGATACTCTTCATACAGGGACGTAATCGTAAGGTGTGGGACTAACAACATTTTACTACAGTTTCTTCTCGAATAGTGACTATTGTAGGTTGAAATTTTCCTGAGATTGTCTAACACCAGCTCTAAGAGCTTCGCTTTTTCCGCTCTTGAGCCAATCAGTAACTCGCACGTCTGTCTGCTTTTTTTTCCTTCTTTATGACTGTTTGCAGAAATCTCCTGGTATCACCAAATACGCCTGAGAAACATGATTTACACAGCAGTATTCTTTCATCATTAAACAATATATAGCACAAGAATAGCTGCCTTGTAACTGCGTTCTCCTGTCCTGAATTTTGTTTTTTTCTGGGTGTCTCAGTTTTATAAGTTTTTATTTGTACAATAATCACCGGTTGAAATCCCCAATTCCCCAGTATTCCTTAAATAATATTTCACGTCTTTTATCTCTTAATTTTTCTGAGCAGTTGTCCTTGAATGTGCGTAAAGGTTTCGATTCTCTCTTTGGTACATTTTGTTTTTACCTCTCTTCAGGTATTATTCCAACCTCAAATTTCGAAGCATTTTACGAGAATCCTTCTTCTGCCATGTTTCCCCCTTCAGCCCTGTCTTCCTGACAGTCCCCATCCGATCATAAGAATCACTGATGGCAGGATTTCTTCGAAATATCAGGCTGCCACCATCAGAATCAAGAGGTCATATCACCATTTGGTATGCAGTTGGTACATAGTTGGATGCGCTAGGACTAGGAGAAAAAAAACGAAACTCTTCACTTATGAGGAAATGAGAATTGTTTGTTACTTTTTATAGAAAACGTTATTGTAAGGACTATGATTCATATTGTTGGTTTTGAAAACAGATCATGAATGGTCTTGGCACTTAAAACAAGATGCACGGTAGTCACTCATTGATGGTCCTCGTTTTTAGTTAACCTCTGCTGCGATGGGTATACCACGATACGTATGTAGCGCTGATGACCTCGACGTTGAGCGCCCGTAAGCCCGAACACACACAGATATGTATGTAGGGAGGTAATTACGTATTGAAAATACATTAGTTGGAAAACAGAGAATAAAATGACGAAGAGGAATCTGCTTCTGCATTTTCAGCGTGATTGTTGAACGAGTTTCTCCTATTGATGTTCGTCAATGGTCAACTGCGTTCGGGATCTCACATACATATCGCACCTCGTTAGCATTTGTTCTCCGCAATGCTAAGACTTGGCCGATGAGAGCACGGCACGTAGCACGAGCCAAAGGACTTGTCCCACCATACACACTCCGAACATTACCGAGCTCCGGGAAGACTGTGTCATTTCAGGATGGTGGGGCTTGACAGTTCTCTGCACCAGGTCAACACTGATGAACATAACCAACTATACACCAATGCACCGCTCAGCGAGAGATACCAATAGGACTCGATACAATTTTCCAAGGCACGAAGTGAAGTGCCTGGAAAGTATTTGTTGACTTAAATCGTTTTCGCCACTTTTAGACTAGACATACTACCTATTCGCTGCAAGTATATGTTCTCACCCGTTTTACTTCAAATTTTTACACGATACGCTAATAAACATTCAGATGGACATAACCTATACATTTTTTAAACAACAGCGTAGAGAAAAAGCAGCGAGAGAAAAAAAGATGCTGTCCTATGAAAAATGTGCGTTTCGTTTTCTTTCTCGCAATCAGTTGTAACTACGATATCAGGGACACTTAAATCCATTAGACAGACTGTTTCTCCCATATTATATTCTATCCCATTATACGAGGGCTGTTCAATACAAAATGATCATAATTTTTCATGGTCATAATTTCTCGCGCTAAAATTTAATCTTATGATATTCTGTTAGCTTAATGTGCAACAAACACGCCGTAGTAGTTTCATTGTTGCGACTCCTGGTTCCCGCCTATGGGAGGCAGGCAAGGTAAGACATGTTCAGTATCGCCTACCGCTGCAATGGAGGTAACACGCGAAGAATAACATGCGGCTTTGACATTCTGCTTTCGTCTCAACAAATCTTCAGCTGAGTCTTATACAATGTTACAGGAGGCCTACGGAGAGTCTGTTCTTCCCTACAGCACAGCTCGAAGGTTGTTTAAAATGTTTAAAGAGGGGAGACAATCAGTTTCAAAGGGAGGTCGACCCAGTGCTCCAGTTACTGCCCTTACGGAAGAAAACATCAATACTGCTGCTGTCATTGTGAGAAAGGATCGACGAATTACTTTAAGATCACTTTCACTGGGTGCCACCCACACGTTGGTGACAGAAAAATTACACATGAAACGTGTTTGCGCGCGATGGGTTTCAAGACTTGATTCGGGAACAAAAGGACATTCTCGTGCAAGTCTGCATGCAGTTAAAGTTGATGTTAGAGGAAGATCCGGAGTTTCTTTCAAATGTAATCACTGCTGATGAAACTTGGCTACATCATTTTGATCCTGAGAGCAAACAACAAAGCTCAGTGTGGAAATGTCCATCACCAACCCGCAAAAAAGCAAAAGTGGTTGCTTCTGCTGGGAAAGTTATGCTCATCTCATTCTTTGATATTCATGGAATGTTTTATCAGCTTGTTGTACCTGCACACACATCAGTAACCGCACAATGATACAGGGATGTCCTGAAAACATTGCAAGTTCATGTTGTTGTTGTGGTCTTCAGTCCAGAGACTGGTTTGATGCAGCTCTCCATGCTACTCTGTCCTGTGCTACCTTCTTCATCTCCCAGTACCTACTGCAACCTACATCCTTCTGAATCTGTTTAGTGTATTCATCTCTTGTCTCCCTCTACGATTTTTACCCTCGACACAGCCCTCCAATCCTAAATTGGTGTTCCCTTGATGCCTCAGATGTCCTACCAGCCGATCCCTTCTTCTAGTCAAGTTGTGCTACAAATTTCTCTTCTCTCCAATTCTGTTCAATACCACCTCATTAGTTATGCGATCTACCCATCTAATCTTCAGTATTCTTCTGTAGCACTACATTTCGAAAGTTTCTCTTCTCTTCTTGTCTAAACTATTTATCGTCCACGTTTCACTTCCATATATGGCTACACTCCATACAAATACTTTCAGAAAGACTTCCTGACACTTAAATCTATACTCGATGTTAACAAATTTCTCTTCTTCAGAAACGCTTTCCTTGCCATTGCCAGTCTACATTTTATATCCTCTCTACTTCGACCATCGTGAGTTATTTTGCTCCCCAAATAGCAAAACTCATTTACTACTTTAAGCGTCTTATTTCCTAATCTAATTCCCGCAGCATCACCCGATTTAATTCGACTACATTCCATTATCCCCGTTTTACTTTTGTTGATGTTCATCTTATACCCTCCTTTCAAGACACTGTCCATTCCGTTCAACTGCTCTTCCAGGTCCTTTGCTGTCTCTCACAGAATTACAATGTCATTGGCGAACTTCACAGTTTTTATTTCTTCTCCTTGGATTTTAATTCCTACTCCGAATGTTTCTTGTCATATCAGACGAGAACTCATTTCCGTGAAGCAGTATGCATGCTGCACCGCGATAATGCGCGGCCGCATATTGCCAATATTGTTGCTGAATATCTCGCAAAAATCAACGTGAAGTGCATCCTCACCCTCCCTATAGTCTGGATTTAGCCCCATATGACTTTTTTCTATTCCCTCGCTGCGGAGGCGATTTTGAAGGACCTCTTAAAAAATGATTTACCGCATGTATTTGAAGATTGGCAGGTCACCAGCATTGTGAAGCCTAATACAGGATTGGCTCAAGTGACTGTTAACATAGGGGGGTTATGTAGGGATTTTACTAAAGAGGATCAGGTAGTGATTGTGGGTGGGGCTGGTAATAGTATTGACGGGAATGGGGAGTATGACATAGATGGTGACCTGGAAAAGATAGCCACTCAGACTGGCAACACGAATGTGCATTTCATGGAACTGTTTCAGCGTCACGATAGGCCTCATCTTAATACAGCCGTCAGGCGTAATAACATGAGACTTGGGGGTACGCTGATGACAGAAGGCATGAGTCACATTTCAATGGTGTCGGTGGAGTCTATCAGCAGGACGGGTTTCACTAGACATGGCCTGCACCTCAACAGGTATGGAAAGGGGAGGTTGGCAAAGCTTATAGGTGACAGCATAGGTGGGGGTGGTGGGATCACTCATGGGAAAATTACGGTAGTTGTGGGTGTTAGAGCTGTACCTTTTTTAGATTGAAGTCAGCTGACAGGTATTCCTGCTTAAGGGAAGTCTCTCTAACAAAGAAACCACTTTCGACAAAGCTTAGGTATCAGATTAATGAGGGAATCAGTATATTTCATCAAAATATACAAGTTATTAGAGATAAAGTTACTGAACTGCTTATAGATGTTGACTCTGAAATTATTGGTATATCTGAACACTTCTTAAATAAGGAGATAATTCAGAGGCTTCCTTTACCAGGATATAGGTTGGCTGGCAGCTTTTCTAGGAGCTCTTTGCGGTGTGGGGGAGTAGCCATGTACGTCAAAAACGGTATGCCATTTGAGTCAATTGATGTTTCAAAGTACTGCACTGAAAAGGTGTTTGAATGTTGTGCAGGTGTGGTTAAATTTAGTGGAGCTAAACTTCTTACTGTTGTTATTTATAGATCCCAAGACTCCGATTTCACAACATTTTTGCTAAAGCTAGAGGAAGTTCTTGGTTCACTTTATAGGAAATACAAAAAGTTTGTTATATGTGGTGACTTCAATATTAATTGTATAAGTGACTGTGCAAGGAAAAGGATGTTTAATTCATATAATCTTATGCAAACCGTATTCTTTCCAACGAGAGTGCAAGGGAACAGTAGAACAACCATAGACAATATTTTTGTGCATTCCTCATTACTATAAGGGTATTCTGTTAGCAAAAAGGTGAATGGCCTTTCAGATCATGATGCACAAATTTTAACTCTAAAAGATTTTTGTGCTGCAACACATGTTAAATATAGTTATCAACTTTTTAGGAAAGCTGATCCAGTTGCTGTAGAGACCTTTGTAAACCTTATCAAGGAACAAGAGTGGCAAGATGTTTATAGTGCTGATACAGTAGACGATAAATATAATGCTTTCCTCAAGACTTTCTCGTGCTCTTTGAAAGTTGCTTTCCGTTAGAACGTTCAAAACTTGGTACTAGCACAAACAGGCAGCCTGGGTGGCTGACTAAAGGGATATGAATATCTTGTAGAAAAAAGTGGCAATTATATCAAAACGTTACAAAGTCACAATCTAAATGCAGCAGCCCATTACAAACAGTATTGTAAGGTGCTTAAAAAAGTTATTAGGAAGGCAAAAAGTATGTGGTATGCAGGATAAAATTAAAACCATATGGTCAGTCGTAAAGGAAGTGGCTGGTCTGCAGAGACAGATCGAGGATATAGAATCAGTGCGTAGTGGGAATGTCCGTGTTACTGATAAGTCGCATATATGTACAGTATTTAATAATCACTTTCTGAATGTAGCAGGTGAACTAAATAGAAACCTAGTCCCAACAGGGAATCATATAGCGCTCGTAGAAAAAAGTGTTCCGAGACTGTTACCTGAAATGCTCCTCCATTATACTGACAAGAGAGATTGAGTTAATAATTAAATCACTAAAGACCAAGAACTCTCATGGGTATGACGGGGTATCTAGCAGAATACTGAAGTATTGTTCTATGTATGTTAGCCCAGTACTTGCAAGGGAACCTCCCCATCGCACCCCCCCCCCCCCCCTCAGATTTAGTTATAAGTTGGCATATTGGATAGGCCTTAAAAAACGGAACACAGATCAATGGAGAAAACAGGAAGAAGTTGTGTGCAACTATGAAAAAATTAGCAAACTAAATCTGACGGGGGTGCGATGGGGAGGTTCCCTTGTTAGCCATATCTGTAACTTTTCCTTTAGAAGTGGTCGGTTTCCTGACCGATTAAAGTACTCGGTAGTGAAGCCACTTTATAAAAACGGAGACAGGGATAATGTTGACAATTATAGACCTATTTCTATGCCATCGGTGTTTGCTAAAGTTATCGAGAGGGTTGTATATACAAGGTTACTGGAGCATTTAAATTCACATAATTTGCTGTCAAATGTACAGTTTGGTTTTAGAAATGGCTTAACAACTGAAAATGCTATATTCTCTTTTCTCTGTGAGGTTTTGGACGGATTAAATAAAAGGCTGCGAACGTTAGGTGTTTTCTTTGATTTAACGAAGGCTTTTGACTGTGTTGACCACAAAATATTACTGCAGAAGTTGGAACATTATGGAGTAAGGGGAGTAACTTACAATTGGTTCGCAGAAGGTAATTCTCCGCAAAATTGAGAGTGGTAGTGATGTTCAGTCCCAATGGGGCACTGTTAAGTGGGGCGTTCCCCAAGGGTCGGTGCTGGGGCCACTGCTGTTTCTTATTTATATAAATGATATGCCTTCTAGTATTGCAGGTGATTCAAAAATATTTGTTTGCTGATGACACCAGCTTGGTAGTGAAGGATCTTGTGTGTAATATTGAAACAGTATCAGATAATGTAGTTTATGAAATAAGTCCGTGGCTTGTGGAAAACAATTTGATGCTAAATCACAGTAAGACTCAGTTTTTACAGTTTCTAACTCACAATTCAACAAGAATCGATATTTTGATCAGATAGAATGGGCATATTATAAGCGAGACGGATCAGTTCAAGTTCCTAGGCGTGCGGATAGATAGTAAGCAGTTGTGGAAAGCCCATGTTCAGGATCTTGTTCAGAAACTAAATGCTGCTTTATTTACCATTAGAACAGTATCTGAAATAAGTGACAGTTCAACACGAAAAAAGTCTACTTCGCATATTTTCATACGCTTATGTCATATGGTATTATTTTTTGGGGTAATTCTTCTGATTCAAAAAGGGTATTTTTGGCTCAAAAACGGGCTGTTCGAGCTATGTGTGGTGTTAAGTTCGAGAACCTCTTGTCGACTCCTATTCAATAGTCTGGGAATTCTGACATTGCCCTCACAGTATATATTTTCTTTAATGTCGTTTGTTGTTTGCAATGTTAGCTTATTCCCAAGAGTTAGCAGCTTTCACTCAGTTAATACTAAACAGAAATCAAATCTGCATGTGGAATGCACTTCCTTGACTCTTGTGCAGAAAAGAGTGCAGTATTCTGCTGCATCCATTTTCAATAAGCAACCACAAGAATTCAAAAATCTTAGCAGTAGCTCAAAGGCTTTTAAGTCTAAACTGAAGAGTTTCCTCATGGCTCACTCCTATTCTGTCGAGGAGCTCCTGGAAGAGCAGAAAAATTAAGCAAATTCCAGTGTTACATTGTTGATTTTCTTTATTTAAACTTACGAATGGTCGCCTGAATATGTTTCTTATATTGCATTTTATCTGTTTCCACTATCGTGTTATAATTTCATGTATTGACTCGTTCCATGACCATCTACATCTACATCTACATTGATACTCCGCAAGCCACCCAACGGTGTGTGGCGGAGGGCACTTTACGTGCCACTGTCATTACCTCCCTTTCCTGTTCCAGTCGCGTATGGTTCGCGGGAAGAACGACTGTCTGAAAGCCTCCGTGCGCGCTCTAATCTCTCTAATTTTACATTCGTGATCTCCTCGGGAGGTATAAGTAGGGGGAAGCAATATATTCGATACCTCATCCAGAAACGCACCCTCTCGAAACCTGGACAGCAAGCTACACCGCGATGCAGAGCGCCTCTCTTGCAGAGTCTGCCACTTGAGTTTATTAAACATCTCCGTAACGCTATCACGGTTACCAAATAACCCGGTGACGAAACGCGCCGCTCTTCTTTGGATCTTTTCTATCTCCTCCGTCAACCCGACCTGGTACGGATCCCACACTGATGAGCAATACTCAAGTATAGGTCGAACGAGTGTTTTGTAAGCCACCTCCTTTGTTGATGGACTACATTTTCTAAGCACTCTCCCAATGAATCTCAACCTGGTACCCGCCTTACCAACAATTAATTTTATATGATCATTCCACTTCAAATCGTTCCGTACGCATACTCCCAGATATTTTACAGAAGTAACTGCTACCAGTGTTTGTTCCGCTATCATATAATCATACAATAAAGGATCCTTCTTTCTATGTATTCGCAATACATTACATTTGTCTATGTTAAGGGTCAGTTGCCACTCCCTGCACCAAGTGCCTATCCGCTGCAGATCTTCCTGTATTTCGCTACAATTTTCTAATGCAGCAACTTCTCTGTATACTACAGCATCATCCGCGAAAAGCCGCATGGAACTTCCGACACTATCTACTAAGTCATTTATATATATTGTGAAAAGCAATGGTCCCATAACACTCCCCTGTGGCACGCCAGAGGTTACTTTAACGTCTGTAGACGTCTCTCCATTGATAACAACATGCTGTGTTCTGTTTGCTAAAAACTCTTCAATCCAGCCACACAGCTGGTCTGATATTCCGTAGGCTCTTACTTTGTTTATCAGGCGACAGTGCGGAACTGTATCGAACGCCTTCCGGAAGTCAAGAAAAATAGCATCTACCTGGGAGCCTGTATCTAATATTTTCTGGGTCTCATGAACAAATAAGGCGAGTTGGGTCTCACACGATCGCTGTTTCCGGAATCCATGTTGATTCCTACATAGTAGATTCTGGGTTTCCAGAAATGACATGATACGCGAGCAAAAAATATGTTCTAAAATTCTACAAGAGATCGACGTAAGAGATATAGGTCTATAGTTTTACGCATCTGCTCGACGACCCTTCTTGAAGACTGGGACTATCTGTGCTCTTTTCCAATCATTTGGAACCCTCCGTTCCTCTAGAGACTTGCGGTACACGGCTGTTAGAAGGGGGGCAAGTTCTTTCGCGTACTCTGTGTAGAATCGAATTGGTATCCCGTCAGGTCCAGTGGACTTTCCTCTATTGAGTGATTCCAGTTGCTTTTCTATTCCTTGGACTTATTTCGATGTCAGCCATTTTTTCGTTTGTGCGAGGATTTAGAGAAGGAACTGCAGTGCGGTCTTCCTCTGTGAAACAGCTTTGGAAAAAGGTGTTTAGTATTTCAGCTTTACGTGTGTCATCCTCTGTTTCAATGCCATCATCATCCCGTAGTGTCTGGATATGCTGTTTCGAGCCACTTACTGATTTAACGTAAGACCAGAACTTCCTAGGATTTTCTGTCAAGTCGGTACATAGAATTTTACTTTCGAATTCAATGAACGCTTCACGCATAGCCCTCCTTACGCTAACTTTGACATCGTTTAGCTTCTGTTTGTCTGAGAGGTTTTGGCTGCGTTTAAACTTGGAGTGGAGCTCTCTTTGCTTTCGCAGTAGTTTCCTAACTTTGTTGTTGTACCACGGTGGGTTTTTCCCGTCCCTCACAGTTTTACTCGGCACGTACCTGTCTAAAACGCATTTTACGATTTCCTTGAACTTTTTCCATAAACACTCAACATTGTCAGTGTCGGAACAGAAATTTTCGTTTTGATCTGTTAGGTAGTCTGAAATCTGCCTTCTATTACTCTTGCTAAACAGATAAACCTTCCTCCCTTTTTTTATATTCCTATTAACTTCCATATTCAGGGATGCTGCAACGGCCTTATGACCACTGATTCCCTGTTCTGTACATACAGAGTCGAAAAGTTCGGGTCTGTTTGTTATCAGTAGGTCCAAGATGTTATCTCCACGAGTCGGTTCTCTGTTTAATTGCTCGAGGTAATTTTCGGATAGTGCACTCAGTATAATGTCACTCGATGCTCTGTCCCTACCACCCGTCCTAAACATCTGAGTGTCCCAGTCTATATCTGGTAAATTGAAATCTCCACCTAAGACTATAACATGCTGAGAAAATTTATGTGAAATGTATTCCAAATTTTCTCTCAGTTGTTCTGCCACTAATGCTGCTGAGTCGGGAGGTCGGTAAAAGGAGCCAATTATTAACCTAGTTCGGTTGTTTAGTGTAACCTCCACCCATAATAATTCACAGGAACTATCCACTTCTACTTCACTACAGGATAAACTACTACTAACAGCGACGAACACTCCACCACCGGTTGCATGCAATCTATCCTTTCTAAACACCGTCTGTACCTTTGTAAAAATTTCGGCAGAATTTATCTCTGGCTTAGGCCAGCTTTCTGTACCTATAACGATTTCAGCTTCGGTGCTTTCTATCAGCGCTTGAAGTTCCGGTACTTTACCAACGCAGCTTCGACAGTTGACAATTACAATACCGATTGCTGCTTGGTCCCCGCATGTCCTGACTTTGCCCCACACCCGTTGAGGCTGTTGCCCTTTCTGTACTTGCCCAAGGCCATCTAACCTAAAAAACCGCCCAGCCCACGCCACACAACCCCTGCTACCCGTGTAGCCGCTTGTTGCGTGTAGTGGACTCCTGACCTATCCAGCGAAACCCGAAACCCCACCACCCTATGGCGCAAGTCGAGGAATCTGCAGTCCACACGGTCGCAGAACCGCCTCAGCCTCTGATTCAGACCCTCCACTCGGCTCTGTACCAAAGGTCCGCAGTCAGTCCTGTCGACGATGCTGCAGATGGTGAGCTCTGCTTTCATCCCGCTAGCGAGACTGGCAGTCTTCACCAAATCAGATAGCCGCCGGAAGCCAGAGAGGATTTCCTCCGATCCATAGCGACACACATCATTGGTGCCGACATGAGCGACCACCTGCAGATGGGTGCACCCTGTACTCTCCATGGCATCCGGAAGAACCCTTTCCACATCTGGAATGACTCCCCCCGGTATGCACACGGAGTGCACATTGGTTTTCTTCCCCTCTCTTGCTGCCATTTCCCTAAGGGGCCCCATTACGCGCCTGACGTTGGAGCTCCCAACTACCAGTAAGCCCACCCTCTGCGACTGCCCGGATCTTGCAGACTGAGGGGCAACCTCTGGAACAGGACAAGCAGCCATGTCAGGCCGAAGATCAGTATCAGCCTGAGACAGAGCCTGAAACCGGTTCGTCAGACAAACTGGAGAGGCTTTCCGTTCAGCCCTCCGGAATGTCTTTCGCCCCCTGCCACACCTTGAAACGACCTCCCACTCTACCACAGGTGAGGGATCAGCCCCAATGCGGGCAGTATCCCGGGCAACCACAGTCTTAGTCCGATCAGGGGATGCGTGGGACGAGCTGGCCGTCCCCGACAAACCCCCATCCGGACCCCCACAGTGATGCCCATTGGCAACAGCCTCAAGCTGTGTGACCGAAGCCAACACTGCCTGAAGCTGGGAGCGAAGGGATGCCAACTCAGCCTGCATCCGAACACAGCAGTTGCAGTCCCTATCCATGCTAAAAACTGTTTTGCAAAGAACGTCTGAACTAATCTACAGAGAGCGCAAACAAATCGACAAAATTTAAACGGTTATTAAAATACAAGATTGCCTAGTAAATGCAGTAATGCTGCTACTTGCGCACTGCTGACACTGCTCGGCGGCGGAAGGAGACTAAGCGAAATTACACTATTCAGGTACTAAAACACGATGCTACACTCTCAAATACTATAATACGCCCGAAATTTATGAATTAAACAATGCAAGTACCAAAAACACGCAAAGAAATTAAGAATTAAACTATGTAGCAAATGAGTGAGCTAGGAGTATACAACTTGCTGCTGCAGCTGCTTATCCAACGGCGGCAGGGAGCACACTGACTGCGACCAACCGACACTGGCCGTTCAAAACAAAAACAGTAGACAAACGACTACCCGAATTTACACTATTCAGGTACTAAAACGCGATGCTACAACTCTCAAATACTATAATACGCCCGAAATTTATGAATTAAACAATGCAAGTACCAAAAACACGCAAAGAAATTAAGAATTAAACTATGTAACAAATGAGTGAGCTAGGAGTATACGACTTGCTGCTCAGCTGCTTATCCAACGGCGGCAGGGAGCACCATGGAGACTTCTCCTTAATGTGGTCCCACGGAACAATAAATAAATAAATAAAAATAAAAATAAAAAAACGCTGGGACAAGAGCATCGCATTCATGGAAGACTACTTTGAGAAGGACCATCAAAATTATGGGGATGAGTCGTTGACAAAAAAAAAAAAAAAAAAAAAAAAATTATGATCATTCTTTATTGAATAGCCGTCGTATATAATTGTAAACAAAATAAGTATAAACAACAATATGATGTTTTGTTTTATTCCTAGCAGGAAAATTGCATTTATAACTTTTCGACTAATGATTAGAATGCTATATAGTATCGGATATGAATTGTTGGAAACTATGTAATCCCACCCGTTCGCAGACTACAACTGTGTGAAATACTGTAAATGAAGCTACTGTCCTCACACGTGCCATAGCTCTTCGACTGGCTCGTTAAATAACCAAATATTAATCCCATAGAAAATGTTTGGAACTGCTTGGAACAGTGGGTGAAACGTATCAGTCACCATCCCGCAATTTCGTTGCACCCGCTGGATATCCTATACGAGAAGAGCCTTGAAGTTTCTCTTCGTCACCTGTTCGCGGCCAGAATGAAGGCTATAAGTGGTGTTAACGTTATGTCTCCTGCCTGATTGGTATGCTTATTTCCATTATGTAAATAATGCTACGTAACTATCGCTGTTTGCCTGTGCGCTCCCCCGACCATTCCAGATGTGTGTGGGTGTGGTTGCTTCAGAACTGTGGGCCCGTTGTCTGTGGCTGCGGCAGGGCAGCTGCGCCGCGCTATCTGAGCCTCTGCTGTTTATCTTCGCGGGCGGCAGGGACGGACCTCTCGGCGCCTCTCGCCTGCCTGCGTGTTTGGCGATCGTCGGTAAACACTGCGCGGCTCGCCGCAGCCGGCGAGCCAGCCCGGCGCGCCGCTCAGCTACAGCACCGACCCGTCACAGCTAAATCGCACATACTCCCCTCTCCCTCACATCCAACTCATATCGTGTCTTAAGGTTGTACCGGATATTCTTGAACTGCATGTTTTTGATGTGGTTTACAGTAAGGATTCATCACTAGAGAGAAATAATGAAGGAAGACGCTAGTTCAGCCTAGCGCGTGCTCGTAAACTGTTTTCTCAACTTTGCGCTTGAAAGTAGTAGTGACGAAGAAAGCATCATCCTGAACGTTCCTCCAAATTCGTCACAGTCACTTCATCTCCTTGTGCAACCACTGGGTCCTCAAAATAAACCCTTCCAAAACCCAGGCAATAATTATAGGATGAGCCACGCGCAGCTCCTGCCCCTATAATTTACGACCATTCTATCCAGTTAACAAACATACTAAAATACCTCGTACTCACGCTTGATCGCTTCTAACAAAGAAACCTCATCTAAGGGAGGGTGCTCCGAATTGTCTATCTGGAAACTTAACGCTTTTTAAATAAAGCAACATTCTACATCTTTATTCTTCAGGTCTACATATTTACACTAATGGCCATTAAAATTGCTACACCAAGTAGAAATGCAGATGATAAACGGGTATTCATTGGACAAATAAATTATACTAGAACTGACATGAGATTACATTTTCACGCAATTTGGGTGCATAGATTCTGAGAAATCAGTACCCAGAACAACCACCTACGGCCGTAATAACGGCCTTGATACGTCTGGGCATTGAGTCAAACAGAGCTTGAATGGCGTGTACATGTACAGCTGCCCATGCAGCTTCAACACGATACCACAGTTCATCAAGAGTAGTGGTTGGTTGTTTTGGGGAAGGAGACCAGACAGCGAGGTCATCGGTCTCATCGGATTAGGGAAGGACGCAGAATGATGTCGGCCGTGCCCTTGGAAAGGAACCATCCCGGCATTTGCCTGGAGCGATTTAGGGAAAACACGGAAAACCTAAATCAGGATGGCCGGACGCGGGATTCAACCGTCGTCCTTCCGAATGCGAGTCCAGTGTCTAACCACTGCGCCACCTCGCTCAGTTAAGAGTAGTGACTGGCGTATTGTGACGAGCCAGTTGCTCGGCCACCATTGACCAGACGTTTTCAATTGGTGAGAGATCTGGAGAATGTGCTGGCCAGGACAGCAGTCGAACATTTTCTGTATCCAGAAAGGCCCGTACAGGACCTGCAACATGCGGTCGTGCATTATCCTGCTCAAATATAGGGTTTCTCAGGGATCGAATGAAGGGTAGTGCCACTTGTCGTAACAAATCTGAAATGTAACGTCCACTGTTCAAAGTGCCGTCAATGCGAACAGGAGGTGACCGAGACGTGTGACCAGTAACACCCCATACCATCATGCCGGGTGATACGCCAGTATGGCGATGACGAATACACGCTTCCAATGTGCGTTCACCGCGATGTCGCGAAACACGGATGGGACCATCATGATGCTGTAAACAGAACCTGTATTCATCCGAAAAAATGACATTTTGCCATTCGTGCATCCAGGTTCGTCGTTGAGTACACCATCGCAGGCGCTCCAGCCTGTGACGCAGCGTCAAGGGTAACCACTTCAGATGGTTCAAATAGCTCTGAGCACTATGGGACTTAACTGCCGTGGTCATCAGTCCCCTAGAACTTAGAACTACTTAAACCTAACTAACCTAAGGACATCACACACATCCATGCCAGAGGCAGGATTCGAACCTGCGACCGTAGCGGCCGCGCGGTTCCAGACTGTAGCACCTAGAACCGCTCGGCCACTCCGGCCGGCAAGGGTAACCACTGCCATGGTTTCCGAGTTGATAGTCCATGCTGCTGCAAACGTCGTCGAACTCATCGTGCAGATGGTTGTTGTCTTGCAAACATCCCCATCTGTTGACTCAGGGATCGAGACGTGGCTGCACGATCCGTTACAGCCATGCGGATAAGATGCCTGTCATCTCGACTGCTAGAGATACGAGGCCGTTGGGATCGAGCACGGCGTTCCGTATTACCCTCCTGAACCCATCGATTCCATATTCTGCTAACAGTCATTGGATCTCGACCAACGCAAGCAGCAATGTCGCGATACGATAAACCGTAATCGCGATAGGCTACAATCCGACCTTTATCAGAGTCGGAAACGTGATGGTGCGCATTTCTCCTCCTTACACGAGGCATCACAACAACGTTTCACCAGGCAACGCCTGTCAACTGCTGTTTGTGTATGAGAAATCGTTTGGAAACTTTCCTCGTGTCAGCACGTTATAGGTGTCGCCACCGACGCCAACCTTGTGTGAATGCTCTGAAAAGCTAATCATTTGCATATCACAGCATCTTCTACCTCTCGGTTAAATTTCGCGTGCTCCGAATTTTTTATGTGAAAAGTTAACTCTTTTTAAATAAAGCAACATTCTACATCTTTATTCTTCAGATCTACATATTTATTTCTCAACGCAGTCACTCTGGCGACGAACACACTTCTCCCAACGGGAGACCAGTTTGTTGATACCTCATCTCTCCTTTAACCGTTTCACCACTGCCAAAGTGAAGATTTCGAAGGTGTTCTTTAAGATTTGGGAACAAATCAAAATTATAGCGACCAAATCGGTCATCTTCCACAGAGGACAAAGCACGCTGTTTGTCATGCACCGACATAGTAACGTTACACACCGCCATGTTACATCCTACAATTCGGAGCCTTCTAGCGACAGAGGGTTGCAGTTTTCATCAGCCAAGAGGAAATGTCGACCGAATAATAAGTATGACATTTAATACCTCAACCTACATTGAGAGCAAAATAAAAAAATCCGAGGAATTAAATTTGAGCACGCCCTCGTACTAACCGCTGAACAGAAAGCACGCAACAGACCGAAACTATTAGTCGACCGAACATCTGGAAATTTGTGGTAAGTTTCTAAGGGACCAAACTGCTGAGGTCATCGGTCCCTAGGATTACACCGCGAGGCCCGAACAGCTGGATTGCAGATTGCATCCTTCCACAATCCTGCATACCCATGAATTCCTGATAGGACTCATCCTCTGCTATGGAAATGTAGCACAGATTTACGACACATACCGCTAACGTAACACTGCTGGACATATCCTCCTATGGCAAGAGGTGGGACCACATAACAAAACCAAGAACACTTTAGAACATGATCGTTGTCGTGGTCTAGGTGTCATGGTGCTGGGTGGAATAATGCTGCATGGACATATTGTCCTTCAAATCTCTGAACATTATATAATTACCGTTATTGTGAAACTGTTCTCCTTCCCCAGGTACGTCTTTTCAGGGATCCATTCGCCTTTGACTTCATTCTTATGGGTGACATTGCGCGACTGCACCAAACTGTGCAGGTGGAGGAGCTCTTGGAACGAGAAGATATTAGACGAATGGACAGTCCTGTCGTCCTCTCCCCCCCCCCCCCCTCTCCCCTCACCGACTTAAATCCCATCGATCACGTGTGGGATACTTTAGGAAGACGTACTGCAGCACGTCCGCAAGCATCGACGACCACTCACCAGTTGTCGACGGCACTGGTGAAGGAACGGAACTCCCCACGAAAAGAACACATTACCAACCTCGTGGTCAGCATGAAAGCAAGTTGCAGACCTTGCATTGTCGTCCACAGTGATCACATACCCTATTACGAAACTTGTCACACCTTTTTGCAATTTACAGAGAACCATGACAAATCACAGTGACTTCAGTGTAATTATTGTCTTTGAATAAAAGCGTCATTTCTGTTCGTCTCGTTGCATGTTTCCTTCATCTACTTTCTATATTTATGATTTAGCAGTTGTTTCTATATATGGACCATGTTTCATGGAGATATATTGCTTGGCATTGACACATGATGTGAAAGTTACTTTCATCCTTAAGTTTTTCACACCAGTGTTTTAATTGACGATTCTATGGTCCTACGTTTGCGAAATTTTAACAGCAAACCATACCGTGATGCAGAACACCTCTCTTGTAGCCCCTCTCTGTGGAAAAAAATAAAATGATAGTGTGGCATTGTTGGCCTGGAGGCCCCATCCAGGGAAGTTCGGTCGCTGGGTTGCAAGTCTTAATTCAGGTAACGCCACACTGGGCGACTTGCGCGCCGGTGATGAGATCATGAGGAGGACAACGCAATACATGGTCCACGACCGGACAATATCTCCAACCCGGGCGGGAATAGAAACCGGGACCACTGCCTGGTAGGCAAACACGTTACCACTGAGCTAAGCAGGTGGACCCTCCGTCAGTAGGTGGATGAGCATCACCCAGTTAGGACACCAGAGCTATTCAAGTCTCAGACAGAACTGTGCTTTTCTAAATCTTGAACTTATACATCAAGAGAAGAGTTTGTAATTGTGTGCATCAAGTGATGCTTTATTGTTCAAAGACAGTTGTAAATATTCAGCTTATTCCTGTGACAATGGATTGGGATTGGATAAAGTTAAGTAAATCTTTTTATTATTATTGTAATAAAATGAAATAATTTTTCAATTGTTGCAGTTCCGATCAGCCGTCTCCCAAGGCACTCAAGGAATCCGCAGTTATGATCGGGCATTTTAGTTTCGTCAGTTCATAACACTATGTGATATCTCAAAGGCTGTAGACGACTAGCGCCCGAGAGGACAGATATATTGTTCGCTTGGCTGTACAGGTCTTACCTTGAGTCGCGAAATGGGCTTATTTGCAGCATCACAATAATCGCACACGGTCTGGACGACGACATCGGGAGCTCCTGAGTTGTCAGTACGGCTCTATCCGACGCCGCAGCAAAGAGGCTTTACGAGTCCCCGTGCAGCATTACGATGGAGACATCCGTGTTTGGAGGCTCCGGAAGAACGCAAGTAGCCAGGCTGCGTTGTCATTGTTACGAGTATAATGGCCCAGCACCTGGTATGATGGTATGGTCTGCCATTGGACACACAACATGATAGCCTCTGGTTCGCACAGCTGTTTTTTTTTTTACACCAGTCTCACGCCATGTTAAAGGCCAGTATTACACAATCAAAATGTCTGTGAAAATGAAATGTGATCAAATACTCATCATATTTTTTTGACAAAGATATCTAAAGTGGCGCAGAAAGAGGTATTACACTCTAATGAAATTTTCTTTGGCAAAGATTTTTCACGTCATAATTCCTTCAGAATCACCGACGAAGACTTATTACTGAGCTCTGCAGTTTCTGTACAACAACTGCACTGTATTTTTATTTGGAAGAGGAGCAGAAGAAAAGAAGAAGGAAACGTACTTGAGTGACGCCATGGGTTTCACGGCGATATGCAAGTAGAGGATGTAAAGCTGTATGAAATTTACTTGAGAATGCACGAGAGTGCATTTCAGTGTGCGCTGAGGAAAGAAGCTCCTCATAGTACGAAGCGGAACATTCACCTGAGAAGTGCTATGCCTGCTACCACTTCTTGCAACAAGAGAACACTAGTTTACAGTATAGCACTGGAATACCGCAGTGCACATAGACGAAAGTACCGGAAGAGTGGGAAGCTATTTATTAAGCACTGAAGGAGGAATATCTGAAGGGTAAATGAGTGTGTTGTATACACCGTAGTCAGTAAGAACTATTTTTAATTATCAGCAGTTGTAGATCGTAATGTACTCACGAAAATAATCTATAAACTTCGCAATTTTTCCTCCTTCTCCGTCCCCGCCTCTTGAAATGCAGGCTGGTTCATGTCCGAGGCAGAGGTGGATGGCTGTGGCGTTACCGCCGCCAAGTCCCGTCTGCGCATCAACGCGAGATAGATTTCGTGCATTGTGCCTCTCGCAAATGCAACCCCACGCTCCACCCCACACGACACTCATTTCTCGCGGGTCACATGCAGAGTGATTTCAAGAAAGCACAAAACGGATCTTCTTTCGGTGGCTGAGGACGGCTCCCAGTGAATTCAACCAATTTTGGTAGCCTCCAGAACAACGTCACAGGATTTCCTTCTTTTCCTTCTCTGGGACTGCTCTTTGAGCTGGGGTTCATTCTAGTCGACTTCACCCTCTTCCTCCTGGTGCTCCTATGTCTCTATTTCCTGCTGTAAATATAGAAATGAAAACCATGAGTTACATATTATAGTAGATATACAAAAATTTGTTTACAGGTACCCACAAGCAGAGAAGAGTAGGAGCAAATTGTAAATGATTCCGAGCAAATGCGGAACTCAAAACCACAGGGGCAAGTGAAGGAAAGCATATTCACATCAGATGTCCACACACTAGTGGCTGTCACTTATTCCATTACAAATCTTTCAACAGCAAAATTTTGTTTGTTCTTGTACATACTAACTATAAGTTCTTTTAAATGATTGTAGGAACTAATGGACGTGATGGTGATGCTGGAGTGTTTGCCAAAAGTTAGCTAAGGGAATGTCTTCCCGACAGATCTATTTTGAACATACCTGAAGGCAAAAGCGAGGAAACACAAATATAACAACTCCAATGGTTGTGCTGGCAGGCGAAGCTTTTCCTCTAAGCTACGACATATGTAGCAATATCCCTAGAAGAAAATCACTAAGGAAGAAAGCTCTTTAATTACAGGTTGTACCGAGGAAGAACGCTAGTGGTAAGCACCTTCGATGTTCTTGCCAATCGCTTCAGACTTTTTTCTTACTTCCATAGATCTAGCTCCAGAAAATGTTACTACGAGGGTTGACTGAAAAGTAATGTCTCTACCTTCGTAACTCTTCAACAGTTGGCAGCATTGGTATGCGGCAGATACTGGCTTGTTCCGTAGCCTCTTCTCTATAGCTCCAGTTGGCGGGAAGCCCTAGCATTGAACGGTTGTGTTCTTACAGTGTAAAGTATGGAACCCTGCGCAGACGGTCGGTCATTGCGATTCAAGCAACGTGCAGTCACTGAATTCTTGACAAAGGAGACAAAGGGTACACCACACTACGACCCGGAGACGAAATGTCAGTCTATGAAATATCGACACAAAGACTCGCCCCAGAAAAAGAAATTCACCACGCAGCCCTCAGCTGGAAAAATCATGGTCACAGTGTTCTGGGACGCAGATGGTGTTATCCATGTTGATTTCCTTGATCGTGGAACAATACATTGAGAGCGTTACATGACAACGCTACAAACTCTGAAACGACGGCTAACAAGGGTCCGAAAGGAAAAGGGAAATGTTTTCCTGCAGCATGACAATGCCAATCCACACACTTCACGTGCCACCATAGCACAATTTCAGACACTGGAGCTCACCACCGTACGGCATCCTCCATACAGTCCAGATTTAGCACCATCTGACTTCCATCCGTTCCCGATAACGAAAGACCATCTGCGGGGACATCATTATGCTTCTCATGAAGACGTTGAGAGAGCTGTGAGATTGTGGTTGCAGAAACAGAATGTCGCCTTCTTCCGTGACGGCTTCGGAAACTTGTTCATCGTTGGCAGAAATGTATCCAACTGGCGGGTGATTATGTGGAAAAGTGAATATTGGTAATTAAAGATCACATTCTGAGGGTTATTTCTGCGTTTGATTTATTAAAATATTCCCATCCAAACCCAATTAACGAAGGTGGAGGCATTACTTTTCATTCAACCCTCGTATAATAACATTGGCTGCTTGCACACTGTATAACTTGCTGATTAAGAGGAGAAAACATACATATTCTCGTCAGCACACAGTGTCTACACTAGTAAGAAACTGTACGTACCTTGAGTCAAAAAGCACTTAGGACGTACAGAAAACGCTATGTATAGATTGCCAAACTGCCTCTGGACGTGCAATACATTGGAGAGTGATTAAAGACGAGTTTAAAAGATTTTATAATGGTGCTGGGAAAGTGCCCTGGAAACAATTACATTTCGTTACCAAATGCACCTACCTCAAAAACATTGCCGAAGAAGGGAGTGCCTCTTTCACTTTCATCTGTGTTGCTGACACTTTCGTTAGCTGTATTTCCTCGGTCTAAACTTTTAAAAGTGTGAACCACACTGGTAAACAGCCTGTGCACTGGCTCCGCTTTTACCCATACTTCGCCATATCTGCAATAAACAAGGATACATAAAATATTTGTATGTTATGTATACTTCATTTGCGCAAATAAATACATATAGTTAATTAAACAAGAGTGTCAATACATACCTTTGCTTCTTCATTCGAGTAGCTAGTGCAGATGCCATTGATTTTCTTCTTTATATCTTCTGCAGTACATCCTGGCCGTACTTCACTAAAGACCTCCGCAATTATTTTTTTATAGCTTTCAATTATTTTCAGTTTGTTTTTGTATTCGGAATGCCGAACATTAGATAGCGCTTCGTCAGCTTCGTTCATCACAGCCAACTTGGTTGTTGATGAGACACAAAACTTTGTTTGCAGCAGCCATGTTTACAAACATCACAGTAGACGTCAAACAGCTGCAACGACCCCAGCGCTTCAAGCGGTTACATTTGTCCTTACAGTAAACAGAAGACGATCGCTCTCTTTGATCAAATCTCAGGCGAGGCGCTAGTTTTGATTAATAAAAATCTGAAATGGTTCAAATGGCTCTAAGCACTACGGGACTTAACATCTGGGGTCATCAGTCCCTTAGACTTAGAACTACTTAAACCTAATTAACCTAAAGACATCACGCACATCCATGCCCGAGGCAGGATTCGAAACTGCCACCGTAGCAGCAGCGCGGTTCCGGACTGAAGCGCCTAGAACCGCTCGGCCAAAGCGACCGGCAATGAAAATCCGACTAAGGCCTAATTTTGGCAGAGTTTCTTATTACACTATCAAATTTTATTTGAAAAAGAATGTTAAGACAACCTGATAGTGTAACACCGGCCTGTGCTCTGTCATCGAGATCTATTTGCCTTGGCCAAAACGTTCTGCAGATCCCTCATCCAGTGAAAACATCTGGTCACTGGTTGTAGGAATCACTCTCCAGCCGCTACGATTGATGAATACTTCTAGATAAGCTCAAGTACTGTGGTATGAATGGGACAGTGCTCAAATAGTTTAAATCATACCTAACTGGAAGAGTGCAGAAAGTTGAAATAAACAGTTCACATAATATGCAAAAAACTGGTGATTTCTCAAACTGGGGAACAATCAAGAATGGGGTTCCGCAAGGTTCGGTCTTGAGTCCTCTGCTGTTCTTAATATATATTAATGACTTGCCATTCTATATTCACGAAGATGCAAAGCTGGTACTTTTTGCCGATGATACAAGTATAGCTATCACACCCGACAGACAAGAATTAACTGGTGAAATTGTAAACGATGTTTTTCAGAAAATCATTAAGTGGTTCTCTGCAAATGCACTCTCATTAAACTTTGACAAAACACAGTATATATAGTTCCACACAATAAATGGAATGACCCCATTAATAAATATAGACTTCGATCAGAAATCGGTAGCTGAGGTAGAATATTCAAAGTTTCTAGGTGTATGCATTGATGAGGGGTTGAACTGGAAAAAAACACACTGGGGATCTGCTGAAACGTTTGAGTTCAGCTACTTATGCTATTAGGGTCATTGCAAATTTTGGCGATATACATCTGAGTAAATTAGCTTACCACGCCTATTTTCATTCCCTGCTTTCGTATGGCATCATATTCTGGGGTAACTCATCATTGAGTAAAAGAGTGTTCATTGCACAAAAGCGTGTAATCAAAATAATTGCTGGAGCTCATCCAAGATCATCCTGCAGACACTTATTTAAAGAGCTAGAAATCTTCACTGTAGCCTCACAATATATATATTAACTTATGAAATTTGTTATTAACAATCCGAACGAATTCAAAAGTAATAGCAGTGTACATGGCTACAACACTAGGAGAAAGGGTGATCTTCACTACTCAAGGTTAAATCTAACTTTGGCTCAGAAGGGGGTAAATTATGCTGCCACAAAAGTCTTTGGTCACTTACCTAATAGCATCAAAAGTCTGACAGCGAGCCATATAGCATTTAAAAGGAAATTAAAAGAATTTCTTAATGGCAACACCTTCTACTCATTAGATAAATTTTTGGATATAGTAAGTGGGTAATTTCCCAACCCCCACAAAAATTTATATATATATATATATATATATATATATATATATATATATATATATATATATTCAATTTTTCTAATATATATATATATATATATATATATATATATATAATAAAAAAATTAAAAATATTGAGTGTCATGTAATATTTTGTCTAATGTAATATCTTGTATAGACACCTTTTATTAACCTAACACGTTCCACATCATTACGAAGTGTCGTATTCATGATCTATGGAACAAGTACTAATCTAACCTAACTAACCTAAGGACATCACACACATCCGTGCCCTAGGCAGGATTCGAACGTGGGAGCGTAGCAGCAGCGCGGTTCCGGACTGAAGCGCCTAGAACCGCTCGGCCAACGGCCGGCAATGAAAATCTGACCAAGGCCTAACTTTGGCAAAGTTTCTTATTAGACTATCAAATTTTATTTGAAAAAGAATGTTAAGACAACCTGATGGTGTAACACCGGCCTAAGGCCAGTGCCTGTGCTCTGTCATCAAAGTCTGTTTTCCCCGGCCAAAACCTTCTGGTTGTAGGAATCACTCTCCAGCCGCTACGGTTGATGAACTCTGGTGCACTGACGCATCCGTATCTGTCATCGAAGCTCAGTTCGAACCGATCCCCAACCTGTGTAGACCCGTTGTTGCTGACAGAGGAGAGCGCTATGTACAAGGGCGTACCCCGGATCTGAACTATGGGGGGGGGGGGGGGGGGGGGCAGGTCATACTAGTTTCAGGAAACAAGGACTCGAGACAACATACAGCACTTCTTATTAAATAAAGCAGGAAACCAGGGAAAAAAACTGCTTTTAATAAAGATTTTAAATACAAGAATGCACTTGTACAATCCGAGAAAACATGCAGCATTTCTTATTAAATAAAACAGTAAACTAGTGAAAACTGCCCCCCCCCCCCCTGTCCCTCGCTGGGTATGCCAATGGCTATGTATACTAAATTTCGCACCATATATATCCCAAAATCACCTACAAATTTACTTATGAATTCTTCCTTTTTCTTGCCAGCAGTCATAACGTCACGAATTCTTCCTATTATATGTTTTGTTAAGAGCCAACACCGTGTTACTAGAGGAGGCCAGTTTGATACTTAACTTTAATCCATTAATGATGAACGTCGCTCTTGACGGTACATGATTCACAATATTATTTGTTCAGAATACAGTCTTGAAGTAATTAGTTGCAGTAACTGAATATGGCGCCTTGCTAGGTCGTAGCAAAATGACGTAGCTGAAGGCTATGCTAAACTGTCGCCTCTGCAAATGAGAGCGTATGTAGACAGTGAACCATCGCTAGCAAAGTCGGCTGTACAACTGGAGCGAGTGCTAGGGAGTCTCTCTAGACTAGACCTGCCGTGTGGCGGCGCTCGGTCTGCAATCACTGATAGTGGCGACACGCGGGTCCGACGTGTACTAACGGACCGCGGCCGATTTAAAGGCTACCACCTAGCAAGTGTGGTGTCTGGCGGTGACACCACACTATACTGAATACGCATCATTAGAAAAACTTCGTTTTTTGCTATCCTTACTGGTGTTGCAGTTTAATGGCCGGCATTGTAGATGAAAATCCAGAACTATGTACGGAAGCAATGTTTACCAGCCGAGGCGAGAAGGTTTCGGGAACAGCGTAGGTTACGCAGCATCTCTTACAGGATGGTAGCGAGGCTGACACACACACGCACACACACACACAGAGGCACGCGCGCACGTGCACGCAGACAGAAAGAGAGAGAGAGATAGAGAGAGGCGGGGTGAGGGGGGGGGGGGGGGGAGGGACACCAGTGGAGCGGCCTTGAAATGCGAGATGCTGTGGGAGGCTGGGACCAAGGACACGAGCTGGCGAGAGGCACGCACAGTTCGATGCTGAGCCGGCATTCGCGCCCACTCAACGTCACCGCACCTCCAATGGAACGCGCTTCTAGTGCGCAGCCAGAATTCATCATTTCCCGTCCAAAGAAAGAGGACTCTCATTACCGATGGTTTCAGGACACCCGCATCAGCAAGACTGTACACCATAATCTTAAAAAAAAAAAGTACTGGCAAATACTAAAATCTCAACACTGTGATGGATACCGTATTCGTGATAAAAATCAGTCTCACAATGAGAGGAACACAGTCTACTTATTACGATTACGTCCCCGTCCCTCCTCTCTCTGCCCCTCGTCATCCCTACAATAGCCGGCCGGAGTGGCCGAGCGGTTCAAGGCGCTACAGTCTGAACCGCGCTGCTGCTACGGTGGCAGGTTCGAATCCTGTCTTGGGCATGGATGTGTGTGATGTCCTTAGGTTAAACTTCCTGGCAGATTAAAACTGTGTGCCGGACCGAGACTCGAACTCGGGACCTTTGCCTTTCGCGGGCAAGTGCTCTACCAGCTGAGCTAACCAAGCACGACTCACGCCCCGTCCTCACAGTTTTACTTCTGCCAGTACCTCGTCTCCTACCTTCCAAGCTTTGCAGGAGCTCTCCTGCGGTTGGTAGAGCACTTGCTCGCGAAAGGCAAAGGTCCCGAGTTCGAGTCTCGGTTCGGCACACAGTTTTAATCTGCCAGGAAGTTCCATATCAGCGCACACTCCGCTGCAGAGTGAAAATCTCATTCTGGAAATTTCCCCCAGGCTGTGGCGAAGCCATGTCTCCGCAGTATCCTTTCTTTCAGGAGTGCTAGTTCTGCAAGGTTCGCAGGAGAGCTTCTGCAAAGTTTGGAAGGTAGGAGACGAGGTACTGGCAGAAGTAAAACTTTGAGGACGGGGCGTGAGTCGTGCTTGGGTAGCTCAGTTGGTAGAGCACTTGCCCGTGAAAGGCAAAGGTCTCGAGTTCGAGTCTCGGTCCGGCACACAGTTTTAATCTGCCAGGAAGTTTCATATCGGCGCACACTCCGCTGCAGAGTGAAAATCTCATTCTGGTCCTTAGGTTAGTTACGTTTAAGTAGTTCTAGGGGACTGATGACCACAGCAGTTAAGTCCCATAGTGCTCAGAGCCATTTGAGACATCACTACAATACCACCACACACATACACACACACACACACACACACACACACACACACACACACACACACACATTATTTACGGCAGGAAATGACGGGAAAACCAAAAAGATGTTAGTACAACATGATGTGTACCTGGCGTCATATTCTACAATATTTATTACTTTACAAACCGGTTTTTGGTTGTTACGTCCTCGGGAGGTACAAAGATAAATATGCACAGCTTTGAATATTTTGTGGGATCAATTATTTTAAGCTAAGTGCTATTAACGAGTATCTCAGCTTTGTTTTTAGTAAGGGAGTAAAGCAACGTGATAGTCTCTCTACTTTCTTGTCAATATAGCCTGCGCAGCGTAGCAAATAACACCAACAAATGAGTAGCCATATTTATTAAAAGTGACAGGATATGTGCCTATGCTGATGACATGAAGTTGCAGTAGTAGGAAAGAACGCCAGAACGCTTAAAGAAATATATCTGGCAATGAAAAGAGACGCATTACAAGTCGGCCTCATAGTAAATGAAAGTAAAATATATGGTAATGTCACACTCTGAGGCCAGAAGTACCCCTAAGAATCTAAGTGTAAATGGGAGTATCCGCTTTACGTTACTTGCGACCTTTAATGTCGGATGATAACAGCACTGGAAAGGCTGTAAAGAAAAGGTTTCAACAAGGGAATAGAGCTTACTTCAGAAAATCTGAAACTCTTCGGAAATAGCCTTGTGAAGAGAAGCCGCGCGGAGTGGTCGTGCGGTTTGAGGCGCCATGTCACGGATTGCGCAGGCCCTTCCGCCGGAGGTGCGAGTCCTCCCTCGGGCATGGGTGTGTGTGTTGTTCTTAGCGCAGGTTAGTTTAGGTTAGTTTAAGTAGTGTGTAAGTCTAGGGGCCGATGACCTCAGCAGTTTGGTCCCTTAAAAATTCACACACATTTGAACATTTGTGAAACGAAGAACGAATCACTTACTGTATAAATCTCCAATTCGCCCAGTTATCACACATGGGTCACAGGAATCGACGCTGACAGAAGGTGACAAAAATGCTTTAAGAATCTTTCAGCGAAAAGTACTACGAAAAATTTATGACCCAAGAAGGGAGAAGGAAAGCTGGAGGATACGCTATAACACCGAGCCATAATCGTTAATACGAGGAAGAGTTGTAGTAATATTTGTCAGTTCACAACCAATACGTCGGCTACGACACCTGCAGAGAACGGCGGACGATAGAATACAAAAGAAAATGATGAAGGTTGTTATCCGTGCTACTAGACGAAAAGGGAGAATTAGGAGAGGCTCGAATGATGATGTAGCAAAGCACCCCACTAGTCTGAGGGTGCGGGGCGTTAAAAGGAGCTACGAAGTTCCCAAGAAGCGTGGTGGAAAAAAAGATTAAGAAGCAAAGGCTCACCAAGGGCTGTGGCTGTAGCCCTACAGAAGAGAAGAAGCAGCAGTGTTCTCGAAACAGGAATGTGGAGGTAAGAACGAATGCAGTAAGGAAAATAAACAGAAAAATTCAGGCTGCTTTAAAGGTCGCCGGTGCATACAATAAATCTAGGTCTGTTTTCCGTCCTGGAAACGGCGAAGCTAGTTGAAGATAATGTCAAGCCAACTCGCAGAAGCCTTACGATGTATGGTAACACTTCGCGTAGGGATAACGGACAGCCACATTACAACGAAACTTTCATGGTTCAAAGTTTTTTGCATAAATATGCAGATTTCAGGTGAAGTAGCTGCTGAACACAATACCTGGACTGAACCGGTTTTAGCATGCTACATACCGTTGAACTTTGTGTAGCTGTGATGGGAACGCAACGCTATTTCATGCAACAAAAACATCCGTCTGCGATAAACAAATCGAATTCTTTCTTTGATGTTACAAATAATTTGCTCAGCGTATGTTATAATCCTACAGTTGTCCTTTGTCCACACCTGTTTGCTAGTTTGGGCACATCAATTACGGCAGTACCTTTTGGAGCAAGGCTAGAATTGCTGGCAGTAGCTGTTAGGACAAAATTTTTCCCCGCTCTTTGTGAGGGATTTCTTTGGCGACAGTGATGTTACAAGTCGGTGCTTATTCCTATAAACCAAGCTACTGGGAAGCTGTTGTCCGGGTGAGATCTGTAGACTAACAACAGATTAGGAAGTTTCTTGAGCTCAGAAGCAAATGTGCTACCTTAAGCGTGCTCTGGAGCAGCCCCGATTACAGTGCGAATAATTTATACTGTGAGTGGCGTTCTGAAAGTTAAGAGAAGTCGAACTCACAAAACAATCCTCGGCAAACCGAAGCAATGGAGTCATGAAGTCATTCCTTCAACCAATTTTCATTTAAATTTGTAAATGTCTCTCTCTGAATTTTTCAAAACAGAGTATGTAGTATCTCCAGCCCCCTCCCCCATCCCCCCCCCCCCCACACTCCCAAGACGTTTCCAACGATTAGCACAGCTACCCAAAATAATTCTGTAGATTTTGTCAGTAACAATGGCTTGTAATTCTCCTCTGATGATATATAGCAGTGTGCAGATCTTTAGCTTTTTGTGCTGCAACATTGGATGAGAAAACATAACATTTAACGATAAAGTCTGAAAGAATCGTTGGAATACTTCTGTAAGTTTCCTGTTTAACAAGGGGTATCAGTGTGAAACAGTTTGCCTCGCTACAACTAGCTCGACAGTCGCATCCGAATCAGTGAAAGAAGCAATGAGTTTCTAAACATAACGCATAACAACTAAGATTTTGCTTATGGAAATGCGGCAAACTGAAGCGCTTGCAGTCCTTTAGCGTAGGTACAGCCAACAAAGCAAAGGGGTCGTGTACTGTCGTTGACATCGAATTCAGAACCTGCAAGATATAGACATGGCTTTCAAAAACCACTCGAGATGCAAACACAACTACGATAGCATGAACAAACTTGGCAAGTCGAACAGGACGCGCGACGATAGTGTTCTTGGGAAAAACAGCGAAACAACTTTCATCGGTTAGAAAATTTTCGTTATGTCTCAAATGCAAAATTCACCCTGATATTTAAAGCATTGCCAATCTGTGTTCACCGAAAGATTATTTTCTAGTGTATTTTCTCACTCACAACCGAGCGAGGTGGCGCAGCGGTTAGCACACTGGACTCGCATTCGGGAGGACGACGGTTCAATCCCGTCTCCGGCCATCCTGATTTAGGTTTTCCGTGATTTCCCTAGATCACTTCAGGCAAATGCCGGGATGGTTCCTTTGAAAGGGCACGGCCGATTTCCTTCCCCATCCTTCCCCCACCCGAGCTTGCGCTCCGTCTCTAATGACCTCGTTGTCGCCGGGACTTTAAACACTAATATCCTCCTCCTCCTCTCACTCACAAGCAGGGTCTTCGGAACACATTAAAATGCGCCTACTAGTTTTCACGCGCAAAACCTGTTCAAGCAAGCGGCTGACAGTGCATAACTCACCTACTTTTTGCTGTCTGCGACAGATGGCGTTTGTGACTAGCACGAGGCTGACATCGCGTGGCGATTCTGCGAACTACACAATAAGAAGCCGATCGCCACCTGTACGTCTACGATAGACGCTGTCAATCATGTGCTCTTAATTTATATAATTTGCAAGTGGCTCTTCTTCTTTCAAAGATACTCTTTGGCTTTCTCGATTGTTGAAGTACCGATCAGCTACGCATCGGGCCTGTTGTCGATACACATTCATGTGTCGTAAGTTAGGCAGTTTGGTCGATCACGAATCGATACATGTATCTGCGGTCAGGATGTCATTACACACGGTGATTCTTACTAACGTTTATAAACCCCCGAAGTGACGTAGATGACGTTGAGGCAAATAATTTAATATGAGAAACATGGGGTCGCAAATGTCGGGAAATATCCGAAAAGTGGGTAACAAGTATTGAACATGTTGCGTCACCAGATGACGCACACCTCTGCATGTAAGCGGTCGAACCTATTGGCCTGTCGCACCTGATCAGTCCAACCCAAGTCAAGTATTCACGTCGGTGTCGCTCTGGGCCTACGTGCTCGACTACCGCACGTGAGGCTCAGAGTCGAGTCTTGCGTGTGGCAGAAAGTATTTCTGTTTTGTTTTGGGCTAGACAATTATGTCTTTACATTGAGGTAATATTTATTATTTTATTTACTGGTCTCGCGGTCTCCCCTGGTTTATTGCAGAGTACAATACAACAAGAAATTAGTGTATTGCATCACAAGTAGCTGAGTATAAACCTCCCAACTGCATCGCCACCAGTAACTGAAGTACGTTTTCGTAACTAAATAAAGTCTGTAATCAGAAAAAGAAGAGACAAAAGCAAAGAAACACAAAATCAGAACAGCTTTTTCTTGGTTACAGCGAGAACAATAATTTTCTTGACTTCTAAGTTTACAACAGATCACAATTAAAAAAGGTGTTCGAAAAAATTGCAGCGTAGGCGGAGACATGTCTTCATTTGCATATTCGTTACGACAGGTACTGTGGCTGCCCTCCTTTCAAAGACATAATTTGGTTGAAGCACCTGCGTGAGACCATTTTGAATTTGTCAAGCTCATATCTGATGTATTTTGTATTATAATCACATTGTAACTTATGTTGCATAAATAAATGCCGTTCCAGAACACTTGTACACTGAAAATCTCTCGAAAAGGTACAATTTATTGATATTAAATGTTAGATAATGAATTATTGGCGTTTTGAAGATTTTCGGAGATGTATGACACAAGAGACAATGCAGTAAACTTTCGCGTAGTGGAGGAAGTTCTTCGCAGTGGACGAGGAGGTGTAATTGCGAGTACGGTACTTTTTGTTCGAGTCGTACCACCAGCAAAAATTTTATTGTTCATCTTCACAGTTCTGGGCGCTTCCGTGGCTTGTCATTGTCAATAATTTGCAAATTAAGCTTGAAACACGGAAATGTGAGTGAATATCGAAAACACGTCGATATCAGGTAAAAACAAACTTCCACTCATCGTCAGAACAAAAAACATAAAAAAAGCCTGACACGCGAGAAAGAATTAAAAGTGGCTTAGTCTCACTGTCAACTGCCTAAAAGTATAACAGAAAATTTACGTGCCAGTTATTTTAGGAGACTTCTTTTCCAAACAAGAACGTCTTCAAACTAAGCACATATGCAAACGAAACATACTCTGGCACTGGTGCAGGCATATTTCTGCTGCTGTTTCAGTTACTCCTAAGAGCAAAGGAAGAAGTTTACTTTCTTAGGAGGGAACTAATTTTAGAACATACTTCACACAACCAGGACATTTATTTAGGGGTGGGGGAGCTTCAAGTACTTTTTGTAATACATATCACTATGTAAATAACTAGTATGTAGTTAACAACTTCTCATTTTCAAAGAAAGAAAATACAGCACAAATTAGAATATACTTCACACATTCAGCACACTTATGTTGCGTTGGGGAGCTTCTTGAGTACTTGTCGTACTACATACCGCTATGTAAATAACGAGCATAAAGTGGGCAGGTTGTCACTGCCAAAGAAAAGATGGTGATATTTTTCAGATTTGCAGTGAATGAACCAGCCAAACATATTTACAGTTTCTGCTTTAATTCGTCTGCCAGAATGGCTGCCGCAGTCACGACACCACCTCGACAACAGAGACATCTATCGATACCTTCAAAAAAGCCAAACGTTGTCTTGGAAAGGAGTGCAGCCATGGTACCTCTCGTGACTTATGCACTGAAAAGTATCCGGACACCTGGCTGAAAATTACTTACAAGTTCGTGGCACCCTTCATCGGTAATGCTGGAATTCAATATGGTGTTGGCCCACCCTTAGCCTTGATGACAGCCGTACGTTCAATCAAGTGCTGGAAGGTTTCTTTGGGAATGGCAGCTCCTTCTTCACGGAGTGCTGCACTGAGGAGAGGTATCGATGTCGATCGGTGAGGCCTGGCACGAAGTCGGCGTTCTAAAACATTCCAAAGGTGTTCTAAAGGATTCAGGTCAGGACTCTGTGCAGGTCAGTCCATCATAGGGGTGTTATTGTCGTGTAACCACTACACCACAGGCCGTGCATTATGAACAGCTGCTCGATCGTCTTGAAAGATGCAATCGCCACCCCCGAATTTCTCTTCAACAGTGGGAAGTAAGAAGGTGCTTAAAACATCAATGTAGGCTTGTGCTGTGATAGTGCCATGCAAAACAACAAGGGGTGCAAGCCCCGTCCATGAAAAACACGACCATACCATAACACCAACGCCTCCGAATTTTGCTGTTGGCATTACACACGCTGGCAGACGACGTTCACCGGGCATTCGCCATACCCACACCCTGCCCTCAGATCGCCACATTGTGTACCGTGATTCGTCACTCCACACAACGTTTTTCCACTGTTCAATCGTCCAATGTTTACGCTCCTTACCCCAAGCGAGGCGTCGTTCGGTATTTACCGGCGTGATGTGTGGCTAATGAGCAGCCGCTCGAACATGAAATCCAAGTTTTCCCACCTCCCGTCTAACTGTCATAGTACTTGAAGTGGATCATGATGCAGCTTGGAGTTACTGTGCGATGGTATGAATAGATGTCTGCCTATTACACATTACGACCCTCTTCAACTGTCGGCGGTCTCTCTCAGTCAACAGACGAGGTCGGCCTGCACGCTTTTGTGCTGTACGTGTCCCTTCATGTTTCCACTTCACTATCACATCGGAAACAGGGGACCTAGGAATGTTTATGAGTGTAGAAATCTCGCGTACAGACGTATGAGATGAGTGACACCCAATCAACTGACAATGTTCGAAGTCCATGAGTTCCGCGGAGCGCCCCATTCTCCTCTCTCACGATTGCTAACGATTACTGAGGTCGCTGATATGGAGTACCTGGCAGTAGGCGGCAGCACAATGCACCTAATATGAAAAACGTATGTTTTTGGCGGTGTCCGGATACTTTTGATCACATAGTGTATACAAATGAAGGCACTTCGAGAGGAGCGATGTGCAGCACTGCCCCCTACCCACAAGGCTAGGATCGACAAGCCCAACTGATGCACATGTGGCAAGGTACATCATCGAAGCCCTCGTACGTCATCTGGCGACGTCAAAAAACGGTTCAAATGGCTCTGAGCACTATGGGACTTAACTTCTGAGGTCATCAGTCCCCTAGAACTTAGAACTACTTAAACCTAACTAACCTAAGGACATCACACACGTCCATGCCCGAGGCAGGATTCGAACCTGCGACCGTAGCGGTCGCGCGGTTCCAGACTGTAGCGCCTAGAAACGCGCGGCCACTCTGGCCGCCGGCCGCGGTGGTCTAGCGGTTCTAGGCGCTCGGTCCGGAACCGCGAGACTGCTACGTCGCAGGTTCGAATCCTGCCTCGGGCATGGATGTGTGTGATTTCCTTAGGTTAGTTAGGTTTAAGTAGTTCTAAGTTCTAGGGGACTGATGACCACAGATGTTAAGTCCCATAGTGCTCAGAGCCATTTTTAGAGCCACTCCGGCCAGTGGCGACGTCACATGTCCAACACGAAGATAGGCCGAGGCATGTGTAACAGTGAGATGTCCTTAGGCCTACTAATTTGTGCCGCGGTGAGTGGACACGAGATTTGAGGCGTCATGTCGCGGACTGCATGGCCTCTCCCACCGAAGGCTCGAGTCCTCCCTTGGGCATGGGTGTGTGTGTTGTTCTTAGCATAAGTTAGTTTACATTAGTTTAAGTAGGCCTAGTGTGTAAGTCTAGGGACCGATGACCCAAGGAGTTTGGTCCCTTAGGAATTCACACACATTTGAACTCTTTTGCTAATTTGTGTACTGTAGTTGGAGTCACGAACGATGGTAGTCGAGTTTAGGTTTGTTCTGCGCACCTACGTCACGTATTCTCCGACAGCCAATGGGCGTTCAGTTGTGTTTTGAGCGCTCTGCTGTAAATGCTGTAGCTAATGCGAGCATTAAACGTGACCGTAACGAGTTGTTTAATGAATTTCAATTCTATTTGTCGTCAGTTGTCGTCGCTGATTGCGGCGGTAAGTGACAAATTATGCATAAGCAGGAGAGAGACATAATTTCTAGGATATACGCTTTCTTCAAGCGGAAAGCACGCGCTTGCGCGTATCGCAACTGTCGCTTGGAATTGTCAACAGTGCAATCCTGGTCTGTGCCTAGACATGCGCGAACCGCCATCTTTCGTGGATCGGCTTATAGGTTATGGTGACCGGATTTTCCACGTGAAAAAAAGGGAGAATTGCGAAAAACTGGAATTAAAAAAATCTGGACAAAAAGGGGCACTAGACAAAAAGAAAATATTCTGCATATATGACTGCATCTCTTTACTAAAATAAATAAAAACTAAAGTTTATACACATAAAAAGGCATATATTTTAACTAGGCGCTTCAAATCATGCTTTTAATGGCGCTGCATCACATGCTAATGCATTGTTTTCCAAGAACTGATTATAATTCAAAATATTGAGAAACTGACAGTATGATTTCTGACAAGTGAACATTAAAGTAGACATCAAAAATCCGTAGACCATTTACCTACTGTGTGACGAACACTGCTACTAACTTTGTTCTTACCAGAAGGCTTATATCTTTCAAAAGCTTTGAATTGGTTAATAGCAGATTGTAGATTACCTTGCAAGTAAGCTTTTGATAAATGAGTCTTAACTATCACAAATGCTTCAATAGTTTCAGTGGCAAAACGGTTTTTCTCATCAATTCAAAGGTATTTCACAATTGAAAATCCCTTACCACAACAGCATTTGTGCCTGGTACAGCAAGAGAAAAACTTAAAGTGTGTTTATATTTTTACGTGAAGTGCCTGTACTTTTAAGTGTATGGAATAAATGACGGATCTCTTATCTGTTTCCAAATTAGCTTTATCCCCTTTCTTCAAGTTTCTTGGATGCAACGTTGTTCATGTAACCTATCTCATCAAACAGTGCATCTTCATCAATCTAAAATGTTGCACCTGAATTTTTCAGTGTCATCCAAGGAAATGATTTCAGAGGTTGAAATCGAGAAGTCTACTTTTCTAAATAAGTCACAGAAGTGCCATAAAATAAATTGGTAATCGTAATAAATTGTTGATGGTGTACAGTAACGAGCCACAAATTGGTTCCAGGTTACTTTATTCAAAAAGTAGCGTTACCGGTTTCGAATTTTTTTGCAATTCATTATCAGACGGTTTTTTCATGCTTTCATCAATACAGATTATACATTAGTAACCTGTAAGTTGCCATGAAATGTCCATCTGGCGCATTTGTATTAGCGGTTTTGTGGCAATGAAATACGTTCTCAAGGATATTTGTATCCTCACAGTCACAGACTTTGCACTGCATTGTAAACGACTTTCGTTCGGTCACAAAACGTTGTGAGAATTTATTTCATTGCAAGAAAACTGCTAATTCAAATTCGCCAAATGAACATTGCACGGCAACTCACAGGAAACCAGTGTATAGTCTGTATCGATGAAAGAATGAAAAAACTGTCTGATGATGAATTGTAAAAAAATGTGAAACCGGTAACGGTACTTTTTGAATAAAATAAGCTGAAACGAATTTGTGGGTGGCTGCCATACATCATCAACAATTTATTTTATATAACAGCCACCGTCTCCAACCATATCTACGTACGATAAAAGTGGATTGGTAATCGTCTCGTATTTTGAATGAGTGAAAATACTTCTCTTTTCCATGTTAATTAAAATTGAAGAAATGGCTGGTACTGATTTTTTTCTTTAAACAGCTCTTAACTCCTAAACTGATTTTGTAGCTGAAATCGCGATTCTTTCCAACTTTTAGGCTGAATTTGAAAACATTTTAAATTGGCTTTGTGTGGAATGAAGCCAAAGATGTGACTGTTGGTTCTCAAAACACTGTTTCAGCTACGTAGGACACCTATTCTGAGATAGAAAATAAGATTTCAAAAGTTCATACTTATCGATAACACTTGTAAATCTTGGCAACAATGACAGCCATCTGGTTTTAATACTATCTAGAACTTGCTTGTATTCAGTATCAACGAAATCACAGAATGATTTCAGTTCCTCCACACACACAATGTAAATGTGAAAATACTGAAATTATTTTAATTCATTGTTTCTGTGTCAATGGGAATGATGTCTGCACTTGTTTGAACTCCATTGTGTTCCACATTGGATGGGCAGTCGGTGCCTTGAATGTTCATCTTGAGAACGCTGTTCAGTTTGGAATAAACTTTGTTTGTTCCTGCCCTCTTGCACCCACCAAAATTGGTATTACAGTAATCTGCCCAAAATGCGGCAATCTTGTCAACTATATTTTTATTTTTTAAAGTATCCAGAATATAGTTAGCTAATAATTCTACCGTTTCTCCACCAGTGTTCTGAAGACATTACTTTGCACTGAACACCTTTGGTAGGAATGAAGTACCTAGCTAGAATCGGCACTAGCTTTAATCTTTTGTGATTTGATGCATCAGCCGTCACAGACACATGCTTATCATGTAAACTAATCAAATCTTAAGTTCTGGCTGAACTTCATGCATTGCTTCCGGCGACAAAACGTTAGCTAAAATCGACTCGCATTTTCTCCTAGAACGTGCGAATTTCTTCTCAAATAGGTCTCTGATGAGAAGAGACGTGCAGTTCATTGAACGGAAAGAATGATTGTGTTTTGCGGTATGGAATGCGTATAGCCCTTCTTCCCCAGGGATACGTTTATCTTCCTCTGTTTGTAATTTATTCGTACTTACAAACTAAGTCATGTTGCTAGAAGTTCTAGCAGAAACTGGCAACAGGTGCTTCTTTTCCTTTGTGTGCTGCATTACATCGGCACGCCCTCCACTGGAAAAAAAAAAACTGTACGACACTACGTACAATCTACCTTCATACTCGCGGTTTCCTTCAAAAAAGGGCATTCTTCTTTCATGGTTTTCGCGAAAAGACACTTTCTTTTCCCCGTGTTAATGGGCAGGAGTTAGTTTCACACATAGTAAAACCAGACAATGGAGCGCACTAAAGCAAGCTTACCGAACCCAGTGTTAAAACTGCCACATACTACAGTCTGAAGACATCGTGCCGGTTGCAAGTACTGCAAATTTATGTCATCTAACAGTGAATAGCTAATTCGTAAAAAGAAATACAGCTGAATATTGATAGCCCTATAACGTTCTCTAACGAAAACTTGTTACATCCGTTCGTCGTTTCTGCAGTAGCAAATAATCAATACGAATCGCGGCGCTCACGCACTGAGCATGACGGAAAATCTTCTGTTCACACCTCTTCTCATTCTGCGACCAAAATTATGCTTCTTTATTCCAGCTTTGCTTTGAAGACAAAGTAAAACTCAAGAAAATGTTAAAAAATCATATCTATGACACTAAATTTACGTAAAAATAAATAAAAACACAAAATGATGGACTGTGAGGCTGGTGTCGGCGAAGGTTCGAGTCCTCCCTCGGGCATGGGTGTGTGTGTTTGTCCTTACGATAATTTAGGTTAAGTAGTGTGTACGCTTAGGCACTGATGACCTTAGCAGTTTAGTCCCATAAGATTTCACACACATTTGAACATTTTTGAACACAAAATGAAGCAAAAGGTACAGTTACTGCTAATTGCCAAAAGGCGGGACATTTGGCGTCCCGTTAAATACAGAGTGCACATGAAGTCCAGGAACACTTTCAATTATTTATTGCACAAGAACCAAATATTGTACAGATATCATACATATGTTATTTTGAAGAGAAACCCTGAAAGTTTTTTTTCTTGTATACCGCTACAGCGTAGTTTGCTAATTTGCCGATAGTCAGCGCTAGTCGCAAACATGGCGAGTACCACGTGATGTAGCAGAGCTCTGCGAGAGAATACCGGAAACGACTGCCGCAGTCGACAATGCCATGCTGAGACGAGTATGGCAAGAATTCGATAACCGTATTGACGTCTGCCGGGTCACTCATGGTTCGCATATCGAATATTTGTAAAAAAAAAACCTTTCAGAGTTTCTCTTCAAAATGCAATATGTATGACATATGTACGATGTTTAGATCTTGTGCAATAAATAATTGAAAGTGTTCCCCAATTTGATGTACATCCTGTATTTTGCGGCACAATGGGAGACGGAACAAAAAAAAGGACAGCCCCGTTAAAAACAGGTCTCTGGTCATCTTATTCTAGGTACAATAAAACTGAAATCATGCAAGAATGATTATCGCTTGCATGAGGCACTACATCTTGTGTGAAATGAAGACTATTAAGCAAAAGGACTGAATACTATAAACAAGCAGCTATACCATTTATGCCGAGCATAGATCTTAAATCACACCCTACTGCGAAGTTGTGTACTTATTTAGTTGTGGTATTAGTAATCAGCAAGCAGAAGATGCAATTCTCATTTGTACATAAAGACGCAATCACGAGTTAACAGGTTTAGAAACGCAGTTCATCTGCTGAGTTGAACGAGCGAACGAGCTGAGGCCTACGCTCGTGAAGTACACGCCGCAACCTGTCTCTTTTGCGAGCCTCATTTGTCATCCACTTTTCGGGTACCTCCCGACATTTGCGGCTCTGTATGTCTTATGTTAATTACTTGTCTCAGCGTCATCTACACCACTTCGGGATTTCTAAACACTAATAAGGATCACCTTGTGTAGATTCTCTAATAAGAATCACCCTGTATAGGTCCTCTAGGCTCATGAGCTCAGTACGCTCGCTGGTGATTCTTTCTGTACGGATTTAGCCCCACTAGCTAAGAAGCAAAGCAGCAGCTCGGCAAGCTTCTAGTGACACTTTAATTGCTATTTTAAAGGTACTGCTGTCTTTTTGTCCCTCATAACTGAGAACCTTCCAACATTCTTGCGATTAACATCAATTTGTAGGAAGATACAGGTTTCCCCACTAACATGCACGCGCTTGTGTGTGTGTGTGTGTGTGTGTGTGTGTGTTTAACGAATGACGCCTATTGAGTTTGGTGGTTCAGTCAGCAGTAAATACTGCGCTAGTATTCTCTAGGTCTGGGGGTTCAATCCCACATTGGAGTCATGCGTTTTTTATTTTCATCTATGACTTCTTTCACCTCTGGAAAGGATTTGTTATCTTGAGAAATGCCAAGTTGCCCCAGAGGAAGAACTCCATGTTAAAATGGATAAGCCAATTCTTAAGTTAGTGTTACCTGTTAGTCCCATTTCAGTGGTTCACAACCTGAGGGTAATTCAAGAGCGCCCATGCGATAGTCTGATAGTGGTTCAAAATAGCTCTGAGCACTATGGGACTCAACATCTTAGGTCATAAGTCCCCTAGAACTTAGAACTACTTAAACCTAACTAACCTAAGGACATCACACACACCCATGCCCGAGGCAGGATTCGAACCTGCGACCGTAGCAGTCCCGCGGTTCCGGACTGCAGCGCCAGAACCGCTAGACCACCGCGGCCAGCTAGTCTGATAGTCTAGAGGGGGGCGGGGGGGGGGGGGGGTGGCAGGGACCTGGTGATATAGAGTACTTTTGATATTTTGGAAGATGAATGGGGACTTGTAAGCAACATTAAAAAGTTCTAGTTCCAACCCTGTTAGAAATCTGTGAAGATCAACTTTTAAATCATTTTCTTGGAAAAAAAACCAGCTGACTATATTTTTTTCTTTCGATGGGAGTGGGGGAAGGTGGTGTAGGTCGCCCCAGCCCCTTGCAGCTGGGTCAGCGTGCCCTTGGAGTAATTACCCCCTGAGGGGTAAAATAAAATTTTCTGAAAGAGTAAAAAAAAAAAAGATTCAATTGTGTTTTGGTCACGGAACTATATTATTTCTGAAAGAGCATTACTATTATCACTATTTTGTAAGACTGCAGTACTAATTGCATGTGTTACCAACAACTACATCTTTTAAAATTTCAAATACTAGCATTAACACTTGATAAAATGTTATGGACATTACAGCTTGTGTGACGATTGTATGGACATCTCCCTCACACTATGCATCCACTACACACATCTTTCTACTTTGTGCCATGCATCTATGACAGTAAAATTGAGACATGTTTGTAATATAACATATATGATGAGAATGTCTTCTCAAAGTTGTAGGTAGTTCCTGCAGTAGAACAGAAATTGCTTCATTATTCACTTTGCAAGACTAAAAGAACTAATTAACAGCACAAAAGTAACTACACAGTGGTTATTGCGCTGTTGTGGGCCTCTACACATTATTATTATTGTTATTATTATTATTATTGTTGGTGCCAGTGGCCAGACCCAAAGCATTGGCAGCCTGAAGTCTTCCAATTTCTTGGAGCATGCCGCTTTACAAACCTGGTATTATTTTCGTTTTCAATTTGTGTCTGGACCTATAGTTGTGGGGTGTTGCCCCCTCGTCTCGTACAGGGTGCCTAAAGGATGTTGCATTCTCAGAATGCTATACAACAATTCAAGCAAATAACATTAATAGCAGATTGACAATACTTAACTTTGTAATTAGAATAAGGTGCCGCAAGCGATTGGCGACATGCAAACAATCAAAGTCCTTTGCTGTCTACAAGGTCTATGTAAGCAATTGATATGGATCACATGTTACTGCTATCGTAGTGCTCTGCTAGTCCTGTCCGAATGCTGTCTTGCCGAGGCTAGCAGGAGTGGCGCTTATGTTCTCTTCGGCTAGAGGGCACTCCTGTCATGGTGTGCTCTGTGTCAGTGGGCCACTGGCTGACATCACCTCACCACCTTCTTTGCTCTTGCATTCTGCAGCTTCGTTCCGGCGCTTGTGGATACGCCAGAACAATGTTAACCCCATATTACTGGGAATATTATGGAGTGGTTTTGAAACTTAATGTTCATCCGCCAGTCGTTCTCTTTCTAATACACGAAACAAACATGGCGCTTCAAATCAAATGCGGAAACTCTTTCGACAAATGATGCTACCATGGCAACTCAGAATTTTGTGGAGCCGCGAAATATACACTGATAAGCCAAAACATTAGACCCTTGCCCACTGCGACGTTGGATGCCACCTGATGGCGTTGCTGGCACATGAGGCGGTAACAAAAGTGTGTATGTGGAGCAGACATGGACAGGTGATTACCCTAGTGAAGATTTGGGCTGCAAATGGGGAAATCCTTGAAATAAGCGACTCTGACAAAGGGCAGATTACTATTACGCAGAGCCTGTGAACGAGTATCTCGAAAACTGCGAAGCTGGTCGAAGGTACACGTGTTACTTTCGTGAGCATCTATGGAAAGGAGTAGAACAATGAAACTACCATTAGGCACTAAGTGGTTGGACTTTTCACGGAAAGTGGGGTTCGGAAGCTTGTTTGCTTTGTAAACTAGGATAGATGGTGATTTGTGGCATCTCTGCAGAAAGAGCACAATGCTGGTGCACGCAAAAGTGCTTTGGAACGCACCGTTCATTGTTGACCATGTAGCTCAGCAGCAGACCAACCAAACGTTTTCACATGTTGACCCACCGACATCGTCAATAACGATTGCAGTGAGTGCAAAACCATCAGGATTCGACCGTCGATCAATAGAAACGTGTCGGCACTTCGGGTGAATCACATTTTTGCTGCACTAGGTCAATATTCATCTCCACAAAGGTGAACGGCGGCAGGAAACGTGCAGCACGCCACGGATGCAGGCTGGTGGGAACGGTATTAAGCTATAGCAGACATTCTGCTGCGCCTGCGTGGCACCCGTGGTAGTAATCGAACAGATACTGACAGCTGTGAGCCATTTGCATCCCTTCATGCCTTATGTCGTCCCCAACGGCAATGTAATCTTTCAGCAATATCAGCAGTATAACTGTCCATGTCTCAGACCAAGAACAGTATTACAGTGGTTTGAGGAGTGTTATAGTGAACTCACATTGATGTCTCGGTGGCCAAATTCGCCTGATGTAAATCCTATGGAGCCCATCAGGGTCGCTATCGGGCGTCCTCAACGCCTACGTAAATCAGCGCCAATTACGTGACCTGCATGTAGACACTTGATGCCACATACTTCCACAAATCTACCAAAAGGCTGTGGGATTCCTGATGTGCAGAATCAGCGGTGTATTTCGTTCCAAAAACGGACAAACAATCTATTAAGCAAGTGGTCACAATGTTCTGGCACATAAGTGTATATTTCCCATGTTTGAAAATTTACTGAACTCGTCCAACACTTCGCTAAGAAATTAATTTCGAATATTACCATTACAAAGGTACACAGTAACAAGAGCAAGTTTCAAGGACTGGAGTTTTTTTTAAGTGCCTCGTCCACCAAGAACATTGCCGATCACTAGCATGATCTGTTGTTTGTCTATGACTTGTCTGAACAGCAATTCTCCGCACAATGCAAATGAATGGCTTAAATTCTTTAGCCAGCATAATCTTCCACGTTCTGGACCACGTCTGTAATCAATTTATCCTTGAAGTGTTAGGTGCAATAGATTGTATTAGTTGCCACTGTGTCCAAGTTTTCTTCAAATGGCTCTGAGCACTATGGGACTTAACTTCTGAGATCATCAGTCCCCTAGAACTTAGAACTACTTAAACCTAACTAATCTAAGGACATCACACACATCCATGCCCGAGACAGGATTCGAACCTGTGACCGTAGTGGTCGCCGGGTTTCAGACTGAAGCGTCTAGAATCGCTCGGCCACACCGGCCAGCAGGTTTTTTTCTCTTGATGGTATTGAGAATTTGTAAATCTTTGTTCATATGCCACAGTACTGCCACATTTTGTGACTTTATCTGTATACGGCGTCCTTCGAAACACCCAATTTGAAAGCCTGCAATTTCTTATCTAATACTACTGTAAGGTTCCGTGAATTAACTCCATAGAATACGAAATTGAACACGTAGTATCGAAGTAATCGAGTGCGAAGCACAGTACATACGTCATGGCTAGTAAGAACGTCTTTCACTTCCTGGAAAGAATTTCCGCCTGTTCAATTCTGCAACGAATTTCTTGAGAGAAATTCCAGTTTTCATTGATTTCACACTCCAAATATTTATTTGATGAAACCCTTTCGACCTTATTATTACCAATTGCAAGACTGGTTTGAATTTCATCTTTGTTTCTGCTGATGACCATCCACTTTGTCTTCTTATCGTTTGAACGTATCCTCGCGATACTACTTTCTCCAGTAACAGTTGTTAGTAGTTCTTGCAGATCTTCCAGTCCAGTTCAAGGAGACACAGTCATCAGCATACCTGATTTTATTAATGAAAGCTCCTGTAGTCCTTGATAATTTCCATCATGAGCATCTCGGAAAATCTTCTCAGAACAGACGTTGAAAAGTAGCGGGGAGAATATACTGCCCTGGCTAACTCTGTTCATAAGGCCGGTATTACACTATCAAATTTCTTTGTCAAAAATTTGATCAAAGATGTGATCAAATATTCCGTCAAATATATTTGACAAAGATATTTGAAGTAGCGCTAGAAGGGGTATTACACTGTCATCAAATTTTTCGTCAAAGTTCAAGATGGATGACAACAACCTGTTATTAACCACAGCAGTTGCACGTACCGCAATTGCATTGTGTGCACATGCGGAAAAGAAGTGAGGGAAAAAAAGGAACCATACATACGCGGTTGACAGTCTTAAATTCCTGGGATTACAACTTGATAATAAATTCTGTTGGGAGGAGCACACCACAGAACTGCAGAAACGCCTTAACAAATCTGTGTTTGCAATTCGAGTGTTAGCAGACACAGGCAACATAAAAATGAAAAAGCTTGCATACTTTGCCTACTTTCATTCCATAATATCATATGGTATAATATTTTGGAGTAAATCTTCAAGTCAAACAAAAGTTTTCAGAGTCCAAAAGTGTGTAATATGTATTATTTGTGGAGTAAATTCACGGACGTCCTGCAGAAACCTCTTCAAAGAACTGGGTATACTAACTACTGCCTCTCAGTATATTTACTCCTTAATGAAATTTGTCCTAAATAATATGTCTCTTTTTCCAACAAACAACTCAGTCCATACATACAATACCTGGAACAAAAATAATTTGGACAAGAACTTAAAAGCACTTACTTTAGTTCAAAAAGGGGTACACTACTCAGGAACACTCATCTTCAATTATTTGCCAGCAAACATAAAAAAATTAGTTACAAATAAAGATCAGTTTAAAAGGAGCATGAAAGACTTACTAGTGGCCAACTCCTACTCCACTGACGAAATTTTTAATATAAACAAATGATGGATTGTATTTATTCATACTATTAGTATTCTAATTTCAGCTATAAAAAAGATTGACATGTTCCACATCCACGAGCATCTCCTCAGCACGGATCTATGGAACAAAAAACTAATCTAATCTGGGTGAAGCCGTGGGTTTTACGATGACACGATAAAAGCATTCAACAAAACTTGTTACATGAGCTTACAGTGGAAGACATCAAGTCGTACATCAATTACTTAAGAATGGATGAGCATACATTTCTGTATGTGCTCAGTGAAGTGTATCCTCATATCACAAAGCACAATAGGAACTGCTACATCTTCAGAAGACAGGCTCACTGTAACACTCTGATTCCTTGCTACAGGAGAGGGTTATGTTATGTTAGGTTAGGACAGGTCTCCAATCTTCTTAATCTATTTTTGTATTCAGGGTCCCTCACGTTGTAAAGCACCTCATCAACTTCATACATCTCTATTAATTTTGTAGTTATTGGCACACACCAATTGTATTTACCGGCAATGTTTATAAAAACACTACAGACGACAGAACGCTGCAGCGATGCTAGCGCTCCATGTGGTAACATGTCACATTGCAGTGAACAGAAGACAAGCGATTTCTTGGATCAAATCTACAGCAAGGCCCTAGATTTGATCAAATATTGGACGACATTTGACAAAGTTCCTATTGAACAAACATATATCTTTGACAAAGATTTTTGACAAAGATATTTGACAAAGAAATTTGATAGTGTAATACCGGCCTAACTGATTCTCCTTCTGACAGCTAACCATTGACACGCACTCCAGCACTTTTGTTCCAGTACAGATATCCAGTCAATCAACCGTCAAAAATATCAGTCCCAAGACACCTAGTATACATCTCAGTTTCTCATGTTGAACAGTGTCAAATGTTTTTTCATAATCAATGAAACAAGTGTAAATATTTACATAAACTTCGCGACATCTTGAATTGATGGCTGAAGATTAAAAGTAACATCTCCAGAGCCCCAAAACCTCCTCTGAATACAAACTGAGTCTCTAATACTCCTCCTACATTTGCATATATTCTCAAATCAAAAATTTTACCGAGCGAGGTGGCGCAGTGGTTAGACACTGGAATCGCATTCGGGAGGCCGACAGTTCAATCCTGCATCCGGTCATCCTGATTTAGGTTTTCCGTGATTTCCCTAAATCATTCCAGGCAAATGCCGGGATGGTTCCTCTGAAAGGGCACGGCCGACTTCCTTCCCCATCCTTCCCTGATCCGATGAGACCGATGACCACGCTGTCTGGTCTCCTTCTCCAAACAACCAACCAACCAAAAATTTTGAGGAGTAACTTGAGAGTATGACTCATTACAGTGATCATTCTGTACGCGTTGTAGCAGTTTTAGTGGGGTTTCAAGAAGTTGTACAAACGTTGATGCGAGCCGATCATGTGGTACGATTCAGCATCGATAAATGCTGTTGAACAAACCAGATAGCAATGAAAGAGATCGTTCGTTCTTGAGTAATTTTAGTACTTCTTTGTGTGTTTCCATCAGGATCTGGAGCCTTCCCAGTCGGACAGTGTTGTGTTACACTCTTGTGTTATCCATACCATTGCACTCCCAGACACAATGTTGTCCCTGAAGTGATTTTCAGTGTACTCCTTCCACTAACCCAGTTTCTCTGCAGTACTAAGGAGGATTTTGGCATCTTTGTTTATGAAGAGTCCACTTCCTCCGCTGTTATAAGTCCTTGTTGCTTGTCTTACTTTATTGTACATGCTAAATGAGTCATGCTTTGCTTTCAGGTTCTTTATTTAGCTAGATGTGTTTGAAAGATGTTCTTTCGCACTATTTATTACTTTCTGTATTAAGTTCTGCAATTCTCTGTACATTACCATTCATAGGATTTCATCCGTCATCCAAGGCTTGCATTTCGTACTCTCTGTGCTCTTTACTTTTTCTTGGCTCACTTCATTCGCTGTAGGTTTGACTTGGTTCCAGGTGTTTCCAGCATTATTTATATCTATGTGTGACTGGGTGTAGTCTAGTTTTGTGCGCAATGCCATTTGAGCTTCTTTACTCAGTACTGTATACTGGAGTTTAAGGATCGCAGTTCGACTGTTTCACTGCACTGGATGACATTTTTTTTGGTTTGCATATTCAAGGGAGTAGGAAAAGGTTGTGATCAGAGCTAATATCGGCGTCAGGATGTGGCTTCACGCTTCTTGTGGAATTTCTGAATTTTTTATTGGAGAGGGTGTTATTAATTTGACACCTGACGTTTTTGTCGCTGTTTGAGGTACATGTGTAGAGAAGATGTGGAGGCCTACCCTGGCATTGAAATCGTCTGTCACCGTGGTACCTGAGTTGGTGTAAGACCAGGTTGTCCTGATTTGGGTGTAAAAAGTTTCGGTATCATCATCTGATGCCTCACAGACTTGGGCATACACCTTGTAAGTGGGCTGCTTCTGTGTTGGCAGCACTGTGTAACGCTTTGCATTGGATCTCTGACTGCACTTTCTTTTTAAGAGACTCTGTGGCTGGTTGGACTTGTTGTTGGAAGCTAATAGCCAGTAGTGTTGGGCAGTTGGAAGTTAGTCGCCAGCAGTGATGGAAGTACTGTTGGGCAGTTGGAGGTGAACAGCCAGCAGTGATGGATGTTAGATATGAGAAGTTCGCATTGATGGAGGGTAGAAGTCTGAAGTGTTAGCGTAGGCTAACAATCTGTACATGTTCGACTTGGAGATTGAATATTATTCTTGATTATATACCTTTGTACAAGATGTCAATGACAATTTATATTCGTGTTTGAACTGGATGTCACATTATTAAGATAAAAAATACATTGTTTGGTTTGCAACAAAATCATTCCTTTGCTAACTACATGACTATTAGTAGTTACTAGCTTTAGCACTTAGAATCTTTTATTTAGCTGGCAGTATTGATGCTCCCTGTATTGCAGTAGTTCGCATAATGAAGATTTTTGTTAGGTAAGTGCTTAATGAAATGTATAGGTTGTTGTCAAGATTTCTTTTTAGTCAAGGCCATTCTTTTGAATTAATTATTTGAAGTCAGGTTATCTTTTTTTGAGCAGTCAGATTGCATTGTGCTGTGATATTGTGGGCCTCAGTCATTCAAGGTCACGTTGAAGTACGTAATAACTACGACATCTGTACACATAGCATTTTTAATTTTGTATATGACAAGTTAAGTACATCGACTTCTAGAGAACTTTGCTTATGAACTACAATAGCCACAACACTTGGCAGATTTTTACCGTTAGTCAATGACAGACATTATCTTAGACCAAGGCGCATAGTTTAGCGCTACATGACATGCATTTGAGTGATTATTTTTCGTATTTGGAATGTTTTTAGAAATATTTTAGAACTGCTATGATACAGAGAAGGTTTTCGGCGATACATTTCATTCCGTTGTTGTTATCTGTAACATCTTAGGGTAAAACTACGTCAACTCAGAAGGGGGTACATGCTTACTTTGTGTACCATGTGTGCAGCAAGGGCAAGGAGCCCTATCTAATATGGTATTTCCTTATACGGTTTTATACATCGGTACCATATTTCTCTAACACAGAATTACACAGCCATCTGATCATTTAACTGAGAGAGACAAACATCTTCTTTACTGTGTCAGTGACACATATTTACATAATTACACAGTTAGATTACTTCACACTTATAAAATTGTACTTTTCTGCATTTTGGGAACTTTTCACATTTACTTCAGGAACCACTGTGATACTACGAGGGATTTGAGTGATGTATTTTGTATGGGATCATGATTTTTGAAGTATGTTTGAGGTACATGACTCTATTGAAGCTAGAAGAGAGAATTTTTTTAGAAGTTTTGTCATTACTGAAGGAAGCTATGACGATTTTGAGATGTGATTGATCTGTTATGACATGTTACTATAGAATAGTATTTGAAGAGATATGAGATGTGAATATATTTGTGAATGTGAGTACCACAATACTGACAGAAATTTTTGGACACTGTCATTCATGAGATTTCGTTTCTATACACTTTTAACGTAAATTTTCAACCTGTGAAATATTTTTGTTGGTATCAACCTGTTATTGTAGCAGAGACTGCTGTCATAAATATTTCGGTAAAGTGTGTATGTGACCTTGACGAATCGTTGCACTGGGTTGCATGCTACTTGCTTTGAAATATACTTATTATTGTGTGGACTTTAAACTTTCCTTGTGCTGCTTTAGCTGCTTTGGAAAAAAAAAATTAGTGAGTGCACAAGTGGTGGTTTATGGACTTTATTATCCGCAAGGCCCTTCAATTGTGATTGCGCACCTGCACAGTCACAATGGATGGCTCCTGGCCGTCTCTGCAAAGACTACAGTGGATCTGCACCCCTGGTGGCCCACTACTACCATAATCTCTGCAAGGACTACAGTGGGTCTGCAGCTTTGGTGGCCCACTACTGCCATAATCTCTACAAGGACTACAGTGGGTCTGCACCCTTGGTGGGCCACTACTACCATAATCTCTACAGGAAATACTGTGGGTCTGCTCTGTGGTGAGCTACTAATTCTACCTATATTCTTCAAGACTTCGACTGACTCTGCTGTGGGTTTGCTCTCTTGTGGCCCATTACCAATATTCATGTCAAGAGTCAGCACTGTGTTTCCATTAGGAGGACAACACTTCTCCAACACTGCATGGAGATCCACTACTTGCATGTGCATTTTCTTTTACTACTCAGACTTTGTGCATAAACTGTCATAGACTACTACTCTGATATATGATTAGGACTGTCTTTAAGGACTGTGAGGACAATATTTGCATTTGACCAACAGTGCATTAATAATTGTGTGCATTTGATCTATTTGATATTGTTAATATAAAAATTTTAACAAATTGATACTGGCCACCGCCCAAAATAATTAGTAAAATTTTTAAGGGGAGCAGAGGGGGCTATGTAAGTGGGCTGCTTCTGTGTTGGCAGCGCTGTGTTGCGCTTTGCATTGGATCTCTGACTGCATTTTCTTTGTAAGAGACTCTGTGGCTGGTTGGACTCGTTGGAAGTTAATTGCCAGTAGTATTGGGCAGTTGGAAGTTAGTCGCCAGCAGTGATGGAAGTACTGTTGGGCAATTGGAGGTGAACAGCTAGCAGTGATAGATGTTAGATATGCGAAGTTAGCATTGATGGAGGGTAGAGGTCTGAAGTGTTAGCGTAGGCTAACGACCTTTACATGTTTGACTTGGAGATTGAATATTATTCATAATTGTATACCTTTGTACAAGATGTCAATGACAATTTACTTTTGTGTTTGAACTGTATGTCACGTTATTAACGTACAAATACATTATCCGATTTGCAACAAAATCTTCCCTTTGCTAACCACATGCCTATTAGTAGTTAGTGGCTTTAGTAGTTAGAATCTTTTGTTTAGCTGGCAGTATTGACGCTCGCTGTGTTGCAGTAGTTTGCGAATGAAGATTTTTGTGAGGTAAGTGCATAATGAAATGTATAGGTTATTGTTAGCATTTCCTTTTAGTCAAGGCCATTCTTTTGAATTAATTATTTGAAGTCAGGTTATCTTTTTTTTGAGCAGTCAGATTGCGTTGTGCTAGGATATTGTGGGTCTCAATCATTCAGCAATTTAAGTACAGACACACTCATTTAAATATAGAAGTTTCAACCTGCATAAAACTCAGCAGAATGGACATTGCGTTTAATTGTAAAAAGTGATCCTCTCGGATACAGGTACAAATTTCTTGGCGGTTGCGTTGATAATTGGCTGTGTTATGAAACTTTCTCCATCGAAATATTGCCTTCATAGATTACTTGATAACCATTAACGTTACATTTTCCATGATTAGACCAGCGTATCGTTCTCATTCCAAGGATGTCAACTTTGATTCTCTCCATTTCTCTGACTTCAGCACTTCTTACTAAATGACCAAGGTGCCTTCCTTATGGTACGACGACCGTCAGCCAGTCAGTAGACCCTGTGCCGTCCTGCTCCGAACGGTAGATTCGATAGACTAAGGGTGGACATAAATACAAAAACACCGAAAAATGCGTGCATGAACATTAATGGAGGTGCTAGCCAGATCTGCTGGTTGCACTGTTGTATTTGACTACGAATTATCCCTATGCAGTGTCCTCAGTACGTTGCAAGCGTCAGTCACGGTCATAGCAGTGTTCTGTATTACTGCGAGTGTATTATGTCGGAGTTCATTGATCCGAACTTGGCAAATTGTTGGTGCCCATATGGTTGGTACTTCTACAACTGAGGTAGTTGAAGTGTTTGGACAGGGAAAGAGAAAAAACAGCATCCATTAAGTCACAAAGCGGACGAAAGTGTATGTTGAGTGATCGTGACGAATAATAAGAGGACAACAGCTGTAAAGTCAGTCCAGAAGTGAATGTCGCACTCACGAACCGTTCAGCACCAATACAACACGAGAGGAGCTCCACAAGCAGGGAACTGCAAATCGAGCTGGAATTCCAAAACTACTCACTAGTGATGCAAATAACTGAAACGGGAAACGTGGTGCCAAAGACATGAATCTTAGAATTTCGAGGAATGGAAGAATGCTATTTGGTTGGATGAGTGTTGTTTCACTCGGTTCCCAACCTTTGGCCGAATTAACGTTCCAAGAGTGAAACACGACAGGTTTCGATGATGATTTGGGCAGCCATATTGTGGTATTCTATGTGCTGCATGTTACTCTGCACGGCCGCAATACTTCCAAGAATTATGTGGCCATTTTGGCTGATCAGGTCCATCCCATGGTACAATGTTTGTTCCCCATTGGCGATACTGTGTTCCAAGACGTCAAGACCCCTGCTCATATAGCTCACTTCGTTCAGGACTGTTTCTATGAGGATGAAGACGAATTTTCGCGTCGCCCATGGGCACCACAGTTGTGGTCTACTTTGGAGGGAAGAGTGTGTGATCGCCATCCAGCTCCATCATTGTTATTTGACCTTGTCACTGTTTTGCAGGAAGAAATTTTTAAGATCCCTTGAAACCACACAGGAGCTGTATTTATCCATTCAGAGAGCCGGCCGGTGTGGCCGAGCGGCTCTAGGCGCTTCAGTCTGGAACCGCGTGACCGCTACGGTTCAAATCCTGCTTCGGGCATGGATGTGTGTGATGCCCTTAGGTTAGTTAGGTTTAAGCAGTTCTATGTTCTAGGGGACTGTTGACCTCAGAAGTTAAGTCCCATAGTGCTCAGAGCCATTTGAACCATTCAGAGAGGAGGGGGATATGTTTTGAATTCCAACGGTTTTCCTATACAGTATTAGGAAGGCATCATAATGTATTGTGTTTCATGGTGTGTCCATATTTTTGTCCATCATTGTACATCTACATTGTCATGATGTCGTGATCCTAAACTGCAGTAGCAATTCTAACAGACGAATTAAAGTAGCAGTGCATTATACCATCATTCATTTGCGTATAGAGATTGGGAACAATGACTGCTTAAATGCCTTTCTGTATGCAGTAATCAGTCTAATCTTGTCTTTGTGGTCTCTATGCACGTGACAAGTAGAGAGCTAAAGAATATCCTTAGATTCTTCACCTAAACTCTGTAAGTGAGCTTTCATTGTATAATTCACGTCTCTCTCTGAGCATCTGCCAATTCATGTTTTTCAGAATTTTAATGGCGTTCTTCCACAAATCAAACAAACCTGAGCCCAGTTGTGCTGCTCTTCTTTGTACACATTCGACATCCCTCATCAATAATATTTGGTATGGGTCCTATATATTTGTGCAGTATTCTGAAATGCGACATACAACCGTTTTGTGTGCAGTCTCTTTTGTAGGTTCTTCCCGTAATAGCTTTTGGAGCCATGGTACCACAACAAAGCGACTGACTTAAAACACGTATTTACTATTTGGGGAGCATATTGTTAGGTATTTTTCGTAATATAATTGGAAATAATAAGTATGAAGTTGACAGGTTCAGACTATCAAGAGAAAAAAGCAGCAGTGGCTTCCAAAATTAGAATAAATGTACCAGTGGGAGATATATTGAGCCACTGCTTTAATTTGTCTGCTAGAATAGCTCCCATATTTTCAGATCATGATACTGCAACAACAGAGACATCTGTCTGTGCCTTTGATAATCTAGCACATTCATTATCCTCTTTATCTTTGTCCATCTACTGCTTCCTTTCTTACATAACGAAAGCATTACTTTTTGTTCCACAGTTCCATCTCTCACCTCACATCTTAGTTCAGGAAACAATTCAATTCTGTCACCATCTCGCTTATATCCTAACTGTAAACCGTCTTCACTGTTGGCTTCATTTGTTTGATATTTTAACACTGCTACTCTGCAACATGTCACCATTCTACCTAACTCCACGCTATCACATTCCTTTCAGATTTGGCGTTCCATAGCATTGTCCCTGGCACCACTTGTCCGTTTAAAGGATTTAGGAATAGCCTCGTCTTCTATATTTAGGTCATCTGCTTCATGCTGCCTATTTATTGATGTAACAAACGTATGCAACCTATTCTTCATCATTTCCCAAATAAGTTATCAAATAAAATCTACTTATTGTGGTAGTATACTTGACCTCTGAATCATTCACATCTATTGTTCTAGCAGTATTCCTTACCTTGGAGTACTCATTAAATTTCTCATATTGTTTGTGTACTGGACTCATTTTTGGATCCTAAATCCATTGACTGTCTTTCCCTCAAAAGACCTGTTTCCTTCCCTACCTCTGTGAAATCGGGATTTACCAAGACCTGGAAATGACATGGGAGGACTAGGTCCCTTTAACTAGCATCATTTATCCTTTTGACAAAAAACAGTTTTTTAAAGTAATAACAGGTCCTTTTTGAGAAAAAACTGGTAGAAAAATTCGAAGTTAATTTGCCATTTTCAGTTTACAGACTTGAAGGCATTCAAAATGATAAATGACATAGTCACTGAACTACAGTAATAATAGCCTCAAAAAAGATGCAAGAAAATTAGACTTTAACAATATTGGCCTTATAAAATTAAATGTAGAAAACGTTTAAATAAACCAACCAATAAAAACAATTAAAACTGAATTCTAAATAAATTTCTCCAAGTGAGCTCAATTCCAAGAACATGGGCAGACCCCCAAGAGATAAATTTTAACTAGTTAACAAGACATAACAATTCGCCTTTATGGCTTACCCAAAAGTTTTACACCAAACAGTTTACAATTAAATTTAAAAGAAGATTACAATATGTAGGAAGTAGAATTAATACATTAAAGGGAAAATTTCCTGTGCAAGTCAAAAGCCTCTTGGCTGGCAGCAAAATTTCATTTACAGTGGAAGTCAGATAATATGAGTTACTGAACTTGAGCACAGACAGATAGGACACGTGACTACAAATAGCAAGCCGCACTAGGAAATGCTCGAGAGCCATGCACGCAGCTGCATGCAAGCCAGTCCTATGCGACAAGAAGCCACCGACATGGAATGCTCTCCTGGCAACTTAATAGATGCTGTCAACAAACACTGAACAGAAATGTCTCACTGAATTACTCTACAAGTGAAAATTATTGCTTAACCATGGTTGCACTTACAGATTATTTCCAATAACTTAATAGATGCTGTTAACAAACACTGAACATAAATATCTTACTGAATTACACTACAAGTGAAAGTTATTGTTTAACCATACTTGCACTTACAGAACCTTTCCAATAAGGTCATACATGCTAGAAAATAAGCTTCACTAAAAATGAGAACTTCTGAAAATGAACTGTAAATTGTTCCAAGAAAGAATATAAATAACAACTCGCAAAGGTCTTACCATAAGGTGGAGGTCATAACACTCAAAATTTAAATGGCTGGCTAATAGTAACACCAGAGAGCACATCAGCTTCTGAAACATGAACATGAACATTAAATTCAGAAACAATTTGTTTTCTCGCATTAAACAGTTTAAAAACAAACATAAAATTAAAAAAGAAAAACAGATAATTCATGAGCGCTGATATAATTATGCCTGAAAGCTGGGCACATTACATAGCCATAAAAACGTTAACCATAGCAAATATTTAGAGAAATAGTGGAAATTATTTTTGTTTCTAATTGTCACAGAATCCCCCTTTTAAAGGATTTTGGAGAGTTTGAAAGATTAAAGAAAACTTTTTCAAACTGCGAATAAATACTATAAGCTGCTTTGGATTCCCAGTGTCGCAGCATGTTCCAAATATCTTTATGACGTTGACGCTATGACTCTGGGAAACCAAAGGAATTTCCAGTACTTAACTTGTTAGGAATTTAAATAAAGTTTTCATAGCACTTTCTGATCTGAACCCAAACAGGTTAAAATTCAGAGTGAATTTTTGAGTGGGTCACATTATTGGGCTGAAATATTTAGTATGACACATTTCTGCAAAAAGCAGTTGAAGTAGTTTGTACATTCTCCTGGAGTCAATACTAATATTGCCACCCTGAGAAGGTGTATGCTTGAGAGCTTGTAGTGGTACTTAGTCAATGCCCACAGTTACAAATGAAAAGTTTCTATACTACCTTAGAAAATGGGATGAAACCTCAGAATATTGGTGCAAGCATCTTCAAACTGTAGGGAACCTGCAGCAGAGGAACTGGTACCAAAATAGGAACCCCACAGTGAGTGGAAGAGGAAATAACTCCAGAAATTATCTGTCAAGCAGAATTCAAAAGAGAGACCTCCTCATGAAATTTCAGAGGTAGAGTAGGAAATAAGTCTTTTAAAGGAGGAGAAATCAATGTATTTGGGAACTGAAACTTATAAATAAATGATGGAGTAGTTGACATATTGTTGGATCCGTAGATGAAATGATTAAGAAGCCAAGTATACTACCAGAATAAGAGCATTTTATTTGACAACTAGTTTGGGAAATGATGAAGAACAGATTGTACATATTTGTTACATGAATAAATAGGCAGTATAAGGTAGATGACCTAAATATAGAAGATGAGGTTATTTCTAAATCATTTAAATACGAAAGTGATGAAATGGATAGAGCTATGGGACTGCAAATCTTAAAGGAATGGGGGGGGAGGTGGAGTTAGGAAGAAGATAACGTGTTGCAGAGTAACTAAGTGTTAAAGCATCAAACAAATGAAACCAATGCTGATGGGCGAGCATGGATAGGACAAACAACAATATTGATGAAATTCTTTCTGAAACTAGAAAGTGTGATGAAAGGTGTAACTGAGGAAAAGATAGTAACATGTTTTTATGTGAGAAGGGAATAAATCAACGGGCAAAGATAAAAAGGATAATTCATCTGCTGACATATGCAGTAAAATGCTAGTAAATCAAGCTGGAAAAATTCTGCAAACTGCCATTGGGAATATTTTTAGGAAACTAATGGCAAAGATAATGTAAGTACTCTGGAAGATGAAATGAATCCTATGCAGGACACAAGCAGTGTTGCACATGTAGTAGATAGTAATTTCATGGAGATGAATATAATAAATGGAGGTTCAGAAACATTTATTGATGATCATCAAAACCTGAGGCTATTTCAATGTTATTTTAGGATGTATCAGGTTCCAGAACCAACAATGAGTATGACTAGGAAAGGTTAGCTGTTTTGTTTAAAAGTTTCTACTCCAACTGGTGTAAAGAGAACAAATATTGAATTGCTAGAGTTATTGATAATAAACACAGAAGCACAGGTGAGTAGGACGATATAAGTGTAACTTTATTTCATAATGGTTAGAGATATGTGATTTGCAATGGTCATTCTAGAGTAACGAGGACAACAGGAGAGATCGATAACCTGAAACATTTTGAGTTTGAGACTACTCTGAATGACTTAGCTAGAAGAAACAATAAAGAAGTTCAGAAACAACAAATAAATCTCTTAATAGTGGTAAGGAAAAAGCAGTTTTATCAAGTGTTTCATACTGAGGAAGAATTTAGAATAGTGTGCACAATATTTGTGAAAAATGAAGAGATAATAAAAGAAATGTGTAAACACTTAAAGATAATACTATACAGGTAGTGGTATAAAAGATCAAGATGATCAAAAGTAGTCAGTTTAAATTATAAGTAGTTTCAAGATAGATAACACAGGGTAACGAAAAATTTTTGTGAAAAACTTTTCTTACTTTGATAGCTGATCTTTATAGATTTTTATGAGCTGAATCCAAATCTAGCCTTAATATTTTTGTATCTCACATTGTTTTCGAGCAATAGGCTTTTTATTATATAGTATAAAAATACTATGCTATATGGTAAAGGGGGAAATTAATGAAACACTTTGTTACAACGTAAGCTTGATTTGTATTTACAGTAAGCTACTTAAAACAATGATATGGGTTAATAGAGGTTTCACTTGTCAGCTGGAATTGGCTTGTATTTCCTTTCTCTTTTTTCTTTGAAGCTTCTTGTGTAGTTTTTTCTATGACGAGTCGCTTGCTGAACTTCTCCGTGAAGTGGCCAACAGTAGTCCTCCATCATGTTGGTGTACCAGCGCCCTTGATAGGGTTTTCCATCCCTTAAATGCCCTGGTGAAAACGCTCTCCTTGCTCCTCACTAACATCTCCCATATTATAGAAATAGGGAAAGAAAATTTAAAATTATATAAAGGATTTGAAAATAATTTTGTTTGTTTTATTGTATATATACAATGTAAATCAGTAATAAAGGTTTGGAATTTGAGCATCAGACTCAAAATTGTAGGATTACTACAGAAAAAAATATATCTAAAAAATTTAAGAAAGAGAATACAGTATTTAAATACAAATGTCTAATTTTCAAACATGTGGATCAGGATGGACATTAAATAGAACTATTAGTATATAGTTAGCAATTTATAGATATGTTCCATTAAGAGGTTTATCTTATATTGAATTATCAAAACAAAAAGGACCATCAAGCTTGTGTTCGTAAAATAACAACCAAAAATGGTTTCATTGGTCTATAGCTTCAGCATAAAATACAATAACTAGACAGAAATGTAAATGTGGATAGAACAAGTAATTATAAAAAATTCGTTATAGAACTCGAAAAAAAAATACCTAATATTTTGTTTCCTTTTACACTTGATGACGCTTCAAAAATTGAGTCTATAATTAATATGTCTATTACTTTTTATTGATTTCATGAAAGATAACAAGTAGACACATTACAAATCCAAAATATAAACAAGAAAAACAATTTATTATATTTTATTTCTGTTTGTAAATTTCTTGGTTGCCATAGATTTAAAAATTGTTTAAAATCTTCTGAAATATTTTTACCAATATTATCTTTAAGTAGGATAGCCCAAGTTATACTTACTAAATATTTATATCCTTTATTTATTTTTGAGGTAGTTTTCAAGTTCTGAGAATCCATTTCATCTTAATGTGGTTGCCTTAAATCGTCCATATGAAAAGAAATCATATTTCTTCTTTTAAATTTTTTTCTTTTCAGTTTATGTAATTCATTAATACTTCTTCATATATATAATTAGGCAAATCCAAGCACATAGAAATTTTTTATGAAATTAATTTCTTTATTTTTACAAACTATACCAATACTTTCGAATCTTTGTCTTCCATTTTTTGTTGTTGTTCTATTTGGATGATGCTGTCAAAATTTTTTGTAATTTAGATACCGACTATATTTGTCAGAAACGACAAACTTCACATGATTCGGGTTATAGCACTCTAGAGAGTGTTATGTTTTTGTACTGCCTTATACAGTTATCACACAACAGTCGAAACTGTGATATTTTCGAGGACGGACTTCACATAATCAAATAAAGAGGAACAGACTTCATTCACATCCTTTCCATGGGTCCCTTCATGATAAACATACAAAGTAATTAACCCCTTTTCTATGTCCTGAATGCAGAAAACACTGTCAGATCTTTTTGAGATGAAATAGATCCTGTACTAATACTTTCGGTAGGCTAATATTTTGGATATAATCAACATGTGTCTGTGCTTTGGCTCCATCTGATTTGTCATAAGTGAGTTCAGAGTAAAATTTTCTGCTTCGGCACTGGTGTATTGTGAGTTCTACAGCAGCTGTGCATTTTGGTATATCATTGAGATGTTGTGATCTGACCTTCAATTTTAAACCTTCACACGTACAGCATGTGCCTACCTCAACCTGCCCAAATCAGTGCTTTAAATTTTCCTTGAAATAATACCAGTAGAAACAGTAACTCATTTTGGTGTCGGCATTCTTCTCTAAGAACAACTTCCACATCATTCTGGAAACTTTCACATCGTTTTGACACCGAAATATGTACTAAGGTTAAACAGCTTTGAAGAACAGTAGTGTGATTTCTATACTGGGAAGGACTGATTATGCTCCCTTACTTGATCACGAATAGAGGACGGAAGACTATGATTACACTACTGGCCATTAAAATTGTTACACCAAGAAGAAATGCAGATGATAAACGGCTATTCATTGGAAAAATCTATTGTACTAGAACTGACATTTGATTACATTTTCACGCAATTTGGGTGCATAGATCCTGAGAAATCAGTACCCAGAACAACCACCTCTGGCCATAATAACGGGGCATTGAGTCAAACAGAGCTTGGATGGCGTGTACAGATACAGCTGCCCATGCAGCTTCAACACAATACCACAGTTCGTCAAGAGTAGTGACTGGCGTATTGTGATGAGCCAGTTGCTCGGCCACCATTGATCAGACGTGTTCAGTTGGTGAGATATCTGGAGAATGTGCTGGCCAGGGCAGCAGTCGAACATTTTATGTATCCAGAAAGCCCCTTACACGACCTGCAACATGCGGTCGTGCATTATCCTGCTGAAATGTAGGGTTTCGACGGGATCGAATTAAGGGTAGAGCCACGGGTCGTAACACGTCTGAAATGTAACGTCCACTATTCAAAGTGTCATCAGTGCGAACAAGAGGTGACCGAGATGTGTAACCAATGGCACCCCACACCATTACGCCGGGTGATACGCCAGTATGGCGATGACGAATACGTGCTTCGAATGTGCGTTCACCGAGATGTCGCCAAACATGGATGCGACCATCATGATGCTGTAAACAGAACCTGGATTCATCCGAAAAAATAACGTTTTTCCATTCTTGCACCCAGGTTCGTCGTTGAGTACACCACCGCAAGCGCTCCTCTCTGTGATGCAGCACAAGGGTAACCGCAGCCATGGTCTCCTAGCTGATAGTCCATTCTGCTGCAAACGTCGTCGAACTGTTCGTGAAGATGGTTGTTGTCTTGTAAACGTCCCCATCTGTTGACTTAGGGATCGAGACGTGGCTGCACGATCCATTACAGCCATGTGGATAAGATGCCTGTCATCTCGACTGTTAGTAATACGAGGCCATTGGGATCCAGCACGGCGTTCCGTATTACCCTCCTGAACCCACCAATTCCATATTCTGCTAACAGTCATTGGATCTCTACCAACACAAGCAGCAATGGCGCGATGCGACAAACCGCAATAGCGATAGGCTACGATCTGACCTTTATTAAAGTCGGAAACGTGATGGTACGCATTTCTCCTCCTTACACGAGGCATCACAACAACGTTTCACCAGGCAACGCCAGTCAACTGCTGCTTGTGTATGAGAAATCGCTTGGAAACTTTCCTCATGGCAGCACGTTGTAGGTGTCACCACCGGGGCCAACCTTGTGTGAATGCTCTGAAAAGCTAATCATTTGCATATCACAGCATCTCATTCCTGTCGGTTAAATTTCGCGTCTGTAGCTCGTCATCTTAGTGATGAAGCAATTTTAATGGCCAGTAGTGTAATAACTCTGCTCCTCTTGTATTCTGAGGTTTCGCCAGCAAGCTTCAGAACCCTTATCCTCTGAACTCTCTTTTTCACTGATGTCAAACACGGCGAGGAAAGCTTTCACACATACCTCTTCTCCAGATGTGCCCACTAAATCGTGGTAAGTGAAACTAAAAGAAGATACTACCACAGCTTGTTCCTTTTTCCTTGGACACCTCTGCTTCATTGGTGTACAGTGTATAGACCTTGAAGAAATAGGTATTGCTCATTCTTAGTCAAAGCGTAATAAACGTTGTAAAGATATCTACGCAGTTGTCTTCTCCAAGGTGTTCTAAACATTTTTTGTTACATATGGGAAAATACAAAGGAATACAATAACGTTTAGGAGAATATGCAAGCAAGGATGTAAAACGCAACAATGTTCACTGATGATAACACACTGTGTACGTTAATTTGATATAATTACAAGTACCAGCTGCAACATACATATCTGTGGACGAGGCATAAGCAAATTAGCAGAGTACATACAAGATAATATGGCTGGTTTAGAGTGAACTGGATTCCCACTGTGGTTTACGTTGGGTTCGCTTTTCAACAGAGATTCTTCTAATTTCGTGCTCTTGTAATAAAGTGAATTTCGTACTGTCCTTCATTTTCGCGTCTTATCTTCAGTATCACTCTAACCACGTTCAGCATGCTATATTTTGCTCCTAGTAAACGTACGACAAACTCGGGAGACACGAGCCAGCTCTTCAATTGTTTGCACTCACCGAACCATTGCTGGCTCTCCAGTTTTAAAAGGGCGCATGTCAGTGACTTATGACCATTTGAAATACAACGTGATTTTTAATTCCATGTGTTACAGATGCCCTTTTAAACTTAAATGATACATCTACCCCCCTTATATATATGCCACTATAAAACGCAACCCAGCCGAAGTAGTGACTTACGCCCTTTTAAAAAAGAACGATTCAGTTGCGTGTGGTCCACTGTGCCGTGCACTTTGTGTTAGCTGTGGCTGTCTCAGCTGTTAATGATGTGTCTCCCGCCGATCCGTGTAGTTCGAGCATCCTCATTGCTATCTCTCTGCTACACAGCGTGGCATTGCAGTCCTCGCCACAGACATACATGTATGTCTGTGGTCTCTACATACCATACATGCAGGGAATGTGCTTCGTATCATGCGTGGGAGACTGTGCAGTGTCATAAAATTTATGTTGGAAGAGGCAGATGAGAGAGTAAAAATCCTATTAAAAACCATGCTAGAGAGAGCTGCAGCAGCCGTTGGCGTTTCCCATCGCACAACAAAGAAAGCAAAGAATGACTGTAAAAAACGTATTTCTCAAGGTTTCCATACTCCAGGAAAGACACTGAAGAATGAGGAAACATAATTTGTCGATGACATACAAACAGTGCCCAATATTCGCCACTAGTTCCATTAACAAAAGAAAATACATCATTTGAAGTACACATTTCATCATTACAATTCTTACTACACAAGTTAGGCCACAGGTACAGTAGTTTCTATTTTTGTATTCTTATCTTTTTTATATGTTTAAATATTTGTCAGATACACAAAGTAAACATGAGTGTCTGAATAATGTGAAAACTAGCGTAAAGAGGGCAGAGCCATTATGTATGTCGATGGAAGGTGAATTCTTGGTTCTCACATAAGGCACAATGAGTGGTTAGATGGATTAAAGAAAGGAATAAAAGCGACACTCTCGAAAGCAGAGCTTCTCACGGTAGTACATACAGGTAAAAATCATATATCATGTGTATGCATAGATATGCAGAGTACTGGAAATTGATTTGTGTTGAAAATAAGAAAATGATTCTTTTACAGGAGGAAAATCTGCATTTGTTCCAACTGTACTCTTACTGTTCAAATCAGGGAGTAAAGCGGCAGATTAGCATGAAGAGATGATTACCATAAATGTTTCATGGGAATTATTTGAGCTATTACTATTCACAACAATCACATGCATAGAGCAGTTTTCTGTATCAGGTGGTTGGACTAGAAATCAATACCCAAATATCCCAGTAAAACTGTTATTGTGCTTGATAATGCTATTTTAAAATTTTGTGACTTCTGAATTATTTGTCATACTGGCATAACCTTTAATGCAACTGTTTGTAAACCAGCTAGCTGTAGCTTACAAGGTACATGCATGCAGATGGACCTTAGTACACCTTTAGCTTAATTTGAATTTTGGAGCTGCTACTGGCTTGGTGCATAATTTCATAGCGTTTTTGCTTAAGTTTAATAAACTAAAGACACACTTAAAAGAGGCTTTATTCATCAGTAATATATTCTTCTTAACTATTTACAACCCCATGTCTCCCATAGGGCGCCTCCCCATGTGGAAGACAGGGGAATGCTCACCAGATATGGTGGGTATCAGTGAAATAAAATACATGGGGTGGACCAAAACTAGCGTTTGCTGCCTTGTAGTGTGATATTGCCTTTTGAAATGCTAAAGGAAGAAAACCTTGAGAAAAAATGAGCTAGTCACCCACATTGGTGGTTGGACAGTGGGCCAGTTCCTCATTCATGTGAAAAAATTAAAATGCTAAAGAACCTAATAACATGGCTTGGAAAAAATTGGAATTTTGGATGATGAACTGACGAAGAAGAAAGGAAAATGATCTTTGGATGCTGGAATGTGCCAGGTATCTTATCAAATCTGAATATATTACCAACAAAAGTTGACAGTTTCAAAATGGATGTTGTTGTACTCTATAAGACCAAGGGGAAAGGCAAAGGAGAAAAAGAACTTGGTAATTATGAATATATTAGGAATGGGGTGTCCAAAGCGGTAAAAGCCAATGCAGGAGTCTCCATTGTGATAAAGAAAGGATAGAAAAAGGGAATCACAAATTGGAAATTTATTAATGAACGTATTATTGTGGTAGAAAGGACTTCATTTGCCAGAGAAGTTATAATTATTGATGTATGAGGGTAATCCCAAAAGTAAGTTCTTCTATTTTTTTATAAGTACATAGACCTGTTTATTTCTACAATGGTTTACAACAGGTTGCAGTTTGAACATTTACCTATTTTTCGACATAATCACCATTTTTGTCGATGCATTTTTGTAGATGCTGTGGAATTTTTTGTATGTCCATGTCATGCCGGCTCGCCACTATGCTGTTCAGAAAGTTGTGATCCTTTTCTTTCACCTCGTCGTCGGAGCTGAATCTCAAGTGAAAAGTGGTATGCCCAGGTTTCGTCATCCATGACAAGTGTGTCCAGAAAGTTTGTCTGTTCGGCTGCAAGGCGGTGAAGAAACGCGCGGGAAGTATCAACTCTTTGCCGCATTTGGTCCTCAGTCGGCATGCGTGGCACCCATCTTGGGCACGTCTTCCTGTAGTTCAATGTTTCCATTAAAATTCTGTGAGCGGTGCTTCGAGAAACCTCAGGAACCAAACCAACGTGCAGAGATTACCGAGGGTGATCCGCCGATCTTCACCCATGCTTTGCTCAACCTTCAACACTGTCTCCTCAGAAATTGACGGTCTCCCACTCCTTTGTTCGTCGTGAATTTCGGTCCGATCGGCTGCAAACTCACTACACCACTAACAAGCATTTTTTACATCCAAGCACGACTCACCTCACACTTCCATCAATTGGCGGTGGATTTCAATCGGCGCAGTGCCCTTTGCGTTCAGAAACCGAATAACAGCGCGCAATTCGCACTTGGTCGTACCATTCAACGGGAGCTCCATTCTCAATGGCTGCCAAGCCAAGACTGAGCGCCTCAGCGCGGCGTGCGCATGTTTACACACAGCGCGTGAAGCACTCTTCATAACAGTGAGACCAACTGCCACACAAACAGAGTTCTGTACTTATAAAAAAATAGGAGACCTTTCTTTTGGGATTACCCTCGTACATGCACCCACGAATGAGGCACGAAACCAGGAGAAAGATACTTTATGGACAAAGCTTAGGGAGACTATAGAAAAAATCCCAAGGAGGAAGGAACTGGTTATCATGGGGGATATTAATGGAAGAGTAGGAATTAGAGAGTAATGTCCGATATTGGAAAAACATGGAGAGACATAATATAATGACAACGGACAACTGACTGAAATTCGTGAACATTTTGATCTGAAAATTACCAAGACATTTTTTAAACACCAGAATATTAATGAATTTACTTGGCAACAGAATACTAGAGAACTTCATTCTATAACAGATTATATTATCATTAGACAGACAAGTAGTTTCAAGTCAACAGATGTTAGATCTTATAGAGGAGCCCAGTGTGGATTAGACCATTACTTAGTAAAATCAAAGGGTTTTTGGCGACGGAAGAATGCAAAGAATGATTCTAACAACATTAAAACGTATTGTACTGAGAAAGCTCAAACTTAAACTTCAATATTGACAGACTACAAGAGGAAAGTATGGAGACATTCTTTGCTGACAGAATGTAAAAAACATAGGAAGAATCTTTTAAAGGCAGTTCAGAGGAAATGTATGATTACATGAAATCCAGTGTTAGAAGTATAGCAACAGAGGTGCTAGGCATAAGAGGAAACAACCACAGCCATACAACAGAATGGTGTTTGGAGGAAACAGAAGTGGCAGTTAAAGAAAAGAAGAATGCATTCAAATAGTGGCTGAATGATAAATGGGAAGTAACAAGAACAATCTACAAGGACGAGAAGAATGAAGTGATAAAAAAAATAAAGATAGCAAAGAATGAAGCATGGGAAAGGATATGTGCCAATGCCAATAGCAAACTAGGATTTGTGAGAGCGAAACAAGCTTGGTCAGTATTAAAAGGACTTCTACAAGATACTAAAGCAAAAACCCAATCTTCAACTGATAACACCAAAAGAATTGGAAGAATATCACTGGAAATTATTAAATGAGGATAGAGAAGAGTATCTGGAGGAAGGAACAGTGGAAGAAAAGCAGCTGGAATGGGAGGAGATCAAGCTCTAGAAAGTGAGGTGAGTGATGTATTGAGAACAGGGAAGAATGGTAAATCAACTGGACCAGGCAATATCAAACTGGAGCTCTTAAAATATAATGGTGACAAAATTGTGAACCTAATAACATGGTTATTCAATAAAGTGTTACATAGAGATTCAATACCAAAGGAAATGAAGCTGGGCTATATTAACACTATATTTAAGAAAGAGGGTCGCAAAAGCTTCTTGAACTACTGAGGAATTTATATTATAAACACATTACTGAGAATTTTTGGTAAAAATTAAAAATAAGCTGGAAATAATTTTAAAATCCAGGAAGAACAATGTGGCTTCACAGGTGGTAGATCATGCATAGACCATATTTTCACAGTACAACAGATCTTAGAGAAACATAGGGAAAAATCAAAAAGCATAGTATTAATTTTTATAGATTTAGAAAAAGCATATGATACTCTTCCAAGAAAACTACTTTGGATAGCATTACATTTGCCACACATAAAGGGTCCTTTAACTAACATAACATAAGAAATGTATAAAGATAACATATGTCAAGTGAAAATTTAGAACAAGCAAGGGTCTGTTACAAGGCTGCCCCATGTCACCAGCATTATTTGAAATCTATGTAGATATCAGTCTTAAGACATGGTCTCGTAAATGCAATGAATGGGGCTAGAAATTAAATATGGAGTTTATTTACATCACCTACTGTTTGTTGATGATCAAGTATTCAAGGCACACAATGGGGAGGATGCAAATCATGTGTGTAACCAATTAGCAATGGAATACAGAAACTGGGGATTGAACAGTAATTACCAGAAAACGAATACCTCACTAATGATCCAGATAACTTATACATAGAGGGAAAGAAAATTTTCTGTTATTTGGGATCCATTTTAGAGTTGCAGGCAAAATCAGAGGTAGAAATTAATAAAAGACTTAGCAGTGGAGGGAAGGTCATTGGGATGTTCAGCTCAATCTCATGGAAGAGAAATGTAATAAACTGAACCAAAAAAATCATATATAAATCGATGCCAGAGAGTGTTGTTATGTGGCTACAAATCTGAGACACCTAAAGAAACTGCAAGCAGCAGAAACGGATTTCTGGAGATTAGCAAGAACTTCTAGAAAAGAGAAAGTAAGAATCGACGAAATAATAAATAGACTGGAAGTACGAGAAAGAATACATGGAGTGATGAAACGAACGAAGGGCTGTAGGAAGAATGGAGGAAGCCATGATTCCAAAAATGATCCTAGAATTGGAACCAGAGGGAAAGAAGAGGACCCCTATGACTACCTGGCTCCAAAATGTACGACTAACAATGAGAAGACTAGGGGCAGAGGGAGAAGATATACAAGATCGAAACACCTGGAGATACATCCTGAGGAGATAAATTAAGATCTTATGTACAAGATGTAATAATTTCTGGGTACTTGTTATTTTGGAGAAAACCTTTGTGTAGAGGAATATCTCCATAAATAAAAGTAAATAAGAAGCTATGTACAACAGTCAGACAATGCTGGCGTAACTTTTCGATTCCGTGACTCCAGAAATCCCGTGGTTTTGCTGTGAAGAACTTATTGAGCCATGTCTGGAGTGCACTTTCATCTGGAAAGGAAGCACCTTGAAGTTTGTTCAATAGATGGCGAAAAAGGTGAAAGTCTGAGAGCACTAGAGCAGATGAATATGGCGGATGTGGAACGACTTCCTAACCCAACTCGTGAATAGCGTTTTTTGTCAGTCTAGCAAAATGTGAGCAGGCGTTATCGTGGGATAGCATCACTTTACACAGTCTTCCTGGTCGTTGTTCTTGGACTGCATCTGCAAGAAATCTCAGCTGTTGACAATAAATGGCAGCAGTGATGGTTATACTTCAGGGAAGCAATTCGTTGTGCACCACTCTGCAGCTCTTCGACCACATGCATAATGTTATCTTTTGAGGATGTGAGCAGATCTTTCTATGGGGAGTTGCTGCTTTGTTCCATCATCTTTCGGGCGTGCACTCGGGACAGCGACAATTCTTCTTGCGATATATTTTCAATCCTCAGCAGCTTTGTATCACATGACTCTCTCCATATAAATAGGCACGCGCAAACGCTTGAAGATGGCTGGGAGGTTTCTAGCCGAAATATCGCAAGAAGATTTGTCGCTGTCCCGAGTGCACGCCCGAAAGATGATGGAACATTATGTCCGCCGGGAAAACTTCAAGAATCACAGTTGCTGCTTTGTTTGGACTCAACCATTACTTTCTTTTGCTTATGATAGCATAACGGAAGCATTTATTGAGACCAAGAATAATACTATATAGGAATATTCGGTGTTGTTCACGAGCCAGTTGATGACAAGCAAGTAGATATACGTATTATTGCCACCTGCTGAGTCTTGTGTTTTGACTTAGAGCGTCCAGTAGTTATACACCTGATTTTCGAAACTTCCCCATCGCATGCAAATGTCGCACGATGGTGCAATGATTACAGTTCATCACATTTGCCGATTCTCGAGTACACTGTAGTGGATCATTGTGGATTAATGCGGTTAAGCGATCTTCATCGTACACTGAAAGTCTTCCTGAATGTGGAGAGCTACTAATGTGAAAACGATCCTCCTTAAAACGAGAAAACAATTTTCTTGCCGTGATCTGTCCAGTGGCTTTGTACCCATATGCAGTACAAATGTTTCTGGGTGCCTCTGCTTCTGCCACCCCTCTACTGAACTCAAACTGAACAATATGTAGGAAATGTTCCAATTTCTCCTCTTGGCACTCCACTTTCTAGCGCCCATAGCTCCATTCACTATCTCCAAATGACAAAATGACTATATGTAAACTCCAAAAACAACAATAAACTACAAATAAAAAATGACAATCGATAAATAAACCCATAACAGCCAGAATACCAACACACAAAACAAAAATCCTACGAACTTATTATACATCAACATTAATATTAATCTTGGTCGACAGCAGATCAGAAACTGGTTTTACAATTCGAGGAATCTATCAGTGATAGTGAAATCCTTTACACCAAGGAAGTATGTGTTTATAATCAGTGACTATGTTTTTTTATGGTGCTGTATTAGTTTGCCGTGTACATTTATAATCAATCTTGTCTACATGTTTAGCAAAAAATATTGTTCTAGTGAACTATTGTAAACATTGAATTCTATGTTTATGTGCTTATTTAGGAGAACAGCTCGCTTAATTTGAAGTCAATCATGGGTTAATTTTATTCATACAAACTCGCTCCATATTCCTACTCATCACAATATTGCAAGTGCTGTGCTGTGCAGCCTGTGAACTGGAAACTTCATGAGGAGGGTGAAAACTATGAACAGTTCATATAGCATCAATTTTTGTGTTGGGGCACATCATAAAAAGATAGACAGGATGCTTCCACAATAGTCTATTTTCACAACTTACATCGCTATCATGTTTTATTTGAATTGTTAATTTGAATTTTCGATGTGCCAGATACTATGCATACTTTCAATTATAGACCATGATTGTTGAGTAATGTTTAAACTGTGTTTCAGTTTCACAATGCAGACATTATAACTATACAGTCATGGCACTGCAGCAGCAAGTACATAGACATACAGTACTATATCGAGGTAATATCCAGCTGACTTTCCATTTAAATGCAACATTGAATTTTGCAGTACCATGTGCCGCTGATAGTGTGGTTTGCCTACTTGCAGAGGCAATGTAGTCATATTGAAAGTGCTGCATTTTGAACTCCTCTCTGAGCCGCTAACAGCACATATCATCTGCTTATCAATAATGTCATCATCATCATGTGACAAATCACGCCATTCCCCCTCTCCTCCATCCATTGTGTCGCTCCCTTCTTACTGCCTCTAGCCAGTCACAGTGTAGTATTAAAATGAGGCTCCAGGTAACTGTGATATTAAGTAACTTACATTTGAATTTGTGTCAAGTTCGAAGATATGAAGTATTCTTGGAAAATTTAATAACCTTCATTTGATTAGGGCCTAAGTTCAAAGATATTTGAGTAAAATAGCATCATGATCAAAGATAATTCCTTCAGAATTGTGTACACACAAACACACACACACACACACACACACACACACACACACACACACACACTGCATAATATTCCACCTACATAAATACTGTACCGTCTCCCAATTAAATTTCATCTCACATGTGTGTGCAAAAAATATTTCCTGTCTCTCTCTCTCTCTCTCTCTCTCTATGTATCTATCTCTCGCCATTTATGCGTATTTTAATGCAGCAACATCATTCTAATATATTACAGAAGAAATGAAACGAATACAATTTTCCTCCAGTAGCTGACATCTGCAGCCATAATTGACGCGCAACACATACACGCGCACACACACACACACACACACACACACACACACACACACACACACACACACACACACACACACTGCATAACATTCCACTTCTGTAAAAAGAGCTCTTTTACATTTTCAAACAATGTTTTTATATTCAAAGTTTTTACGTAAAATGTTTTTACGTATCAGCATTGTCCATTATGTGCACTCTAGCTACAACAAGGGCTATTGAGAATTTAAACTGCACAATGTTTTTACAATTTTCGCTATCTAAGCAACTGGCATAGATCAATATGATCTGAATTTGTATAAAGAAATATACATTAGACGAACTCAAACTAATGAGAATGTAATTTTCCTGGAGTTCAATCAGAAAGGCCGGCCACGAAAACTCACAATGGCAGAGAGAGCGATGGGCTGACCACATGCCTCTCTATAATCTGCATCTGATGACGCCTAAGGGCAGTACCATGTGCGGCCAAACGGTTGTGCCAAGCGGTTCTAGGCACTACAGTTTGGAACCGCGCGACCGCTATGGTCGCAGGTTCGAATCCTGCCTCGGTCATGGATGTGTGTGATGTCCTTAGGTTAGTTAGGTTTAAGTAGTTCTAAGTTATAGGGGACTGATGACCTCAGATGTTGAGTCCCATAGTGCTCAGAGCCATTTGAACCATTTTTTGCAGATGATGACATGGCCTGCAATGCCTATCCGAACATCTTCATTTTTTTTAATTAGAAAGGAGTGTGTCAGTTCACATCAGTTATAAAGGTTACTTAAAGTTATGATCTACAATTACAATCTACAGTTCACGTTTATTTTGCACATGTATTTGTCAGGTACAGTTACAGCTACCTCGTTAGTGAGAACTCGCTCAAGACGAACTCGTGCTTAACTCGAAAAAATATTGGCCCCAGCAGGAATACAGTAGTTCATGTGGGAATTTCATTGTAACACAAACTTCCGATATTACAGTATTTTTAAGTGTCAATTTTTACTGAGATGAATGCAGGAACTGTAACTACGAAGTTAACTGCCCATTGTTGACTCGTTTCTAAGGTACTGTAGGTCGGCAGCCACGATTATCGCCTCAATAATCAGCATCTATGGTACATTTAACGCTTTATAGGGCACAGAAATTTTTTCCTTCAAAGCAGCAGACATGAACATTACTAAGTTTCTATTTACACACGGCAACAGGAAAATATGGCTTTTTATGCTGACAAACAAAAATTGAATTTTTTTGCTTGGCAAAAAATCGACGACAATCTATTTAAGGTCACATATATTACCTGAGTGTTTCGTGGTTGATTTTTCGACCACAATCATTAGCCTCAATATTGAACTCATATATTAATAAAAGGTCATCTCTTGAAAGAGGTAAAAATTTTATTCCTGGGTTTGACATTAAAACAAATACTTTGAACAAAATTCACATTTTCAAAACAATTTTTCATCGAAAATAAAAATTTTACGTTTTTAACTAAACTGTGTAAGCATATCCATCTTTCAAAATTATTTTGATAACTAAGCAAAGTGTATCCAATAATACTCAATCATTTAATATGGTGAAATGATGCAAAGCATTGCTTGCAAAGTGCTGCCTTTCAAAAACTACAGTTAAGAGAACTTCTTTTCAGTTTTGCTTGGGTACGACACATTGTGCATCTCATTGAAGTACTTTTCACAGGCATGTGTGCTGCAGTAATAGGAAACAAGCTGACCTTGGAAGTGATGTGTGATTTATTCTTACTAATAAGGACTTTTGGGTGTGGTATACTTGCCGTCCTTAAGTTGGAACAATAACTACCCATTAGATCATTTGCCAGTATGCTCTGGAATGTTGAATGTGACTGCTGTTTGCTGTGTATGGCTAGTTTGCTAGTATCTTTGTACAGAACATAGGTATTCACTATTGCTGCATCTATAAAGTAATAAAAATTTTTCATCCAGCCATGCCTAGACTTCCATGCTACATTGTAGTTGGCATGATTCTGGTCAACTCTACCTACACCACCTATATAGCGGTTGTAATCAGCAACGACTTGAGGGAAAGGGATCATTTGCTTCCTCCCCTTCTTCTCACGATGTATAACAAATGTGTTCTCTGTAGGAATGTGAATGCTGCTTTCAACAATGACTGACTTAGTACCGTTGTCTTTCCATTTTGTTACAGACACATCTCCTGACATAGATTCCCCCATACTAAGTTCTTTATTGGTTAAAAGAATTCCCTTTCGGAAATACCTGCTCGAAGATAAAATCATTTTAGACAGAAGAAGGAAGCTGTAAAAAAAACGATCGTAAAACAAACAGTATCCATGATGCTGGAACGATGATGAAAGTGACAATACAACTTTCTCTCCCAGGCGTGTATTACGTATATCAGTCTTTCCTTCATAAATCTGGAAGTTCAACATGTATCCTTGTACAGAGCAACATATAGTAAAAACTTTGTAGCCACTATTTATTGGTTTGAGTGGCACGTACTGCCTGAATGAGGTCCTTCCTTCGGATTCTATCATACTTTCATCTACTGAAAGGAATCTACTTGGACTGAATAATGATCTGAAAACTTCATTCACATGATTCACATTTTATAAAGTTTGTCATAGCCGGGAGTGCCTTTACAGGCCTCTTTTCATTGTCATTCAGATGCAAATAATGAACAATTGTTAGAAATATTTTGAGAGACATTATATTTGCAATTCTTTGTATGTGAAAGCTGGGATCAGTTGACCAATACTGGCGAATGCTGGGAACCAATAAAAGCTTTCGGCTCCTCTAAGTTCAGACTGAGAACTTCTCTTCTCTGAATAGACTACTTGTTGGACTGAGCAAGAACCAAATTGAGAAAAATGTCAGAAAAAAAACAGTTTGTTGAGCAAAGTAGATTTCAAAATATTAAATGCACTGCTGGAATCACAAACATACTGTGGAATATTGTGCTTGATGCAGTCCTTTTTAGTGGTTCTTGTTAATACATGTATTGAACATCGTTGTAGTTTGCATGCTCATACCCTAACGTTAATCCCATGGCCTATATGCAAGATATGCTATACTTGAAGGAGCATTATTGTACAATCTACCTTGACTGCCTAACAGAGTTTCATGAGATCTACTTTCACTTTCCTCCATCAAATACCATTCCAGTTCTATCAAAACACACATCAGGTTGGTTATCAAAGTATACTGGAGTGCTGTGATAATGTTAGCGTTATAGAGTTTAACTCTGGGGAAAGCCAATCACGCTATTGGTGATCACTGACCCTGGGAAATACTATCGAGTGAGAATGAACAGTCCTAATTAGAAATGCCCTCGTGCTTGGTTGGTCTCAATTACACCTATGTCATAAAATAGCATCTCATTTTCGAAAGTATCATGGACAATTAAGAGACTAGATTATATATTTCGAGTGTGTTTAAGACTAATGACCATTAACTATAGGCATACAGGACGCCACCTTGAGGTGAAACAAGCGCTGTATTATTGTAAGGGGTATAAAGGCGAGTGAGTGTGCTGGGGCTTAGCACAGTTCTCTACTACCAATGTCACATTACCATACCATGCCTGTGCTTAACACATAAAGGCTTGCATCGTGATCTAAGAGTGAAATTAAAAATTAAAATGACTTTTCCAAACTTTGTCAATCTATGTTTAAGAGTACTAATGTTTACATTGTTAAATGTCAGAACAGTCAAATGAACATGTTAAGCATTATGCACGATTTTTAAAAACAATATGTGACGCTAAATAACAATATTAGAAAGCTAAAAATTAGTCAGAATAAGCAAATGCATGTCACAATTAAAAGTTACAATTCTCAATTTTATGAGAGCAATATTTTGGTTACAATCAGCATTTTTATGTAAAACTAAAGTCGCTTAATATTAGACTCAGAAAGTTGTAAATTCGTATGTAGTCTCACTTCCATGTAAAAACATTAAACGTGTGACACCAATAAGCTATCGCTATTAGTTTTCAAATTATTTACTAAAAACCAAATTTGTAACAAAAACGTCCTTATTCATAGCAGAATAAGTATCATTTATATTTATAATAGAAGGTTCTAATTTCAGCATTCGATTACTTTCAGAAAATAAAACAACTGTACCAAGTTTCAAGACTGTATTGTAGATAACAGTCGTTACAAGGAATCAAAATAGGCAGTTCAGAAACCATGTTTTAGTGTCAGCTCCGTTCTAAAAATTCTGTCTGGCAAAGTTTAAATGCAGTTGAGTTAAAACCTTTTCAGTAACTGAAGCAATAAAAATTAAGCAAGTAGGAACATTTTCTTTCAGTGAGCACAAAGAGTAACGTGGACTTGCAAACTTGAAATTATGATGAGTATGTTTTTTTCCATCACTTTCTGGCTGACCGCAAAAATAGATTTCAAACTCTTGTAAACAGTGAAGGAAGGTGTAAAACAGGTACAGACAATTTAAGAGTATTTTCGTAGTGAAGTATCGACCATTTGAAATGTAGGGTCCCCCTGAATAGGTCAGGCGTGCACTACACGCCGGAAGCGGCTACAAGAGTAGCGGAGTACGTGTGGAGTGCACATGTGGGTTTTTTAGGTTACAAAATTCCCTCCCTAGGTCCAACAAGACGTCTCCTGAGACGCGGCAAGGTAGGAGTAGTCATAATGCAACAGGGAATATCAATATTAATGTGCTAATAGTAAACTGCAGGAGCGTCTATAGAAAGGTCCCAGAACTGCTCTCATTAATAAACGGTCACAATGCCCATATAGCACTAGGGACAGAAAGTTGGCTGAAACCAGACGTAAACAGTAATGAAATCCTAAACTCTGATTGGAATGTATACCGCAGAGACACGCTGGACAGTGAAGGGGGAGGCGTGTTTACAGCGATAAGAAGTGCAATAGTATGGAAGGAAATTGACGGAGATCCTAAATGTGAAATAATTTGGGTAAAGGTCACGGTTAAAGCAGGCTCAGACATGGTAATTGGATGTCTCTATAGGCCCCCTGGCTCAGCAGCTGTTGTGGCTGAGCACCTGAAGGATAATTTGGAAACTATTTCGAGTAGATTTCTTCACCATGTTATAGTTCTGGGTGGAGATATTAATTTGCCAGATATAGACTGGGAGACTCAAACGTTCATAACGGGTGGCAGGGACAAAGAATCCAGTGAAATTTGTTTGAGTGCTTTATCTGAAAACTACCTTGAGCAGTTAAACAGAGAACCGACTCGTGGCGTTAACATATTAGACCTTCTGGTAACAAACAGACCCGAACTATTTGGAACAGTTAACGCAGAACAGGGAATCAGCGATCATAAAGCGGTTACTGCATCGATGATTTCAGCTGTAAATAGAAATATTAAAAAAGGTAGGAAAATTTTTCTGTTTAGCAAAACTGACAAAAAGCAGATTACAGAGTACCTGACGGCTCAACACAAAAGTTTTGTCTCAAGTACAGATAGTGTTGAGGATCAGTGGACCAAGTTCAAAACCATTGTACAATATGCGTTAGATGAGTATGTGCCAAGCAAGCTCGTAAGAGATGGAAAAGAGCCACCATGGTACAACAACCGAGTTACAAAACTGCTGTGGAAGCAAAGGGAATTTCACAGCAAACATAAACATAGCCAAAGCCTTACAGACAAACAAAAATTACGTGAAGCGAAATGTAGTGTGAGAGGCGTTCAATGAATTCGAAAGTAAAGTTCTATGTACTGACTTGGCAGAAAATCCTGAGAAATTTTGGTCTTATGTCAAAGCGGTAGGTGGATCAAAACAAAATGTCCAGACACTCTGTGACCAAAATGGTACTGAAACAGAGGATGACAGACTAAAGGCCGAAATACTAAATGTCTTCTTCCAAAGCTGTTTCACAGAGGAAGACTGCACTGTAGTTCCTTCTCTAGATTTTCGAACAGATGACAAAATGGTAGATACCGAAATAGACGACAGAGGGATAGAGAAACAAAGAAACAATTAAAAACGCTCAAAAAAGGAAAGGCCGCTGGACCTGATGGGATACCAGTTCGATTTTACACAGAGTACGCGAAGGAACTTGCCCCCTTCTTGCAGCGGTTTACCGTAGGTCTCTAGAAGAGCGTAGCGTTCCAAAGGATTGGAAAAGGGCAAAGGTCATCCCCGTTTTCAAGAAGGGACGTCGAACAGATGTGCAGAAGTATAAACCTATATCTTTAACGTCGATCAGTTGTAGAATTTTGGAACACGTATTATGTTCGAGTATAATGACTTTTCTGGAGACTAGAAATCTACTCTGTAGGAATCAGCATGGGATTCGAAAAAGACGGTCGGGTGAAACCCAGCTCGCGCTATTCGTCCACGAGACTCAGAGAGCCATAGACACGGGTTCACAGGTAGATGCCGTGTTTCTTGACTTCCGCAAGGCGTTCAATACAGTTCCCCACAGTCGTTTAATAAACAAAGTAAGAGCATATGGACTATCAGACCAATTGTGTGATTGGATTGAAGAGTTCCTAGATAACAGAACGCAGCAGGTCATTCTCAATGGAGAGAAGTCTTCCGAAGTAAGAGTGATTTCAGGTGTGCCGCAGGGGAGTGTCGTAGGACCGTTGCTATTCACAATATACATAAATGACCTCGTGGATGACATCGGAAGTTCACTGAGGCTTTTTGCGGATGATGCTGTGGTATATCGAGAGGTTGTAACAATGGAAAATTGTACTGAAATGCAGGAGGATCTGCAGCGAATTGACGCATGGTGCAGGGAATGGCAATTGAATCTCAATGTAGACAAGTGTAATGTTCTGCAAATACATAGAAAGATAGATCCCTTATCATTTAGCTACAAAATAGCAGGTCAGCAACTGGAAGAAGTTAATTCCATATATTATCTGGGAGTAGGCATTAGGAGTGATTTAAAATGGAATGCTCATATAAAGTTGATCGTTGGTAAAGCAGATGCCAGACTGAGATTCATTGGAAGAATCGTAAGGAAATGCAATCCAACAACAAAAGAAGTAGGTTACAGTACGCTTGTTCACCCACTGCTGGAATACTGCTCAGCAGTGTGGGATCCGTACCAGATAGAGTTGATAGAAGAGATAGAGAAGATCCAACAGAGAGCAGCGCGCTTCGTTACAGGATCATTTAGTAATCGCGAAAGCGTTACAGTGATGATAGATGAACTCCAGTGGAAGACTCTGCAGGAGAGACGCTCAGTAACTCGGTATGGGCTTTTGTTGAAGTTTCGAGAAGATACCTTCACCGAAGAGTCAAGCAGTATATTGCTCCCTCCTATGTATATCTCACGAAGAGACCATGAGGATAAAATCAGAGAGATTAAAGGCCACACAAAAGCATACCGACAATACTTCTTTCCACGAACAATACGAGACTGAAATAGCAGGGAGAACTGATAGAGGTACTCAAGGTACCCTCCGCCACACACCGTCAGATGGGTTGCGGAGTATGGATGTAGATGTAGATGTAGATGATTATTACTTGCCTCCCCACAACCTACTGTGCATGAGTGCAGGCATTCGTTATTTGTTCTATGGCACTGGGACTTTATTATCTGGACATGTGTGCGTGTGGGTTCCTCCTGCACCCTGCATCATAAATCAGTACCGCACTAGACTAAATGTGGTGTATTCTATTGAATGCCCACATAGTATTCAGCTTTAAAATCATTTTTATTGATTAGAGGAAGAAAGCAGTGCCTTTCGCTGGAAGTGAACATCACATTGTAATGAAGATGAGCTGTATTTTTTTGCGAAGGCTCCATTAAAAATTACAGATACGAAATTGAAAACATATATCAAAACACATAAGAAAAATCTCTGTAAGTCTATTATAGTATTGTAATGCTGCACGAGGATATGAGTGGACCAACATTTTTATTTCCCATGTAGAGCCATGTGGCACTGTATCACTTCACTGCAAACTGGCAGGCTTCTGATTAGTGCTAGTTTCTGCCATGTGGATGGAGCAGTGATGCTTCAGCAGCAGCCATGTGCAGAGCTGGTCACATTAATGTAGAGATACTTTTGGTCAGTTAGTGTATCGCTAAAATGGCAGTAGGTTGTCGAATTATTTTCTGTGAGCAGTGTGAAGTGGCAGTTCGCTGTTGCTGCCAAGATAGAGACCTGCTGTGCTTATCTTACGTCTCTAGCATTGGTCGGATATCACAAAGCAACTGATCCAGCAAGCTTGAGGCTGGCAAGTGCACATGTTCAGAATCGAGATAACCCCCATTTCGGACGCAATGCGTGGTGCATGCAACATCTGCTCAGACACCAAGGTGATCAGGACGTTGGGATATTTTTGAAGACAAACCACATGGGGCTAAATTATAATTTTTGAATGAGAGGAAAATAACTAGCGCACTATTCAGCGTAGTTTATGTAGTACTTTAAGTGAATAATGCAAGGTCAGGTATCTATGTGTGGTTATGGGTTAGACATTTGAAGAAATATATCTTGTTGATACTCTGGCTGGGGGAGTGCTCGAATCTGCAGTGGTTATTGACTACCATTAAATTCTACACACACTGTAGTGTCAGAGTATCTTTCGTTAATGTTTACCGCCATTTTGTAGAATATGGTAGGACATAATTAATTTATACACATTATAATAGCACAGTTTCTTACCTCATATTATTTTATTATGCAGGGTGTCCCATTTATTTTGACCACCCTAAATAAATGTTTGTCCAGATGCAAATTACAAAATGTTTCAAGCAAATGTTCTTTAGCCGGCAGGGGGACATCAGTCAGCATGATTGCCTTCGTTGTAGCTTTGTTTTTTACAAAGATATGAACAGCGGAATGACTTTTGTAAATGGCACCCTGTATTTTTTATTCGGTAATTCATTTTCTCTCCTAAAGACCTATTCAAAAAGTATCACAGTGTACCATTCTCTGAAAAACAACATTATTAATTACATAACACAACATTGACGTTGACACTCCCAGGTACTTGGGGTAATGGAACAAATCCACGTGCTGACGTTGGCAGAGGACAAATGTAAACATAAGCAGAATGCACACCCATCATTCCGTCAACCATCGTCAGTTGAAGAGTTGTGTGAGTAGAATGCACACCAACGAAGAGAAGGTAGAAATGCTGCTCATCTATGGGGAATGTAAGTTAGCAGAACAGTAATTGCAATGCTGTTTTCTTATGTATGGGTACATTTATTACAGTAGTTTAGTCCTTTTAAATACTGTTGTGTAGAGTAGGCATACAGGAAAGGCTGTCCTTCCTACAAACTGCTTCGACATAACGTTTCTTTTATTGTTGTTGTCGTTGTTGTTGAAGGTGGGCGAAATGCTACACAGGCAGCGGGACTATACAGAGAGCGATGTCCTGACAAGAACCCACCTTCCCGACGGATGTTTTCTCGTCTTGTTGCGACGTTTCAGGAAACGGGAAGTTTCAATCAACGACAACGCAATCGTAGTAGCACTCGCATATACGAAGCTGCCAAAGTTACTGTTCTCGCTTTCGTTGCTATGAATCCACATGTGAGCACACGCCAGCTTGAACACGAGATTGGAATTCCTAAAACCAGTGTACATCGTATTCTTACACGTCACCGGTTCCATCCTTACCATGTACACCAACATCAAGAATTGCATGTGAATGATTTCCAGAATCGCGTACAGTTCTGTCAATTGGCATAGCAGAAAATCCTCGCCAACCCAAACTTCTCCTCTAATGTTCTATTTACCGATGAATGTTCCTTCTCAAACAAAGGACAGGTAAATACAAGGAACATGCATTATTCGTCCAGCGACAACCCACGATGGCTTAGACAAGTGGAACATCAGCGTCAATGAAAGTTAACGTCTGGTGTGGGATGCTTGGTACTACAATTATTGGTCCTTATTTCATCAACGGTAGTGTAAACGACACAGCGTATGCCAACATCCCCAGAGGAATTCTTACTCCTCTTCTGGACGAAGTGCCGCTAAGAACCAGAATGCTAATGTCGTATCACTACGATGGATATCCAGCACATAATACCTTGCTTGCAAGTCGTGTACTGAACTGAAGGTATCCTGCCAGATGGATTGGTCGAGGAGGAACAGTTACTTGTCCTACTAGGTGTCCTGATTTAAATCCTCTGGACTTTTTTCTTTGGAGATGCATTAAAGACGATGTCTATCGCGATATTCCAACTCCAGAGGACATGCAGGAACACATCATGCTTGCTTGTAATTCTCTTGAGCAGGCAACACTGGAAGCAGTAAATAATTATTTCATTCAACGAGTGCATCAGTGTATTGGTGTCCAGGGGTCACCACTCTGAGCACCTTTGAATGTTCTACTCCTGGGCAGTGGTACAGGAGAGTCAAAGTCAATTTTGTGTTACGTTTTTATTTGATTTTCATTTGTTTTCTGACAACTCCAGCAAGTGAACGAGTTTGTGATCCTGGGCTCAAAGTCAATGTCGCGTTATGTAATTAATAACATTATGTTTCAGTGAATGGTACACTGTGACACATTTTTAAATAGGTCTTTAGGAGAGGAAATGAATTACCAAATAAAAAGTACAGGATGCCATTAAAAAAAGTTATACCACTGTTCATATCATTGTAAAAAAAAACAAAGCTACAACGAAGGCAATCAAGCTGACTCATGTCCCTCTGATGGCTAAAGAACATTTGCTTGGAACATTTTGTAGTTTGTATCTGGACAAACAGTTATTTAGGATGGTCAAGATAAATGGGACATCCTATATATTATTGGTATTATTTACAAAAAAACCTAATCCCTTCACTAAAGAGCATAAATGTAGTAAGAAAGAATTAAAATGTTATCTTAATGTCAGGCAGCTAATTATTTACAATGTGCAGTTACATCTGCATTGCACACTTCTTTTCTACAAGAATGGATACATTCAGACACTCACATAAAATGTGTGATGTGTAAGTGATGTGTATGCGATGCTCAGTAAAAGGAAGTATTGGTTTTAATTTGTTATATTAATGTCAGGCAATTAATTATTTACAGTATACAGTCACATCTGACTGTATTCACCTTTTCTACTAGAAAGGACGCATTTACATATCAGGCAGATACAACTGTGTGCCCCTTGACCAAATTAATTCTGGTTCTCTGACTACAGAGTCCAGACCTCAGATGATCCCTACTGGCTGTCCTGATCCTTCACTACTGTGACTAGACTCTGCAATTTCCATAAAGAGAAAGGAAAGGGATAGGGACTTAGAAATTAGTGTTAGTAAACAGTATATGTTATTATTAATAAATAAATACCCAAACAAAGCTTATCCTTTCACTACAGAGTACAGAGAGACCTGCTGATCAATTCATTATAGACCACAGACTTCGAATGATTTCTGTCGGCCGAGAATATGATGACGCTTTTGGTCGACATCTCATTTCCTCCACTGCTCTCTCCATCCCCTCCTCTCTCCTACCCTCTGAGGGTGATCTTGACCACAATGAGCACTACTGCACCAATTGTATGCTGACGCTGCTGGTGTCAGCGATTTTCTTGCCAGAACCTGCCCTGCTACAATATCATAAAACACATGGTTGTGGCGTGCACAGCATGTCTAAAAAAATGGCAGCACCAGTCCATCGACATTTTCCTTGGTATGGCGCGATACCCCTGTGATCTCATATTCATTTAGAGTTGACAAGTCCTTTATAGGCTACTCTTGGTTCATCTTGATAAATGCCAGCAACAGTTTTCCATATGTTTCACAGATCACTTGAATTCATTAACTAAAACTATAAAGGCCTTATCTCACAATCTTGCATCATTGCAACTCAATGGCTCCCAGAAACTATTGTGGTGGATAATGGAACTCAGTTCACATGAGTAGATTTTCTGTTCTTGTGGGGAAACCGGCTTAGCCTTAACAGATATGACGCTGTTCCATCTAGCTTCCTATGTACTGGGAGAGAGGTTCATCTGCACTGTTAAAACTCAACTGGGCTTATAATCTTCCGGCATAGTAGCGCTGCATGATGGGTAACCTATGCCAAAAGGCGCAGGGGCTGTAACAATGAACACTACCACTGCAGTTCTGAGTACACGTCTTGCCAGCAGACGGCATCACTCCTCAAGGACGAGGTCAATGTGGACTTAAGCACTTCTACAGGACCGTGTATCGCCACATCCTGGCGCCTCAACATGCTAGGCTAGTATATGGCTAGAGTATGTGGGCTGTCCACAGATGAGCTCTCTGAGCCTTATGCTGACTACTGCCACTGTTCCTTGCTCAAGAGTTTTTCTGGAATCATTCCACAACCTGTTGTTCAATACCAGTCTACCTGCCTGTAACCTTCACCAGTGACTCTACACCAAGCCACCAGCAGCCTTCCTTGACCTGAGACTTGGCCCCTACAGCATGGCCTCTGGGACTTTAGTAGTTTGACACAAGATGTGTCTGTGTGATTAAAACAACCAATTTCTTGTGAACTAATACTTTGAGCCTAATAATTGTGATTTAGTTTTCCTTGGTTGAGAGTCCACCACAGATACGCATCTCACTCACGTCAGAGATAGCGACTTCATTGCAAACTATTTACTATGTTATGTAATTACCTTCTGGAGAAAGAGAATCGAAGTTTGATATTGTTTTCAGTGAACTTGCTTCTCACTGTCAGCCTGGGATTTCGTACTTCTGTATCGAACCTGACATGGACCACTTCATTAATCACATTTTATGCTGCTGACTCAGTATGTTGATGGTATAAAATCTGGAGGACTCACTGCAGTAGCTTGTCACTGGCGCTGCACCATCAGAGATACTGTCATCATCAGAGTCACCATCATCTCTTTCTTTCCAAAATGCAAGGGCAACTTGCACTACATACTACTACTACTAGAATCTATATATTTGGTCTATCAATTACTTGGTGTACTACAAGAAATCAGAGATTTTTCTGTTGCACATTATAAAACTTGAAACGTTTGGGAAGTGCAGTGCACACTGAAAGACTACTGGCATTGGAGGAAGGGCAGTGTCACTCAATCACCAAATTGAGGGCAATGGTATTTGCTCATTTGAAACACTGCAGACTATATTTGCCATCAAGATTCTCGGCCGGCCATTGGCGCTGGGGAATTTGACTTTCTCAACAGCAGTGTCTTAGGTATGATATATTGTGGAATAGTGACAACATGGACACAGTTAACTTCGACAATATTGAGAGGTAATTTCTTGTGTCTAGTAGAAAACAATTGCATATATGAAAATGTCAGTTTCTATTCACAAAATATCGTTCAGTGTAAGTATAAGAGGTACTAATATCAGCTCTCTAAAAGAAGACTGTTTGTTTAATTCACAATAATGTTCAGTTCTCACATGTAAGAGAGTGGTAGTGATGTTCAGTCCCAATGCGGCACTGTTAAGTGGGGCGTTCCCCAAGGTTCGGTGCTGGGGCCACTGCTGTTTCTTATTTATATAAATGATATGCCTTCTAGCATTACAAGTGATTTAAAATATTACTGTTTGCTGATGATACCAGCTTGGTAGTGAAGGATCTTGTGCGTAATATTGAAACAATATCAAATAATGTAGTTTATGGCTTGTGGAAAATAATTTAATGCTAAATCACAGTAAGACTCAGTTTTTACAATTTCTAACTCACAATTCAATAAGATCCGATATTTTGATCAGACAGAGTGGGCATATTATAAGCAAGACGGAACAGTTCAAGTTCCTAGGCATTCTTATAGATAATAAACTGTTGTGGAAAGCCCATGTTCAGGATCTTGTTCAGAAACTAAATGTTGCTTTATTTACCATTAGAACAGTATCTGAAATAAGAAGTCTACTTCGCATATTTTCATACGCTTATGTCATATGGTATTATATTTTGGGGTAATTCTTCTGATTCAAAAAGGGTATTTTTGGCTCAAAAACGGGCTGCTTGATCTATATGTGGTGTCGACCCCTATTCAATAGTCTGGGAATTCTGACATTGCCCTCACAGTATATATTTTCCTTAATGTCGTTTGTTGTTAGCAATATTAGCTTATTCCCAAGAGTTAGCAGCTTTCACTCATTTAATACTAGGTAGAAATCAAATCTGCATGTGGAATGCACTTCCTTGACTCTTGTGCAGAAAGGTGGCAATATTCTGCTGCATCCATTTTCAATAAGCTACCACAAGAACTCAAAAATCTTAGCAGTAGCCCAAACACTTTTAAGTCTAAATTGAAGAGTTTCCTCATGGCTCACTCCTTCTATTCAATTTCAATATCAAGTACCATCAACAGGCCATCCTACAGTCAATATTTTATAGCACATAGTTAAAACGTCCTTTAAGAAACACTGAAAAATATTTTTGTCTATGACTGATAATGTATGGTATAAACTGCAACCTTAAAAAGCAGGCAGTCCATAACATCTGATGCGCAGCTCACTTATCCAAGTGTGTCATATACTAGAAGTGAAGGTCAATGCTGAGCTTTAACAGACCCAAATTTAAGTTGTTTTTTGACCTTAGGATAGCCAGATAATGGTATCTGGTACTAAAATAGGTAGACATTAGACAAAACAAAAATGTGACTATAGAATAAAGTAAATGTTATTCCTGTATGATGTAAGGTTCATAACCCAAAACACATTAATAATCTTCAAGCATGCACAGATAGATGAAAAGTTTTTGCCTAACTGCAATACAGCATACTTCAGAGAAGTTATGAATCTACAAGTGCAATTCTGTTCTCACAAACCAGCATTCTACAGCCAGGTGGTACAAACTTGGAAAAATTTTCTTCTCCAATACGCAGTATAAACAGTTAAGTGGTTTTCCCTCATATTCTTGGATCAGAGTCATGTACTGTGTAACAGATATCAGTGGACAACAAACTATCAACTGGCTACTGTCCAGACGACAGCCTTGGCAGTGGAGACATCTGTGGACTCTCAACACAGATCTGATCGCCTCAAGTCATAGGAATCTGAGGGAAACTGAAACTTAGTTTCAAAATTTTGGAAATTCTGTGGGCTATGAATGATGTTAATTATTTTTTCTTTTTCCTGTTATCCTCCATATATTAGTAGTATTTTGAAATTAACTGCACTTTAAGCATGGCACTAGTGTTAGTGTGCAGAGTGCTTCCATCGCTTGTGAATGTTCTCTGATTCAGTAAGTGTCTGGGTGTGACAGTTCTTTCTCACATTCACTTCTTATAAACTCAAAACATGAGGGCTGGAATAAAAATTCCCGCTAAATGTGAAGTGCGAGCGGTAATTAGATTTCTTTTGGGCCAAAACGCTTCAGTAGTACACCTTCGTCGTCAATTGTGTATTGCATATGGTCCAAATGTTATGAATGGAAGTGTTGTGTGGCAATATGCATTGGAGTCCACAGAAATTTTTCCATGGGGGTCACAATTCAAAACTTGTCATTTTTGATATTGCTCATTCAGTGAGCCTGGAAACTTATCATGCCTCAAGTAGTAAATTTGACAAGAATTACACAAAAATAACTGTCAAATGATTGACAATAATCTACTTACTCTTTTTAAAATAGATAAATTCGGTTCGTAAATGGTAAGCATATTTAAATATTTTATGCAAAGTACATCTCTTTCTGTTATTTCATGAATATGGATGTTATCTGTTCGATTCAACGATCTAAAATTACATCCTTATATGATTAAATTCAGGATGCGCAACAAGTTATGAAATAAAGCTAAAAATATTCAGAAAAGTAAAATACTCCCACTCCCACTATGTTAGGTTGAAACTGAAAACTAAAAATCTGAAACAGGAAAAGAAGTCAGAATGACTGGGAAAATCCTGCTAGATATCAACAAAAATGTCACAATAATACTCCTCAAAGTGGAGAAACAAGACATAAACTTTCAAATGGCTTATTCAACTTTGATGCCATCCATAAAAGTTTGCATTTAAAACTTCACAGCTGTTCATTTAAATGAATTGTTTGCATTTCAAGGTTTATGTTGTTTGGCGTTGACCAGCATAACTGAAGTTGAACAAAATGTATTTTGAAAGCTACATTGTTTTAGGTTAGTTAGATAAAGTATAACCCACTGCCAACAACTACTACATGAATGTGGGAAACCTCCCAAAAAATTTTCAAATTGTCTAACAGAATAAACTTTTAAAAGTCTGGGACTGCACAAAGTTAATCTTCGTCTTTCCCATTTGTCGCATAATTGTTTAGCATGCGAACACTGTACTGCAGAATTTGTAGCTCCTTAACTGCATGTGGCGCTGTGTTGCTCCTATAGACTTTAAGAAAGTCGCAGACCTGGAGAACAAATTTTTTGACCTTAAAATTTCACACTTCTTTCTGCACTCTTCTAGCACAGAATATGATATTTTTGAGTAATGTGTTTAGAATTAAGTGCAGACGTAAATACCTAAAATATAGCATTGCTGTGTTCTCTGAGTGTGCAATATTGGCTCTGTCGTGTAAAACTGAATACAGATTTAGCAAGCCATCAGGGTTTTGTTTTCCCACAGACAAAGGAGAAAGTACAGTTGTGTATTCATTCTGAATCAAGGTGCAAGAACGTCCTTATGGAAACTGGGGGTGGATGACTAGCATATATCCTAATACCATGTTTAATGTGTTGGGAATCAGTGACGAAATTCGTGCTCCATAGTGTTAGACTAACTGCTCTCTGTGCTCAGTAAGGGTTGAATGAGCAAGCCACAGATAAAAATTAAAGGCATTATTTCAGCTCAGTCATGTAAGGTTTTGTACCTATCTTGAGTGCAGACCAGAGCTGCAACCGTACCAAGGAACTGGCATAATTTCCCATGAGCTGAGTGACAGCTAAGAAAACTAGAAATATATAATGAATGCTACGTTGTTTTAAATTGATTGGATAACATGTAACCAGGGCCAATATACGAGTACATGAATGTGGGAAACCGCCCAAAACCATCCTCAAATGGTCTAGTAGAATCAGCTACATTTCTCATCAGCAATTCTAAATCTTCAGTTTAGTGGAGTCGCGCACAGTGATTGCTAGAGAACTCTGTAATGCATAAAAGGGCTGCGTCCAGATTACAGAAGGGGACAAGTGCTCCCTCTTGACCCTTTTTGCAGACGCTTATGACAGATGGTCCGATTTCCCTCGCTTGTGCTCTAAAAGTGGGATTAATGAGTAAGAAACGCAAAGTTTTGTACGCATTAATCCCGCTTCTTCAGTACAAGCACGGGAAAACTCCCCTTTATGAAAGAAGGCGACGCTGGTCTGTGACACTGCTCAATCTAGAGTGGACACCACAAAATTGTGAAGAAGATTCGAGTAGAGGGATCGAAATGTCGATTATTTGAAGAAATGTGTCGGGGCCTAACAACCCAGAAGGGAGTTTTATTATGCTACCTTCATGTTAATTGCTTTGCATTTTTCACTGGTGACAGCTCTCTCACTTCAAGACTGGGACAAAGTGGACGGAATAACGATTAATCATTTAGCAAGATTTTCAGACTTCAATGCTATAGAACAAAAAGAGGAGTTATACGAACGAACGGATAAAGTGTACAAGAAACACACCACTGGGGATCCGAAACGAGTAGTGGTGAATGTCTCGTCAAACATACTCGATGAAGCAACTGTTTCAGTCCAGGACAAGGGTCTGAACTTCGCAACTATGCTGAAGAGAATTCCCGATTCGAGAAATTTAAGTGTTGTCGAAGCATCGTTGTTTTGTCTTCCGAAGATGCAGACTGCAAAAGGAGACAAGATGTGTCGAGATTTCTAAGCAAATCGAAACCACCAGAAAGCCACATATAGGTGTAGGAAAGGAAAGCTCCTGATGATCAAGAAAAACGAAAGCGTGATTGTGACGAAATCATATAAGGGGAATGCTATAGTTGCTATGAACACTGTGGAATGTCACAAAAAGATGGAACAGCTATTAGCTGATGCTGTGTGCCACAAGTTAAAAAATGATCCGACGAACAGAATCGTTCAGAAAGTGAAAAATTTGATGTCAGACTCCAGAATGGATAGCTGTATTACAAAGAAAATAAACGCCTCAAATACCAGTCCAGAATGTATGGACTACCCAAGATACACAAGGAATCGGTTCCTTTGAGACCTATAGTGAATGGGATTATCATGCCAGCCTCCGTTTTAGCAAGTCATTAGCCTGGAAAACTGAGACATCTAGTTGGAAAAACCAATACTTTTGTCAAAGATTCGAGATATTTTTTAGAAATTATACACATGGTGAAGATATCCACAAGCGACATTCTTTTAGTTTCGATGTGACATCTTTATTTATTAACATACCAGTATCAGATACAATGGAGATCATAAGGGAGAAAGTTGCTCCAGGTGTTTTATGTCATCGACTGAGCTGTTTTAAATACAATGGTGAAGCGATACAAACAATGCCTTAGAAACTACATTTGCGGACAATAATATTTTGGATAAAGATGCCCCCCCCCCCCCCCCTACATGATCTCCCCATTTCACTTCTAGCCAAAGTTGTGTGGCCACCAACGGCAACAGGAGGAATTTTAAACAACACTCTTCTCCAGCATAAGTGCGGGAAAAATTCCGTTCCAACCAATGTCGTTGTCCCACCAATCGTAGCCACAAGAGTTTTAGCCAATAACCCCTCCTTTGGCATTAGCGCGGGAAACTTCTCTTACTATCCAACGATGATGACCCACCAATGGCAGCCCAAGACTTCTTACTCAATAATCCCACTTCTCCAGCACAAGTATGGGAAACACCCCTTCATAAGAGAAGGTGACACTGGTCTCTGACAGTGCTCGATCTACAGTGGGCTCCACAAGATCTTGAAGAAGATCCCAGCAGAGGGACTGGTTGGTTGGTTGTTTTGGGGAAGGAGACCAGACAGCGTGGTCATCGGTCTCATCGGATTAGAGAAGGATGGGGAAGGAAGTCGGCCGCGCCCTTTCAGAGGAACCATCCCGGCATTTGCCTGGAGTGATTTAGGGAAATCACAGCAGAGGGATTGAAACGTCCATTCTCTGAAGAAGTGGTCGCAGCCTAACAACCCAGAAGATTTTAACTTCAGTGACAATCGCCACGAAAGCCTGCAGAATTACATAAACTGCTATGGAACTTTACAGTGTCTCATATAATGACACTGTACAAGATACCATAACAATTAAACTAAGAGAAAATGTTGTGCCTGATAGTTCAGAAGTGGGTGATACTTTTAACACCCACTTTCTAAATGTAGCAACAAAAATAGGTTTAAAAGTTTCAGTTGAAGAAGCAAGAGAATAGAGTAAACATGCCATTCCACAAAACTTTAAGAATCTACATCCTTACTGAAATTAATAGAATTCTAAAAACTCTAGAAAAAAACTTATATTGCGTTGATGGAATTTCAAACAGAACTCTGAAAAGATGTTTCAACGTTTCCATCTTAATAAGCAGTGTCCTGAGTGATATATGAAATGGATCTCCAGTGCAGGGAACCTCTTCATAAGAAAGGTCACAAGAAAGACTTACACAATTCTTGTCCATTTCCCTTACTGACATATTTCCCTAAAATATTTGAAAAAGTAATGAACTCAAGGGTAGTCTCCAACTTAAGCAGAAACGATTTGCTTTGGATATCAGAGTTTGGTTCCCAGAAGGGTTGCTCGACTGAGACTTCTATTTATATATTCACCCATCAAAGATTACAAGCCTTGAATAAGAAAATATCGCCAGAGTCATACCAACAATTGATGTAGAACATGAGCAGGGGTCAGTAAATAGGGTAGAATGTTCCAATTAATTTGATTGTGTCAGTCATGCTACACACTTACGAAAACTCAATGGGATCTATGGTTTTATATGTAACTGGTTTGAAATGTACTTTAAAATCGGAATGCAAAACGTTGTTCTGATAATTTAAACAGCAATGTTGGAAAGGTAGAAAATTTTTGCGACAGGGAAAATTTCACAAAGTGAGTTCCACAGGCTTCAATTCTGGGTCCTTCTCTATTCCTTATAAACATGTGATTGACCTTCCACTTAGTATTCAACAAGCAAAGTTGGTACTTTTTGGGGACAATACTAGTATTGTAGTAAATCCCACTAGAGGGAAAGCAAGATAAGAGATTTTTAGTGACGTTTTTCAAAGAATTATTAAGTGATTAACGCACATGCACACTTCCTTAATTAGGAGAAAATACACAATTTTCAGTTCTGTACAACAGACAGAGTCATACCAACAATTGATGTAGAACATGAGCAGGGCTCAGTAAATAGGGTAGAATGTTCCAAATTTTTGAGTGTACATATTGATGAAAACTTGAACTCGAAGAAGCATTTTACTGATCTTCTCAAACAATTGATCAGCTACTTTTGCTCTTCGTATATTTACTAGTCTTGGAAAGAAAAAAATCGACGTCCAGATATATGTATATATTTCTACTCAATAATGTCTTATGGAGTAATTTTCTGGGGTAAGTCACATCTTACAAAGAAAATTTTGGTTGCATAAAACCGAGCAGTAAAAGCAGTAAGAGTAATATGCGATGTTCACCCATGGTCGTCATGTAGGTACCTCTTCAAGCGATTAGGCATCTTAACTGACTGATTTTAATACTGGTTGCATGAGTAGAACTAAAAAAATGTGTTCATTTATGTTAACACTTATCACCTATAGATTTCCTGTAAGCTGACGCGGTCCACATTCCGATAAAAGAATCGTTCTAATGATCTATGGGATACTTAACTAAACACTTTTGGTCAAAGTTTACCAGATACTGTTCTCGCTGCTGTTGGTCCCTGTCACAGTCGACTTTACAGCAAAGTAGGCTGTGCCCCTTGTCCTTCCAATATCGATAATGTATGCTTCCCCAGCATTTTTGATATTGTAATTTGCTCTGTGTTGGCTACAGTGGAAAGACAGATGAATTGCGAAGTTCGGAAGCACAACACGGGCGTTTGTATACAGACAGTGGCTGTTTGAAAGTAGTTTGCGGACGAGTGTGAGTTAATGTGATGACAACACTTTAGATTTTAGTACGGAATGTGAACACATCCTACAAAAAATAGAAAAATGACAGTTAATCAGCCGTTGGATTCAAAAGAAGTCCAGGTATTCAGTAATTTCTTTCTTTGAGACTGCGTATAAAAATGATGTGGCTACTGATCGTACGAGTCGCACACAAGCATTTGATGTATTGCTTCTATGGTTTCAGGAGTTCCAGTTCAAGTTGATATGTCGTCTTAATGTTTTTTCGGATGGAGAGTTTGATTACAGTGGTTACCTTAATCTTGTCGCGACAGCCAGCAAATATAACTTGGCTTTCGTTGGATGCCCGAGCGGAGTGCAAGGTAGTTTGAAATCTTTGTGTTTTATGCCGTAGATTTGAAAAACTTACGAATATCGAAAGCTATTTTCTGTGATACAGAAATTTTAAAATTAAGGTGATGCGTTTGAGTTAAGTAATAAGTGCTATAGATTTAATATTAAGAAAACAGCTAACTAAAAAGGTGCTGTTGTGGAGAGTAGCGTTCGATTGTTTTAATATTTGCCACCTCTCTTTCACAGCAATAATTATTTCTGCTGTTGTAAACAGTGAAGCACACGGAAATAAGTCTTTAACCGAGTATCCTCATCGTAAGCTAAACCTTGGCAACCAGCCATCACATCTGAGCATAAGCTGTGACCAGTCATGTATTGTGATTGCGGTAGAAAAGGACGGTTGCCCCCATGCATTGATCTACAGCGTATCATCTTTCTTATCAAAGGTAAGCTTTCTCATTGCTTTGATTGTGGGTTAGTGTTGGAATAGGCTGTATCCTGTCACATAATTCAGCATGCTGGTACTTTTTTTTTTTTTTTTTTTTTTTTTTATGCTGGCTTATTGACAACCATGAAGCTGCTGTAGTCACTCAAATCAGTTTCTGGGACGAAAAAAGAAGTTGTAGGGAAAAAAAACCTGTTGGTGAATGCCATCCGTTAGTGTGAATCTTAAACAATTGATTTGCCTTCTAGTTAAGAAACTGTGAAAAGATAATATGCTCAAAATTATTCCTTGAAGATGTTTGTGAGATGGACACAATTTACAGGGGTATCATAGTAAACCACTTCACTCAAATGCGAAAGCAGCCACGTCTGATCCTAATTACAAAAGTATAAATTTAGATTTTCTGTCATTGACATAACATACAAAAAATGAGTTTCAGAACAGCCAATTAAGCAAGAACATAGTTAATTCCATTCTCCATTTTGCTCTGATGGGATGGTGATCAATGATTAGAGTATAAATATGCCAAAATCAATGCTCAGTGACTTCCTGCATAGGTACATGGATAACATTTAGTCTCCAATTCGTTGGTAACAAAGATGACAAATTTTGAGTCACTCTTAAGCATTTGTGACTGCAGACTTTTGTGGCATGTACTACTGGTGAGAAGCACTCAGGTTTCCAGCTGGGTGGCAGTGATGAAATACTGTGAAGTGTTATCTATTGTCATGCTCATAATCTTATGAATTTGCTAGAAGGTGAGGGGTATGACACTTGCCAAAATTTAGCAGTATTTCAAAATGGCCATCCAGCTGGAAACCCAAGAGCCTTTAGTCATTGAATATATTGTTATTAACCCATAGAAAACTTGACATGGTTGAGCTGTGGAGCATATAATCTGATTGCTTAATTCAAGTTTTAGTAATCTTGACCAGAAATTGTATTCCAGATTATCAGTTTAGATTGTGTGGTCCATCATCTTCAGATCTATAAAGAAAAGAAGAGAAATTTATACTAGTACTCTGTCTTACGTACACAAGACATACGGGATATAAAAGAATTAAAAGTGAACGTATCATAAAAAGCTTGGTTACTACAGGTACTGGTAACACGCAATGAACAGTGTGCATACACTTGATACATCACTAAAACTGGTGCAACCTACTTAAGGCAATTACTGGATTTTTCCTTTGACTAATCATAGCCAGTTTCCTGCCTCATCCTGCTCCAATTGGAGCTTGTTTGCTGTATCTAATGCTATTGCTGTCAACGGAACGTTAAACATTAATCTTCCTGTCAAAGAGACAGGAAGGCTGTAAGTAGTTAACTGCAGAGATAAACACGTGGAAGTAAATCGTGGTACCTGAAGCTCTGTGTAGGAGGGGTGGTGGTAGGGGGGATTGGGACAGAAGTTGGGTGACTGAGTGCCCATTCTAAAAGGGACCCACTTGTTAGGAGGAGGAAGCGAGGCTAGCTGTTTCATTTCCAAACATTGGCCAGTATGCAAATTATTTAGAGTTTCGTATTAAGTGTATTGCATAAAGTCCCAGATATTTTTTTTTAAATTTTTGGCATTTGATCTTATACATCAAAACCAAACAAGTAACATGGTCTATAGTGAACCTGTACCAAGAAAGGGGTCACACAGAGCTGCGAGGAGTGGTTTTCGACCAAACTGTTTACAGCTACTTCCATATTTGGTGATAGAAAGAGTAAGTGTTGCATATTCTCAGAAATGATTATCAGCATAAATTGCACAGATTACTGATCATATTAAGTATAACAGACAGAAATGGAGGCACACCGAACCACCACTTGCTGAGAAAAAGGGAAAAGTGGGTCCAACCATTGCCAAACTGTTTTATAATGACAAACAGTTGAATTCAGTTAGATGACTCAACATAGGTGAAGAGAATCTTTCAACAGTAAAAGTAAGTTTTTTGAATAAAATTTACAGAAAACTTGGCAAAACAGAAAGTTGTGATGTCACCCATTTCCTTTGATCCCTGATGCCATTGAGGTGGCAAACACCCCTATTTCACAGCCAACTTGTAGAGTAGGCTACGCCTATTTCAAGCATATACAATATGGTGACCACGATATTGCTCACTACAGCTGCAAGCAAACATAAATGACATACAAAATACTTTATTCCAGCAGTAGAATGAAACTAAAGGGGCAACCATAGGAAGTAGGGAGTTTTAGGAGGGGACACTATTCCAAAACAACTATTAACTCAAAAATTGAATGCACAAGCATTTCACACACACACACACACACACACACGGAAAAAGAAAACTACTGCTGTTCTTAATCTCTGTTCAGTTATGTACCTCAAACAAAGACCACGATATCAGTAACCCACCTGTAAATCAAAAACCCAGTATCGCAAATTTCATTTGACCTATATAACTCAGAAGCACTTGATACCAGGATGCCACACACAACTCCAAAACCCGATACCGCAAATTTTACTTGACCCTCATAGCTGTATGAAGCCCTTGATATGCTGAAACCACACAAATCTCCAAAACCTGATACCAAAAGTTTCAGTTGGTCTATATGGCAGCTAAAACAAAGTCCTCAGTACCAAAAACCAACACACACAAATTCTCAAATAGTTTGCCCACACCTTCACTTGCTCTATCTATCGAAAACCAGTCCACAGTACAATAAACCGAAACCCTTATAACTAATATCAAAAGCATAACCTAACCAGTGATGGTAAACCAATATCTAAAATGCCTACCAACCACAATCCAACACTAGTACCAAATGCTAGCAAGAAAAAACCTGAAATTTGTGAAAACCAACATCATTCATAGTTTAGATAGACACAGATAGCTATAAACATACATACCATACACATTACACTAAACAAACACCCCAAAAAGTACTTATAAACAAAAGCCACCATCATGTAAATCAAGGCTGTGCCTGCTCCTCCCCCCTCACTCACACACAACAAAAAGCTTAAAAATAAAAAAAGTACCAAAATCATCTGCAGTCACCCCAAATGACTGCAGAAACTTGATCACTGCTACAAGCAAAGACCTACGCAGCTAATATATGACTGGCAAAAAAGGAAACACACAGCGCTAATAATTCTGTTGACAATCACAAATCCATCTGTCACAATATGGAGTCAAATTAACTCACTAACAAACTGACACAGACGCTTCGAATAACAACCTAACACACTTGAATCAAAGTGTCAGATGACTCACTAGCACAAATGTAAAAGTGGTTCCATTCCATACTGGGCCACCTGGTACAGGAACCGGTTAGGAATTTCTTGAAATAAGACAGCCTCAGTTGCAAAATATTCTTATTTACAGGAAATAATTGTTAATGGACAAATGTTGGTTTACCACATTAATTTTTACGCCAAACTCCTGATGCCTCAAAAGGGCGAAGAGCATCATTTCCAGTAAACAAATTTTAAAACCGAGATTGTCTTATTTCAAGAAGACTTTGAAACATAAACATGCAGCTCACAACACATTGTCAACAAACATGACCCACCTCAAAAATATCATGCCACCATGATGTCACACAGCACAGTTACATCACCGGTCAAAGTAGAAGGGTGGAACTGCAACTTACCATTGACATGAAAATTGATTTAGCTTTTGTAGGAATGACCGGCTTTACAGTAATTATGAAGCATTGTTAAATTAACTAGATGTAAACACTATGCGGTTACACTGAAAAAAGTTTATCTTTCAGATAAGTATTAAGTATTTTCTGTTGAAGGTAAGGAAGTAATTGTATTCTAAAGAAAACAGTATCCACAGGATGTTACCACAATATATTTTCTTGTGTATTTGAATTGGGTAGGGTCATGTACATTCGACAGAAAACTGAATTTGTACATGGAGAGGCATCATTGTACAAAATTTCTATCATTGAATGAGAAACTGCTGCTGTTTCGCCATAATCATGGAAGGAAATATATTCTAGTAACAAAAGGTGGAGTTAGTGTATTTGTTTCCACTCAGAAAAAATAAATATAAGAGCTTTGTTCCACTGTTAAATATATGTTTTGAAAAGTTTACATTTTTTGTTGTTGTCTAATAATGACTGTTTTAAACTATACTATGCTAGTACTAGCACATTTCCCATTTAAAGCCGTGTTCAGTTTCACAGACTCCAGGAAGCATGTAATCATTGTGAAATGAAATTGATGTTAGTCTGTACATGAGTTTGAGAAAGAAGTTTTGCCTTGTATACATAACAGATGTGTTCTTAACTATAAATTTGTTAACCTGTGTTTTGTGTCCTGCAGAATATCACTTTGCTGAATGAAGTAAGGTTATCAGCCAGCCTGAATACCCACATCTTGGATCTTACTTGGAATCCAGGGATACCAAACATCTTTGCTACTTGCTTATCAGATGGAACTGTGGGTGTCTATGAATTCAAATCTACAGGAACTGATATAAAAACACTTCCTCCAGAAGCTCAGGCTGCGTAAGTTTACAGTATCGTGTATTGATGGATTACTTTTGTGCGTATGTATGTTTGCACATTTAGTTTGTTTATTATAGTAAACTGATTGTATGAATAATCTGTACAAGCAGAAAAGTTTTGACAAGAGGAAGAAGAAGTAGCAGTAGTAGTTTGATTATGATGCGTAAATTGTAACCAGATTTGTGAAACTAGTGAATTAACAACTAATAATATACCTTCATATTATCAGTAACATAAGAATGCTTTCCACTGATGAATTTTCAGTCTTCACCTACTGTGCTTTATGTTCAGCATTAGTGTGGATGTACGTTGGTTTAGAGGCTTACTAATGGACAGTTCTTCCTCTGTATTTATGTTTTTTATATTAATTCTGTACAGTTCTTACTTTCTTCTTAAATGTTTCACTGGCTTAAACATTGACCTGTTGGATCAGCTGAAACATTTTCACAACTATCTCCCCCTTTTCTTTCATTATTGCGAGTTTATGGAGAATATTGCTTCACTGGTATTTGTATGCTATTCTTGAACATATTGGTGAGGGCCTTGGATGTCATTATGTGTAAGGATGTCATTATGCGTAACAGTGGTGTTACAATTTTAAGAAATAATCAACCATGTATTGTTTGATGATGCTTCAGATTGCCTGTGTAAAACAGCAAACTAACTGGACTTGATAATACAAAACTTATATTGTGACATCCTAAATGAAGTGTTATCATGTTTGTTAAGAGCTGAAGAGATAGCACTCAACCACTCAAAATTCATGGCTGGTTTTGTCCCCTCTCAACAATCCTTAGTTAAATAACAGCTATGGAGTTCAATGAGCCTGAATAAAGTAAAATTGTAATCATTTTCTTTTTTATGTTTGTGGGTGATTTTGTTATGTTTGTGAGACATCTGTTTCAGGTGCTTCAGCTGGAGTCCTCGTGGTAAACAACTTGTTGTTGGTACTCGTTATGGAGAGCTTATACAATACAAACCAGACCTCAAGCCAGTCAAAACTCTCCCAGCTCCAACACTTTCTGAGAACCCTGTCTCAGTTGTTAATGTCACTTGGATATCAAATTACCAATTTGCTGCTGTGTATCATGACAAAGTGAATGAAACCGAGAGACCAGGTGTGTAGAAATTAGCATTGTGTCCTGAATATGTGTTTAACAACTGCTTAGCTGTGAGATTTTTTGTTTTGATTAATTATTCAGTGGGAAGTTGTCAATGTCTTTGTAAAATTATGTATGGTGGATAAAAATTGGAAAACTTCTTATGTAACATTCTGCTTGCAAACAGAAATGCCAAAATATGTTATTGTTGTTTAGTTTGTGCCATTAACTGCATGTACATTCGTAATCTCTCAGTAGGTGCATTGTATACATTGATGGTGCCACTTGTGTCACCTGTTTACTTTAGGTGGTGGAATCAAAATTATGTCAATGAAGTATGTTTTACTGCAGAATACAATAGTAGAATGCCTCTAGGCTAGGGTGCTGTTGTGCGTAAAGTTGACCCGGAGAAAATTGGATGATATGAAAAAGTTCAAAACACAAATTGCTAGAATTGTGCCACGTAAAGGGTTACTATGGGCTATCCATGTGTGATGCTATTCAATTGTCTAAATGTTTGTGTCTATTTGCTCCACCAGATGGTGTATTCTGTACTCAACAATTTGATTTGTTTACACTTTGTTTGTAATTTGAGATTGCCCTCACATTAGAAACAAGTACCTACTTTTCTTGTGACTGAAAGTAAATCATAAAATTAATACATAAATGCTTATTCAAAACCAGATACTTCTCTGCCACATCAATTCCCATTATCTCTGTGACAGACACTACCAAAATATGTTTTAGGGTAAGTGTGTGTGTGTCTTTCATACACTTTTATCACTTACATTGTCCAAATTTCTCTAACATCAGTACATAATGTTAAATATCTTTTTCCAAAAACCGAGCGAGGTGGCGCAGTGGTTAGCACACTGGACTCGCATTCGGGAGGACGACGGTTCAATCCCGTCTCCGGCCATCCTGATTTAGGTTTTCCGTGATTTCCCTAAATCGCTTCAGGCAAATGCCGGGATGGTTCCTTTGAAAGGGCACGGCCGATTTCCTTCCACATCCTTCCCTCACCTGAGCTTGCGCTCCGTCTCTAATGACCTCGTTGTCGACGGGACGTTAAACACTAATCTCCTCCTCCTTTTTCCAAAATGGCTGCTGTTACACTAGAGTGCAGTGCGGGTGTTAAGTTTTGCTAAGACATCATTTCCAGAATTAGTCTTTCCCTCTGCTCCAAAGTGTATGCAGTGCTGAAACTGATCTGTTTACTGTATTGTCTGTTGCCTTTTGTGGACATGTTATTACTAACAATCATTTTTGTGCTCCTCACAGTCAGGCTCAAAATGAGGGTAGAGCTTTACTAGGTTGAAGCTTTTGGTCATGGTAAGAGAATTTTCTGTGAAACACAAGGCTTCAGGTTCTACCCACATACCATTTTCCTGTAGTCTTCCTCATTTCGTGGTCATTAAGCAGAGGGGCAATTTAGTCATTCCCTTAAGTTTCCATGTTTCATTCTCTACCTTCATTTGAGAACCAAATGCATAATGCACTTGCTATAAAGGAAAATGTGACCTCATGGCGATTCAGCAAGTGTTTTCTGTCTAGATCACATGGATAGTCTTTATTAACGACATGTTACTAACAAAACCCATCTATATAATCTGGATAGGAAACATTTATTGAACTTTGATTTACCTGCAACTGCCTAGCTGTTATTTATTTATTTTATTGATTTGTTCATCCTTTGACCATTCGGCACAAGTGTATATACTTATGTAGAACATATATTAACTAGGATAAGATTAGATGATGTCAGGGCAGGGAATTAGCCATGGTCTTGCCAAGGGAACCATCTCAACTTTCACTGTAGCCACTTAGGAAAACCATGGAAAACCCAAATTAAGATGACCAGGTGGGATATGAGGCCCACTCCTCCCGAATGTGATTCCAGTGCATTAATACTGCTGTAGTGACCTTGCTGGGTACATCTATAACTATAATGGAAATTCCTGGATGGAAAAAATATGAAAAATAAGGGAGAGTCAACAACTTACCTATAGCACACTGGTATGTGGCGCACAGAAACACGTAATAGGAAGCTGTTAACACAAGCTTTCGAGCTCTTGCCCTTTTCTAGGAGTAGTACACACATTCACACACAGGATAGATGATACATCTGTTAACAGATGGAAAAGGTACTTGACAATTTCAAGGACATAGTATTTCTGCTAGCTGACATATTCACTAACACCGTAGAAACACTTATCAAGAAGAAATGTTTTTTAACTCTACTGTGAAAGACGTTTCCTTCTCTAACCTCTTTAAGTATGGTGGCAGTGCATTATAAAGAATAACACCATAGTGGCTCTCTTGTCTTTGAGGATGAGATGTTCCAGCATGCTCAAAATTAAGGTATCAGCAGTTGTGATTGTTGGAAATATGGTAAACACTATTGGTTTGGAGGTCTCCAGGTTCAGTCCTAGTCATCGACACACATTTATTGACTTCTTTCCTGTTGGGAGTGCATTTTTTATATTGGGCAATATTTTTATGTGCATACAGTAATACTATGTCAACATTGGAGTCAGTATTCATATTAGTTGCAGTATGCAGTTTGCTACATGTTAACACATTGTTATTTATAGTGTTTGTCCCTCTTTGCAGGTCTGGTAATCGTTAATGCTCCAAAGAGTGGTGCTGTTTCTTTTGTCAACTTTGATGACATCTGTTATAGCTCTGGTGAATTGAGAAGACCACAGTTTTATTTGCATCATCAACAGACATGGTATGTTATGGTCAGAACTGCTGTTTACAATTTAACTGTTTGCAGTTTTGTGGTGGATACTGTTAAAATATCATAATTATATTTGTCATAACATAGTTACATGAAGTTTTGTGTTATAGGAATGTGATACTTGTTGCATCTGCTAATAGTATGGAAGTTGGGGTGATTGGGCTGACTGAAGATCAAGTAAGTTGGCAGCAGTGGATGCAAGAAGATGCGTGCAGAGCAGAGCTTCCAATGTCTTCAGACAAACAGGAAACATTTCCTATTGGCTTATCACTGGATACCAGCACAACTCATGAGCTACCCTGGGGTTAGAATCATGTTAACGGTGTTTATATTTCCTTTAGTCTAATACTACACTGCTTTAAACTTTATTAATTAAAATTTGCATTTCAGTTTTAGAATAATTATTGTGTTTAATATTCATTATTGATGTCGGATATATTAAAGTGGAGTCAAAGTATTAAGGAAAATTAGCTAATGCAATTGTTTTTTTATAAAACCTGATACACATAAAAATAAGAAAATACTGGTAAAGGATTTTTTTTAATGAAATGAGCTGGATCAATCAGAGCAAAGGAATAGTAGCTATTAAACACAAGAGGAACTGTAGCAGGAACATATAGGAAAAAGAAAGATATCAAAAGACTGACATTTAAATTGAATTATATTTAGCAGAAATGACGGCTAAATTTGTTTTCCACATGTATCCAAAGCATTGCAAGGAATGAAAAATGTGGCGATTGACAATAATTCCAGCACCAAATAGTTACTGAACGTTAAACCTTGGATTTTTTTTCTGTAGCTCACCCGCTCAACCGCGTAATCATACTGATTATGACAGTGATAAGGCAATGACTTCTTTCGTTTACAGGTGGTAAAGAGATTACTCACAGTGGCATTTGTGGTATTTAAACTTATGACCAGAACAAGGAGAATGTTAATTTGAAGATATGACTGCACTGTTGGAGAGAGAAGTGGTTTAATTTTCACACAAAATTGAGGAATAATGTGAGGTTGTCATAAGGTTAAGATACAGTGCATATGAAATTCTGTACTCATGCTTCGCAAACTTGGGATGAGAGCACTAGTTATTACATGTACTTCTGTTAAGAGGTGATGTATATTTGTTATTTTTGGGATGTAACATATTCAGTATGGAATATGTAAGGGGGTTATCTCACGCAGGGCATTTGTCGACTGCAATACAGACTTTTCAAGTTGTACCACTGTCCACTTCACAGTTGAAGAGCCACATTTAAGAAGCACACTTACGACAAGTGCAACCAGAACTGCTGGAGAACAGTGCTAATGCCAGTTGTAAATTGTGCCCTGACAGACAGTGCTGAGCAGCTGATCAGTCTATGGTATTTGCCACCTTGAATTCAAAGAAGAGCAGTTGAACAGATCTATTATATGCAGTGCACAATTGTGTGTTGTGGAATGCCACAGTGGAAAGTGTTTTATGAAAGCTAGATACATCAATACTTCCAAGAACAATATTTAGGATTAATATGCACAAATGTCTCTGTCAGTGCTCAGAGTAAAACGTCATTTTTGCAAAGCTATGGCCATGTGTGCGCAATGGTCATGAATTGATGATTTATGTAAACCAAGTGTGGTTAGTATTATGACACCTTCTCATGAACCACATTCTGTTATTTTAATAAAAACCATAAAATATACACTCAATCAGCAGCAGCAAATACCTTTCATGCATGTCTTTTTAATGGATCTAGCCTTGAAAGGCAAAGCAGGATGCAGAGCATTGTGACCACTCTCTTGATGTCAGAACATGGTGGAGGAAAAAATATCAGAAAATTGTAGAATCATTTGAAATGTTGGAAGAAATATTTAAGAATGTGCACCAGGAACTGGACCTATATAACAACCATCTAGTGCCCCCACACTAATGAGCCCAAAAAAAGATTATAGAATCATCTTGCTTCAGCATTAGCAACTAAAACTTAAATGTTTCACATGTTCAGGAGTGTTATGACTTGTGAAGAGTTACAGAACTTTGTCACCAAATCACTCAGCACTACTATCACATTCCTGTTTGTGAAAAAGAGACCTGGGCTGAACAGTCCATGGCTTCTTCGCAAAAGACTATATGAACATGAACATGGGACAACATATTATATTTTCATTGAAAGGTAAGGTGTTCCTGGCGAAAAACAGTCGATCAATAGTAATATAGATAATGATACTGGTCAAGAAGTGGACATTCATCCAGAGGGTGCTTCAGTGACTGAAGAGGATGATGTAGATGTAGACAGTGAAAATGAGTACGGTAAAAGAGAATATGAGGTATAAAATATATTTTAAAATTCTGTGGCCTATGTAATATCAGTAACTGATAAGTCCTGCTTAACTCAGAACTTTGTTGCACAGAAATCATGGTGTTACTTTAATTTTGAAATTTATTTCGTTTTCACATTCAGGTTTTCTTTAGTAAACTTTTTTTTTCCTGCTTGGATTGTTATTGATACTGCAGAGTCATAAACAGAAAACTAAGAATCCATGTCAGAGCCATATAAATGTTTGTTCCAGGTGACAACCAGATGATTCCCCCTATGCCTGTGTTACATCTGCTGTCTCACAAAGGAGTCCTGTGCTTGTTTTATGTTATCAATGTTATTCCTGGAGCTGTTACTGTATGCTCACCACCAGAAAAAGTGGCAGATGAGAGTGTTGTTGCATTATTTTCTAGCAAGGCACCAGATGTGTCACCTGCAACAGAAATAAGTCCTACTGGAAGTAGAGTCAATCTTGCTCCGAAGTATGTATAGTAGCGTCATCTTTTTGATTATTTTTCTATTATACACGGATGGAATTAAGAGAGAAAATTGTTTTGTAATTTTATGAAGGTTACCATAAAATACATCTCTTAATTGTTGCAGGTTTGAAAACGCCAGTGTTCCAAAGCCAATGGCCCCCGTTCAGAGTATACCATTACAGAAAGAAGCCTCTAGTCCCACCCTTCAGACAAATGTGTCAGAACCTGGAATTGGGATTCTGAATTCAGGATTTTCATCTCCATTCTTCAGTGTGAAAGCTTCTGTGGCCAGTGCTACTGAAAAACCCCAACCAACAATGAGTTTTATAAATTCATTACAAAGTGGAGCTGGTGGAAACATTTCAGGTTTTTCTACAGGAAAATCGTCAGGTGCAAATTTGACACAGGCTCCATCACCGATAAGCTCTCAGAGCAACCAGGCACCATCATTAACTTCCTCTTTTATTAGTCAGGTGCCATCAGTGATGAGCTCTCAAAGTAACCTGACACCATCAGTGATGAGCTCTCAAAGTAACCTGACACCATCAGTGATGAGCTCTCAAAGTAACCTGACACCATCAGTGATGAGCTCTCAAAGTAACCTGACACCATCAGTGATGAGCTCTCAAAGTAACCTGACACCATCAGTGATGAGCTCTCAAAGTAACATGACCCCGTCAGTGATGAGCTCTCAAAGTAACATGACCCCGTCAGTGATGAGCTCTCAAAGTAACATGACACCATCAGTGATGAGCTCTCAAAACATCCTGACACCATCAGGCATGAGCTCTCAAAGTAACCTGACACCATCATTGATGAACTCTCAGAGCAGCCTGACACAATCAGTGGTGGGCTCTCAAAGCAGCCTGGCACCATCAGTGATGAGCTCTCAAAATAAAGTGGCACCATCAATGACGAGCTCTCAAAGTAACATTATGTTTCCTGCTTCGTCCGTTAGTGTAGCTTCCGTAAGTAACAAATCACATAGCAAAAAAGTTAATTTTTCAGTAGCTAATTAGGAGAAGCCTTTCTGTAGTTAGATAAATTTAATTTTGTTTTTGCAGGGTGACGGTAGGACTGATTCTACTCCAGTGAAAGTTGATAACATTGTGCAGCCTAATATTGATTCGTTATCATCAACAGAGAGCAATGAGATAACAGCAAATGTTATAAGAGCTGCAATCGCAGAAGAAATTCAGTTATTTGAAAGAGAGCTTGCAGATCTTCGCAAGAGAGTTAACAGTGTAAATACACATGTGAGTGACAATTTCTCTTTCATTATTTGTACAGATTTGTGAACTGTAATATAGTACTATAGTCATATTGATCATAAAAACTCGGGGAGTAATAGATATAAAAAATAAAAATTTTCGAGATACATACAGTTATAATGTGTATGTAAGGGGAGCCACTTTCACTTGGCAGTAATGTTGTTAAATTGTAAACTGTGGGTGCGTCCATACAGGAGGAAACATATTGATTTTCACATCAAACACAATAACCAGCTTTTTGTGCTTAGATTTTGGATTAGCTTCACCACTAGCATTTTTTATCCCTGCACAATTTATTTCGTCATGTTTTATTCCTTTTGAAAATCAGCTAGATGCTTTACATTACCAGATTACTTCCTGTTTTCTGCATGCTTGTTGTTCGTTGTGTTAACCTTTACTGTTTAATTCCATGATAATTACTGGGTAGTATAAGAAAACATTGTGAGAGATAAAAATGGGAATCTGTTATTAACATAGGGAATGTGACAGATAGAAAGAGTATATTGAAGATTTGTACAGTGGAGCTGAATGAAATTGGAAGTTTAGATGAGTATATTGAAGATGAAAAACTAATTGATGAACAAAACAAGGGACCACCAATAATAAAAGAAGAGTTCTTCCTTGCACTGAACCTGTTAAAATCAAATAAAGCAATGGGTACAAATGACTTTTCTGCAGAGCTCCTTTAGTTATACTGAAAAAATCAAAAGTAAATTATTTACTATGGCATCTAAATAATATGAATTATATGATTCATAAAAAGTAGAACTACTGCATTACCCAAGAGGGCAATTGGTGGAAAGGCCTTTATAAATTATAAAACTCTAGCCCTTCTGTCAGTGTCTCAAAACTGTTGATGTCAGTATTTAGAGAGAGAAGTGCGAAGAAAATAGATTGGAACTTAGTCAGTGATCAATTTGGCTTCAGAACATGGAAAGGAACAAGAGAAGCAATATTGGCACTACGTCAGATTTAAAGAGGAAATTGGAATTAAACAAAATAGAAAAATTTACATAATTTGTTGAATTAGAAAAGGCATTGGATTTGGTTGATTAGAAGTTATTGATCAAAGCAATGTGCAAAATAGTGCTTAACTGAGAGGAAGGCGATTAATTTTGAGTATATACAAAAGTTCAAAGTACTGAAATGGATATTAATGGTAACAAGAAAGAAGCAGCAGGAGTGATGAGACAGGGATACCCTCTGTCACTGTACAAAATATGTTCTTTGAGGAGGCAACAACAACATGAAAGAAAAAAGTGACAGAAATCAAAATGAATGGTATTCATATTCACTGCATCAGATTTACCCTGGACATTTCAGTTGTGGCAGGCTCAGAGGAATAACTAATTAAAATGCTTGAGGTCTTAACTCGGAAGACAACAAACTAAAAATAAATACCAAGAAAACATGTCACAGTTGTACACAAGAAAGGAGGTGGAGTTAAGATTGACATAAAAATAGGCAGTGAGCAACTCAATAAAGTGACTGAATTTCACTGTTTTGGTAACTTTGTGGAGGAAAAATATATTTTTCAAGGGAATTGAGAGAAGAACACTGGCCTCCCAAAATAAGAAGAACCTTCTATTTCATAATTGTTTTGTTCCAGTCTGGACTTTCCATTGTTTGAACAACCTTCAATTGAACATATTAAGAAAATATTTGTAAGACCTGCATGCGGAATGTCCTGAGATATGGATGTGAAACCTGGACACTAGGGAAGTGCGAGAAAGCTCACCTTGAACCTGCAGAAATGTGGTGCTGAAGGAGAATTACAAGGACTAGCAGGGCTGACAGAAAAATGAATGATAGTCCTACAAGAAATAGGAGGGAAGAAAAGACTACTGAATGTTGTAGGCCAATGCAAAACAGAACTCAATGGACACTTAATTAGACATGACATTCTTCAAAAAACATTTCTGAAGGCAAGATCGTAGGGACAATAGTCTTTTGAAAGAAGAAGAACAAGTAGAGGGAGATAAGGTAGATATGCTTGTGTAAGAGAGAAAGTGGTTTAGCTGCAGAAGACCAAGACACTGGTGGACATCGATTGGACTATATTGTCAGACATAGTTGTAGAATCTAGGTGTAGAGTAGTAAAGCATACTGTGGTGCAGTTATGATCTCCAATTGCAATTGTGTAAGTGTAGACTGAAGTTCTAAAAATAAACTTTAAATATGAGCATTTTAGGTTAGACTTGACTGTAACTTCTAGGAATATTAGTTGAAAGTATGAATTACTGTTAGCAGTCGCAATGGAAAGTAAATAAAAGCAACACTACTGATGTGAGGTGAGAGTTTTAACAAATTAAGAGCTTGTGAGATGAATTTCCAGTTACTAGAAGTGGTGGCATTTGGATTAAACCATTAGACTGAGTTCAAGCAAAGAGATTAAACAAGAAATTAAGATAGAAGAAACCACCATTAGTATAATAAAGGTTTTCAAAAGTGGCATTGATAACTGATGAAACTGTGTTAGTTATGCATGGAAAAAAAGCATTAATAAATGAACAGTGTGTGAAGGCAGTGAAGAGCATAAGTAATTTACAAACAATGTAAAAAAGAACATACAAAATAAAGATCTTTTAAGTGTAACCACGGGAAGCTGTTTAGCAATAATTTTAGGATTGACTTATGATACATGCAAGAAGATTAATCGCAATTTCAGGCAAGAGGTGAAACTGTTAATATGAGAAATGCACATAGGAAACCAATATCAAGTGCTAAGCACAGAGCATATAAACTGAAAGAATATATTAGTGTAAATGTGCTGAGGAAGTGTCTAGTACCATGATAGAAGAGGAGGAATGATGCTGGAGAAATGGATGATAGTACTGTGGTGTAAGTTCGATGGAGCTCTGGGAGATTTCTATTCTTCCAAGGCAGAAATAGTTAATAAAATCTGTAGGGATATGTGGGATTTATAAAGTTATTCATTATAGTAACTGGAATCCATGAAAGATTACTAACATATTTACAGAAATACTTTATTGGGGAAAGTATAAGTAAGTATCCATACATCAGCCTGAGATCATGAAAGAAACTATCGAAAAGTAATTTTAACCTCAAGCTTAAACAACTTCATGTCATTTTTCATTTGGTAGGACACTCGTAGATGACACTCGTAGACAGATTAGTAATTTACATCCATAAAAATTTAAACAAAACGGAAGTGGAAAATATGAAATCTCAATGGAAAATCCAACACACACACACGGACATGCGTGCGCGAATGTAACTCACATACATAAGATCGCAGTCTCTGGCAACTGAAGCCACTCTGCAAGCAGCAGCACCAGTGCATGATGGGAGTGGTGACTGGGTAAGGGTGAGGAGGAGGCTGGGCTGAGAGGGGGGGGGGCAGTGAAGTGTTGCTGGGGAGCACACAGGGATGAGGTGGAGAGAGGGTAGAGGGGAGCTGTGTGCAGTCAGAAGGTTAGACGGAGGGTAGGAAGAGGTGGGGGTGGGGGGGGGGGGGTAGCAGAAAAGGAGAGAAGTTAAAAGACTGGGTGTGATAGTGGAATGAGGGCTGTGTAGTGCTGGAATGGGAACAGGGAAGGGGCTGGATGGGTGAGGAGAATGACTAACAAAGGTTGAGACAAGGAGAGTTACCGGAACGTAGGATATATTGCAGGAAAGTTCCTACCTGCGCAATTCAGATAGTCTGGTGTTGGTGGGATGGATCCTTATGGCACAGGCTGTGAAGCAGTCATTGAAATGAAGGATGTCGTGTTGGGCAGCTTTCTCAATAACAGGATGATCCACTTGCTTCTTGGCCACAGTTTGTCAGTGGCCATTCATGCGGGCAGACAGCTTGTTGGGTGTTGTGCCCATGCAGAATTCAGCACAGTGGTTGCAGCTCAGCTTGTAGATCACATGAGTGGTTTTTCATATATCCCTGCCTTTGATGGGATAGGTGATTTTGTGACTGTACTGGAGTATGTGGTGGTGGGATGATGTAGGGGACACGTCTTGCATCTAGGTCTGTTACGGGGATATGAGACGTGAGGTAAAGGGTTTGGGAGCAGGGGTTGTGTAAGGATGGACGAGTGTATTTTGTAGGTTCAGTGGATGGCAGAATACCATTGTGGGAGGGCTGGGAAGGATAGTGGGCAGGACATTTCTCATTTCGGGACATGAGAAGAGGTAGTTGATACTCTGATGGAAAATGTAGTTCAGTTGCTCCAGTCCTGGGTGGTACTGAGTTATGAGAGAATGCTCCTCTGTGACTGGACGGTGAGACTTTGGGAGGTGGTGAGAGAATGGAAATATAAGGCATGGGAGATTTGTTTTTGTACAAAGTTGGAAGGCTAATTACAGTGAAGGCTTCAGTGATACTCTCGGTATATTTTGAGAGGGACAACTCGTCACTGCAAGTAGCTAGGCTGTATGGAAGGAACATCTTGGTGTGGAATGGGTGGCAGCTGTCAAAGTGGAGTTATTGCTGGTGGTTAGTAAGTTTGATATTGAGAGAGGTACTGATTCAGCCATCTTTGAGGTGGAGGTCATCATCTATGAAGGTGGCTTGTTGGGTTGAGTAGGACCAGGTGATGCAAATTGGGGAGAAGCTGTTGACATTCTGGAGGTTCCTTTTCATTATATTGTTTCATTCATCAATCTTCTGTGCTGTATGACATTCCTTTAACTCATTACCTCTTGTTTGCAACACCATTACTTTCCTACCTGGTTCACGTTGCATTGCTGTGTTTCTTTCTGGAATTATGTACAACCTCAAAATAAAATTCACTCAATCATACTGCCCATGATGTCAACCTACTAGACAGATTCTTCAACATCAACTACTATTGCAATGCTGCATGATCCTCTATTACTCAAATCATCTTTCCATAGAGATAACACTTCAAATGAGGTGATTCCATAGATATGGCTCAACATTTCCTTGTCCATCATGTGGTAATTCTTCTCCACTGACTTCGTCTGCCTTGATGCGTAGGCAACCAGATGTTTCACTCTCTCAGCCTCCTGACTTGGCATGCAACTGAGTGCATGATTGGGCACATCACATGATAGAATGAATTCCTTATTGAAATTCAGAGACACTAAGACTGGACTCACTACCAAAGCTTCTTTCAGTTTCTGAAAAGTGTACCAACAATTCTCCTACCATAAAAACTTCGAACCTTTCCTCATCAAATGTGTTAATGGTCTGGCAGTACTTGCAAAGCCTTTTATGGACCTTCTATAATAACACACGACACCAATGAACTATTGCAGTACATTTACCGAGTCAGGTACAGCAAAAACATATACGGCTTTAATTACTATCAGGCCTGTCTTATGCCCAACCTTACTAATTATGTGACCTTTTTTAACGCAAAATTATACTTCTCTGTACATAGCATTAAATTTGCCCTCAACCTCAAGAATACCTCCCTTAGGCATTGTATGTGCTGCTCCATGTCACTCACAAAGATGATTATATCATCAATATACACCAGGCATTGACGTGGTTTTAAACCTCTGAGAACCTCATCCAATAATCCCTGAAACATTTCAGACGCATTTTTCAGTCCAAAACGTTTCCTCCTCATGACAAAGAAAATGCTGTTTTTGGTCAGTCCTCTGCAGCCATTTCCAGCCAATGTTAGCCACTTTTCAAGTCCGTTGTTGAAAAATACTTGCACTGGCCTAAGTAGTTATGGTTTCCATGATGTTCAGGAAAGGGTTGGCATCCAGGTGTTGATAATCGCAAGAAAACCTGTATTTTTGTGATCCATCTGCTGATTGTTGGGCACAATGATAATTACATCCCCACCCCCCACCCGTCCCCCAGGGGCTATTACTTTGCTCCATGATCCCATCCTTCAGCTGCTGATCTATGAATTTCTCCAGAATTGGCTGCACTCTCGGTACTCTGTATGGTTTGTGGTAAACCAGTGATTCATTTCTCATCAGTATTAGGTGCAGTGTAATATGTGTTGATGACAATGGCTCCTTTGGAAAGAAAGAAGCTCTTAAATTCCAACACTAATTCTTCCATCTGTTCCTTATCACTCCCTCGTAATTCAGTTTCAGTGATGTTTGGTGATCTTGTCCCTCTCTTCCTCCTTCAGGATATCCAGGTTATCAGTTAACAACACGCTTATTAATCTTAAATCCTTGGCTGGCTCAATGCTTCACTTACTTCCAACAGGTCTACCACACACAACATCCCTGCTGGTGAGTTAAACTTAACACTAACCCAAAGCGATTTTCCAGTACCCTTTAGTACATCATTGTGTGGATCGAACCTTAGTGTGATTGTTCACAGTTTAACTGATTTGTTGCGCTCTATAGACTTCTCTCATGACATCACTTCATTGGCAACAGTTTTGCTCAGCTGAAACACTTTTCTGTCAGACTCCACCATGTGATGCCGAAGGTCGATTTGGCACAATGCCGATGCAAAAAATCCATCTTCAGAATCATGTATAGCCCTCACTTATGTGTAGCACAATTTCACACATTGAACTGAACTCTACCCAGGCAAAAATCAATGTCCACCAATCCCAACAGTGTGACATCTTTATCTCCTACTCCTTGCAGTCTATACCATGGTGGTTTCCACTGCTTATGTTGCACCAGAACCCCACTGGCAATCAACACAAGCACCCCTATGTCCAACGTCATCCTGTAATTCTTTTTCCCCACTGCCCCTTCCACCCCATATTCCATTTCTGCATACGACTTCATAGCACTTAATTTTACTGGGAATACCTGTAGGTGGACCTCCAATTCCCTTTGGTATTTAACATGTGCTTCTTCCCTGGTCCCCCTCTGAAATGACCACTACACCATGCTGACTACCACCGTTATTGCCACTGTTTTGTGGCTGACGTATCCTGCCTTAACTTGTACATACAACTATGGATCTTCCCTAACTTATCTGCAAGTTCTTCTCCTGATTGTCCATGCATCTTTGTTACCAGGCTCAATTGTTTTCTAAAATGTCTGGCACTGTTCTGCTTCCTATGCATTTGAAGTAAGCTCTTTTTGAATTCAGATGTTTCAGCTCCATTGAAAGCCTCTGTATAACCCACATAGGCTATTGGTTCTGCAGTTAGTCTTAATTTTGCTACCTTCAAAAGTTTCATGTCAAGCCATCCTTCCATCTCTGCCAAATTCCTGAGATCCTCCAGAAAAGCTTGCACATCCTCAGTTGATTTCCTGGAGAAAGGAGCAACTAAATTCGCAGCTGACAAATCTGTATCTCACCATGGCAATTGGACTCATAATAGACTGTACAACTCCCTACCAGCTGCTGTTTATTGTTATACCCTTTCCAACAATCCAACAATATATGCACTGCATGTGGTTCTGACACTCCTTGTGTCCCTGACTCTCCCAAAGCCTTGCCCGTGTCATTACTCATTTTGGAACACCAACAATTACAAGACACACAAAATTAGACATATCAACTTAACTCTTACATCTAATCATCAGCCATTTTGATTCCCAGCAATGGTCTAGTCATGTCAGTTATGCTTACATATGAAACACACTACTGCTACCAATGCTGTACATGGTGCTGAATGACGGAAGCTACTCTGCATACATCTGACAGGCACTAGCCAATTGTGTCCCATGTTACCTCTAAATTGTGACAGATTCACTGGCTCCTTACCTTTATAAACACTCACCTTGCAAAATGCGTGGAAGTCAACCTTCTTCACCACGACAAAGACTCTTTGACAGCAACAGTTCAATTTCTCGCCTCACTGTACCGTAGGCCATAGGTTCAGATATTATGTTAAAAAGACAACACCAGTACTCTGACACCAGTTGTAAGTGGTGTGGTAGAGGTGGGTTGGGAGACTGCCCTTCAGATCCAGTTGAACAGCCTGTACTTCTAAATGCTTTATTATGGCACCCTGCCATAGATCAGTACAGAAGGCAGCCACTTGACAGTGGCATTCGGTGTCCTTGTATATCTTTTCATCCTCCCAATGCTAACAGCACAGCATCAGCTGGTGCAACTGCTTCTGTCACCAACAACTCCAGCTGCAAGCAACGGTGGCTAACTGTGACTGCATGCGTTGAGATATGACTCGCACACCCTGCTCTGTCCATAAGATGGTCAGCCAGTAACATAATGGCTATATCCCACTCCCCCGAGTCGATGGCTGGTGAGCTGCTAGCCAGGGCCGGTGCTGGCTGTTGTTGTGCCGGCTCCAGCTCCTGCAGTCTCAGGACGAACTGCTCTGGCACACAGTCAAACTATGGTCTACGAACACGTTCCAGACAGCTGTCAAACGACACAGCTCTGTGGTGGCAGGGGGTGTGATACTAACATAAGAGACTTTAGTATAAATGGCTGCACTTGTTTGGGATCATAAAGCTGTCTTCAAATCGAGTATTGGTTTGAGCCCTGCAGTTGTTTCCAAGCCATGGTACTCTTCCTGCCTTCATCCAATGTTCGAACATACTTAACTGACCACCTGTAGGGAGTGGAATGCTGACCATAGGTGAGGTTTGCTACTGATGTGGATCAGTTATTCTTCATTTTATAAATCCTATGGCAAAGGAAAATTTTCAGGGACATAAATCAAGCCAAGATACAAAAGAAAGAAATAATGAGTAAAACAAATTATGTAGGTGGTAATAATAATCAACTTTTGAATCTGTACAGGCATGACAATGCCACAAAACTGTCATTGTAGGCACAAAATATTGTTATATTAGCTGACAGTGGCTCAACTTCAAGACCAGGTATCTGGACCTGAGAAGAGGGATGAAATTAGATGTGCAGTCCAATCTGTGGGCGAACAGAGTGTCTGAACACGATGTAAAGATGAATGTGGAGCAAACATAACACACCATCATGAGCATCAGAATAAGCTAAATACACAGAAAACAGAACATGGCGCAAGGTGAAGGTGAGGTCTGAGGTAGCTGATGCCCATGTAAGAACTGCTAGATGAGACCTATTTTCATCAGCAGGTGAACACGTGGGTCAGTGGCTCTGCCCATGCAACACTTCACACTCACCCTCTGTTCAGTGCTGTACTTTGGTACAATACCAATGCCAGCTCTTCTGCACCTATCTTGATATCTACTGGCAGGGTTACTAAATCCTTTGCCCCTGAAAACATCACGTTGGGCCAAAAATGGCCAGGTTGTGCTGCAACCTCCAGAGCAAAATCAGGAAAGGCCTGAGATTTTTAGAAATGGGTCGACTACAAAAGGTAAAAGTACCAATGAAGCTGTCTCTGTCAGAGGAGCAGAAGGTTGTGGAGGCTGCAATAACTGTTGGTTCACCAGCATACCTCAGCCACTGGTGAGTGGAGGAGGAGGAGGAGGAGGAGGAGGAGGAGGAGGAGGAGGAGGAGGAGGAGGAGGGGGGGGGGGGGAGGAGGAGGAAGACAGGCATCAATTCAAATTCTGTGGGCTCTGCAGTGGTAGTCACGGAGCCCTACTCCATGGTGGAATGAAGGCTGGTGGAGGGCATAGTTGGGGCAGGAGCAGGTGATCATGTTGCCGCAACTGGAAGCCTCCCACCTGAACAACACTGTGACCAACCCCATTGCCCGGTTGATTTGGTGCTGGCTTGTACCTATGCTGCAATGGTCATGTGCGCAACTGACTGGAATGACAGATCTGCTACTCCTGTCCAACCTCCACCACAAAAAAATGAAGACCTTTATGGTCTGTCAGGATGCCTGGTGGCCACCCTTGCTGACATCCTATAGCCGGCCTAAGTGGCAGCCCTGCGAGAAAAATGTAGTGGACTGTAACAATCCTGGACATAAGACTCGGGGTGCAACAGATCCAAAAGACACTGTGGCTGGTGCCCACACAAATGTTCTGCCAGACTGCACCTGTCATTGCCCAATGTGTGACAAGAAAACTAGACAGTGTGTCATTGTGAGACATTGCAGAAAAGGGTTTCTTGTTTTGGGTTTTAAATGTTCGCACAAATTGCTCCACTTCACAGTTAGAAGCCAGGTGAAATGGGGCTGTAGCCAGATACTGAACACTATTGAAAAGCAAAAATCTGCAAACTCTTGTGACTGACCATTATCAGAGTCAAGGCTCCCGGGATTGCTCTTGATAGCAAAAGTGACAAACAACAAGTGATTGGTTGCAGTCAACATCATGGAGGACAGTTTCGGTATGTGTAACAAATATGACAATGCATCGACCACCAGCCACCATGTGCTTCCCAAAAAAGGGCAATTCAATCTCAATGTAGACAAGTGTAATGTGCTGCGAATACATAGAAAGAAAGATCCTTTATCATTTAGCTACAATATAGCAGGTCAGCAACTGGAAGCAGTTAATTCCGTAAATTATCTGGGAGTAGGCATTAGGAGTGATTTAAAATGGAATGACCATATAAAATTAATTGTCGGTAAAGCAGATACCAGACTGAGATTCATTGGAAGAATCCTAAGGAAATGTAGTCGAAAAACAAAGTAAGTAGGTTACAGTACACTTGTTCGCCCACTGCTTGAGTACTGCTCACCGGTGTGGGATCCGTACCAGGTAGGGTTGATAGAAGAGATAGAGAAGATCCAACAGAGAGCAGTGCGCTTCGTTACAGGATCATTTAGTAATCGCAAAAGCGTTACGGAGATGATAAATAAACTCTAGTGGAAGACTCTGCAAGAGAGACACTCAGTAGCTCGGTACGGAACTTTGTTGAAGTTTCGAGAACATACATTCACCTAGGAGTCAAGCAGTATATTGCTGCCTCCTACGTATATCTCGCGAAGAGACCATGAGGATAAGATCAGAGAGATTAGAGCCCACACAGAGGCATGCAGACAATCTTTCTTTCCACGAACAATATGAGACTGGAATAGAAGGGAGAACCGATAGAGGTACTCTAGGTACACCGTCAGGTGGCTTGCGGAGTATGGATGTAAATGTAGATGTAGAAAGAGCTTGGAAAGTTGACATGCTCCTTGTCCTAATCACACTCTGGGACTGACCAAGCAGGAAACTGATGTGCTGGCACAGCCGTGTTCTGTGGACAGTCCGTGCAGTGCGACTCAAGATGTTAAATATCAGAACCGATCACTGGCCAATTGAGATGTCGGTGCGCCATATGGGACATACTCCAGAGTGACACATGTAGCAGGTGGAGTATGCAAGGATGCTTTGCCAGAGGGATGACCACTCAACAGCTTTGCTTTCCGTCATCAGGATGAGTAACCCCTGGACAGTGTCGAACTGATGCCACAACAGAGAAAAACGTATGCCATGTTGGATCTGCTCTAGAAGGAGCAGGCTCAGATCATCCCATTGGGACTGCCGAAATGATTTTCCAGAAAAGAGGGTTGATGGCTTTGGCAGCCGTGACCTCCTGTGTTGTCAAAGGAAAATCTGGTGATGTCTGCTGCAAGGTATCACCCAATGCAAAAACTAGAACCTCCTGTTGATCAAACTCCAGATCGGGTCCTACTGGCAACTGCAATAGCACATCTGCATTAGTATGCTGCGCGGTTGGACCCAAAACAGATGTTGTAGCAGTAAGTACTGAGAAATAGGGGCAACTTCTGCAACCATTGGGTAATCCAATATGGTAACTTAAGAGTGAGGGCTTAATAGGGAAACCAGAGACTTGTGGTCACTAATAAGACAGAACTTTGCTAAATAAAAAAAAAACACCAGAAATGGTACCCAGTGTCTTCTTTTCCACCTGTGATTAATTACATTGCACTGTGAAAAGTGTTTTCAATGCGTAAGTGATGAACTATTCGGTTCTGTCTGGACTGCGATGCAACAGAACTGCAGCAACGCCTTACTGCAATGTGTTGGTGGCCAGAGTTAACTGTTTATCCAGCATTAAGGAAGCAAAATGGGGAGAGCAGCACAAACACAACGTGAGAGACTGAAAAACCCATTTACAGTCCTCAGACCAGAAGAATTTTGACACTATTTTGATAAAGCTGGTTAAGAGAATGGCAGACATGTGGGGCGTGGGTAATCAACTTAGCCTAATAAGAAATCTTGCATAAAAAAGACTGGAGCTCCTTCATGTTCTGGGGTGCCAGGTTGATGATAAGTGTGATGTGCTCATTCTTAGGGATAAGGTCATCTTTGCTAAGAACATGTCCCAAAAGTCCACATTTGGGGAAGGGGAGGTATCTACATTTTTCCAGTTTGCAGTGAAGACATTCATCAGAAGTCATTGGCACCTTTAGATTTAGTAAATGCTCTTCTCATGTGGAGCCAGTATCTAAGATGTCATTGAGATAGTTTACACAACAGGGAATATCCCGAGTCAACTGCTCCAGATATAATTTGTAAATACCTGGCAGAGACAAAATTCTAAAGGCAAATGATTAAACTAGTAGAGCCCATAGGGGTTGTTGAGCACTAAGAAATTCAGAGAAGCAGCATCTAACAACTACTGCAAGTGCACATTCCGCAAGTTGAAACAGAAGAAATACAGGTCCCCTGGCATTTTGCTGCAGGTGGGTGCTTGCAGGCTGGAAGGCAGGATGGCAGCCACTGGTGACACCGACACTTGAACTGGATCCAAGGATGTGCCCGGAGGCAGGAAGTGGCTGCAGCAGAGACGGTGCTAGCTATCCATGTGGCACCTTCAGCTGCTGTGTATGGCCATCTGCACCTGGGGCCTGATGAACTCATGGAGGGCTGGTAACAAAAATGGCAGCTTCAGCTGCTGTGTATGGCCATCTGCACCTGGGGCCTGATGAACTCATGGAGGGCTGGTAACAAAAATGGAGGAGGGTGAGCAAGGCCTAATATCATATGGGGGCATAATTGGCAGAATGGCCAGAGAGGTCAGAGGTGAAGTAGGAGAACCAGATGCAGGAAGAAAGGATGATGTCATAGGCATGTGAGGAGGCGGAGGTGGCCAGGCCTCCCTGACAGAATCCAACACTCGCAGCGACCAAACCCGCAACTGCAGACAACCATCCCAAGTGTGTAGCACATGGTCGTAGGTGCCTTGAGAGGTCTTGGTGTAGGGTCCAGTAGATTCAGCAATGTGCATGGCTGGCAGTCCTTCAGTGGCTCTGCTAGGCTTTTCTCACTGATGGGCATGGTCCTATAGTAACTAAGGAAACGTGTGAGAGCCTCTATTGCAGGGGCATTAGCAATATAATTCTACATTTGCATGTTAAAATTTCGGACTAGGTGTTCTGCCTCCTTGTGCACGCGAGGGCGGAAAAGGGATGCATAAACATGATGAATACCATGGTACGCACAAAAATTATGAAAACACTGAGAGACAGAAGTGTGGATTGTTGTCAGTTACCAGCATGTGGGAAAGGCCTTCAATGGAGAATATTAGAGTGAGAGCCCCCGCTGCATTGAATAATGTGGCCAGGGATTGGCCTGGTGACGTTCACATTTAGAACAAGGAGTGATTATGCATGAGATGCCAAAATGATTCTGATGTAGTATATGAAGAATGTCGTGCCTGAGAGATACTTCAATGATCACCCTTGTAACAACACATTCTGTGGACAAGAATATGATGCCATCGATGAGCATGAGTCTGTGCTGAACAGCGAATAATTGCAGATGTTATCTGATGCATGAGCCAAAGGTCACTTGGACCCTCCATGCTGATTGTTTTGTTGCTTGTGATAGGGAACAGGGTAGGGGCTGGGGCTTGAACAACGTGAGAACTGATAATAGTGAATCCATCCACTGTCTGCCAAGCTTCCTTGTCGAGGCAAAAACAAAGTACTCCCTCTCGATTGAAACCAGGATCAAGGTACTGTTGATAAATGCAAAAGAGCTTCTGCATTTGAATGCTGAGCCATAGGTCAGAAATGAATCTCATAATTATATCTACTAAGGAACATGGCCCACTTTTAAAGTCTATGGGCTGCCTTGTCCAGTAAGTGTACCGTAGGGCTAAACAGAGGCAGTAACAGCTTGTGGTAAGTCACCAAAGGAAACATAATGCTGTAAAGACACACACAAAACTTCTTGATAGTCTAAATAATAGCAACAGCCTCCTTCTCTATCTGAGAATAATTCTCCTGTGCGTCATTCAGTGTCTTGACACAAAAGCAATGGGCTGCTTTGAACCATCCACATAATGTTGTCAACAAAGCCCCCACATCATATTGTGATGTGTCCATTACAACCACAAGCTCTAGTCTCAGTTGATAGGTGGCCGAGAACGGGGCAGAATGCATGGTTGCAGGCAGGGATCCAAGCAAATGCTGCACCTTTCTTAAGCAGTTGATTGAGAAGGTAGGAAATCGAAGCTGCCTGTGGAAGGAACTGTTGGTAATATGTGTCTTTGCGTAGGAATACCTGAAGCTCCTTCACATTCTTAGGAGGTGGAAGGGCTGTTGTGTGAGTATCGATTTGCTGAGTCCCCCCATGAGAAATAACATGTCTCAAGTATTTTTTAGAAGGTTGCAAGAAATGTGACATCTGCAAATTACACTTGATACCTTCGTCATGCAAAGTGTGAAACAAAAGACAGAGGTTGCGAAGGTGGCCCTTTTTGGTGGGAATGGTAACAACAATGTCGCTGATGTAATTGATACTACAGGGAATTCGTTGGGTAAGCTGCTCCAAATAGCGTTGACAAATTGGTTGGCGCAGTTGCAATGCCAACACCAATTAGTTGTACCTGTAGAGGCCATACAGCGTATTAACAATAAGAAGCTGATGTGATTCTTCATCAGTTGGCAGCTGTAAATACGCTTTCAACAAATCTAGTTTTTAAAAATATTGTACACCCATCAGCTTCGTCATAAGTTCATCCAGGCGAGGAATGGGATATGTGTTGACCAAGAGCTGTGATTAACCATCACCCCAAAGTCACCACAAAGACTGAGGTTGTCTGTCGGCTTGTTGGTAACAGTGTAGTCCATTGAGTGGACAACATGGGTTCTGATGTCTAAAGCTGTAGATCTGTCCAATTCTTCCTTCACTTGAATGTGAAGTGAGTGGTACAGACCTGGCATGGAAAAAAATTGGCTTGTTTTGTATATTTGAGAGTGATATGCACCATATAATCAGTAGTGTTGCTGGGTCCTGATGAAAAAAGGGATAGAATATTACTTCCACAAGTCATCCAACTCTTGATAAGTCACAAGATCTGATATTAAATAAATGGGATTGGAGATTGTAAATCCAGAAGCCCGGAAAGTCTCCAAATCAAACAGATTTCTATAAGTTCACTGTCATTAGCCAGAAATGTCACTGACTGAATCACCAAATTGTACATTGTTTCCACAGTAAATTGGCTCAAAATAGGAATCTGCCATGTATTGTAACTGACAATACAGTGTGAAGTAGCCAGCATTGGAAGAGAACCAAGACGGATATAAGTATCCACTTGGAGGTGTGTTGGGGTGCTGTTAATATGCACATTGTTGAACAGTTTGTTAGAAACAGTTGCAGTATCTTCAAATACATCACTAACAGTGTTATTGTCCATAGATTGAGGTATGAGAGGCACAGTGGAAGCTGACCGAGTGTTGCATACAGGTGCAGTGTGATCTTCCTTATGTCACAGATGGTACAAGACAGGGAATGTTGTGACCAGGCTAGTTGGCCGTGTTTAACAAAATGATGAGGGCAGAGCTTGTGGAAATTTTTCCACCATGGCCATAATTGTGTGTAGCTTGGGGACAAGGCACGCAGCACTACCATGACATCTGCTTCCAAAGGCTTACTGGAACGTGTATGCCTGTTGCTGTCTAAGTTTACAGTGCCCATGTCAGCCCAAGAATCTAATTGACAGCTTCAAATACTTGCACGACCTTTAGTACTTCTTTTAAAGAGGGATCTTCAAGCTGCAGTGCCCTTTGGTGAAATTTCGTGTTGGGGGCTGCCAATATGGTAGCTTCTCTAACCATAGTATTGGTGTATGATTTCTGAGATTTAGCAATAATGAAACTACACTTGTGTCTTAATGCCTGCAGTACCACAGCCCAAGTGTATTAGGATTGGTGGGGTTGCTTTCTGTCCTGTTAAAACTCCACTCTTGTGTAAATCACTTGAGTGTGCTTGCCATTATAGGAACTCAGCAAACAACACACTTTGTCAAATGACAGGGATACAGGATCCTGAAGGGGAGATAGCTTCCATAGAAAGCTATACATTTGTGGGGAGATCCATGACAAAAAAAGCTTTAATGGAGTTGGCATCTGGTCTGTTACCTTGAAGGCTGCAAAGTGTTGCCACAGGTGTTTTTTCATATGATTCTCACTCTTTGTCAGCTTCGTTGTAGGTGCGGAATGGAGGTGGGGTGGCCAGTAAAGATTAGAATCTTGTTAACAGACCCATCAACATCCTGTCCAGCATGGCTGTGTGTTCCTGTTGCTGAATTTCTAAGTGCCACTGGTTTTCCAATTACTACTGTAGTAAAATCTGCAGAATTGACTTCAAAGTATGTACATCTTGACATCATCAGGTTTTCGTGTGAATCACGTGAAGAATGAACCTTTTTGTTGCCATTTGTGTAGCAATGAACACAACTGAGAATGCCAATAAAAATATAATGACTTCAGTGCCAGAACCATGAACACTTTCTATACATTTTCCTTGTACATAGCTGGATTGGTACCTGTTTGACATACAATTATATGTGAGCAGAATGAAGTTTACAAGAGTATAAACTGTTACAGCGTGAGACAGAAGCCACTTCGCTCTGGGTTTAAATAGAATGACATGATGTTTCCACAAGATGGTGCTGGGTGGCAGCTTCATGCACCACTCTCACGGCTGTCAGCTCTGTCTGAAAGTGCCATCCCCTGGCAGCTGAACTTAGCCACTGTGCACGTCATGTGCAGATTGAATAACACATAATGGTTCGACGCCACACATCCTGCTGAACTTTGTCGGATGTTGGATGTAGGTGGTAACTGTGGGTTACCATAGTATCTATCAGAGATGTATCTCTCTATTTTGTTACAGCATTGTTTGGTGTTACAAATTGGAGGAACCATTAGTGAACTAACTTAAATAACACATCTTTGGAATAAGATGAACCAGCATCTAACATATCAGCTATAGTTGTCATTGCTCATTAACCCTCAGTCATGCTTTTTTCCCACTCTTTTAATTCACCCTTTCCTATTTCCAGCCTTTCAGTACTAGAGTGTACTTTTTTCCTCTGTTTCTCATTCGACTGTCCCCCCACTGCCATTTGTGCAATATTTGGGTACATTCGTATGTCATGAGGTTGGATTCCATTGGAACCATTGCACGCAGTGACTGTGATCTAATTCAAACAGGAAGTAAGTCAACAACCAGTTATGATTCAGTCTGTACTTTATTGCAGAGCCAGATTTCAACTACAGTATAGCTATCATCATTGCATATGAAGTGAGTATCGTAGACTCGACAGGCTTGGAAATGCAACCCTTAGCATGCACATAGCTTAATTCAAATTCAGCTGAAATCTAGATCTCCAATAGAGTACAAATTGAATTGTGACTCGTTGCTGACTTACTTCCTGTTTAGACATTTGTATGAGCTATATTTTGGGATGCATTGCGAGTGATTTATATGACATGTTTTGTTGTCATTGTCAGTATCATCTTCATGATTATTTATCATATTCATTGATTATGTGCTAACTTCAAAAATAATTTTACAATAATGAAAATTCCGGATGGGATCAATCTACCGTATTTACTCGAATCTAAGCCGCACTCGAATCTAAGCCGCACCTGAAAAATGAAACTTGAAATCAAGGAAAAAAAATTTCCCGAATCTAAGCTGCACCTGAATTTTGAGACTCGAAATTCAAGGGAAGAGAGAAGTTTTAGGCCGCACCTCCAAATCGAAACAAAGTTGGTCCATTGTAATATGAGACACAATTTAGGTCGAATGAATGACGATACAGCTACAGTAGTTTGGTTCGAGTCGTAAGCTCAGCAGTTAAGCTTTACCAGGTAGCCACTGCTATGCGTCAGGCTCTCCGTCCGCATTTATACAGGTACCCTTCCTTTTTCACGCGCTTCGTCTGGTTTGAATTGATTGCTTATTTTTCTTTGATCTGATAAGTGCCGTTCTCTTTGTTATAAGTGTTTATGTCACTCTAAGCTGAAAATGCATTACTGTACTGTGTCCTGCATTGTTTGTCGCATTCTGATAATGAGTGTTTATGGCCTATCGCCGCTCGCGGCATGGCTTGCTTTTGTGTGCGCGCTACCGCCGCGAGAGAGAGAGAGAGAGAGAGAGAGAGAGAGAAGAATCGTCACATTAGCGAAACAATAGCAAGAGACTGCTATTTGTTGTTAGTTACACTGCTGCTTTCTATTATAATGATCAACAAGAACCAAATAATAGACTGCGTATGACAGATGGTGTTCTGAACGAGAGTTTAACGAAAATTTTTCTCCGTTTGAAAATCTTTGCAGATGCCTCTTTAGTACATTACATTCTGCATAGAAATTAGTCATCTTAGATTTAAAAATCTAGTCAAGTGCCGTGCTTCATTTCTGACTGTATCACTATTAGGCCTAAGAATAATACGAATATAAACATGACATGGTATGTATATTCTTCCGCGTTTGCTGTTGTCTCACACTAGTTTCGTAGTTTATTAGGCAGACAGGATTTAAATGACATAGCAGCAAACACGAAAGAATACATGGCAAAATGTTTATATTCGTATTAATCTTATGGTGAAGAGAATACTGCATGTGATTCACAATTCATAAAAGTTCCTATTAGCAACCATCTCTTCTCACAGGTAGGAAAAAATTCAGAATGTAGAGTTGGCCATATTGACAAACATCCCAGTCTTGCCAGTCGGATTTTCGTAGCCCATTGAAATGCTGTTACATTCAAAGATGAACAATACGGAATTTGTATTTACTTCGTTGGATAATGTATGAAAATGCAGTGGTCGAAACTCGGGGCGGAGAAAAAAGCTCGTCTTCCACCGTTTTTTAATTTATTTACTGACGCAGAGGTTTTGGCGCCAGTATTTATCTTTGTGCTAGCAAAGCATGCCTGTGTAGCGCTACATATATTCGACGGCAGAAGTTAGTTCTGGTGGCACTTACCAACATTTTTCAGAACTTCCGCTTACTTTGCACTAGATTCTAAGCCGCAGGCGGTTTTTTGGATTACAAAAACCGGAAATAAAGTGGGGCTTAGATTAGAGTAAATACGGTATTTATCTGAAGCTTATTGTTGTGTGTGCAGGAAGACTTGTAACAGAGAAGGAAAGGTATCATGTCTCTCATTACCTCACCCCCCTCCCCCTCCTTCTTTGCCTCCAGTTACTGACATGGTCCCCTCCCCCCACTTCTGTGAGTCTGATCAACCACTCGTAAATCATCATTGTTGCTGCGGCTGTGGAAGGGTGCATTTGGATGTCATTGCGATTGTGATTCCACCTAAACTGGAAAAACAGCATTAGCTCAAAAGCTAGTAGTGACTGTACTGTTACATGTGCCTATCGGCAACTTTCCATACAGATTCATTCAAGTGGTTGCCTTTCTTATGAATATAATGTAACAATTAGTCATGCCGACATTCTTTGTTTCTACCAGCTATCTATTTGTTATGTACTTCGGCTTGACCTACATCCCTGAAAATTTTCCTTTATGAAAGAATTTACAGAGTGCTGAGTGACTAAATTTTGTCCCCTATTTATTTATTGATTTAATTAGTGCAGACTGATGATATTCACTGTTTAAATTTCTCAGAATCTATTCTTGCTGTTGCCTTATGCTTTCATTAATTTGATTCCTTTGATTGATAATGTTGTTAATGTTACTGAAATCGCATCGCTTCATTATTTTTAAGGTTGGAATACAGGAAGAAAGAACATTATTGCAGAAAAAAGTAGAAAATATGGAGGAATTTTGTCGTGAGCTTGAAGAAACAACACGAGCTCAAACAACTGAGGTGCAATCCCTGAGAGGCTTGATGATGGAGACATTTGTTTGGGTAGAGGATGCCAGATCCCGCCGACGGAAAATTACCAAACCACCTGAGTAACTACACAAACTACTATATACGGTTTTTGCTGCTATAAATAATTTATAAGGATACCGTATTTTATGTGTATTTATGTGACTGAATGACAAATTTAGTGAAGAGAAATGGTTAATACACTCATCAAAAGAAGTTTTGCATCATCCCGGTTCCCAGAACTTCTGAAGATAGACGTGGACCGTGGATATTGTATCACAGGCACAGTCGCTTTGACTGTTCATAGACGTCACTAAACCTGCCCAAAGATGTAAACAACCATGCATGAGCAGTGACTATTAGATGGAGGGGGTCCAACAGCCAATCAGTTCATCATTCCACCAGGAAGGAGGTACACGGCTGGTGTTGTCTTTAGTTCAACCATGCCTAGACGGTCAATACTGTGGTTCGATTGCGCCCACATTGTTACTTTGTGCCAGGAAGGGCTCTCAACAAGGGAAGTGTTCCAGTTGTCTCGGAGTGAACCAAAGCAACGTTGTTTGGACATGGAGGAGATACGGAGAGACAGGAACTGTCAATGACATGCCTTGCTAAGGCCACCCAAGGGCTACTATGGCAGTGGATGGCCGCTACCTATGGATAATGGCACAGAGGAACTCTGACAGCAACGCCAACATGTTGAATAATGCTCTTCATGCAGCCATAGGACGCTGTATTACGACTCAAACTGTGCGCAGTAGGCTGCATGATGAGCAACTTCACTCCCGACGTTCATGGCAAGGTCCATCTTTGCGACTGCAACACCATGCAGCCCGGTACAGATAGGCCCAACAACATGCTGAATGGACCACTCAGGATTGGCATCACGTTCTCTTCGCCAATGAGTATCGCATATGCCTTCAACCAGACAATCATTGGAGGTGTGTTTGGAGGCAACCCGATCAGGCTGAACGCCTTAGAGACACTGTCCAGCGAGTGCAGCAAGATGGAGGTTCCCTGCTTTTTTGGGGTGGCATTATGTGGGACCTACGTACGCCCCTGGTGGTCATGGAAGGCACCGTAACGGCTGTGCGAAATGTGAATGCCATCCTCCGACTGATAGTTCAACCATATCGGCGAGGCATTTTTGTCTTCATGGATGACAATTCACACCCCCAACATGTACATCTTGTGAATGACTTCCTTCAGGATAACGACATCACTTGACTAGAGTAGCCAGCATGTTCTCCAGACATGAACCCTATTGAACATGCCTGTGATAGATTGAAAAGGGCTGTTTATGGACGACATGACCCACCAACCACTCGGAGGAGTCTATGCCGAATCACCATTGAAGAGTGGGACCATCGGGACCAACAGTGCCTTGATGAACTTGTAAATAGTATGTCACAACGAATACAGTCGTGCACCAATGCAAGAGGACATGCTGCTGGGTATTCGAGGTACCAGTGTGTACAGCAGTCTGGAGCACCACATCCGAAGGTCTCACGGTATGGTGGTACAACATTTACTGTGTGGTTTTCATGAAAAGTAGAAGGGTGGAAGTGATGTTTATGTTGATCTCTATTCCAGTTTTCTGTACAGGTTCCAATACTATAGGAACTGAGGTGATTCAAAACTTTTTTTGATGTGTGTATTTCACCTGTCAGTGTGCAACAAGTTTTAAGATGATCATGAAGCTGTGAACTTACGAGTCTCCTCCGTGTGCTTTTGCTTAGTGTTCACGTTATTGTTTACTTTGCTTGAAGCTCAGGTAGTTAACATTTTAATTTCTTCTGTTTCAACATGTAGCATGCTTGCTTTAGTAGCGTAAGAGAAAAGATACCTTTTATATCCCACTTGTATTTTTCATCCAAAAATGCATTTCAGAAACAAACTACAGGTAGTGTGTTTGTAAACTGTTGTAGTGGGTCATATGTTGACATCTTTATCACATGTAACTAATAAGTGTAAAAGTTACTACCTGAAATAAAAAATTAAAGGTACAATGAATGCTTCATCATTCTCTTATATGCAAGAGAAGCAGGATGAGTTTTGCTGACAAAAACATTTGTTGTTAAATTTAGTAGTTGGACCTTACTCTAGAGACAGATTTTGATAATTCTTTGCTGTTAAATTTTTGGCTGACCCAGAACAGTTGTTGTTTTTCTCATTTGTAATCGCAGAAGACCCCTATAAATTTTTGCACTGGGTGATTCAAAAAGAAAGAACAGATTTCATTTGTTTATTGTGACCAACTACAAAATGTAGAAACACATTGCACATGTCATTGGTTAGGAGAAGGTTGAAAGTTTTGACACAGCTGCACTGTTGTTTGTTTGTAGCAACATGGTGACTACAGCACAGAGAAATCATTTTGTATATTGGAATTTGTGTGAAGTCAAACCATTGTTTTGAGTGCAATGTGCATGTTGCTGTTGAATCAGCAAGAAACCGCCTCTGGACAAGGAGCTTTAGGCGGCGCGGTTTCTTTCGTCTATTACCTGTAGCTACCTGTGAACTCGTTGCAGCAGATCGCCGGTAGAACAGCCGAGCAGAAACCTACCGTACTGCAACTCACACCAGGCTGCATATAACGTAACTATTCCAAGAATCGGGAAAAGGTCTTAATTCTGAATGAAAGGTGGGAGTACTGGAAAAACTTCGGTATATTCTGAACCTTGATAATGTACACGTTTACTGCCAAGCCTGTGCTAATCTTAACACAGTCACACACAAACCCTTTCTTTCACATTACCAAGTTTATGGTCGCGTATTTCCTGAAATCTGAACAGCTGCTAAGCATAGATTGCTCATAAATAAAAATGCTTGCCATACTATTAAGTTTTTTGGTGTCTAATGCACTCAAGGCTTTAGTCACTGATCTGCTCAATATGCCATGTGGAATTACTGCCTTTTCTCATACACAAAATCACTTAAAAAATCTGTACTTTCTGAAAGACGTGCCAGAATAAATATATCTTCACTTTAAAACACTTTAGAAGCATGCAGCACAACTAAAACCAGCAAATTATAACATCCTGTGGAGCTCATACTACACATGACCGGACCATTGAAAGGCTGAGCTCCGACCACTTTGACTGCTGTAAGCATTCTATATCTCCAAGAGAAAAGACACGCATTCTGCTTTGTCAATTTTCTTTAAGACCAATAGAAAAACGTTATTCTCCCACATTAGTTCGCGCTCTTCATGACTAACCAATCAACACATAACACACTTTCGAACTGTACTTTTTCCCCGAAGTAAATATTTAGGATTCTGGTATTTTGTTTATACTTCACGTTTTTCACTATTTTTATTTTCACTCAAATTAGCTTTCCTTTTACCATAAATTTACTTAACACGTGATACAAAATTCCCCGTTATTTGCATTCACATTGTCTTAAAACTTTTTCTCACGAATTTGTGCAGCATTCATCATACAGCAATTACCTACATTTTTTCTTTAGACCACATTCATACCGCTAAAAGCATATACAAAACTGTACAAACGTTAATAAACAAAATGGCCCTCAAGAAATGAACAGAACAGTTCACAAAAACATTCTCTTGACCTGTTTCTTGAATGTCTTTGCGCATTACTGTCCCTTAGCAGATGAAAATTAGAACTCTGTACTGGACTGAACCCGCTTCAGACCAGCTGTCACTGTGCACAAATGAGTCATTCTCCCGATACACAGACTGTAGACAAGAGCGATAGAAGGCCTCTCACACCCTGTGATTATAAATTTTCTTTTTTCTCCCAAAAATTTTAGAATTATACAAATCATCAGTCCTGGCTTCAAATTTTAAATCTTTCAAAAAATTCTCATTCTTATAAACTAAAATCTTATAAACTTGGCAATCTACAACTAGCCTAGCCTAATCTTTAATTTCTGTATAAAAAATTGTTTCTTACGTGACAAAATTGATGCAAATGTTCAAAACAAATTTTCAATGTTTTAAAAGCTCTTTCAACATTTTTTAAATTCATGTTTCATGAAAGTCTTTTGAAGTTAACTACTTGTTCACTTTTTCATTTAAAGGCACTTCAGTTTGTGTCCTTCTATTTGATAATGGTATTTTATCCTACCTCAGCATCAGCACATCACTATCGTATTTTCGTCACATACATTTCCCTGGTTTTTGATTATGGCACCTTGACAGTGGAGCGTCCATAACATTCCTCCATTCTGCACATATCTGTCCTACCAGGGTTTACATGCAATGTTGTCCTTGAAACCGTACTTTTGTCAAAGACAACTTTCTTTACGCTCATCCTAATACACAACCTCTTCTTATTACAAGAATTTACAAATGTTAAATGAAATATAACTTGACTTTAAATGAAAGTAAATTAACAGAGTGTTGCTTCTTTATTTTACTTTAATCAGCAAGATCAAATCTACTAGAAATTTTTTTTCAAGAATTTATTTCCTTTGGAAGAGTTAATGAGTTTCTTTTAGAGAAAACTAGTTGCTATTGAAAGCAAAACTTACTTTTTCTTTACTTTAACTCAACTTGAGAATATTTAATAGTGAAACACACATTTCACACAAAGCAATTATTTACAAACATTTTACAAAAACATAGTTACCACTTTTGCGCAGTGCCTCTTCTTCTTCATATATTTTTTTATTTACCAATATTAAACAGATATCAAACTTTTTTAATTTACGATATATATAATCTCCCACATTCATTCATACTCCTTTCATAATAAATGTTCTTCAGCTTTATACAGGTATATTTTTCGTATATTTGTTAAACTTCCTTTAACTATGTGGCCATTGTATATCCGTTTTCATCATTACAATATGCCTTTTTCTGACCCCTACACCTAAGTGTTCATCATCAAAATCTCCCTTATTTACTACACTTTTCACATCCGGTTACTTTCATTTCCCTATATTTCACTCATCTCCGGTAATTCTTCAGCTTCTGTACTTTCTCCTTTCCCAGAACATGACTCTACTTCAACTTGGTTGGTAAACACTTTCTGGCAATCAGGTTCTATCACATTTTCCGCTAATACATCACCCCTTTTGTCTGCAACAGAGTGCTTATTTTGTTTATCTCTGTCCAAAAAATCCCCTAAACCTCCGTTAAATGTACAGCTCTTTATGTAGCTCGTTTCGTCTGTTGTTACTACCTTCTTTTGCTCCTCACTTATATCCCCATCTGTTTAGTGCTAACACATACAAAGGGTTTTGCTACCAGGTTCAGATACTACTTCCTGTCTTGTAAATGCTAGCCCTTTCACAGACAGCATTTAGTTTAATGGATTCTGGGATTCTGTACCATTTCTTACATTTACCCCCATTTGCTGTTGACTTGGCGCAACATCTTCCTCTCGCACTGGAGAATATGTTCGATAATTGTGCATCTGCTCCCCATTATTTTGCTGGATAGTGCCACCTCCTAGCACCTCTGCTCCTGCTATTTCCACAGTACACGCCAATTCTGTTAACGTTTGCATTCTGACGTGGTTCTGCATTATTTGGTGGTCTGACATTACGATTTGTGTGGTGCTCCTCAAGCAACAACTCTCCAAATAACTAATGAATTTATGAACGTCATCCCTCGGAGCTGCAATAATTTTGTTTCGCCAGTTCACGGGCACTTTACCTTCCAGATCCATAATAATTTGTTCTGGCTCAACTTTATTGTTTAAATATGACAGATTTGCCATCCACTTTCACATGAACTTTCTTACGCTTTCCTTTCAGGGATTAAACTTTCCCCCAGCCCAGAAGCTATTTAGCAACACCATTTGTTTTTGCTTGCCCCAATATTCTTCAAAAAAGCGTCTTTAAATTTAACTAGAGTATTGTACTGTTGAGTAGCAATAACCCCCCAAGTTCTAGACTCTCCCAAGAATTTAGATGTAATAAACCGTATTTTTTGTCTGTCTGACCACCAACTAGGTAAAACACCTCCATAGTCATTCCATAATTCTTTTGGATGTACATTTCCTGTTGGATCAAAAGCGTGAAAACTGCCTGTTGGTGATATATAATATTTCCGATGATTCTACTACAAAATGATACCCACTACTGTTAGTTCCATGTCTGAGGTTAGTTTCAACCTGGCACAATCTACTGCTATGCTCATCCAACTTATTTTCAACCTCTTCTACACTTTTTACTTAATTCATATGTTTGACATATTCAGAACTGATTTTACTGTCTAACAATTTGTGATCATTTACACATACATACTCTACCGCCTCTAGTTTGACCTCTACTTTCCGCACACTTTCTTTTATCAAATCTACCCCCTGTTTGTTGTCAATAGCAAATTTTTTTAAGGCTTCTGTTAATTCACTTTTACAGTTTTAATGAATTGTTGGCAGTTATTCTCAACTTCAGAAATTTTGCCACCCACTTTACTTTCTAATGACTTCAAATCATTTTTCCACATTTCTTATAAAACAGCAGTCTGCTCTTAGTTTTTTACCAAGTTTACTAATTTTCTGACCAATTATTTCAGCCAAATTAGTATGTTGTTTGTTTCCATCTTTTATAGAACCCATTAATACACCAAACATTTCTTGCATACTTCCAGGTTCTATTTTCGGCATTACTGTGTCCTTTTTACCTTGTTCCACCAGTACTGTACCTAATTTGGTATCCACATTTGACACATTTGATTCAGTAACACTACTGACATTGTCATCACACAATTGGTTGTTACTGATTTCATGCATAATGTCACTTTCAGGATTTACATTACGCCCACTAGTTACATTAACTGACACCCTTGAAACAGATTCCACTCCACTGTTTGTAAATAACATAGAAATATTATCATAAACCTCCTCTTTTAGTTTAACATCTACTCCTTCCCTCTGTTCAGGTGTGCTAGTTTGTGAACCACTTTCACCGAATGAGAGTTCTTCATCTTTTATCATATTTACAAAATCTTTATCATTTACCATGTTACTCAGTCTTTCAGCGCGCGCACACACACACACACACACACACACACACACACACACACACACACACACACACACAGATGTAACAAATTTAACTTATCTTTCACTGAACGCTACAGCCTTGGCGTTCTGAATCTGACCTGACCTGCTCCGTCTGCCGTACCAGTTTCAGAATCCCCATTTGTCATGTAAGTTGGCAGCACTGCCCTGCCGTACTGCTGCTCGTTGATATCGGTTTGATGCTGTCTTGGACTTCAATGCGCTCTTGTTGTTATTGTAACAGTTTAACATCATCTTCTTTCTCGTAAGTCTCTCTGGTGACTCGAAACGGGTTCCGTTCAAAATTCTGCTTGTACCGATTTACAAAATTTTTCGTTATTGTTCACTATATGGTCTTTCACAAAGTTTATCTCAACCACAGATTCAATGTACTACAGCTTTTTAACTATTTTCTCGACACAGATACACCATGTGCGGCAGCACAGTTTCTTTTGTCCATTACCTGCAGCTACCTGTGGACTCGTTGCAGCAGATCGCAGGTAGGAAAGCCGAGCAGAAACCTACTCTACTGCAACTCACATCAGGTTGCATACAATGTAACTATTCCAAAAATTGGGAAAAGGTCTTAATTTTGAATCGAAAGGTGGAAGTATTGGCAAAACTTCAGTATATTCAGAACCTTGACAGTGTACACGTTCACTGCCAAGCCCGTGCTAATCTTAACGCAGTCATGCACAAATGCTTTCATTCTCGTTAGCAAGTTTATGGTAGCTTATTTCCCAAAATCTGAACAGCTACTAAGCACAGATTGCTCTTAAATGAAAATGCTTGCCATGCTATTGAGTTTATCAGTGTCTAATGCACTCAAGGTTTTAGTCACCAATCTGTTCAGTATGCCATGCAGAATTGCTGTCTTTTCTCATACACAAAAATCACTTAAAAAATCCATAACATCTAAAAAAAAAAAAAAAAAAAAAAAAAAAAAAAAACCCACTTTAAAAGCATGTAGAACAACTAAAACCAGCAAATTATAACTTCCAACAATGGAAAATCCAGGATGGAGTGTAACAATATTATGAGGAGGAAAGTTGCCACTCACTGTATAACAGGGATGCCGAGCCGCAGAGAGGCGCAACAAAAAGATTTTCACACTTAAAGCTTTCGACCAGTGGGCTTTGTCAACAGTAGACGTGCGCACACACACACACACACACACACACACACACACACACACGACTGCAGTCTCAGGCAACTGGAACCACACTGCAACATCTCCGCTATATGGTGAGTGGCAACTTTCCTTCTCATAATATTGTTACAAATTATAACTTCCTTCAGAGCTCACACTACACGCGACCATACCATTGAAAGGCTGGGCTGCAATCATTTAGACTGCTGAAAGCATTCTGTATTTCCAAGAGAAAAGACATGTGAAGAATACTTCGTTCTTATTGGTCAGTTTTCTTTAAGGCCAATAGAAAAACATTATTCTCCCACATTAGTCCGCATCTTTCATGACTAACCAATTAACAGATAACACACTTTCGAACTGTACTTTTTCTCGAAATAAATATTTAACATTCTGATATTTTGTTGACACTTTACATTATTAAATATTATCATTTTCACTCAAATTAGCTTTCCTTTTACCATAAACTTACTGAACTCTTGATACAAAATTCCCTGTTGTCTGCTTTCACACAGTCGTAAAACTTTCTCTCAATGCAGTAGAACTCCTCTAATCCGTCACCTTCGGGACCGGGACCATGGTCGGAACAAAAAAAGGTCATGTTATCCAAAAAATCTAATATTTATTGCAAAAAATATAAAAAGACATTTAGTACAAAAAATTAAATGATTTAAGAACTAAAAGATGTCTGCACACACTATAATATGTATTGGTTTTAAAAGGAAAAATGACAAACAAATTACAGACTGTACTGTACTGTACTTAATAACGTATAAATGATATATACTGTAAACTAAAAACTGTTTATAGCACTTTTTTGTGCAAAACTATCGCTTTTTCTTTGAGGATTGGTTCAGATATTGGTGTTCCTTTCCTTCTTTCTTGACAAAACCATATCCACAATGCGTTATTATCAAGCAGTTCAAGTTTAGGCTTTTTTAATGTTTAGCGATTCTTCAGAGCGTTTTCACCATCAATCGTAACTGTATAGGATTCAATGTCTTTCCGATTCTTCCTCCAATCCTTAATTGTCATAACACCTACATTCAGTTCCATTGCAATTTTTTGGAGCGATTCTCCTTCGCCCAGTCTCAAAGCCCTGCTAAATTTTCATTTAGTGAAAGAGTTACATGTTTACGTTTGAATCCAGACATGCTGAAAAACAGACAACTGTACACACAAGGAATCTACAGTAATAAGTACTGTAGAGAACACGGAATAAAGCAAACGACGATGTTTTTTAATCCCAGCAAAGGATAAAACTGCACAATAACATACAGTATAACAATATGCATAGCGATAGACACCGCAACAATGGCCCGACAGGCGTCCAGTCAGTGACAAGTCGGCACAGGCTCGCGAACCTGAGCATGGTCGGACTAGCCGGAATGACGGACCATCCAAGATTGAATAAGAGGGGTTCTACAGTAGTTCGTACGGCATTCATCAGTAGAACAATGATCTACATTTTTACTTTAGACCACATTCACGCGTCATTCACACTGTTAAAAGTATGTACAAAATTGTACAAACATAAATAAACCAAAAAAGCCTTCAAGAAATAGACAGAACAATTCACAAAAACATTCTCTTGGCCTGCTTTTTGAATGTCTCTGTACACAATTGTCCTCTAGCAGATGAAAATTGTAACGCTGTACTCGAATGAACCCGCTTCAGACCATGTGTCACAGTGCATGCACGAGTTATTCTTCCATAACACAGTTTCTAGACAGGAGCGATAGAAGCCTCAAGTGGCATGCAAAATTCTTGGAAGTTCGATGCATATGCAAAGCGATAAGCACTGGTTGGTTAGGAATGTCTGATGAAAATGTCAAGCGTATCGGAGATGCGTTACCATTGAGCCCTTGGAATCCTAAAGACAAGCAGACCAAGAACATTTACTTCCTCAAACAACAGTGTGGTGTGTTCTGGAATTTCACCTGCATATGAAGCCTTACAAATTGCAGTTACTGCAGCAACTGCGTTCCGGTGATGGTAAAAGAATGTAAGAATTTGGCTTTACTGTTCTCTGGGATAAGACAGAGGACACTTATTCCGACCGCTCATCTTATTGGATGAATCGATGTTTCGTGTGTTTGGTGAAGTAAACCAAAATGATGTAAGAATTTGGGGGTCACAAAATCCTGATGTTGTCATCGAACATGAAAGAGACTCGCTGAACTGAATGTGTTTTGTGCTCTTTCTGTTCACAAAGTTTCTTTTTTGTGGAGGAAGCTGTAACAGGAATATCTGGACATGCTGCAAAATTCGTTGTTTCCTCAACTTCACAAAGATTCCAGAGCTTTCAATTTTGTCGTAACACCGTCCCACATCGTTGGATTGGAAGAGGTGGACAACAAAATCTTGTTCATTGCTTTTAGCCTCACAGGTCACCAGGCCTCGCAACTAGCAGTTGTCGTTGTTGTTGTTGTTATTATTATTATTATTATTTATTATTATTTTTATTGTATTATTTATTTATTTATTTATTGAGGGATGCATAAAAGTCAAGAGTATTTGTCCCACCTATGGCAGCCATTCAAGAGCTGAGAAATCAAATAGTTGAAGCTGTTGATTCAGTAAACAGGGACCTATTGATTTGTTTGTAGAAATGGACCACATATTTATGTGGTCCATATTTTGAGCAAATCATGGTGCTCATGCTGGGTATATGGTATAATGTTTGTGTGAACATGGAACTTTGAACATTCCTCTTTCCAGTGAATGTGCAATGTGTTTGTATCTTTCATAGTGTGTTTTTAATAAATAACTAAAGCCTGTGCTTTCTTTTTGTATCATCCAGTATCTAACATGGGCGCAATAAATAAATAATTAAAAAAATGTAATAAAGACCCATGTGAACCATCATCAACAGAAAACTTTAAAATAGAAATGAAATTTTTTAAAGAAGTACCTGTTACTTTGGTGGTTAATGTTTTTTCACAGAATTATAGGACCCTACTTTTTTTGCAGTTTTTTTGAGTAATGTTGTGATGTTGGCAGGCTTGAAGAACTTCCGTTACTGCAAGACCTGGATCCTGTTATTTTGCACTACTGGACAAGCATCCAACAGTCAATGTTTTACGTGGAGAATCAGCTGAAACAACTTAATGATACCCTTGATCTTGATTGGCAGCAGTTTCAGAATGCCTGCAAAAAGAATTCAGGGTATGTAAACTTCTCTGTTTCCTCTGTTAGTTTTGACACAGACAAAATTATGTTTATATTCATTGTAATGTATTTAATTTTGACGAGATCCTTTGTTACTTATTGCTCTTATAATTCTGTTTGTGCAGAAGGGTACTGTTCAGGTCATAGGGGAAGTCAAGGGAGTGGCATCAGCAGGGATAGTTTCAAATGAGAACACATGAATTAGATAGGTAGATAAACATTTGTATTTCAATGTGTGGGATGCAAGAGACACCTAGGGGAGTGAACAGATCACTAGCTGCTTGAAGAAGCCATCAGTGCTGAGGTATGGTGAACCAAAGTGTGGAGTGAAGGAAGGCGTCTGATGCTTGTAGTGTGTGTCTAGCCAGCAGTTTCTACCCGCTGAGAACTATGTGTGGCATGAAAAATAGGCGAGTTCTGATGTACAAGTTGTGGGAATGGTCCAGCAAATTGATAAGAACTTGGAGTGTGAAGAAAAAAATGTTTTATATAAGTGAATATCTTTAATGAAATACTACCTAATTCTTCCAAGCAGATGGCCACCTGCACAATAACATTGAAGGAAATCATTTACCAGTTGTGCATCCATTCTAAAATTATTCTTGGATTACAACTGTCAGTAGGCCACAATAGATACCTTGACAACTACTTTAAGTGAAAAGGGAAAAAGAACATTTAATTACTCCGACAGTGAATATAGGAAGTATGTGGGGTATCAGCTGAAATGATGTATGAAATGCTAATTCTAAATTCAATTTAATTTCTCTGTTTGTTTCCTAGTGAAAACTGTAGAATGTACAAATCAGGCATCATAGATGATGTGGGTAGCAAAAGGTGATGAATATTGTTTTACGAGAAGGGGAACTGTACAAAATGTCCAGGCTTGATTGAATGTACAACTCTCAAAATAGTTCTGGGAAGATTTATATATAAAAAAAATCAACAATCTTCCATATTATATCAAAAATTAATAACTCTGAGAAAAATTTAAAATAATATAGCTTATTTTCAAAAGTAACAGGATGATTTAAAAAAGCAAAACACACAACACATCTAGCAAATATTATTAATAATCAATATGTAAACTCGTTAGAGAAAACTCGTGCAGGCAGCACAAAAGAGAAACTAAGAACATGTGAAGAGGGCTATCATAAACAATCAAGCAGTATGAAACTCTTTGGGATTTAATCTGTTTCCTCAAAAGTATACATCTTATTGGGCTTATAATGTTTCAGGTAAAATATTGAGACCTTAATATTATCTATGTTGTGGACAGCAGTCTTGCATCTAGTTTAATGGAAAGGAAAAACTGTGTGTGTGTTTTGGGGGGGGGGGGGGGGGGGGGAGGGTTTCCCCCTGACAGTCTGTATCTCAGAATAACCACCATTCAAGCTGTACATTGGTTTCATTTTGTATACAGGATGGTTATAATTAAACTTTTGCTACTCGAGACAGTGTAAACAGAAAACTGTTTGCCATATGGGTACCCAACTTTATAGGAATGATGTTCAGTATGTTTGCTGCAGAATTTGTTTTTTTGTTAATGTTAGTGTCATGACTTGCCATTAGATGCCAATACTGGTATGGCAATGGAGGGTTGAAACACAGGCATCAATGTGCATTACAGTTGCAGACAGTTGACATGGTTGTGGATAAGGTGGGGAGGGCTTTACTTGTAAAGCTGTTTAATCAAAACTACAGCAATAGTGCTGCTGCTCTTTGAGAGTATCAACACATTAAAGGAATATGGAGAGAGTTTCCCTTTGTGCATTGGAGTTGGGAAACATGATCTCTAAGTCCAGATTAACTGGTGATTTGGGAATTGCTAGGAAAGGCCGACGGACAATTGCACCACAATTTATTGGGGAAGTCACTGTTGCCATGGGGTTGAGAATACTGGACGTAATGCGCAACCTTCAAGCAGGGCGTGAGCTGTGTCACAACAGCTAAACATTCCATGATCCATTGTTTGAAAAGTGCTATGAACAGTTATGAAATTGTATCTGTAGTGTGATTCCAGGCTGTTGTGAATGCAGTTGGTCATCACATTGAACAATGTTTGTAACCTGCCACTTAAACATGGTACACAATTAACAAATGTTACCCCTCTCATGTGAGAAGCAAAATTTTGTTCTTTCAGTGGTTTATTTATGTTACTTCTCTTCTAGATGTGCTTACAAATGTTTCCACAAAGTTTCATTGTCCTGTGACCATTTGTTATTCATGGGGGTGCTCCAAGTAGCAAAAGTTTAATTAACCACCCTGTATTTTGCTGAGTATCCCATCAGTGTAGTGGAGTTTAAAAGGATATGATCGTTTCACATGTAGTTGTTAGCAATAAAGTTCCATGGCTCATGTACTGTATTAAAAATATATTTGTGATACCTGCAAATTCCTTTGGTGATTGCTCTTTTCTGGTTGGAAGGCAGCACACATGAAGTAGCCATTTTGTGTTACAGAAATAATTTTTTTAATGCGATAAGTGTACTGACTAAAAACCCTGAAAAGTGTGGTCTTTTGTAAAATTAGTACACACATTCCAGAATGAAATTTTAAGTCTGCAGCGGAGTACTCACGTTGCTTAGTGGCCATACAGCAGAGAAACGGTTGAAAGACCGAATTTGGTCTACAGAAACTATTTCTCCACAGAAGACCTCTGGTACTGAGTGATGCAGGTTTCGAATCTGCGCCAGATGGCATGGAACTCGATGACCACTAGAGATCTCTGCAGCAGTCATGCCATAAGCCGTGGCTGTGCGTGCTCCTGGCCCCGAGTCCAACGTGAGGGCGCCACTATGGAGCATGTGGTCCCAGTGGCCAATAGCGACATACCCTGTTGTGTATTTGGGCGGCTGCCTCTCACTCAGCGAGTCAGTCTGGTATTCAGGTTGGGTTGGTTGATATCTCACTTAAAGACATCGTGTTTACTTTGCGTGTGCTTACTTCCAGTTTACGAGTGGATGTTGTTTTGATTTCATGGGGTTGTCTCTTGTGGCCCCGTTGCTTAATACTTTGTTGTTGATCTTGGGGTGTTGCTCGGTTGTCTGTCATCATGCTTGTCCTTCCATTCCCGTTCATCAGTCACGGGCCGCTCCCGGTTGGTCCTGCTGTGTTTTCATTAGCGGCAACCCTGCGACCATTCCTGTCACAGTTACAACAAGACCATAATACAGTTCTTCCTTTCAATCATCAAACAAATGCTGAAATGGCAGATATTGAGATAAGTAATCATGGAATAAAAACGAAGCTATAATTCATTTAATAGTAGAAAGGCTTGTGTACAAGATGAGGTACCTGTGAGATTCTGTGGAGATAACACAAAAGAACTTGCTCCCCTTCTAGCAGTGGGTTATTGCAGGTCTCTTGAACAATGAAAGATACATAGCAATTGGAAAAAAAGTGCAGGTCATTCCTGTTTTCAAGAAGGGTTGTACGGTAGAGGCAAATAATATGTTGACATCACTGATGTGACTCTCATGTAGAATTATGCAGCATGTTTGTATGTGTATTATAATGTTTTTGGAAAACAAAAATCTACTCTATAAAAAACATGGAGTCTCCAAACAGAGATATCGTGAATCTCTGCTCAGCTCGGTTTGCCCATGAGATCCAGAGTGCTGTAGACTTTGCCGTGTACGTTGACTTCAGGAAGGCACTTGATACAGTTCCATACTGTCATTTTGTAAACAAAATGTGATGATTATTAGAACATATTTGTGATTAAGTTTGAGACTGACATGTAGATAGAACTCAGCATACCACTCTTAAAAGAATAAAATGGCAGATGATAAGGTAATTTCAGGAGTATTCCAAGGAAGTGTTGTTGGTCCATTACTATTTACATTATACATAAATGACATAGCGAATAATGTCAAAAGCTGCAGGAGGGTTGTCAACAGATGTAGTGGTAGTAGTCTGTAAGAAGACAGCAATGTCAAAAGGCTGTAGTGAATTTCAGAAAGACCTGCACAGGATCAGTAATTGATACAGGAAATGTTTGTTCAATCTGAATGAAAATAATTGTATGATTACAGTGTTGGCCACAAATCAGTGGAAACAGTGACACCAAAAATATCTAGAAGTAACCGTCCAGAGCAACCTGAATGAAATAAGCCTGCCCAATAAATTTTAGGAAAAGCAGAAGTCAGGCTGAGACTCATTGGAAGAGTTTTGAGGAAATATATTTAATCCACAACTGAAGTGACTTACAAACTACTTATTTGACTGATTCTTAATTACTGCAAATCAGTCTGAGTTCCTTACCAGGTTTGCTATTGAAATTATGATAGCTTATGGTCCATGAAAAATTGGGCAACATATTATTCTCTCCCACATACATATTGCGAAGTGACCACAAGAAAATTTGAGTAACTGGAGCTAATACAGAGAATTGCCACCAAGCATTCTTCCCACATGCCATTCGTAACTGGAACAGGGGAAAGGGAGAGGGATTTATTTGTGTATTTGTTTATTTGCTCCAGGAAATCGTTTTTAGTACATTGTACATGTGATTTAGGACAAGCGGTAAACATAATTAAGTTATGATTTTAGTAGTCATTGTGACTACATGAAACGCAATCGAAGTACATAATAAATTGATATACTACATTTCTTGTACATATGATAGCAGTAGTTAATTAATTGAGACTACTTGATCAACACAATCAAAATAAACTGTAGTATAAAGTTACATAATTAACAATATTTGATAATGAGTTTTACTTATTGTGATGTTCCAAAAATTCAGAGGCAGAGTAGAAGCAGTGATCAAGCGAAAACTGTTTCAGTTATACCTTAGAAGTATTTAATGTCAGTACACATTTTAAGAAAGAAGGTTTATGGTTACATAACATAACTCCAGTATGGTGTATTCCCCTATGTATAGGTTTGTACTTGCTGTGTTTGCATGTAGATTAAGCTTCTGGCTAGGTTAATATGTGTGGAAATCATAGTTCGGCCATAGATATGTTTTCTTTTTTTTAGGATGCTTTCTTTTATAAAAACGAGGATTTCATATTTACACAAACAAAGCAAAGGCAGCATTTTCAGACTGTTAAAAAATGGTCTGCTGAAATCCCTGCATTTAACTTTCTTCATCCCCTTGATGTTGTATTACAGTAGCAGAAGTACCATCTGTCTCACACCATATAGTATCTTTTGGAGTATAAATGTAGATTTATAAAAAAAATATATATATGTATTGATACTGAAGGATTAAATTTTTATGTTATTGCTGTTGTACGCAATATGACACTGCTTTACAAAAGATGGTGCGTGACTTCTGATGCATTATTCTGTAATGTATTTCTCAATGTAAATGTGACTTTATTCATATCTGAATGTCAATGTTTAAGAGAACAGGAAAGAGAACTTTGTTGTTTTAAAATGCTTTCATTTATATGACATTAATCCTGGCTCCAAGTGTTCATAAAAATTTTGTATTAATTATTTCTTATGGGCTAATAACTATATCATACAACGCACATATACACTCCTGCTCATAAATTAAGGATAATTGCAGAATGTGTTGCCACACAATGTGGCACTACACAAAGCTGGCACTAATAGCGTAGGCACATAGGGAATGCACACAACACAGATCTGTTAAGTCCACGGTATTGGTGATAAGTTGAGAAAACCATCCCAAAACACGTGCTACAAAACGCCGCTGTTTCCTGCGCATGTACCCTGACATAAATATGGGATATGATCACTATGCACATATACACAGGTCACACAACGGATTGGCATACTCTGGATCAGGTGGTTGAGCAGCTGCTGGGGTATAGCCTCCCATTCTTGCGCCAGTGCCTATTGGAGCTCCTGAAGTGTCCTAGGAGTTTGAGAAGACGTGCAACAATACGTCGACCGAGAGCATCCCAGATGTGCTCGATGGGGTTTAGGTCTGGAGAACAGGCAGGCTACTCCATTTGCCTGATATCTTCTGTACTCCTTCATGATGGCAGCTCGGTGGGGCCATGCGTTATCATCCAGCAGGAGGAAGGTGGGACCCACTGCACCCCTGAAAAGGCGGACATACTGGTGCAAAATGACGTTCCGATACACCTGACCTGTTACAGTTCCTCTGTCAAAGACATGCAGGGGTGTACGTGCTCCACTCATAATCCCACCCCACACCATCAAACCACGACCTCCATACAGGTCCCTTTTAAGGACATTAAGGAGTTGGTATCTGGTTCCTGGTTCATTCCAGATGAAAACCCGGCGAGAATCACTATTCAGACTATACCTGGACTCGTCCGCTGTGACCAGGGGTCAGTGGAATGCACCTTGCAGGTCTGTGGGTGAATAAACCATGTGTGTTCATTCGTCTGTAGACTGTGTGTCTGGAGGCAACTGTTCCAGTGGCTGCGGTAAGATCCCGAGCAAGGCTACCTGCAGTACTCCATGACCGTCTGCGGGCACTGATGGTGAGATATTGGTCTTGTGGTATTGTACACTGTGGACATCTCGTACTGTAGTGCCTGGACACATTTCCTGTCTGCTGGAATCGTTGCCATAATCTTGAGATGACACTTTGTGGCACACGGAGGGCCCATGCTATGACCCCCTGTGTTTGACCAGCCTCCAGTCGCCCTAGTATTCTACCCCTCACAACATCATCAATATGTGTTCTTTGAGCCATTTTCGACACACAGTCACCATTAGAACTTATTCGCTGCACTGTACTCTGATATGCACCAACACACCTCTGCGTATGTGGACTGGTACCAGCACCACCATGTGGTGATTGCAGGTCAAATGCACCGCATGGTCATACCCCGAGGTGATTGAAACTTGCAATCTGCCCACCAGAGCATTATTTCACTGTGTATCACCATTATTCCTAATTTATGAGCATTGAGAGTATATCGGTTTTCATTGATCATGAAGATTGTGTCCTGGCCTTACATCATTCCTCTGTAGATAGCAGTCTTGTGCACTTTGGATTCAGTTCTCATGGACATACTATTGCTGAAGGTCCTTCTGCAGTTCATCCTCAACTCACTTCTGTAGCCTTCCAATTGGATGAGTTTCATCAGCTTTTCCCTGGCCTTCTGGCAGAGCTCTGCCAGGCTTATTCTCCATTCTTTCATTTTCTGCACAATGTTCAGTTGTTTGATTAGGCCATACAGTTCCTAGTGCTTGGTTCTTTCTATGTCTGCATGTGTTCCCTTTGCATGTTGGTCCAAAGATCTTTCTCATGGTTTTTTTGTTCAGAGATCAGCAGGTTCTCTTCATGTTTTTTGTGATGCTTAACATTTTTGTCCGATGTAAAAACACTGCATTGTGGGCTTTAAGTTTGGTCTTAACTGACAGATTTTTTGATGATGTTATCTGCTTCAGATTGATGTCAGTTTTAGACCCATTGATTGTACATTGATTAATTTGTTGTGTTAGGTAATTATGGTTGTCGAACCAGGTGGCAAGGTATTGAAAATTTCCAACTCTGATTATTTTCCATATTATTGGGAGCTTCTCTGGATACTTCTCTCATTTCAGTCGTCTCCATATTAATCCTCAGTCCAGTCCTACTGGCATTCTTTGCAAAGTTCTCTACAGTTTCTGCCATCTCTTCCTCTGACTCTGCTATGGCTGCAATATCGTCTGCTTATCCCAGTAGTTGTGTCCTTCCATTTAGCTTCACCCTTTTACCCCTTTTCATTTCCCAAATTCGTTTCTCCAGGACCCAATTAAAAAGCAATGGCATCACCTTGCTTCACACATGTTCTGATGTTGAATTCCTTGGATAGCTCCCACTGGTATTTTCCCTTGGGTTTTACCTCTACTGTACACACTTTCACCAAGTTAATTAACTTCCTTGGCATTCCAACTCCCTCAGGATGTTGTGCATACTTAATGTTTGTAAACTATCACATGCCTCTGAGAAATATATAAATATTACCACAAACTGATGGTTGAATTCCCAGCAATTCTCCCAGATTTGTCTCATATTGCAAATTTGATCCATGGTTGAGCTTGCTGCCTGAAAATCTAAACCTGCCTAGTACCCTCCAGCAGTATCTTCAGCAATAGGCTTCAGCTTTACAAAAATTATTAGTGATAACACTTTGTATGGTACTCTTAGTAGAGAAATATCTCTATAATTACTACAGTTCCTTTTATTGTTCTTTTTGTAGAGTGGACTTCCACTCTTTTGGGATCTCCTCCTTTCTTTATATTACTTATGAGACTGTGTATCTCTTTCTGAACTGTTCAAAGTCCTGCCTTCAACTTCTCTATGATTATCCTATCTTTTCCTCGGGGTCTTACTATTCTCAATTTATTAATTGCTCTATCTACATCTTGTTGAGTTACTTCAGTTTCTTCTTCCTCTACACTTTATGAAGTTTTTTCTTCTGGGAATACATTTTCATGATTTTCAGCATTCAGCAACTGCTCAGAATATTCCCTCTACCTGTCCAGAAATGTTTGCTTGTCCAGTATCATATTTCTATTCTTATCATTAATAACTAGCACATCATTTCTTTTACTGTTCCTCATATGTTTCAACACATGGAACATTTTTCTGCTGTCACGTATTTCATTAATCATGTTGGGCATTAACTTTCTTTTCTCTGTCCTCAGAATCCTATTTGTTTCTCTTTTTATGTTTGTGACTACTTCCTGCTTTCTTGCAAGATTTCTATGCAGTGGGAGTGTTTCCCTAGCTCTCTTGCTGGCCTTCACAACTTGTTCACGTATATAACTGAATGAGAGCTGGCCTTCACAGCTTGTTCACACATATAATTGAACCATTTCTGATTGGTTGTTCGCTTTTTTTTCCTTTACTGCATCATTTACAGCAGTCTTTATATCTTCTCATTGCTCATTAACACTTCTTTCATCATTGTGATTTGATACCAGGACTTCAGATTTGTTATGCACTCTGATATATTACTGGTGGCCCAGCTCTGGATCCAAACTCTCTCTTGACCATATTGTTTATCTTTCTTTTATAACACAGCTGTAGTTGTAGTTTGCTGATCACTGTGAAATTTCACACAGAAAAAAAGCAAAAATTTTATTTCTTTCCAGATATGTACAACAATCTTCAAACTTTATTTAATCACAAACTACATACAGTATGTGTCTCTTGAAGTTTTTATGGCAGATAAAATATTCCTTTGTCTTTTGGTTATGCATCTCTTCTTCAGAGATTTCAGACGATAACCTTCCCGCTATCCTGCAGGTGAGTTGGTGACAGAATTAAAACCACTTGACACAATACTGAGGAGTAAATTTTCCTGATCCCAGATGCACACGCAAAAGATGATGGAATAATACATGCAAAATATTTATTCCTTTAGTACATATACCTTGCTATTGTGTCTGGGAGCAACACATCTGATTTGAAACCAATGTGTGCTTTAAGACGGAGGCTCTTCTTTAAAGTTAAGTATAACTACTTCCTGACTTGGACTTGCCTTTGAGGTAGAGCACTCTCTGAAATAAATTAAGGCAACTTAGTGCTCAGCAGGGCAAGTTGGATGCTGTGCAGCTAATTGACTTTGTTTGAATAGCAAAATAACACCCATTACTAACGGGAATGTATTATGGACATGAATCACAAAGTTAACAAAGTGTCCAACCCAAATAGTCGCTAGACTGCAACTTGTCTGATGGGATGAATACTGCCAACATACAACAAGGGACAAGTCTGTGGCACTGATGAGGTTCAAGGGCAGACCATCAGCTGGATACTTCACCAGCTTTCAGAAGTTAATGTGAATAGAAAGAAATGGTGACAAGATTTCCTGAACCCAGTAAAATATTCCACAGGATAAAAATATCAGTGGAGATCACCAAGAGGATTCCAAGAAGAGGTTTAAGGTGCCCAATTCCTGATCGTATTGTGAAGAGTAGAGTCGGTAGGCAACCCAAAAGAGACTTGTAAAACATTTTACCACAAACGTTGCTACAACTACTCTGGGTCCAGCCTTTGAAAACACTGAATGATCACTAAGAAGAATTGTTGGGTCTTGAGCTCGACAGCTTTCAACTGCTTCTCCTCCTTGTTTCAGCTGGACTCACCATTGGCTTAGGTCAGGGACACAGTAGCTATTCAAAACAAAATCTATTACAGTATCTTTTGATGTCACAATAGAAAATTAGTTTAATCTGGAAGGCTTGTGGAAGAATTCAATTTTAATCTTTTTTAAATAGAAATTTGGTAAGTATGTTACCACCTTATCAACAGCAGCAGCCTTGTCTGGATTGCTTTCACTGCTAGTTAGAGAGATACCATACTACTATTGATGTCCTGCCATTGCTAGAGGTGAGCATACAGCAGGTCTTCCTGCATTGAGATCTCGTAATGTGTCTTATTCTCTTGTCACGACTTGGAGAAAACTTATGGTACTGCTTGGAGATGTTATCCTTATACCAACATTGTTTCAATTATTAATTGGAGATACCCTTTCCGACTGCTCTTTCCATGTGAATGGTAACCTGAAGGTAGTGAAGCAGGACAAGGGGGGAAAAATATATTTGTGCATATGTATGCAAGTAAACAACTCTTTCAAGCTCAAATGAAATTTATTATGAGTGAGATGACATGATCATAAGTTTAAAAATTAATTGAAAACAGCATAGAGAGCAACTAAAGTTATTCATCAAAGTGCATAGCATCTATTACAAAAGAAAAATGTATAAAAATGGTAAAAGTGTAGGAAATTTAGCAGAAAATTTAAAACATATTTTAGGCATTTTTCTAAGAAAATGTTAAATAACACTGTGATATTAATCTGTAGATAGTCTTGGAATCTGTGAGCAGATTTGTGATTTATCAGACATGTGGCATGACTAGTTGGTGTACTATTAGGCATGGTAGTATTATCAGAACACTGTTACTAAATGGACCAGTGAAGTTTCGTAACAAGTGGCCACTATTGGTCGTCCCCAAAATTCTGGTATCACTGTTCATAGTAACAGTGCAGGAAGAGAGGTATGGTACTGAACTCCTCGTTGATTGTATCCTGCACACCAGTGTTGAATTGTGCCACTTGCAGCAGAAGTGGACAAAATGAAATTGGCTGGGCTACCAAATGTGAGGCACTGCTAGTGCCTGTGTTCAGCAAGGTGGATGCAGCATGTTGCATGGATGGCAGATCAAATTCCGTTGAAGGGGGGGGGGGGGGGGGGGAACTGTAACACTGAGAAGAAGTTGTGAAACATAAACAAAAGTTGGTAGGCATGTTTCTACATCTGAACGGTGATCTCTATTCAGATTCCGCACCAGTTGCATAAGAGTGGCACTAATAGCCTTAAATGTGCTTTGTAATTGTTGTGAGCATTGTTACCTTTGAGATTGGATGTGGTGCATTGCTGTAAGTGAAGAATGCCTGTAAGGCGACGAAGACACCATTATCAGCACCTCACTGAGTGTGAATGAGGCCATGTAATAGGGCTACAAGAAGCGGGACATTCCTTCTGCAATATTACAGAAAGAGTTGGCAGGAATGTAGCCATTGTAATGATTGCTGGCGGCTGTGGTCACGAGAATATACGGTCACAAGAAGACCGGGCTCCAGACAGCCCCATGGCACTACCATGTGGGAAGACTGTGTGGCTCTGGCACATCATACTGCATCTGCAGCAGCAGTTTGAGCAGCATTTGACACCACAGTGACATAAAGAACTGTTACAAATTGGTTACTTAAACTCCAGTTTCAAGCCAGACACCTGACAGCATGCACTCCACAGACTCCAAACCACTGTCATTTGCAACTTCAGTCGTGTCGAGTGAGAGCTCATGGGAGGACAGGGTGGAGGTCTGTTGCATTTCCTGATGAAAGCTGGCTCTGCCTTGGTGCCAGTGAAAGCTGTGTGTTGGCTAGGAGGAGGCCAATTGAGGGTCTGCAATGAACATGTCTGTGTGCTACACACACTAGGCCTACACATAGGGTTAGGTGTGGGATGTGTTTTCGTATGACAGCAGGCGCACTCTTGTGGTTATCCCATGTGCCCTGACTGCAAATTTGTAGGTCATTCTGATGATTCAATCTTTTGTTTCACCATTCACAACCAGCATTCCAGGTTTTTTTTTCCAACAGGATAATAGCCACACATGCTGTTGTAACTCAACATGCTCCACAGGTTGTCGATATGTTGCTGTAACTTGCACTATTACCGGATCTTTCTTAAGTGGGACATCAGCGGATGACAACTTCAGCAACATCTACAAACAGCATTAACTGTCCCAGTATTGATCGACCAGTTGCAACAGGCATGGCACTCCATCCCACAAACTGACATCCGGCACCTGTGTGCAACACATTGCATGCACATTTGCATGCTTGCATTCAGCATTTCGACATTTACACTGGTTGTTGATGTACCAGCATTTCACATTTGCAATGGCTTGTCTTCCGCTTACATTAAGCTGTGAACTTGCAATGTTAATCACTTAAATATATTACCTAGACAAATTAATTGGTGAAATTTTATTACTTGCTCAAATTTTTTTATTTTTTGGTGTTGCGATTGTTTTTTTTATGAGTGTATTTCTCTATTCACAACCATTTCTGCTCTGTGGAGGCTTTCTATTGCTGCTGTGACTTGTATGGGGTCACAGATTGTATTAATATGCTGTGGTGTGTGTGTGTGTGTGTGTGTGTGTGTGTGTGTGTGTGTGTGTGTGTGGGTGGTCAGAGATGGTATGGACCTAGAGGAGGTGGAGGGATTGGGGGGCAGCTGTGGTTTCTGGGGTATCTTGGTCCCTGAGTTTCATGGGTGGAGGCAATTTATTTGCTGGCTCTTGTGGCTAAAACGGATTTCTTTGATGACTCGTCTTGTGTGGTCACTATATCAAAAGTTGATGCCCCCTGTTCCTCCCTGAGCCCAGATGTGGAAGTCTGACTCAAAGCTCATTGTGTTGCGAACAGAAGGTCAAACTGTGTAATGGGGCTGCATTTGTGGTTAATTTTGGTTACACTATGCCCGTTCACAAGGGTTGAGTGGCATGTGGCAAGAAATCTGGCTAATGCTTCCTCAGTTGTTAATGACAGCATAGTTTTCTGTGTTTTTACACCATAATATCCTCTCTAGATATTCCACCCTGGAATACAGTGCTGGTTGAAAGGGGGCTATTGTCAGGCATACCATGCTATTTCATTGAGAGAAGAGCTTAAATACGGAGGCTACAAATTGAATACCACTACAGGACATTATGTTGTGCAGAATATTCTTGAACATGGAAATGGCAGCCATGGCAGAATGATGGCCACTAATAACCAGATAGTTCCCTGGAATGGGCTAGCAAAAGTGATATGTTAGGGTACTCAGGTTTTAACCAGGTGGAGGAATGTTGTGCTGTAATTGACTGGTGCAAGTATGTATGGTAGGCCTGGACAACACATTCAGTCACAGGGTACTTTGTAACCCAGTAAGCATAGTGTCATCTAGTGCTTTCACTCTGGTCATATACCAGTGCAATGTGGGGAGCATCTGCAGGATCTGGGGGCAGAGTGTGGATGGAGTCCCAACATGACAATTTTCTGACTGTATAAATAATTGCTAGCTAACACCTTTCTTTTTATTTGCTTGTAGTTATAATGGGTTTCTGTGATAATTTTCAGCATGAACACTATTAGCTGCTCTGTGCTATCTGTGTCTTTATGTGGTGGGAGGGCTGCTGTCCCTTCCTGTGATGTCAGTTACTAAACATGTAATGCTTGTCAGGTGTGAATGTCACTAGGCACAGAGCAAATCATAGACACTTTCTTAGTTGCAGTAATGGCTTGCTCTTATACATCAGAACACACAAATGGTATCCTTTTTCAGCAGAGCTGGTTTAGAGGATGCACTATCTGAGCTACAGGCTTGTGAATTTGTTGTACAAATTTGTATTATATGGAAAGAACTTTACTTATTTTAGATTTCTCAACACTGGAAGTTGGTTGATGGTGTTTACATGCTCCACCATGGATTTGAGCCTATTCTCACTTAAAATGGGTCCCATATTTGTTTTGTTGTTGGGCTCAAAGAAGCTACTCGTACTCAGCTGGTAGTGCACCTCCATTTTCTTGCAAGTGGGTAAGCAATGTTTGATGACATGCCTTGTTCTGAAGTAGGTCCCATTGTAATAATGTCTGAAAGATAATTTGTGCAATTCAGAACATCTTGAGCTACTGTTCAAAATATATTTGAAACATTGCAGAAGCGCTAACCACTCAGAGCAACTGCTTTTTATACCCACACATCCTTAATTGGAGTGTGCAACATACGATGATTTTTAGATTAATGTCTGTGGGAAGCTGCAAGTGTGCATCAACAAGGTCTGCTTTTGAAAAATTCGGACTCCAGCCATAATGTGAGTTAGCAGCATAAATAATTTAGACAGCATATGACGAACTAAAGAAAACTGTAAAATGACTAGAATCAGTCATTGGCTGTAACTTTTGGACTTATCTGTGGTGTTTATCACTTGCCTTGGAATAATGGAGGAAACTATGCAGATAGACTTCCCAAGTTTCCACCATTTTGTCAAAATTGGCGAAAGCCAAATATAACTGTGGTGGAGCCTTTGCTTTTGGCTGTTTTTATTTTTATCTGCAGAAGTCATTTCAGTAACTGTAAATGATGTTATTCTTGTTGCTGCTGTAGTGCTACTCGTTGCAGAAACTCTGTTGCTGTTGACGTAACAACTATATGCACAGACTCAGAACAGTGAATCTGTGTTGGCAATGTCACTGTGCTGTGGGAACTTTCTTCGTCACAAATGTGATGTGGTTTAATATGAGCTGTATTCTCAGGCCAGTGTTACTGAGTGGCCCAACAAAGCTTCATATTGGGTGGCCCATGTTGGTAGTGGTGAAAATGATAAGGACATGTTCATTATAGCAGCGATGTATTAGAAATGTTAACTGACATGTATATCAAAAACTTATCAGTGACTGAGATGAACCCAAAGTCATTGCAAGCCATAATCCACGATACAAATTTGCAGGTCTGTGAACATGATTAGTTAGTGTTCCAGGTCTTCATGCAGGTAAAAGGAGGTTGAATTTATGTTGGGTGTGAACAGTCTAAGAGCACGCAGCATGGATTGTGAGTAAACTGGTGAAAGATGAAAGTAATGAGGAATATCATTAATGAGGTTGGTGGTAAACTTGATGTCAAAAATGGAGACCGTATGGTAGACAAAGTTGAGGAATTCTGCAACCTTGGGCCCAAATAACACAATGAATGAAGCAAAGAGGATGTAAAAAGCAGACTAGCACAAAGAGGGCATTTCTGGTTAAAAGAAGGCTAGAAGTATCAAACATAGGCCTTAAATTGAGGACTCAATCCTTGAGAAAGTACATTTGGAGCTCAGCATTGTATGGTAGTGAAACAAAGACTGTGGGAAAACTGAAAAAGAGGAGAATTGAATAGTTTGGGATGTTGTGCTTCAAAAGGATGCCGAAAATTTGGTGCATTGATAAAGTGAGATGTTTTCTGACCAACTGGCAAGGAGAGAAACATCTGGAAAACATCGACAAGGAGAAGGGACAGAATGGTAGATGTGTTAAGACACTGAAGAATACCTTCTATGGTATTTGAGTAGAGGGCAGAAATTGTTGAACAACGATATTGGAATATGTACAACAAATAATTGAGGATGTTGCATGCAAGTGCCACTCAGAGATGAAGAGACTGACACAGGTGAGGAATTTGTGGTGGACTTCATCAAACCAGTCAGAAGACATGACACCACTGTGTCCCCTCCCAAAAAAGGTTAATTCAGTACATTGCAGTTAGTATCAGTGAGCTAAACCTGATTGTTTGTCAGATATGATCATTTTGCTTGTATAGCACACTTTGTATAGATGAGCTCAGAAGAAACTGACACTGATACAGTTAATGTGTTTGCCTTGTCATCACAGTTGCATTGTACTAAATATGCAACATGGGATTGTGTCACAATAAGTTGTACACAAGGTGGTGTTAATAGGGATTGAGATAAATCAGCAGGTCTACAACCAAAGAAAAATATGAAGAAAGATAATATACTAAAATTGGGTGCTGAAAACAATGCTAAATTACCGTACCTTACCCTCAGTTCAGTGGAAAGAAAATTTCCAGGAAATTGCTTTCAGTTATGATTGGAGATGAAAACACTTCTGTCAGCAATTACCAAAATACTGATTGAACTGTGGCACTGACTTATTTCTATATTAATATGATTTGTCGGGCCTCAGCCGACAGAGATGACAGTGACCATGTGTGCGTGATTTGTTATAAAAGTGTGTGTGTTTTTCTAAATCTGGTGAATAACTTTGTCTGGTAGTTTAGTCTACTTTTAAATGTATCTGTCTTCCACTCAGTGCCTCTTATGGTGAGTGTCAATCTATCCTAATTAATGTTGTTTATTTGTTAATAAGTTATGATCATTTCTGGAGGCTTGTTTGGGAACAGTGATTCTTTTTACAGCATCCTTTAGATCTCTGTTGTCTTCAGTTACTTTGTGGTCGAAGCCATGAATTTTTTATTTATTTATTTATTTTTGCTTTGGAGAAGAATTTTTTTATTTTAATGTTAGTTCACTGCAGAGGGCAATTAACATTTTATTATTTCATATGAAACTACTGATTAAAGTGAGAAAAGAAGAGACCATGATGGATACAACAATACAAATATTTCACTTGATCTGTGCGTTACAAATTTTCAGTGACGTTAATTTTCATAGAAGTTCCTTTCTGTTTTGCTTATTCTCTTGGTTTTTTTGTTTGTGTCTAATGATTTTTTTAAAAAATTCTAAGTTTCTTTGTGTGTGTGCAGAAATACATTACAGGTTCCTACACTTGAAGCTATATACAAAGTGTTAACACTGGAAAATAGCATTCTTTTAAAAAAACGAGCCGATGTGGAGAAAATAATTAAACAAGTGGATCAGTACAGAAAGAGACAAGGAAAACGGACATCATTGCTTGCAGCATTGAACTCTTCAAAACGTCAACCATTTGATAAAGGGTAAGGACATCACTAAAATTTGTGTGTGTGCGTGTGGGGGGGGGGGGGGGGGGCACCTCATTTTGAGAGAAGTTAACTGCAACTTAACTGCATTCATAAATCCATGTGTAAAATGAAAACATTAAAAATTTAAACCTAAGTTGAATAAAGGAGGACTTGCTATACAAATGGTTTTACATCAGAAGCCCATACTGTACACAGTTTCAACAAACTTTCTTCCTCAGAATTCTCCACGCTAACATATAACAATATAGAAAGGGTAGATTGCTACTCCCCATGTACATAATATTTTAGTCACAAAAAAGCACAATGAAAAGAACACTACAAATATTTAAGCTTTTGAGCAAAGTCCTTCCTCAGAAGTAGAATTCATACAAGCAAGTGCACATGCCACCCCCCCCCCCCCCCCCACACACACACAGTACTTTTTCTGCCTGTTGTTGGGCACTAGTGGCTGAAGACAGCAGCAATGGGTATGAGAGTTATGAGAGTTGTTTTGCAAATGTGTGAGAGTTCTACTTGTGGAAAAGGGCTTTGTCTGAAAGCTTAAATATTTCTAGTTCCCCCCACCCCCCCACCCCCACCCCTCCCCCCCATTGTGCCTGTCTGTGACTCACTGCCTTCGCTATGTGGTGAAGGCAAGCTATCGTTTCCATATCAGTGTCTATTTTGGACTTTCCATTGATTGATCATGCAAACATAGGAAATTCTTTCACTCCCAGATCTAGTGTGGTACCTCTTACTTTACTTGTGCAGCATTGGCAGTAAGAGATCTCTGTTTGTTTCCTGTACTGAGTGTAAACTATGTTAAGATTGAGGTAGATGTCAAAAGAGTCTGTACATTGTTATGGAACTGAAGTTGAGATGGCTTTATGAATTGACATTGCACAATGCAAAAAGTAATGTTGCTCAATGGCTGCGAGGAAAAGGGATAGATGACAAATACAGAGATTTGGAGTCTGAACCCTGACTGGGTTTCAGACTACTTTCTGTCATTTTTTCTGCTCTTGCAATGCATCCGGAAAATGCCAAGTTTCACAGTGGTTCGGATTCCACACTAAATTGTCTGCCTTTAACTGACTGGGTAAGTCAATTCACAGTTGGAGGAAGACAAGGCCATGTCACTTCCTAAAGTAGCATGTCTAGTGATGCACGATGGTATTGAAACCAACCTTCACATTGAGGAAGGCTTTACTGTACTTAATACAATATAAACAAACCAGAGGATAATATTTGCACACAGCACTCTTACAATGTTCACAAACCATCACTATACTTTAAGACCTCTGATATCTTTCCGCAAGACTTTGATCTGGTTAATTGTGTTCAGGAGTAATGACTTCTTTATGCAGGCAATAGATGTGCACATATCCAGCTATTAAGTAGGAAAGTACCCACAATTTAGATAAAGGGAGAGTAGGCTAGAATTAGTGAAAAATCATCAGTGCTCAAAATTTACTCCGTGCGTTACATGCCATAGTTGATTTCCCCCTCATTTTTACCCTATTCTGACCCTTTTGATTTCAAGTCCTTTTTCGTTAAAAATGTGTTTAGGCTCAGCATTGAATTCATTTGTGTTCAGATGCAGTTGCTTTGATTCCATGTAAACTAAACAGATCTCTCTCTCTCTCTCTCTCTCTCTTATATATATATATATAAAAAAAAAACAAAGATGATGTGACTTACCAAACGAAAGCACTGGCACGTCGATACACACACAAACATACACACAAAATTCAAGCTTTCGCAACAAACTGTTGCCTCATCAGGAAAGAGGGAAGGAGAGGGGAAGACGAAAGGAAGTGGGTTTCAAGGGAGAGGGCAAGGAGTCATTCCAATCCCGGGAGCGGAAAAACGTACCTCAGGGGGAAAAAAGGACGGGTACACACTCTATTAATTCATATATATATAACAACACCTTCAATAGATCAACACCTTCAACCCATTACATGCAGTCTCCCATCCTTCATCAAAGACACCAACCACTTTCTCGAACGCCTGGAATCCTTACCCAATCTGTTACCCCCAGAAACCATCCTTGTAACCATTGATGCCACTTCCTTATACACAAATGTCCCGCACATCCAGGGCCTCGCTGCGATGGAGCACTTCCTTTCATGCCAATCACCTGCCACCCTACCTAAAACCTCTTTCCTCATTACCTTAGCCAGCTTCATCCTGACCCACAACTTCTTCACTTTTGAAGGCCAAACATACCAAAAATTAAAGGGAACAGCCATGGGTGCCAGGATGGCCCCCTCGTACGCCAACCTATTCATGGGTCGCTTAGAGGAAGCCTCCTTTGTTACCCAGGCCTGCCAACCCAAAGTTTGGTACAGATTTATTGATGACATCTTCATGATCTGGACTCACAGTGAAGAAGAACTCCAGAATTTCCTCTCCAACCTCAACTCCTTTGGTTCCATCAGATTCATCTGGTCCTACTCCAAATCCCATGCCACTTTCCTTGATGTTGACCTCCACCTGTCCAATGGCCAGCTTCACACGTCCGTCCACATCAAACCCACCAACAAGCAACAGTACCTCCATTATGACAGCTGCCACCCATTCCACATCAAACGGTCCCTTCCCTACAGCCTAGGTCTTCATGGCAAATGAATCTGCTCCAGTCCGGAATCCCTGAACCATTACACCAACAACCTGACAACAGTTTTCGCATCCTGCAACTACCCTCCCGACCTGGTACAGAAGCAAATAACCAGAGCCACTTCCTCATCCTCTCAAACCCAGAACCTCCCACAGAAGAACCACAAAAGTGCCCCACTTGTGACAGGATACTTTCCGGGACTGGATCAGACTCTGAATGTGGCTCTCCAGCGGGGATACAGCTTCCTCAAATCCTGCCCTGAAATGAGATCCATCCTTCATGAAATCCTCCCCACTCCACCAAGAGTGTCTTTCCGCCGTCCACCTAACCTTCGTAACCTCTTAGTTCATCCCTATGAAATCCCCAAACCACCTTCCTTACCCTCTGGCTCCTACCCTTGTAACCGTCCCCGGTGTAAAACCTGTCCAATGCACCCTCCCACCACCACCTACTCCAGTCCTGTAACCCGGAAGGTGTACACGATCAAAGGCAGAGCCACGTGTGAAAGCACCCACGTGATTTACCAACTGACCTGCCTACACTGTGACACATTCTATGTGGGAATGACCAGCAACAAACTGTCCATTCGCATGAATGGACACAGGCAGACAGTGTTTGTTGGTAATGAGGATCATCCTGTGGCTAAACATGCCTTGGTGCACGGCCAGCACATCTTGGCACAGTGTTACACCGTCCGGGTTATCTGGATACTTCCCACTAACACCAACCTATCCGAACTCCGGAGATGGGAACTTGCCCTTCGATATATCCTCTCTTCCCGTTATCCACCAGGCCTCAATCTCCGCTAATTTCAAGTTGCCGCCACTCATATCTCACCTGTCATTCAACATCATCTTTGCCTCTGCACTTCTGCCTCGACTGACATCTCTGCCCAAACTCTTTGCCTCTGTATATGTCTGCTTGTGTCTGTATATGTGTGGATGGATATGTGTGTGTGTGCGCGAGTGTATACCCGTCCTATTTTCCCCCTAAGGTAAGTCTTTCCGCTCCCGGGATTGGAATGACTCCTTACCCTCTCCCTTAAAACCCACATCCTTTCATCTTTCCCTCTCCTTCCCTCTTTCCTGACGAAGCAACCGTTTGTTGCGAAAGCTTGAATTTTGTGTGTATGTTTGTGTTTGTTTGTGTGTCTATCGCCCTGCCAGCGCTTTTGTTTGGTAAGTCTCATCATCTTTGTTTTTAGATATATTTTTCCCACGTGGAATGTTTATATAAACAAAGATGATGAGACTTACCAAACAAAAGCACTGGCAGGTCGATAGACACACAAACAAACACAAACATACACACAAAATTCAAGCTTTCGCAACAAACGGTTGCTTCGTCAGGAAAGAGGGAAGGAGAGGGAAAGACGAAAGGATGTGGGTTTTAAGGGAGAGGGTAAGGAGTCATTCCAATCTCGGGAGCGGAAAGACTTACCTTAGGGGGGAAAAAAGGACAGGTATACACTCGCGCGCGCGCCCACACACACACACACACACACACACACACACACACACACACACACACACACACACACACACACACACACACACACACACATATCCATCCACATATACACAGACACAAGCCTAATGAAAATGAAAATAAATATAAAAATATGTGGGGAGACATAAAGGTGAACTAGAAAGCAAATGGAGATCTGGTGTGAAAAAAGGCGAAAAAGTGTTGGTTAGAGCTGGGCTATGTTGATCCTGTGGTGAACTTGTGTAGGTAGACAACGATGTGCATAAAGGTTAGGTGGTGGTGTTGCCGCCAAAACACGTTAAAGGGTGGAGAAATTCGGGAAAATTTCGAAAAAACTATGTGTAGATGTATTAAAAGGAGTGGTTTGGTGGTGGCAGATTATCGAAATAAGGCTAACAATTGTCCGATGAATAAATAATGACGTTAAAACCTGTGGGAAGCGGCTAAAAATGATCGGTGATGTGAGAATAACGGAAATGGAAATCAAGCAATAATCAAACAGCGCGCGCCCACACACACACACACACACACACACACACACACACACACACACACACACCGTCCCCCAAAGGGATTCAACATCAGTTTTCTTTTTCCTGATAAGATCAGTCATAATAAATTTTATGCACTGCAAACTAATGTCTTGCTGTCTTGTAACTGAATAACAGGACATTTTAAAATGTTGCTACTGGTTTCATTGGTTTATTTTTGCCTTCAGTAACACTATTGCTGTTGTTATTACTGTTAAAAATCATTTAAAACTCAGTATTGCAGATAAAATAAACAGCGGCTCCAGCAAATATTAAGATAATTCTTTTCAGTAGCCACCTCTCTCCCTGCATACATAATGCTCTTGTTTTACAGCTTAAGCCTGTGACTGTCCCAAATGAATAATTTGTCCCATGGACTCTGAAATCACTCTTTATAGACCACTGGAAAATAAGCAACACTTTATTAAATAGAAATGCATTTGTTAGGTGATCCACCAGATGATGGTGTCACTGTTGAACATTGTGTGCCATCATTCCTGGAATGTCTGTGAATGCAAGGGACACAGTCAATACTGGCAGGGGTCTCAATGTCCATTGTACTAGGTACGGGCAGAAGTAAAACCGTGAGGACGGAAGTTCTTGGTTAGTTCAGTCGATAGAGAATTTGTCCGCAAAAGACAAAGGTCCCAAGTTTGAGTCTCAGTCCAACACACAGTTTTAATCTGCCAGAAAGTTTCATTTCAGTGCACACGCCACTGCAGTACAAAAATTTCATTTCCATTTGAAAGATAAATACAACCATCTGAGAAAACCTATGCAGAACCAAAGAACAACATTATGAAATGGCTTGTAGGAAAATATGTACTTTTTCTCCTTACTAACAAGAGACCTACAATTCAAGAATACCTCCAGTATATTGCAAAAGAGTGCTATGTCACAAAGAAAAAGCTGAACTACAAGAAACAGCTCCAAAACTTTCTCCATCTTAACCTGTCCTAACTGATTGGTTCGACAGAATTTGTGTTGTGTTATGTTCACTTTGTGTGTCAGCTTCATCGTGACAATCTATCCTTCTATGTACATCTTTCAGTAGACATGTAATATACGAGAGTTGGAACTCAAATAGTGGCAACTGACATGAAAGAGTTACATGTTTCCACCTGTTACTGTCCTTCAAAGTAGCCACCAGTGTTGTGTAGAACCCGTTGGCAGTGATGTGGGAGGCATAGTATACCGTTAGCAGAGCCTGTTCTGATGTTGCTGTGAATGGAGCTGTCTACTGCTTGTCAAATCTCGGGAACAGTTCTGAAGTGAAAGCCACGAAGTGGTTCCTTCATCTTCGGAATCAAATCAAACCAACAAGGACTTAAATCCGGGGAGTATAGTAGATGGTACAGTAATTTCCAGTCCCATTGACCGAACAGAACAGCCACAGCTTGCGCTGTATGTGCCTGCGCATTGTCAAGCAAAATGATGGGTGGGTTGCGCAGAAAGTGTTGCTGCTTCTTTCGCGAAACTGGTTGCAGGTACAGGTCCAAGGTCATGAATTGTATGGCGTCAGTCACTGTCCACTAACATGGCAACTTCTTCAGAGATGCTAGGATGACCTGCCTGATGCACGTCTGCCACAGTTTGCCGACCTTTGTTGAAGGTTTTTACCCAGCGTGCCACTGTTCTGTACGGCAATGCTGATTCCCCGCATGCCTCTTGAAGACCTTGATGACACTGTCATTATGTACGACCTCTGGCACTTTCAATCTTGAACCAACTCTGTTGTTCCTGTTTCAAAAACATAGAGGCACCGTTACATTAGACCACTCGCCCACAAGTGACTGTACTTTCCTCGATTGTGCACATGCCGGTGACATGGGGCGGACAAGTCCATTTGCTCGGAGGTAAGGCAGGTATGTCAACAACTTGTGCTATCAGCAACAATGGTAGATTCCATTGCATAGTGTCTCCACAGCAGTGTTGCCACTGTTTAAGTTCCAATCTATGTATTATGATGTGAAAAAATGTTTACTGTCAGTATATTTTTTTCTTTTCATTGTTTGGCTCACCTTTCTTTTTTTAGGTTTTAGAAATGCAGTATCTTATTATTTGTACCATCATGTTTGATAAAAGTTCATCATTGGGAAAAAAAGATACTTTCCTGATGTGTGGAAGATTGTGGGGTTGAATCCAGAAATTTTTTATTTGTATATCTTTAGCATTTTGATCATTATTTTTTTCAATTAATTTATTTAAATACATTTTTTAATCCTAATCTTTTTCTGTGTCTTCTCATCGTCATATAGAGTTTTTTATTTGCTCTCATTTCTTCTTCCTATCTATCTTTTTTCATTTGGAATCTTTGTGCATGTGATTTTAATTATTTTCATTTATCTACCAGTTAAAAACGAAAGAAAAAATAATCTATTCGTATTGATGTGCAGTGGTGTGGAAAATATATTTTTTGTTACGAAATTAACATTTTTTGTGTGATGATTATCAAATAAATATTTAAAACATAAATGTTTGTGCTCTATGGACAAAATAACACAGATGAAGATATGAAGAAAAGAAAGAATTGTGAAAAAAAATGAAGAAAAGAAGCTATGTGTCCAACAATGTGGTAAAAATATCAAATGATAAAACAGAAGAAACTAAATCAAAGTTAATACACAGAAATAGTTAAAATCACATGGACAAAGATGTCAAATGAAAAAAGAATATTAGGAAAAAAATTAGTGCAAATTAAAAAGTTTAAATGATTAAAATGACAGGAGAAATGATTAGAAGTAAAAATGTGCATTTAACCCAGTTAATTGAATAAAATAATGGCCAAAGGTATTTAGATTATTTATAATAAAAAGTGTGATTTGAAACCACAACCTTCTCCATGTTAGGAATGAATCTTAACCAGTACACTAGACTACTGCTCCGCATAACTCTGCTATTTTGAAGACTCTACAGCAGCGTTATCAAACTGTGGCCTGTGGACCATGTCTGCCCTGAATCATTTATTTGTGCGGCCCATAGTTCTCAGCCGTATTTTATAACAACATTCATTCTGCAGGTAATATCAGAAGCCAAAAAACTCAACATATGAGAACCTGTAAAGTTCATGGCATCAGCTTGGTAACATTATTACAGAGACAGTAATATTTTAAGATGGGTTTAACTGTAGTTGACATTGGTGAATTTGGTCAGCAGCTAAGTAAAATTGGCTGGCTGCTACAGGCCACAAGACCAAGTAGCACAACCACTGCAAAAGTAGAAGATTTGAGAGGGGGAATGTTGTATTCCTTGCCTTCCAGTACTGAAAATTCACGGGCATTCACGGCTCATGCTAATCAGTTGGTATGGTATAAATTTCAAACGGAAGTAGTGTGGATTCATGAATGCACATTATGGGGACAATCATGTTCAAATGTGGCACATATTTGTAGCAATGAATTCATATCCATACATATTATTAAAAAAATGTATGTATTTACAGGATGTTTCACAATTCATGTTACACACTTCTAGAGGTTGTAGAGGAGACTTAGTAGATCAAGTTTTACTTAGGAACCCATGTCCTGAAATGGTTCATTTCGATGTTACGAGGAAAACAAGATGTACAGATTTCACTCCTATTTACTGTGATGCTGTAACAGCTGTTCGATATGCTGACCACCAAGTTTGTTGCGCACAGTGTATCTGTTCAGTACGTCTGCATAAATTCTGTCCAACATGCTTGGTGTATGGTTAATCACTTCTGCTGTAGCCATAATCTGTGCAGCCGGATCTTCCTGCAGCTGGACAGGGGGCTCACAAACAAGACTCTTCATGTAGCTCCAGAAAGTCCAAAGGGGTTAAATCTGGGATCTTGGTGGTCAAACGTGGTCCACCTCGATGAATCTACCTGTCCTGTAGACAGTTCAGATGGATTAAGACAGAACCTACAAAATATAATGCCGCCCTGTCATGCTGGAACAACAATTTGTGCCAAATGTCCAGTGGCACATTTTCCAAAAGCAGTGCCAGCACTTGTTGCAGGAATATGTTCCCGGCACCCATTAGATGGGGAGGAAGGATATACAGTGCAATCACATGGCCATTGCAGAGACCTGTCCAGACATTGATGCCGAAGGTGTGCTGGAGTTTTTCTTGATTCCAAATGTGACAATTTTGAGCATTCAAAATACTCTTCCTGTTGAAATGTGCTTCGTCGGTGAACAAAATTTACCTTGGAAACAGGAAAGTCCACACTGTGGTGTAAAAACAAAGCACAGAAATTGATATGTGGCACAAAATACTCTGAGAGCATGGCATGTGCCTTCTGAGGGTATTATGGATGGAGTTTCTATTCATGCAGAACATGCCAGATGCATGAGTGAGACACAAACGAGTGACATGTAATGGCTCGAATATTCTTTGGTAGATTCTCTTCAACTTAAAGCATATCCTGTTCCAATACAATAGTGCGCTGCCTTTTTGGAGCAACATAATTTGCTCTATCGCTTATGAATTTCCCACATTCCTGCAGCTATTGTTCTGCTGTGGCAAACGTTGGATGAGATGGAGTCACACTATTTGGAGAGTATTTGTGGTAGATATGTTGAGCTACTCATCCATTATGGAGCTTCACCGTAAATTAATGATATATTGGTTTACTCTGCGAACATGTACTCAGGCATCCTGACTGTAGTATACAGTCACCATAATGTCAACTGACGCATCACCAGGTAGCACAAAGACAAGGCAGATGGAGACAAAACTTCATGTCACCATGCCATTCGTGGATGTGGGTAGCCTACCATAACAGGCAAACTGCGTAAGAAACATATAGCGGGTGATTGAATATCTCTTGCCTTCCTTGTAACATGGAAACTAATTGTTTCCGGACATGGGTTCATATGTAAAAGTTGATCTACTAAGTCCTCTCTACAGCCTTAAGAAGCGTGTAATAAGAATTGTGAAACACCCTGTGTGTATGCATGCATGTATATTCCACATCTCCTCCTAAACCCCTGGACCGATTTTAACTAAATTTGGTATACACATGAATTATTGTCTGGAAAGAATTTCTTTGGGGTTTAGAACCACATACCTATCACAGGGATAGGTGTGGTCTTGATTACCCGGAATTTATTCATCCAGTATTTGAGAATGAGAGCAATTAGTGTTGCTGTTTCAGTACTTTTCAAAACTATTTTCTTGCTGATAAGCCTTCCAAAATGATGAAAGGAAAAACGTTTATCGCTTACTACATTTTCTGTGTTCGTGCAATAAGACTACTGCATCATGTATGATGTATAACTTTATAACTTCTTTACTACTACCAGTATTTGTGACATGTTTTGCAGAATGTGTTGACATATACCAGTTAAGGTACTTATATCATTCTATGACACACAGTTTAAAAGATATGATGTCGTAAATACTGGGATGCATGTGAAACTGCTGCATCATGCATGACATTTAAATTCATTGCTTCTATGTTTCTAAATTCATTCATAACACATTTCACAGACAGCTTCTATGTACCTCCAAAATTGTATCACTGTGTCTCACATAGTTCAGAAACTTTGATGTCATAAACATTGAGCTGTGTGAAAACAAAACTGCAGGGCAAAATTGGTTAGAGATACAGGTGAAATATCTGTACGGATATGTGACATGTGCATTTGGTATAGTGGAAGTGGAAGGTTAGGGAAGGTAAACCTTCCCTAGTGGGTGTACACCATTACTAAAATGAGCAGTGAGAGCTTACCGTAAACTGAAAAAAACGCAACACTGTACTCTGCTAGGGAAAGTGTACAGTAGCATATTATCCACTAGTGAAGGTGTACCATCGCTGCTCCTGGGTTATTAACGGTGTGTCGAACTATGCTACCACGCATCAGCATGAATGTAATTGTCATCTCGTTATTATGTTGTACAGTAGTGCAGCTATGGTTGACAGTAGTGCAGCTGTGGTTGATAGTGTAATTTCCATTCACATCAGTGGAGCTATGGTTTAATCAGTGAAGTTCTACGAACATCTTAGAGTGGAATGGCAAAATCTCAGCTATAATTCTGTCTTCATAAACAGAGAAAAGTATGAGTCACTTATCAACAACGCTAAATCCTTAAAATCTGGATGAAAGAGGGGCGGCAACACCTACAAGTTTTTGAAGAGATATGAAATGCTGGAAGTGAATGGAGTAACCAAATTAATGCAACCTGTAATGGAAGAAGGTATGATTAAATACTGTGCTTATGGTGAAGAGGCAATGGCCTTGCCACAGTGGATACACTGGTTCCCATCAGATCACCAAAGTTAAGCGCTGTCGGGCGTGGCTGGCACTTGGATGGGTGACTATCTGGACCACCATGTGCTGTTGACATTTTTCGGGGTGCACTCAGCCTCGTGATGTCAATTGAGGAGCTACTTGACTGAATAGTAATGGCTCCAGTCAAAGAAAACTATCGTAATGACCGGGAAAGTGGTGTGCTGACCACACGCCCCTCCTATCCGTATCCTTAGCTGAGGATGATACGGCAGTCGGATGGTCCCGGTGGGCCACTTGTGGCCTGAAGACGGAGTGCTTATGATGAAGAACTGTATGGTATTCTGCATGACACTCATGTAATGACTGGCCACAGTGGACGAAACCAAATGAAAAAATGCTTGAAGTCAAAGTTCTGTAATATAACATACAGAAATGTCCAAATTTATCTTAGTTTGTGTGAACCTTGATTACAAAAGCAAAAAGTCAGAAAAAACTAATAGTAGCTGTTCAAGAAGCTAAATTCTGGATGTCAAGTTGATCTCATCAACTTCCAATTCCAACCAGATGGAGATTACAAATTTGTAATAGTTTATCAGGACCACCTCACTAAATTCATTGTTCTCAGGCCACTGAAGTCCGAAATAGCTGAAAAGTATGCAATAACATTATTGACATTTTTACATTATTAGGTGCGCCTTTAGTTTTGCAGTCTGACAATGGTAGAGAGTTTGTTAACAAAATAATGTGCAGCTTAACTGAACTATGGCCCAATTGTAAGATTGTCCGTGGTAGACCTAGATACAGTCAGAGCCAAGGCAGTGTAGAGCGAGCAAATCAAGACATAGAAAATATGCTAACTACAAGAATGCAGGTGCGCAACACTGTGGAGTGGAGCCGTGCCTGAAGATTTGTGCAGCTAATGAAGAATACCACTGTACATTTTGGAATTAAAAGATCTTCGTACAAAGCAAAGTGTGGCTGCCCTCCTAAACATGGTTTGTCTTCAACAAGTTTACCTCCTGAAGCATTGATGAATGTTCACTCTGAGGATGACCATGAAAATATAATTAATCAAGTGAGTGTTGGCAGTGAGACAGGTACTGAAATGTTGCAGGATAATAATCACAGTAAATCACCATTGCAAGAGGATAACATACCAACAGGAACAGAGGTTGAGAGCAGAGAGAAAGAAAGTATTCCTGACAATAATGACTACTGCCTGACTGATTTAGACGAGTCAACTTGTGCTATTAAAAAACACAGAAGTGAAGCATACAAGTGCTTAGAAGAACAAGTGCAAAGAATGCGGCAGTGTTTAGATCGCTGCTCTCCAACAGTAGAAAAGGGCTGTACCATGAAATTTCCAGTTCCCAAATTCGATAGAGGAAGAGGAGATGCCAGCTCGATCTTGGTTGTCATCCTGGAGATAACGTCTGATGGCTTCTGCCGAATCGGGACGAGAGATGGTGTGGTGAGCCAGCTAGACGCACGGTAATGAATTGTTTGTTTTTAAACAATTATGGATGGGATAATATGATATGCCACTGTGATTACAGCTACAACAATTTGTTTCAGGTCCAATTCAGTATTCGCCCTTTAAGAACAATCTCATAGGAGGAAGTTCCAGCAGAGTAAACTGTTGCCTTGAGGACAGTTGCGACGTCTCAGTTGATGGGAAGCAGCCAGGGACTCTGCAAGTGCCAGCAAAAATGTCAGACTCTGATATGCTTTTGCAAAAGCAAAAATGTGTTGTGCAACTCAAAATGCCATGGTGCACGTCCTTGCTGCAGTAAATGAATTTTATATAATATGACTATGTTTTCAAACTAAATGTGATAATTGTAACTTTTGAAGTATGACTGCTCCTCTTGGCAGTGAAGGTATACATTCATTAGTGAGAGTGCACTATCCCTAGTCAATGTGTATTGGCAGACAGAACTGGAATCAGTAATCCACTCTCACTAAACAGATACTTTCCCTGAAACTCCCACTCCCAATGGATTGATTTCAACCAAACTTGATACAAAAATCACTATCTGATAAACAAATACTGTGGGGATAAGAACTACCACCTTCCTATTGGGCTGGGGGGAGGGAGATGTACAGGGCTATTACAAATGATTGAAGTGATTTCATAAATTCACTGTAGCTCCATTCATTGACATATGGTCACGACACACTACAGATACGTAGAAAAACTCATAAAGTTTTGTTCGGCTGAAGCCGCACTTCAGGTTTCTGCCGCCAGAGCGCTCGAGAGCGCAGTGAGACAAAATGGCGACAGGAGCCGAGAAAGCGTATGTCGTGCTTGAAATGCACTCACATCAGTCGGTCATAACAGTGCAACGACACTTCAGGACGAAGTTCAATAAAGATCCACCAACTGCTAACTCCATTCGGCGATGGTATGTGCAGTTTAAAGCTTCTGGACGCCTCTGTAAGGGGAAATCAATGGGTCGGCCTGCAGTGAGCGAAGAAACGGTTGAACGCGTTCGGGCAAGTTTCACGCGTAGCGCACGGAAGTCGACGAATAAAGCAAGCAGGGAGTTAAACGTACCACAGCCGACGGTTTGGAAAATCTTACGGAAAAGGCTAAAGCAGAAGCCTTACCGTTTACAATTGCTACAAGCCCTGACACCCGATGACAAAGTCAAACGCTTTGAATTTTCTGCGCGGTTGCAACAGCTCATGGAAGAGGATGCGTTCAGTGCGAAACTTGTTTTCAGTGATGAAGCAACATTTTTTTCTTAGTGGTGAAGTGAACAGACACAATGTGCAAATCTGGGCGGTAGAGAATCCTCACACATTTGTGCAGCAAATTCGCAATTCACCAAAAGTTAACATGTTTTACGCAATCTCACTGTTGAAAGTTTACGGCCCCTTTTTCTTCTGCGAAAAAAACGTTACAGGACACGTGTATCTGGACATGCTGGAAAATTGGCTGGAAAATTGGCTGGAAAATTGGCTCATGCCACAACTGGAGACCGACAGTGCCGACTTCATCTTTCAACAGGATGGTGCTCCACCGCACTTCCATCGTAATGTTCGGCATTTCTTAAACAGGAGATTGGAAAACCGATGGATCGGTCGTGGTGAAGATCATGATCAGCAATTCATGTCATGGCCTCCACGCTCTCCCGACTTAACCCCATGCGATTTCTTTCTGTGGGGTTATGTGAAAGATTCAGTGTTTAAACCTCCTCTACCAAGAAACGTGCCAGAACTGCGAGCTCGCATCAACAATGCTTTCGAACTCGTTGATGGGGACATGCTGTGCCGAGTGTGGGATGAACTTGATTGTCGGCTTGATGTCTGCCAAATCACTAAAGGGGCACATATCAAACATTTGTGAATGCCTAAAAAAACTTTTTGAGTTTTTGTATGTGTGTGCAAAGCATTGTGAAAATATCTCAAATAATAAAGTTATTGTAGAGCTGTGAAATCGCTTCAATCATTTGTAATAACCCTGTATTAATGATGGACAGAGAAAGGGGGAGGAAGAGATGGACAGATAGAAGGGGGAGGAGGAACTGGACAGAGAGAGGGATGTAATGAAGAAAAGGGGGGGGGGGTCGGTGAGAGGAATAGAAAAGGGAAAGATTTAAATTTTATTTTGATGAAACAGCAGAGATTCAGGAATTTATGTGTGTAATAAATGTGACATACACATATGCGGCAAAGCTCTGAACAAAACCAAACTTGGTGCACCTATCGCTCACTATCTGAAAAAACATGCTGAGATTGTGTTGCGAAAGTAAAAGAGAGAGAGAGAGAGAGAGAGAGAGAGAGAGAGAGAGAGAGAGAGAGAGAGAAGAGAGATATAGTCAGATGGGGGAAAGGAGAGGGAGATATGGAGTTTGATTTTTCAGACCAATCTGATTTGTATTTTCTGTAGTTTCTTTCAATTCTTTTAATTCTATTTTATTTTTAAATCATTAGAGAGTGCCTCATAGATCTCTTCCCCATTCATATCCACCTGAACTAGTGCTTTGTTGACAGTAATTTAAAGTCAGTAATTTATTTGCATATTCTCTTGTTTCAGGTATGCTTTCCTTACCCTTATGAAAGACTTTCCAAGATCACCATTTTAACTTTTCAGGTTTTCAAATCTTGTCTCTTGCTGGTATTTTGTTACTTATTTTTACCTCACTTGATCCTACTTTAATCTAGGGCCTTGGCAGGATTTCCTGTCTCAACCTAAAAAGTGTGATTGCCTCTTTCTCTGAAAGCGTAAGGGTTCTGTACCATTTCTGTATTTCTTTATCAGCACACTTGTGCATCACAAGTAGGTGTTTTTCAGTCTTTATTTCTGTGTAATTAGTGAAGAATAAAATATACTTTGTATTTGACTAATATTTTTTCCTTTCCACAGAGAGAATGACATTTCTAGGTTGGCTGAAAAATTACTGCAGAGCAAGCTGTCAGATACGGATGATGTTGGATCAGAGAACATTAAGAAGATGGTGTCTATGAATAGAAGGGCTACACTTACTGCAAGACAGAAGAAGCTGAGTCCCAAGAAGCAGAATGTGCTTCAAGATCTTTTGATGCAACACGTTGCTTCCCACATTACTCCAATCAAAACTGTTAGGGACCGATTCACTCCTAGTTCCTCACTCCTTAACTTGGCACCCTTTACCACTTCTTCACTGAAACTTGGAGGTATTTTGTCTGGGAGGCCTGTTGCCCAGAACCAAACAGCTACAATTTCTCAATCTTCATTGCTGACAGCACCAAACATGCAGCAAAGGCTAAGTAGTACATTTTTATCAGATAATACAAGTGTTCCCCAAAAATTTACCATGGCAACAAATAACAGACCTCAGCAGACAAATCCTCTAGCTTCTTTGAGCAATATGGTGGTTGGTGTAATTAATTGTAGCACTGAATCGATAAGTACCTACAATCCATCTGGTTTTACTAAAACTGGATCTGCACCATTATTTATGTTTAAAGTACCCAATGATACACAAAATGCACTCATGGCCAGACCAGGCACTATAGCAGTAAGAGATGATGTACATAATGTGGTTTCATCTGCATCAAGTTCTCTCCCCTTAACACCACCTGTTACAGGTGTGACGACCTATGATTCTAGCTTGAATAAAGGAATTTCACCTAGTTTCAATTTTGGTCAGTCCATTCAGCCTGCAGTACTTGGGAGAGACATGGGAAAGAAAGAAACTTCTGGGTCAGCTGGTGCGCAGACTGGACAGCTGCAGTCATCTACTGTCTCAATTGGCACTGTTGCAAAATCTGTAACAGATGTGCAGCAGCTGAATAATTCAAATTCACTTATCTCAAAACCAAGTGCTTCAGTGCATTCCTTGTTTGTAAATTTGAATTCTCAGAGTTTTTCATCTAATACTACACTTGCTTCTAAGTCAGAAGTGAACAGTGCTATGGCAGGCATGAACCAGCCAGTGTGTGATACAACAACTGTTACACAGCCAGCTGATCTTGTTTCAACAGCCTCATCAAGGTCACTTACTACAGGATTTGCTTTCAGTGGCAGTTCCCCTTCTGCACCAGGTTTCTCTTTTCAGAAGTCAACTCCAGCAACAGTACAATCATCACCAACTCTTTTTGGAACCAGTTTCTCAAAAGGGAACACTTCACAAGCCAGCAGCAGTAGCAGTAATTTGTCTGAACCAGCCACAGTTACTGTTACACAAGTGTCGCCATTACTTGCCAGCTCTGGTGATAAAAAGACATCTACTTCTGAATCATCTGGCAGCTTTGCATCCTCTGTATCACAGCCATTGTTTGGAAATATCCAAGGAAAGGTTTCAGCACCTGTGACAGCCTTCAGCTTCGGTCAGGTAGCAGTGTCATCAAAGTCAGACAAAGAAACAGAACTATCAAGTGCTTCTCCAACTGGGGGATCTATTTTTGGTTCGCTGCAACAGAAAGGAGTACCTTCATTCAGTTTTGGACAGTCGGCAACAACAGTATCCTCAAGTGCAGTAGAAAGCCCTAAAATGGGTTCTGTCGCTTTTTCTGCTGCTTCCGAAAGTCCATCTGCCAGCTCTAGCACAACATCTGTGGAATCTGAAGAAACTGATCTGACAAAAACTGATACAAGCATTGTGAAACCACAGGCACAAGTATCATCAGAAATTCCAGAGTCCACCTCTGCTTCATCAGTTGTGCCTCCTGAGAGCCAATTATTTTCTTTTTCTCTCTCAGATAAGGCACCTCAGTCACCTGTGCAGAATCAAGCAACTGCTAATACAATTGCTGCTGCTGCTGCTGCTACTACTACTACTACTACTACTACCACCACCACCACCACCACCACCACCACCACTACTAATGCCACTACCACTACTAAAGCAGCGTCTTTATTCTTTGGACAACCTATTTGTAGTGTTGCACCAACTGGAAAGGGAGGAGCAAATATATTTTCCCAAGCAGCTGGTTCAAAGCAAGTGTTCGGAAATTTATCAACAACAGCTAATAGCAGTATATTTGGAACAGGTCCATCTAACACAGCAGTCACAAAAACTCTTTTTGGGTCATCAGCAACAAACACTTCATCACCACCAACAACAGCAACAACAACATCATTGTTCACTAATGTGTCAAAAAGCACATCTCTGTTTGGTACAGCATCAACTACTATATTCTCAAATACTCCTCTCTTTGGAGGATCCTCTTCCCCTGCAGTTACCACATCAGCACCGTCTCCTCCATCAGGTGATGCACTGTCAGTCATACCTACTAGTGTTTCAGAGGTTTCAAGTACCATTGCAATAAGTACCTCACCTAGCACCACTACACAACCAGATACAGTTTCAGTAGTTAGTGTGTCATCACTTGCAACCCCTGACACATCCACAACTGCTCCAGCCACATTGCCTACTCTTTTTGGTACAAATGTAACAAAAGTTTCAAGTTCTGCTTCCTCTGTGTTTGGAACATTGGCAACTCCTGCTGTTGTGTCATCATCAAACCTGTTTGCTACACCATCTACTGTTACACCTACCACGGTAGCTGCTGTATTTGGTGCATCAGCTGGTCCAACAACAGTGTCACCCACTGTCACCACAGTAGTTACTACTGCTACTACTGCTTCTTCTATAACAACAGTATCAAGTAGTAACACTGCTGCTCCTACTGCTACCACTACCACCACAACTTCATCCAGTGTATCACCCATTTTTGGAGGGTCTGCTGTACCAACCACATTGTCATCAATATTTGGTGCAATTAGCATTACAACATCAGCTCCATCATTGTTTGGTGCAGCTGTTAGCACATCAACATCGGCTCCTTCAGTGTTTGGCTCAGCTGTTGCAACATCACAATCAGGTTTTGGAGCAACTACGACAACATCAGCTCCCTCCTTATTCGGGACAAGTTTGCAGCCCTCTGCAGCACCCTCATTATTTGGTCAACCTCAAGTCAGCCAGTCCACCACACCTTCACTGTTTGGCAGTACTCCTGCAACAAGTACCCCTTCATTGTTTGGTGGTAATACAGATAAACCTTCATTATTTGGTGGTAACTCAACACAGTCTAGTACATCTATATTTGGAGGTAAGCCTGTATTTGGACAATCTCCTGTTGCAACGTCATCTTCTGCTTTTGGTCAGACTGCTAACGTATTTGGCCAGAACACAACACCAGTGTTTGGTGGAGGTACTTCAGGGGATGGATTCGGAAGTAAACCAGCATTTGGACAGACAGGGGGCTCCGTGTTTGGACAGACACCAAAGTGAGTAATAAACATTCAATGATTTATGTATTTGTTTTGATTTTTGATTCATTTGCTGATGTTGTTACAGTTACAATTTTTACTGTGAAACAGTCATGTCTAAGAAATCTTTAGTGAATAATTTGTGGCGTGTGTGTGTGTGTGTGTGTGTGTGTGTGTGTGGGCGCGCGCGCCTGTGCGCATGCACATGTTACTTTATCAAAAGGTATAAAATTACAGAGAGACAGAATGGCTGGCCAGTACTTTCCAACATGAAATTCCAGTGCTGCTGATTCACATTTTAAAGTGAAAAAACTGTGTAGCTTTCAGAATTATTAGTTCCTTCTTCGGGAAGGAAAGAGAGATAAGTTGGGGAAGGTTGGGAAGGAGGGGCTTGCCATTCAAACCACAGGATGACAAGGGACCACCCGTTGTGAGGTTTCCACACATTACATTATGAATCATTCAATTTGCTATTGTATATAACATACACTTTTCATGTAATTCTTTTATATGAATGATTCTTAATACTTGGAAAAGAAGTTGAAATAAAAGATACAGAAGTGCAAGTGACTGAGAAATTTGTCGTTAAAATTGAAGCAGTGCGGAGTTGTCAGACAACTAAGCTCCTACTGTTGATAGTATATTTAAAGTGGATTATATTGTATTTGTGTATTTATCATTGCGATTTTGGTGTATTATGTATTATTCGAGCTGCAGCAATAATGACGATAACGATGATGACCATAGTCTAGAATTACTGAAATGTGAGGGTAGCTATCTTCCTGTGCTTCATTTTATTAACACTATGTTTTATATAGTGTTTTATTTTCCAGATTTGGGTTTGGTGGTTCAACTTTTGGAGGAGGAACATCTCTTTTTGGTGGTTCCAGCACAGCGGGGAATTCTTTTAAGCCAGGAGGTATGATATTGCCCTCTGAAAACTAGTGCACTTTTTGAAATACCTAGTGGTATTTGTGACCTGTTTCCAAAATTTTCATTGTATGGAATTGGAAAAACTTGGTTATATTGTTAGTTTTATGAGCTTTACATTTAATGTTAAATTTATTTCTACTTTTAAGCAATGTCCTCAATAATGGTTCGGCATATTTTAGTGTAGTGTTCTCATAATTATAGGTGTGCAGATTATCTGGTTTTCAAGTTAAGTGCAATATTTTTCTCTTGCTGTCAGCAATAAACAACCTGCCACCTGGCAATAAGTGGCATTTCCATCATTTAAACAACTGCCGGCTTGTTCTGTACAAATCAGAAACAAACTCATTGTTTTCTTATGTTAATTGGCATGTAAGTGTCAATGTAGCAAGTTTAGAGAAATTTATGAAAGAGATGATGCTGAAATGAAAGAATTGTGTTGACATTAAAATAAAAATTGGAATTAATTGAAATATGTGAGAATCGGAAAATTGCTAGAAAACTAACAATAAGTGTCGATTATGATATTGGAATGCAGACTGTTCAGGACATTAAAAAGAATAGGCCTAAGCAGAAAATACAGGATTTTGTGGGGAGATGAAATTCTAGTTTGGACCAACTGCATGAAAAAAAACTTGAAGAGATCTACATTTGATGTATGAGATTCTGCTCTTTTGCAATGGTTTCACCAGAAACGAGCAGAAGGTGTCATTGTTTCAGGTGTGATGTGTGCCAAAAGAGCTAAATTTTTTCATGAAGGTCTAGGGTTAGAGGGAGAATTGGATGCCTACTTAGATTCAAACAGTGTCACAGGATTCACAAACTTACAATGCAAGGAGAGCAGCTTAGTTCAGATCTTGTGGTAGATGATTCTTTCTCGGAAAAGGTCTAGAAATTTGTGGAAGAGGAGAATTTCACACCAGGCCAAATGTGTAATGGTCTGAATTGGAAAGGTCTAGCAATCAGAACCCTCGCTTTTGGAAGTGAAGTTCGTGCTTCTGAATATGAGTCATCTAAAGAACATATTACAGTTTTGTGCACCGTAATGCTTCTGGGAACCACAAAGTGAAACTACTAATGTTTGGAAAAATGAGAGAAGCCCTGAGCATTCAAGAATGTTGCAGTTAAAGATCTGCGTGTGCATTTTTACAACTAAAAAGTAACATGAATGGTTAGTGAAATTATCAAATGCTGATTCCATACACATTTTGTACCACAAGTTTGGTGGCATTCTGGAAGAAGCTGACAATTCTAAATGCCATACACAATATTTTTGATACCTGGCAAGAATTAAAGCCACATACATTAGTTTGATCGTGGAGGAAAATTCTTTCAGATGTCGAAGAAAGTGATTTTCAAGGATTTTGTGATGAAGTAGTAACAGCTGCAAAATAACAAATTTTGCAGTGAGTTTAAATGTTTTTGAACATGTCAATGAAGATAATTTGAATGATTGTCTAGAGATCGACGCATGTGAATCTGGCTTCCAGTTCATGAGTAATGTCGAAATTGTGACCACTGCTTCATAATGAAACAAAGAGGACAGTGAATGTGAAAGTGGGGGGATGAAGACAGTAACGTTGTCGGTCACTGTGCCTTATGGTGATATGGTAATACTCTTCTGGATTTTATGGTCCAGAGGGGTTTCAGTAAAGTGACAGTATTGCTGCAAGAAAAATTCAAAATGTCGTGTGAAAAAAAGTCAGCTCGTCTCAGAAGCAGACCCACATCACAAACTATTTTAAGAAATAAACAGCAGGCTTACAGTACTTATGTACAGAACATGGCTAAACATTTAAACAAAGAATACATGTTTGATAATATCTTGATGATTCATTTTTTTCAGTTATTCATGCATCATCTCCCCGACATTACCCTGAATAATCGGATGTGTACTGTATTTGTCTACCCCTATATCCCATCTTGAGTTTCTTCCAGCAGCTGGTTAATTATTGCTTCTAGTGAGGCTATTACACAGACTTTATTTCTTTTTCATTCAGTCTTGTACCCTTTTGATCTCTTACTTAATCTGTGCTCTTAATTTTTAATGGTGAACTCATCTTCATAAGAACCATTTCTTTTGCTGTTTCAATCTATCTTGCGATTCCCTTGCTTCAGTAATTTTGGGTAACCTAGATCCATAGATTGTAGAACATATTGCCTTTTACTCTCTCCCCTTCCAAATTATTACATTTTGGTTAAACTTCTCTCAGATATTATGTTAATCAAGCTGCTCATTTCATTCAGCCTTCTATATTTTAGGGTGTGTGTGTGTGTGTGTGTGTGTGTGTGTGTGTGTGTGTGTGTGTGTGTGTGTGTGTGTGTGTTTGTGACAAAAGCCTTGTTGGCCGAAAGCTCTGTTTCTGACAGTCTTCACGTTGTGCCTACCTGCGACTCGACGTCTCTGCTATATGGTGAGTAGCAACTATTCTTTGCATAATATTGTTGCATTCCACCCTGGATTTTCCATTGCTTAACAGATAACCTTGTTGTTCATAAACATTGGAAAATCAGTTCCGCATTTCACACAAACTTGGTTCGTAAAATGAAACTGAAGAACAGGACAGTCAGATCATTTCTTCTCTATGATCATACAACTGCTATTGTTCTTGTTTGTCTCTGGAAAGTCAGCATTGCAGCATTATTTGGCTTCTCTTGCATATCACCTGTCTTGTCAGCGGGAAAATCTTTAACTCTCCATCTGAATCCCATGGTTGGCTGCCCTGACATCCATCTGACTTTGATGATGAGTAATCACATGGCCAGGGTTGCATAAATTCAGTACATGTTCTCCGAGTCCTTGCACCCTCATGGCTATCATGTTTTGAACAGTCATATGTATCATTTTTTTAACCAGATTCCTTAACCCTTAGCTTTACTTTTGGGATGATTTAAGTTTGTTTTATTACCACAAGACTTTGTGCAAGCTTTTAATCCAAAATCAGTTGTAGATAGCACAGTTTTCATCTTGAACCTCACTGCTTTGTAGTTTAGCATCCTCTTTCATTATGTTGCATCTGACTACAAATGATTTACAGTAATAATCTCTTCTAATAAACTTGCTCTGTGATGTTCAGTCTGTGAATGCAACCTAACCCCCATTGTTCAAGAGCACATATAGTTTGCTAGCATTATTTCTCTTGAGCAGGGTGCATCGAAAAATTAATAGAGAAGATTATTTAGTTATATAAAATAATTGATCTTCAGGTATTACCATTATTAGGGAGAAACAGTAATATAACAGAGATTTCACAAAGACTAAATTTGAGTTAGACGTCATTCAGGAAGCTTCACCAATAGCTCAAATGGTGCTTTGCTGATGTATCGAATTCATGTCAAGTTGGATTGATGGTGCAGTTACATATAATTTGGTAGGGCTTTGAATGCTAAGCTTAACAACAATCTGCCTTGCATTGTTTAATTCATAAATTTCGGGCATATTACAGTATTTGAGAGTTGTAGCATCATGTTTTAGTACCTGAATAGTGTAAAATCGCGTAGTCTCCTTCTGCCGCCAAGTAGTGTGTCAGCAGTGCGCAAGTAGCAGCATTACTGCATTTACTAGGCAGGCTTGTATTTTAATAACTGTTTAAATTTTGTGTCTAATTGTTTGTGCTCTCTGTAGAATAGTTCAGACGTTCTTTGCACAACAGTATTTAGCATGGATAGGGAGTGCGACTGCTGTGTTCGGATGCAGGCTGAGTTGGCATCCCTTTGCTCCCAGCTTCAGGCAGTGTTGGCTTTGGTCACACAGCTTGAGGCTGTTGCTAGTGGGCATCACTGTGGTGGTCCGGATGGGGGTTTGTCGGGGATGGCCAGCTCATCCCATGCATCCCCCGATCGGACTACGGCTGTGGCTGCCCAGGATACTGCCCACATTGAGGCTGACCCCTCACCAGTGGTAGAGTGTTAGGTCATGTCGAGGTGTGGCAGGGGGCGAAAGACATTCTGGAGGGCTGAACAGAAGGCCTCTCCAGTTTGTCTGATGAACTGGTTTCAGGCTCTGTCTCCGGCTGATACTGATCTTCAGCCGGATATGGCTGCTTGTCCTGTTCCAGAGGTTGCCCCTCAGTCTGCAAGATCCGGGCGGTCACAGAGGATGGGCTTACTGGTAGTTGAGAGCTCCAGTGTCAGGCGCGTAATGGGGCCCCTTAGGGATATGGCTGCAAGGCAGGAGAAGAAAACCAATGTGCACTCCGTGTGCATACCGGGAGAGTCATTCCAGATGTGGAAAGGGTCCTTCCGGATGCCATGAAGGGTACAGGGTGCACCCGTCAGCAGGTGGTCGCTCATGTCGCCACCAATGATGTGTGTCGCTATGGATCGGAGGAAATCCTCTCTGGCTTCTGGCGGCTATCTGATTTGGTGAAGACTGCCAGTCTCGCTAGAGGGATGGAAGCAGAGCTCACCATCTGCAGCATCGTCAACAGGACTGACTGTGGACCTTTGGTACAGAGCCGAGTGGAGGGTCTGAATCAGAGGCTGAGACGGTTTTGCGACCATGTGGGCTGCAGATTCCTCGACTTGCACCGTAGGGTGGTGAGGTTTCGGGTTCCGCTGGATAGGTCAGGAGTCCACTACACACAGCAAGTGGCTACACGGGTAGCACGGGTTGTGTGGCGTGGACTGGGCGGTTTTTCAGGTTAGATGACCTCGGGCAAGTACAGAAAAGGCAATAGCCTCAAAGGGTGCGGGGCAAAGTCAGGACATGCGGGGACCAAGCAGCGATCGGTATTGTAATTGTAAACTGTCAAAGCTGCATTGGTAAAGTACCGGAACTTCAATCGCCGATAGAAAGCACCGAAGCTGAAATTGTTATAGGTATGGAAAGCTGGCTGAAGCCACAGAGAAATTCTGCTGAAATTTTTACAAAGGCACAGACGGTGGTTAGAAAGGATAGATTGCATGCAACTGGTGGTGGTGTGTTTGTCGCTGTTAGTAGTAGTTTATCCTGTAGTGAAATAGAAGTGGATACTTCCTGTTAATTATTATGGGTGGAGGTTATACTCAACAACTGAGCTAGGTTAATAATTGGCTCCTTTTACCGACCTCCCGACTCAGTAGCGTTAGTGGGAGAACAACTGAGAAAAAAATCTGGAGTACATTTCACATAAATTTCCTCAGCATGTTACAGTCTTAGGTGGAGATTTCAGTTTACCAGATATAGACTGGGACACTCAGATGTTTATGACGGGTGGTAGGGACAGAGCATCAAGTGACATTATACTGAGTGCCCTATCCAAAAACTACCTCGAGCAATTAAACAGAGAACCGACTCATGGAGATAACATCTTGGACCTACTGATAACAAACAGACCTGAACTTTTCGACTCTGTAAGTGCAGAACAAGGAATCAGTGATTATAAGGCTGTTGCAGCATCCCTGAATATGGAAGTAAATAGGAATATAAAAAAAAGGGAGGAAGGTTTATCTGTTTATCAAGAGTAATAGGAGGCAGATTTCAGACTACCTAACAGATAAAAACGAAAATTTCTGTTCCGACACTGACAATGTTGAGTGTTTATCGAAAAAGTTCAAGGCAATCGTAAAATGTGTTTTAGACAGGTACATGCCAAGTAAAACTGTGAGGGACGGGAAAAACCCTCTGTGGTTCAACAACAAAGTTAGGAAACTACTGTGAAAGCAAAGAGAGCTTCACTGCAACTTTAAATGCAGCCAAAACCTCTCAGACAAACAGAAGCTAAACAATGTCAAAGTTAGCGTAAGGAGGGCTGTGCGTGAAGTGTTCATTGAATTCGAAAGTAAAATTCTATGTACCGACTTGACAGAAAATCTTAGGCAGTTCTGGTCTTACGTTAAATCAGTAAGTGGATTGAAACAGCATATCCAGACACTCTGGGATGATGATCGCATTGAAACAGAGGGTGACACACGTAAAGCTGAAATACTAAACACCTTTTTCCAAAGCTGTTTTATAGAGGAAGACCGCACTGCAGTTCCTTCTCTAAATCCTCGCACAAACGAAAAAATGGCTGACATCGAAATAAGTGTCCAAGGATTAGAAAAGCAACTGAAATCACTCAACAGAGGAAAGTCCACTGGACCTGACAGGATACCAATTCGATTCTACACAGAGTACGCAAAAGAACTTGGCTCCCTTCTAACAGCCGTGTACCGCAAGTCTCTAGAGGAATGGAAGATTCCAAATGATCGGAAAAGAGCACAGGTAGTCACAGTTTTCAAGAAGGGTCGTCGAGCAGATGTACAAAACTATAGGCCTATATCACTGTCATTGATCTGTTGTAGAATTTTAGAACATGATTTTTGCTCGCGTATCATGTCATTTCTGGAAACACAGAATCTACTCTGTAGGAATCAACATGGATTCCAGAAACAGCGATCGTGTGAGACCCAACTTGCTTTATTTGTTCATGAGACCCAGAAAATATTAGATACAGGCTCACAGGTAGATGCTATTTTCCTTGACTTCCGGAAGGCGTTCAATACAGTTCCGCACTGTCTCCTGATAAACAAAGTAAGAGCCTAAGGAATATCAGACCAGCTGTGTGCCTGGATTGAAGAGTTTTTAGCAAACAGAACACAGCATGTTGTTCTCAATGGAGAGAGACGTCTAATGACGTTAAAGTAACCTCTGCCGTGCCACAGGGGTGTGTCATGGGACCATTGCTTTTCACAATATATATAAATGACCTAGTAGATAGTGTCAGAAGTTCCATGCGGCTTTTTGCAGATGATGTTGTAGTATACAGAGAAGTTGCAGCATTAGAAAATTGCAGCGAAATGCAGGAAGATCTGCAGCAGATAGGCACTTGGTGCAGGGAGTGGCAACTGACCCTTAACGTAGACAAATGTAATGTATTGTGAATACATAGAAAGAAGGATCCTTTATTGTATGATTATATGATAGCGGAACAAACACTGGTAGCAGTTACTTCTGTAAAATATCGGGGAGTATGCGTGCAGAACAATTTGAAGTGGAATGATCATATAAAATTAATTGTTGGTAAGGCGGGTACAAGATTGAGATTCATTGGGAGAGTCCTTAGAAAATGTAGTCCATCAACAAAGGAGGTGGCTTACAAACCACTTGTTCAGCCTATACTTGAGTATTGCTCATCAATGTGGGATCCGTACCAGGTCGGGTTGACAGAGGAGTTAGAGAAGATCCAAAGAAGAGCGGCACGTTTCATCACAGGGTTATTTGGTAAGCGTGATAGCGTTACGGAGATGTTTAGCAAACTCAAGTGGCAGACTCTGCAAGTGAGGCACTCTGCATCGCAGTGTAGCTTGTTGTCCAGGTTTCGAGAGGGTGCGTTTCTGGATGAGGTATCGAATATATTGCATCTCCCTACTTATACCTCCCGAGGAGATCACGAATGTAAAATTAGAGAGATTCGAGCATGCACAGAGGCTTTCCGGCAGTCGTTCTTCCCGTGAACCATACGCGAGTGGAACAGAAAAGGGAGGTAATGACAGTGGCACGTAGGGTGCCCTCGGTCACACACCTTTGGGTGGCTTGCGGGGTATAAATGTAGATATAGATGTTTTACCAAATTCTAAATTAGAGGTGATTCTCTTGATCTGCCCACATGCTGTGGGAGTTTCGTAATTATTAAAATGTACTCAATGCTTTCTGTCCTTCAGTACTGCCTGAATTCTTAGAATGTAAAGCAAGTCCATCTATCAGTAATTGCTTGGTTTTTATTCCAAAAATCAGTTTTCTGTAATTATGTATCACTAATCACTTCTGCTGATTTTGTAATCTCTACGTGGTACAATTGAGTAAAATTGATAAATGTGTCAATAAAATGTAGAATACAATTTTATCGTTTGTGAGTTGCATTGCTCCAAAGAGATCCATGTGTTAAGTATGTCATGATTCAGTCATGTTGATTTCACGTTGTGTGATATGTGAAATGATTTGAGTTTCTCTTCCATCATTTAATGTTGCAAGAATTCTGTGTCTCACTAAAAAGTTGTCTTATGGTCATTCTTTGAGGATATTTTTCATCACTGCCAAACCAGTGTCCTACCTTCAAAACAAACAGTACATTCATACTGTGAATTAATGTCTGTGTGTTTCACCCTAGTACCAGATCTGTGTAGGAATACCTTTCTTTCTAAGAACAAAGCTTATACTGCTTTTCATGGTGACTAGTTTTTCATATGGTCATTTGGAAAGCAGCACAGTCTGTTACAGTTTTGAAATGTTATATGTTTTTGATCCTGGTGTTATATTTATGAATTCACTCAATAACAGAGTGACTGTAGTGTGAGGCTGTTATTAGCATACCTAATGTTTTAAATGTTCCCTACATCAAGTTCAAGGATGGCTGCTAGGTATTGTTGTTACAGCTCTTTTCTATGCAATGAATACTTTGTGTCAACATGTGGAATTGCTCCAGGTAATTATTTAATGTAACATCATTAAGTGGAAATTAGTAAAGTAAGCTAATTTTCTAATGTTTTATCACCAAAATCACACTTACGTGGAAAACAATGTTGCTGAACTCAAATGTTTGAGAATATATCTAATATGTGAGTTCTGATTAAAGTTCTTGTTAATATGCACACCCAGGAATTTTGAACAGTTTTACATATTTCCTTTCTCCTGTACTGTACATTTATTGATGATGATATAATTTGCCTTGTACAGAATGAACTTTGTTGTTCCTAAGTGACAGACCATTTACTGACAACCAGTCAATAATACTTTTGATTATCTAATTTATTGCTTCTTCTGTTGTTGCAGCTTTGTTGGGTTTAACTATGATATTTGCACCATTGGCAAAGAGCCCTATTTCTGCTTTGTCAATGTAGGATGGTAGGTTATTTATATGCAGAGTGTAACCAATAACTGTTTACAACATACTACACCTGTGTCAAGAAAGTTGAGCCAAACAATTTGATACAGGACACTTGTGTATCAAATGGCCTACAGGAACCACCTAAGCTACAGCATATGTGCATCACATGATATTTTCCATATTCTCTCACTCTCTTTGCACAAACTATTAGTCCTAGTGAAAAAATGAATATAACCTCATTTGTAGGAAATTTAATGCAGTTTAATTTTGTACTGAAATATGTTTTCCTTAGATGCTGTGGTTTTCGATCAAATGACCGTGAAACACACTCCCATCCCCACACTAATGCCCCACAGGTCAGAATTTTTAGTATGTTGTTCACGGCACTTCCTTCTATGCACTGAGTGAGGTGGCGCAGTGGTTAGCACACTGGACTCGCATTTGGGAGGACGACGGTTCAATGCCGCGTCCGGTCATCCTGCTTTAGGTTTTTCGTGATTTCCCTAAATCGCTCCAGGCAAATGCTGGAATGGTTCCTTTGAAATGGCATGGCCGACTTCCTTCCCCGTCCTTCCCTAATCCGATGAGACCAATGACCTCACTGTTTGGTCTCTTCCCCCAAACAGTCCAGATCCAAAACTCCCTCCTACCACTGTACAACAATTTGTGACTACAAAAATTATTTCCAATAGTCAATCTCTTTTGGACTTCATTAACTGGATAATTACACTGCCAGAGAGCAGAGAGAATATTGAAAATCTCTCACAGTGAATATGTGCTGTAGCTTGGATGGCGATTGTAAGGTGTCTGCATAGAGAGAACAGGAGTGAAGGTCAGCCTTTGGGTGTTCAGAAGAACCGTTGATTCCATATGTTGACAGTATGTCGATGACTGACAGTCATGTCATCATCTTCAGGTGCTACTATATGTGATAATGTGTTTATGTGCTGCCTGGAGTCCATCTGAGTGGAGTCAAGGCAATGAGTATGCATAACAACATAACTTGCAGCACCTGATAAGGATGACTGGGTTGGTCATCAAAATATTGTGCGTAAATGGAATCTGCAACTTGGCTTAACAACCAAAACATACCATTAATATATCATGCCTAGAAAACTTGAGAGATCTAGAACAGGTGTGATCAGAGAAAAGAGTCTTTTGGAAACCCAGTACTAATTTGCCCCATTCAGAAGATTCACCTTGAGGGCTGCAAGACCTATCAAACTTGATCCTTTGTTTTCTCTTCCTCCTCCTTCTCCTTCCTCGTCTTTTCCCTTTTCTCTATGAAGTTGGCACTGTTATACGGTTTTGGTGATGCTTATATGTGGTGACAGTTGGTGGTTGGGTGCCCTTCTTAACACTACTTTTGGAACGGAATTTGTGTGCCCCCATATGTCTGCATCTGCAGTAAACCCCCATGCTCATATTTGAGAATGTTTTCTAAATATTTGTGTAGCATGTATTGGAGGTGGGTTGTGTTTATCAGACTGATATTTGCTTAGTTGGATGTGGAAAACTGTCTAAAAACTACATCCAGGCTAGTCAGCTCACCGGCTCTTGTAATTAATTTATGAGGCATATTCGATCCAGGACAGGCTTGCCTTCCCAAATTCGAGAAGTGACGCTTCAACACTCTTGGCTGTGTGGGTGGGTATTACTCTTGTTTTCTGTCTGTTAAATATGATGTGAATGACTTGCTACCTCATAAGCTGTAACCTTTAAGTTTCTCCAAAGGAATGCTGTGATTTGCACAGTCAAATGGATTAGACAGATCACAAAAAACCCCAATCGGTGAAGTCTTTCCTTCAGGTATTTTAATATATGGTGAGTGCAAGATTGTGCTTTCTGGAGTCATGGAGGTAACTTAAGTGTCAAAGGACGTACAGTGCTGATGGTGGCACAAAGTGGATGCGAAAACATGTATATATGTTGCAGATCAGTGAAAACATTTTTGTTGTTGCTGCTGGTGGTGCTGCTGCTGCTGCTAAACTGTAATCAACTTGACTTGGGAAGCAAGTAAATGAAAGGATAAAGATTTTAATTCCCAAGTAGTTAAGATAGTGTGTACGTAAATTTAGTTAGTAAGTAATGTTATTACAGTATTTAGTGTATTTGTTGAAAAATGTTCTCTCTGAAAACAATTACTAAATAAAATTATAAACATATACTTACCATAAACAATAAAAATTACAGACGGCTTCAATTTATAGGTGGCAGACCTATATGTATACCAGCAAGAAATAAATGAAATATCACTTCTTTCACCTATATCACCAATTTGTAGATTAAAAATGCCAAGTTGCAATGTGATTGGGAGTTCGCATTTAAATCTTGGTTCCCACTATAATTGGCTGGGTAAGGCCATTCACAGGTCAGAAGAAAAGGGCATACCATCCCAAATAGAAGCATGCCTAGTAGATCACTGTGGTGTTTGGAAACACCTGTGGATTGAGAACAGCTTTACACTTTGTTCTCATTAAATCAATGCTCTGTTCCATTGTTTTTTTTGCCCACCTTTTTTTCTCTGAGATTTTTGTGTTGTGAACGTAATGCAGAAAATAGTGCTCCAATGTACAGCTGTTAATTTTATAGCCAGCCGGAGTGGCCGTGCAGTTCTAGGCGCTACAGTCTCACTGTGGTGTTCGGAAACACCTGTGGATTGAGAACAGCTTTACACTTTGTTCTCATTAAATCAATGCTCTGTTCCATTGTTTTCTTTGCCCACCTTTTTTTCTCTGAGATTTTTGTGTTGTGAACGTAATGCAGAAAATAATGCTCCAATGTAAAGCTGTTAATTTTATAGCCGGCCGGAGTGGCCGTGCAGTTCTAGGCGCTACAGTTTAGAGCCGAGCGACCGCTACGGTCGCAGGTTCGAATCCTGCCTCGGGCATGGATGTGTGTGATGTCCTTAGGTTAGTTCGATTTAATTAGTTCGAACTTCTAGGTGACTGATGACCTCAGAAGTTAAGTCACATAGTGCTCAGAGCCATTTGTTAATTTTATAACCGTACAGGAGCTTACATGAGTGTATAGTGAAATGCAGGCCTTTTTTGCCCCCCTCTCCCCACAAAACCCAGTTGCAAGGTTTTTGCAATGATTACTCTAGTAAAATGGTACCTTGTTGAGAGAATGGCTATTTGTAAATAAGGGAACAGTGCTATAAAACAAACAAAAAAACACACACACACACACACACACACACACACACACACACACACAAAAGGATTATCCATTTAGGAAGGGGATATTTAAAAGACTGAGCAATTTGGTGGAGACTGCAAATGATGATAATTCTAATCATAATTTCAGCAGATATTCCTAATTTAATTGCTTGAAAACCAGAGGATTATAGTCACTGATCCTTCTGTTATTACTTTTTATTGTCAGGATCACTGTTTGGTGGAACCAGTACAACTACTACTCAGTCTGGTGGTACATTCAGTGCTGCTGCAGGCCAAGGAGTTGGGCAAACAGGATTTGGCTCAGCCCCTGCATTTCAGAATAAGCCAGGTAAAACTGGTTGTGATTTACTCTAAAGTAGTTCGGAGTAACAGCTGTCTTTGAGAGGGTTCTAGGTGGTAGCGGAGACTTTCAGCCTTTTCATTCCAACACTGTGAGAAATTCCACCCACCCCCTCCCTCCCTCCCTCCCTCCCTCCCTCCCTCCCTCCCTCCCTCCCTCCCTCCCTCCCTCCCTCTCTCTCTCTCTCTCTCTCTCTCTCTCTCTCTCTCTCTCTCTCCCTCCCCCTCTCCCCCCCCCTCTCCCCCCCTCTCTCTCCCTCTCTCTCTTTCTCTCTCTCATAGCTCATTTATATACAGATAATATTGTTTCTCAGTTTAATTTTAGATTTTTGTAGCGTAAGAATATTTTGAATGTTTCTCAAGTATTCAGCCATGTGGTGTTGTCCAGAAGGTGCAATATTGTGATAAGCTGATTTCTTGCCATCTTCAGTTGTTGCTGATGACTCACCCCCATTGGGCATTGCATTTATGTCCCCCCAACTCCTCCACCTCCCCCTGTGCCCCTCCTCCCTCCTGTGGCCTCAAATCAGCTACCTCCAGGTGTGGCCTGGTACAGTGGTGGGAGAAGCACCCCACTGGGGCATGATCCAGTGTCCTCAGTCCCACTGCCACCATTGACTGACAGTTTTCTGCTTGTGGAGCGACAATGTGTCTTCCGTCTTGTCACTTGCCGTGATGGGAGCAGATTTTCACGCAGACTGCTGCCGTGCTTTGATCATGATGAGGCCTGGGTCCCAGTCCTCATTTAACTAAAAACCATTATCTTTATGTATTACTTTGTTGTATAGCTAGACCTCTACAGCCTCTTTTAGAATATTGTTGCAATAATTCTGGTGCCATCACAATTCATGACGTTTCTGTGGGAGCTTCAATTCTCTGCTACAGAGCAGAATTTGTCAGCTGTTTGTTGTCTTTGTGCTGTTTATGCTCCGTGCATCTGTCCTGTACTGTCTGGATAGTCTGATCTACATATATTTTCCAACACTGGCAGGGGATGCGATAAACTTGCAGTTTCAAGAGTCCTAGGTCATCCTGGGCTGACCCCAACAAGGCTTTCGCCTTGGCTGGTGGGCGGAACACATCTTGATGTTATTGTTCCAGAGTATTCTTCTGATTTTTGTCGATATGTTTCTGGTGTATTGGATGATTGCAACCTGACAGCCTCAGCAAGCTGTGGCATCAGCTTATTTGTTCTTATAGCATGTTGTGGTTGCTGTAAACATTTGCGAGGATCATAGTCTTTAGGTGTTTCTATTTGGCAGCCAGACTGTCTTAGTCTAAGATTTCACATGTTCTGTGCACTACTGTGCTTCGGACACCTTCTCATTGTGAAGGAGCATGACAGCTAGAGGTATACAAGTACAATCCCGTATGCACCAGTTTACGGTAGACACTGTTTGTTGTTTTGGTGCAGAGAATTGAGGTGTTGCAAGCAGTCTTGCAGATGATGTTGTTTGTGCAGCCAGATTACAAGCGCACTGTTCACATATTTAAAAAAGCACGAGGGGTTGTAGACTGCTGACTCTAGGGTTTCTTCTTCTAATACCTCCATAGATACAGGGTGTCCATAATTAAAGTTCCAGTTTCAAAGTGCTGTAGAAAGAGAATCAACAATCAGAATGACATCAGATGTGAACAGGATCATATTGGCACAGTAAGTGCATTAACACAAATAATGTCGGCTACAAGTGACAGATGAATCACAATGTGGCGGCTATGGTTTGAGTTGCTACACCATCTGTATTGTTCATTGTACATGACTGCATGTTAGTTAGGGAAGCTCATCAACCATGGCAAGGTCATACCACTTTGGGTGGGAAAAATGGGTTTTTAATTGCCCTGAGTCCAAAAACCACATGAAAAGCAAAATGACATAAGTTTTTGATTGTCCTGGAACCAAAAACCGCATAAAAAGCAAGATGACATCAGTTTCTCTTTGTTGTTAGACTGGCACAAGACATGTTCATTATATTGCCCACTGTTTTCTGCCACAAGTTGAAATTGAGAAACCACATGTTCCGTAAAGACTGCAGTGTCTTGGGGGCACATTCAGATTGTGTTACAAAATGTATGCCTTCAGCTCAGCCACATTCGTAATTTGAGCACGGAACACAATATCTTTCAGAAACCTCACAACCCGAAGTCAACGTAGATGAAGATCAGGTGATCTAGATGACTAGGCCGCAGGGAGATGATGCCTGATAATTCTATCATTTCCAAAATGCCACTGCAGCAGATGCTTCAGTGGCTGTCAGGCTGTGCAAAGTGCAGAAAAGCCCCATCTTGGGTAAAAGTTATTCTGCTCACACATCCATGCTGTTGGAGGGCTGGAATGACTTTGATTCACAAAAGGCTCTCATAGCATTTACTAGTGATGTACAGGTAACAGGACCTGCAGGACTCATCTCCTCGGAAAAATATGCCCTAAGATAAATAATGCCGTAAACCCACACCTCACAGTCACCATTACTAAATAAGGTGGTACTGGTTGATGTGTGTGCAGATTTTCTGTTGCCCATATTCTGCAATTCTGCGTATTGACATGTCTTTGGAGATGGAAATGGGCTTTATCTATCCACAGAATACTCCATGGGCTTTAATTGTCTACTTTGACATGAGAAAAAAGTTCCAGAGCGAATATTTATCTTGCTGGCGAGTCGGCAGGAAGCAACTTCCAACATCTGTGATTTTGTATGGATAGCAGTGCAGGATTTTTTGTAGGATTTTATGCACCATGCTTGCAGGCATGTCCAACATCGGGGCAATTTTTCATCCATTACATGTTTGCACTCCACTGCTTCACCCCTCCTGCAGTACTATGGCCACATCTTTGACAAATGTCAGATCAACTGCTTTCCTCCCTCTGCCACGTTTCATTTCAAAAGAACCTGTCGTTTTGAATTTTGTTATCATTTTCCCCAGACACTTAGCAGACATTGGAGCAGTGCCTTTTCTCATACCCCCAAGTGTCCAGAACTTTTGCAGAGCTACTTAACCAGCAGTGTGTGATCCTTCATGGAGACAGTCACATTGGGTGTCTCAGATTCAAACTGAGGAACAGCTGTGTGCCCCACATCTGTCGGTGTGCGTGTCCTGACACTTATAACGGCACCTGTTGAGCAATATTATTATTATTATTATTATTATTATTATTATTATTATTATTTATTTTTTTGTTCCGTGGTGCACTTGCACATGCACTTGGCGGGTGAACTTCCCCGGATGGGGCCTCCTGGCCAACAATGCAATACACTCGTTTCTATTTTTTTCCTATGCACCAAAATGTGCTGTTCAAATTTGACATCATTCTGAGAAGTGGCTCTCTTTCTACAGTGTTTTGAAACTGGAACTTTAATTGTGGCCACTACTGGTGATACTGGGGAGTCCATCGCCACTCTTGTCTGTTTGTTGGTAGTAATTTTGATTGAACAGAAAGCAAGCTGACATTAACATGAGCTTGAACAGTTTCAGTAGCACTGGCCCAAACTTTTTTCACACAAATCCTAGGTAGTCTATTAAGGGTAACCTTGTAAAGAGAGACACTACATTGAAGCTCATAATGAGGTCTTCTTCACTCAGTCAGAAGCTCCAGAGCTGCTGAAAGACAAGTGCTGAAAGCCTTGTTGGGGTCAGTCAAGATTGACCTTGGACTCCCTGGATCAGGAATCTACCACATCCCCCTACCAGTGCAGGAAAATATATGCAGTCTAAACTATCTATGTGGTACAGAAGAGATCACAGAGCATAAATGCCACACATACAATGAATAGCCAACAAAGGTCGCTGTAACAGGGCAATGCGTCTTCCATAGACATGTTATGATTTGCAATGGCACAAACTTGTTACACTAATCCAACAAACACTTTTTGTGGTTTTGTATACTTACTGGATGGTATGTCTCCCCTGATCTGGGGTTCTGGGTGACTTGTCCAAACTGTTCGACCTTGACTTTTCTAAATTTCACAGAAGTGCAAGCTCTTTGCGGAAAGATACTTTATGTAGTGCATAATCTAACCACATTGTGCCATGACCTTCTGCACCTATTACTAATAATAGGTGCAGAAAGTCATGGCACATAGTGGCTAGATTTATGTTCGCACCTTAAATTCAGTGTGTTAGCCAATCCATTGTGGCGAGGCGGGGAGGGCTCATCATGTGTCCTCAAGGTTGTAGTCCCATGCCAATGCGGGGATTGCATTGCTCATTCCTGAGCTGCAACCTCCCCGTTTATGCTGAGGAGTGGGTGCCTCTCCAACCTGGGATACTGGGACTATGGACAACAGCTCCAATGCCAGGTAGCCTTTGCCGTGGTTGGCTGACACCCATGGGGAGAGCCTCTGAGGAGTGAATGGCATCAGGGTGGGTGATACACAACTGAAAGGATTTGACCCTTACTTTTGTAAATTTCACAGAATTTAAAGCCGTTTAGGAAAGGATATCTTATGTGTGGCATGCTCTATCCCACCATGCACAAAGACCTTATGCACCTATTATCAGACTGGATTATGTTTGTACCCAAAATCCAGCACAGTAGCCAATCTGTTGTGGCGGGGGGTGACGATTTTTGTATATCCTCACAGTTGTAGCCCCCTACCAATACAGTGATCACAATGCCAATGCCTGAGAAGTAACCCTCCTTTCCCATGTATGCCGAGGAGAAGGTGCCTCCCCAATCTGTGGACTGGAACTTCAGGCATTAACTCATATGCCAGGTTGCCTTTGCCAAGGGAGTGTGGTGCCCATGGGGAGAACCTCCTGTGGCGTGGCATCAGGTGGATAATCCACAGTGAAATAGCTCTAAGTCGCCCATACCAGTGGCCATGCCAACACAGCCATCATAGCAGACAGAAAGCAAGATTTTAATACAGAGGATTGTGACTCCATATCATTTGCATCTTTGGCTATGCTGTGGGATGAGAATCAGGCTAGGAGAAATGGAGGTGGACATTTCATCCCTTTCTTGATGTGCTCCAGAACAGAGGGAAAATCTTTTGCAACAATGAAGCCATTGCTTCTCATTGAAAATGCTGAGGGTTGGTTTGGAGAAGTGGTGCAATAGAGAAGATGAGAAATGGATCTTTGTTGACTGAAACATTAAATGCTGCACAATCACAGGCACTTCAAGTGTGCAACAAGTTTGGGGGTTTAACAGAACCATCTCTCCTCATTACAAAGTCAACAGAATTCAAGATATCATCTTCCTTCGAGATCTGATGCAGCAAACAGATGAAGAATACAGTGCTCACGTAGAGTGGTGTGGAAGAATGGTGTGGAGTCCATTTCGTTCATCACATCCAGAGATATCGTAAGACTAACAGGGTGGACAGTGTAGATTTCATTCTAGTCTTTGGTGGAAATCTTTTACCTTAGAAAGTTAATGTAATTGTGTGACGTCAGGCCATATTTTCCTGACCTTGTGAGTTGATTTAGGTCCCAAAGGTTTGAACACATGCCCTCTTGGTGCACTAATGAGGCTACTTGTGGGGTGTGTGCCAGGACAAAGCATGAGGGGAGCCCTTGTGATCAATCCCCTATGTGTGTAAACTTACCAGAATGCCATCTCCCTCATTCAGTGACAGTTTTCAAGAGGGAGAAGAAAATCCAGAAATACAGAATGCTTTACCACCTGCTTATTAGAATGCTAAAAAAAACCTTGAACAACTCCACTTGATCGATCTGATGTCTAATTTTGCAAGCAGTGTATCAAAATCCACACCTAGTGGGATGCCAAATTCTCAAATGGCAATTACTGACCCTAGATGCAAGCCAGTACCTGTTTTTCAATTGAGGGGAGGGGACAACGGCTCCCTTGACCCCTAATCCCACAGCATCAGTGCTGACCACCCATTGGTGCAACTGGAGATGCCTCTAGCATCATCAGGAAATAGAACACCAGTAAGATGCCCCTACCCAGAACAAAACAGACGTGCAGTTTACCACCAACCAGTTGGTGATAGAGCTGTAGGCTGTGGGTCACAGAGGAGAATGGTCCTCTTATATCCCAGAAGTCACAACTGGAAAATCCTTGTAGAAACTAATACCTCACAGTGATAAGAAGGATAAATCGAAAGTTAAACTGAATTCTGCTGTTGTGGTCAGTCCGGCCCCCATTCCGTCAGAGTCCGTCCTGTGAATACCAATGAAGACTCACATTCAGGTGGCACATGACTCAGAAGCAACATAATTTTTACTTATGTTTCCTGTTCACTGCTTTCTCAGACACTAATCTGACATTCCTTCGGTGGAGCTGTAATGCCTACCATCACCACCTGGCCAGTTTCCACCAGTTAATGGTTACTTAATCTGCAGTTAGTGTGGCGCTTCAGGAAACACAATTCTCAGAAATCCAACTCTCTACTATTAAATACAACAGATTCTACAGTAAAAATTGCATTAACACCAAGAGGTTGCCTGGAAGGGTCTACACTTTCAGTGAGCAGGTGCCGCTAACCCCTGTATTAGAAACTGTGGCTGCTTGTGTTTGCCTGTCAGGTAGGGTAACAGTCTGTAATATCTATCTACCTACCTACCTACCTACCTACCTGCCTGCCTGACTGATTTGTACCATATCACAAGCTCTTGGAATTGGTGGAACAGCTGCCTCCATCTTTCCTTCTACTTGGGAGACTTAAATGCCCACAGTCCTCTGTGGGGAAGTGAAAACATACCTAGCAGGGGCCAAATAATGGAATAGTTAATTTCAGAACTAAGAGTCTACCTACTGTAGCTGTACTGGAGCTGTAACAAATTTCAGTGCGGCCGATGGAACTTACTGTCTGCAGCCAAACATCTCACAATTGATCCAAAGGTCTGTCCATGACAACCTCTGCAACGATGACCACTTTCCTATCACTCTCTCTTTCTCAAATGACCAATGGAAGCAGAAGCTTCGATACCTTATTCTTCAGGCCCATGTCGCTATAAATCAGTGCTGTGGTGACCTGGCTATCAGTGTGTGCCAAAGGGCACTCCAATGACACACGTTCCACCTGTCTGTGTAACATTTAATTGCATTCTAGGGACTTCAGATGAAGAAACAATTTTAAACAGAAAAGAATGAGAAGGAGTGTTGGGAACAATATGTATCACCTATGAGAGTTCACACCCCATCGTCTCAAGTATGGACTACAGTCTGCCACATGTGCAACCACCCACCATCCACTATAGTTTCTGGAATCTCCTTCAGCGGTGATGTCTGTACTAATCTTGCAGTCATTGCTGAACGTTTTGTAGTACACTTCGCCAAAGTGTCTGCATCGTAACTTGCTGATTTGGAAGTGCCTAGCAGAGCTGAACTATATACCCTTCTGTGCACAAGGCCTGGAATCTTACAATGTTCCATTTAGTTAATGGGAGTTCCATAACACTTTTGGTGAGTGAGTGTCACGACACAGCTGCTAGGCTCCGTAAAATCCATAATCAAATGCATAAACACATTCTTTGGTTTTTCAATTGCATTTGGCAGGGATCACAGGCATCTCTAGTGCCAGTCTGTTGTGGTCTTCGATCAGCAGAATGTGTGCAATGCAACCTGGCACCATCACTTCTGTCTTCTCTGCATGAGTGTGTCTTCTGGGGCTGCTGACCCAATTATTACCCAGAATTTTGTATCCCCCAGGCCGTTTTGGGTCCAGATAGATCCAGCCCTCAATGACCAACATGTACAGGAAACTGAGATCCCTCAAAGATTGGTCTTGAGTGTAACACTCTTCGACATCACTGTCAGTGGTATCATGAATGGAGTGGAACCCACTGTCTCACTGTCACTGTATGTGGACGACCTTTACCTGTATTACAGCTTCACATCATTGTGCACTGCAGAGCACCAGTTTCTGAGGGGCTATACTGTAAGTACATAACTGGGCCCTTAATTAGGAATGTCAATTTTCTTCCGTGAAAACTCGTGTCATGAACTTTTGTAGACTTGGGACTGCGCACCCACACCCAGAACTTTACCTCGGTAACCAGTTAATTGAAGCTGTTGAAACTTTCAGATTCTGAGATCTTTTATTTGGCAGAAAGTAAACATGGTTACCTGGGGCACAGACCACATGTTTTTTCTGCAATTCACAGTGCTTTGATTTTATCCTGGCTGGACTATGGATATGTTACTTACGGGTTGGCAGCACCATCAGTACTGAGCTTGTTAGACTGCTGTCCATCGTAGGAGTGTGCAGTTGGTGACCGGATCTTTCCGTATGAGCCCTGTAGACTGCCTGTTGATGGAAACCGGTACTCCAACACAGAGGACCAGATGCCAACAACTCTTTATGAGCTATGCAGTCACACTCTGTTAGATGCCTACCCATCTATGTTACTGGGCTCCATTTCACAACCAGCAGTTCAGACTGTTTACGAACCATCCAAAAATTGGTAGATCAATTGGGATACAATTGGGGGTCCTATGCGAGGACCTCCAACTGCCCCCTCTTGTGTGTGTTCATAGAGTTCCCTCCCAGCACCCCCTGTGGTATGCGCACAGTCCTCTGATTTGGGTAGAACTCTTTTGTGGCCTAAGAAAAATGCTGATCTTACCATTCGCAGATGCCTGTTCCATATGGTTCTCCTTGATTACTCAGATTCAATATGCATCTACATAGATGGATCGAAAGTCAGTGAGAGGGTCACTTTTGCTTTTGCACACACGAGGCGACATGGGAAGTATTACCTGCAGACTGCATGCAGTGTATATCCTGCAGAGTTGGTCACCATTATCACAGGCTGTGTGGTACATTAAAACTCTTGCCACAAACAACTTCCTGGTTTGTAATGACTCAATGAGCTGCTTATGAGGCCTGTTCAGTGCTACCTCAAAAACTTTTTGGTTGCTTATGTCCAAGATGTATTAGTTGACCTCCACAGCTCTTGTATGATAGTAACATTCATCTGGTCACCGAGCTACATGGGTATTTCTGGGAAATGAACACACTGATAAATTAGCAACCACAGCAGACAAACTTGAAGTACCAGGCCCAGGCTTATTATTGCAACTGCAACATCACATTTTGAAAACCTAGGATGTGGAATAGCAGGCTACCACAGCTTTCAATAAGCCTAGGGCAATTAAGGGCACCAACAAGGCATGGTATACTTCTCTTCATGCCTCTTGGAAAGATGACTTAGTGACCACTTTAAGAGGACTCTCCCCTCAGTGCAATAGAGGTAGTCCTCTCATGAATGCCCATATTCTCACCGAGTGCGCCCCGATGGCTGATACAAGACAAGCAGTCAACCTGTCTACCTCATTACATTGGATATTTGTGAATGATGTGTTAGCAACTACCAGTGTCCCGTTTCCTGAAGGAAAGCATATTTTTTAACAAAATTTAACGCTTAATCCACCTCTGTGTTTGGTGTCAAGGGGGATTTTGGAGGGAGGGTGGGTGTACCTCCCACTGTGATGTGCAACCTACGTGGTCTCAGGCTACTTTTTTCCTCAGCATGTCATGAATTTTTAAACTTTTATGTATGTATCTTATGTATCTATTTCGGTAATTTGCTGTGTAGTCTGTAAAGTCTGCATTTTCTTGCACCATTTTAGTTGTACTGACTTTGATCACCCTTCTTGGTGTATCTTTCATTGTCCAGCTAGAGTTTTTAACTGCCTGGATATTATCTCACTTTTATCTATCCTTCTAAAACTCCTGTCATGCTCATTTTCAACCATGCAGACATGGTCGCAGATCCTAGAGCGTACAATTCTCCTTTCTTATTTCATATCTTATCGAGGGTCTGATAACCAAGTAGTTTAGTCCTTTTAAACCCTGGATCATCATCATTACTCAAGTATAATCAATGTCAGTGGCTAGTACATGCCCAAGGAACAGCTCCCCTCATATTGCAAGAATTACGTCATCCCCTGTAGAAGGTGTTTTGGAACCCTGAATGTAACGTATGATTACAGCAGGAATCGTGCACAGATGCAAATGATACAGTACAAATTGTTTCGCCCCCTGCAGCCCAGGGGTTGGAATAGGCCTGAGGTCTTCCTGCTTCTTGTAAGATGCGACTAAACAGTCTTGCATATTTCGGCCTTTATGTGATGGTCCACTGTAGGGTTTGACCTCCATTTTTCAAAATATTCCTGAAGAGCGAGCCAACTGGGGAAGGGCACTTTACATGGTGCATCATGCGCTGAGACCTATCGCATCCTTCGTTGACGTGGATCGGCACTTCTGCTCGTTCTCCAACTGATGGGCGAGTGGGCGAGAACACTCTCCTGGATGCGTATTTTTCCATCAACTGTGCAGTATCGTTTTCTACACTGATGATTATAATGGACTTGTTTGCATGGTAGAAACTGATATCCAGCACGGTAGCCAGTCCCTTTTGTATGTTCGAGAGCTGACAGGAAATCTTTCATGACGATGAAGCCTCAATTTTTTGTTGAGCATTTAGAGGACAAGTTTGGGGAGGCGGAGGGCTTGTCCAAACTGAGATCTGGGTCAGTCATGATCGAAATAGCATCCTTTGCCCAGTCATAGGTGTTACTCGCTTGTGACAAGCTGGGGGATGTTTCTGTAACCATCAAGCTCTGTAAGAGATTAAATATGGTCCAGGGTACCCTATTTCACAGTGACCTTCTTTTTCAGTCTGACAGTGAGCTGCATGCCAATTTAGAGTGGTGAGGTGTACATTTCGTTCTGTGTGTTCGCCAGGGTCCGAGAGACAATCAGGTTGCCACCGGTGCCTTCATCTTGGACTTCGAGGGTGATACATTACTCGAGAAGGTCAAGGTGATGGTCTACCACTGTGATGTAAAGCCCTATACCCCTCCCCCAATGCGTTGCGGTGGTTTAAATGCTGGAAGTCTGGCCATATGTCTTCTCGCTGTACTTCCAGCATCACATGTCGAGATTGCGGACACCAGTCACTTCACAAAACTCCATGTGCCCTGCCTCCCATCTGTGTCAACTGCGGAGAGCACCATTTGCCTTGCTCACCTGACTGCAGGATTCTTCAGAAAGAAGGGAAAATCATGGAGTACAAGACCCTGGACCAACTGACCTACACTGAGGCTAAGAGGAAATTTGAACGCCTACATCCTGTACATATGACATCGTCTTATGCTGCCATTACAACTACAACAGCTCCGCCAACCTAAGTCACCTCTCAGAGCCAGAAGACTCCACCTGCTCCTTGATGGTGGAGGGCACTTCCCTGCCTGTTGCTCCTGCACTCCTGCACCACCTACTTTGGGAGCAACCCCCCCCCCCCCCCTCCCTTCTCCCAACCATTGGAGATATCAGTCCCCACTTCAGTGCCAGGGAAGCGTAAGTCTTCTTTGGCTCCTCTCGCTAGGAAGGAGGGATCCCTTGGATCACAACCCTTGTCAGGTTTCTGCTAGTGGGAAAGACAACACCTGCCAGTGGCTGAAGAGCCCAAAAGCAGCTGGTTGTAGGGCTTCACGCTCATCCTCAGTCCCAGAGATTGAATCAGTGAGGTCCTCCCAGCCAGGAATACCCAAGGAGCAGCGAGAGAAATCCAAAAAGAGCACCCACAAGACCAAGGGAATTGCAGTGGCACCCACACCACCACTACCTACAAGTTCTGCGTCTGTGGATCAAGTGAAGATTCTGGTGTCTGCTGAGGGCCTAGATCTTGCTGGACCCTCAGACACAATGGATATAGACTGCTCAGGCAATAAGTCGGTAGCAACAGGTGACACTGAGGCATGAAGTGCCTCATTGGATGTTCTATGCCTTCCCAGTCTCACGATGTCATCCTTCAGTGGAATCGCAGCTGTTTTTTCCACTGCCTGGCTGAGCTACGGCAACTGTTATGCTTTACACCTGCTTTCTGCATTGCCCTCCAGGAAACCTGGTTCTTGGCAATGCGGACCCTTGCCTTCCGCAGCTATAGGGGATATTACAGGAACCGTAGTGACTATAATTGAGTGTCAGGTGGAGTTTGCGTTTATGTCTGTAGTGAAACTGTGCCTCTTCAAACCCCTCTTGAAGATGTGGCTGTCAGAATGATGATGACACAGGAAATAACTGTCTGCAATGTATATCTTCCTCCAGATGGTGCAGTACCCCTGAATTTAGTAACTGCACTGATTGATAAACACCCTAAACCTTTCCTACTTTTGGGAGATTTTAATGCCCATAACCGCTTGTGGGGTGGCACCATGCTTACTGGCCGAGGCAGTGATGTTGAAACTTTACTGTCTTAGTTTGACCTGTGGCTCTTAAATATTGGAGCCGCCACACATTTCAGTGTGGCTCATGATAGTTATTCAGCCATTGATTTGTCAATTTGCATCCCAGGACTTCTCCCATCTATCCACTAGGGAGCACATGATGACCTATATGGTAGTGACCACATCCCCATCTTCCTGTCACTGCCCTGGCATCAGGCCAGCAGATGCCAGATGGGCTTTAAACAAGGTGAACTGAGAAGCTTTCACTTCTGCTGCCATCGTTGAATCTCCCCCACAAGGGAACATCGATGTGATGCTTGAGCAGCACAAAAAACAATACCTTGCTATTTAGGGTGCCCCGGTGAAAGGCAGTCTCTTGGTGGTTGCTGGAAGTCGCTGAAGCAATTAGGAGCATTGGTGAGCCCTACAGCGGCATAAGCACATCATAGCCTTTAGACTGCTCTGTGCCCGCATTTGCCAACTTATCAAATTACAGAAGCAGGAGTGTTGGGAGACATATGTCTTGACCGTTGGGTGCCATACGTAACTGTCCCTAGTCTGGGTAAGGATCAAACATGTTTTCATGTACCAGACCCCAACAGGTGTTCCTGGTGCTAACATAAATGGCGTGTTATCTACCGGCACATTTGCGATTGCCGAGCACTTTGCTGAGAACTATGCTTGTGCCTCTGCAACGGAGGATTACCCCTCAGCCTTTCGCACTTTCAAACCATGGCTGGAAGGGAAAGTCCTCTCATTCACTACAGACCACAGTGAATCCTAAAATGCCCCATTTACAGAGTGGGAGATCCTCAGTGCCCTTGCACATTGTCCTGACACTGCTCCTGGGCTAGATGGGATCCACAGTCAGATGATTAAACATCTCTCATCTGATTACAAGTGACATCTTGTCATCTTCAACTGGGTCTGGTGCGATGGTGTCTATCCATCACAGTGGCAGGAGAGCAACATAATTCTGCTGCTCAAACCCAGTAAAAACCTGCTAGATGTGGATAGCTATCGGCCCATCAGCCTCACCAATGTTTCTAAGCTACTGGAACTGTGGTGTGTCGGCGGTCCTGGAGTCACATGCCTTCCATCAGGGTCGCTCTACCACTGATAATCTTGTGTCCCTCGAGTCTGCCATCCGAACAGGCTTTTCCAGATGCCAACACCTGGTTGCTGTCTTTTTTTGATTTGTGAAAAGCGTATGACACAGCCTGACGGCATCATATCCTTGCCACATTATACGAGTGGGGTCTCCGAGGCCCGCTCCCAATTTTTATCCAAAATTTCCTGTCTCTTCGTACTTTCCATTTCCAAGTTGGTGCCTCCCATAGTTCCCCCCATATCCAGGAGAACGGGGTCCGACAGGACTCTGAATTGAGTGTATCTCTGTTTTTAGTGGCCATTAATGGTCTAGCAGCAGCTGTAGGGCTGTCCTTCTCACCTTCTTTGTATGCAGACATCTTCTGCATTTCGTACTGCTCCACAAGTATTGGTTTGCTGAGTGGCGCCTACAAGGAGCCATCCACAAGGCGCAGTCATGGGCTCTAGCCCACGGTTTCCAGTTTTCAGCTACAAAGTCATGTGTTATGCACTTCTGATGGCATTGGACCATTCATCTGGAACCAGAACTATACCTTAATGATGATCCACTCACTGTAGTGGAGAGATATCGATTCTTAGGACTGGTTTTTGTCACCCGATTGATTTGGCTTCCTTACCTTTGTTAGCTTAAGCGGAAGTGCTGGCAGCACCTGAATGCCCTCTGCTGCCTGAGTAACACCAGCTGGGATGCAGATCACTCTATGCTGCTGCAGCTCTACAGAGCTCTTGTTCAATCCCACCTTGACTATGGGAATCTGGTTTTTGGTTTGTCAGCACCCTCAGTGTTGCCTTTACTCGACCCAGTGCACCACTGTGGTGTTCGCCTAGCGACAGGGGCTTTTAGGACGAGATCTGGTGACCAGCATCCTGGTGGAGGACGGAGTCCCTCCATTGCAGGTTAGGCATACACAACTGCTGGCCAGTTACATTGCACACGTATGTAGTTCTCCTGTGCATTCGAATTACTTTTCCCACCCACGGTGGTTCATCTCCCGCACCGGTGGCCCAGGTCAGGGCTTCCAATTGCAGTTCATGTCGGATCGCTTCTTTCTGAACTGGAGTCCTTGCCTTTACCAGCTGTACTTGAGGTCCATTCACGTACACTTCCATAGTGTTCGCCTATGCCGTGGCTTCGCCTGGACCTTTCACGTGACCCTAAGGACTCAGTTAACTCTGCAGCTCTCCACTGCCACCTCCTCTCAATTCTTGACATGTACCAAGGCCACACCAATGGCTTGATAGCTGATGATCACGTCGGCTTCGCGTATGTCCATGGAGGACATATTGAACAGCATTCCTTGCCCGATGGCTGCAGTGTTTTCACTGCCGAGCTGGTGGCTGTATCTCGTGCTCTTGGGCACATCCGTTCATGCCCTGGGGACTCGTTTCTTCTCTGTACTGACTCTCTGAGCAGCCTACAAGCTATCGACCAATGCTACCCTCCTCATTCTTTGGTAGTGACCGTCCAGGAGTCCACCTATGCCCTGGAATGTTCCAGTCATTTAGTGATGTTTGTCTGGACCCCAGGTCATGTCAGAATCCCAAGCAACGAACTTGCCGACAGGCCACATGGAAACCGCTTATTTATATCGACTTCTCTGCAACTGACCTGCGTTCAGTACAAGGTGTTTATAAATGAATATCAGGGTTTTAATGCTTTATAATATGTATTAGATTAAACTTACAGTTATAAATGATATGTCAAATGAAAGAGCAACTCAAACAGTTTTACCAAGAACCTTATTAATGTTCAATGTGAGCAAAATTTGTCACACAGCATACATCAAGTCTATAGCCAAGTTCTTCCCAAACGTTGATAACTGTGTCTTCAGTGATTGTAGCAACAGCAGCTTCAATGCAGTTTCTTAATTCAGGGAGGTCTGGTGGTAGTGGAGGCACGTACATATGATCCTTGATGAAGCCCCAAAGGAAAAAATTGCACGGCATTAGGTCCGGTGAATGTGGAGGCCATGCAAAGCAAGCCCTGTCAATGTTTGCTAAGAACTCGGCTATAGACTTGCTGTGTGCCGTGTGACGAACCGTGCTCACATTGAACATTTATAAGATTCTGGGTAAAACTATTTGAGTTGCTCTTTCATTTGACATATCATTTATAACTGTAAGTTTAATGTAATAAATATTATAAAGCGTTAAAACCCCGATATTCATTTATAAACACCCTGTACTATGCTACAAGGTTTTGCAGCTTTGGGAGACGGAATGGCATAACCTCAGTATGCACAACAAACTGTGTGCCATTAAGAAGACTAGAAATGTGTGGAAGACCTTCACGGGTGGCCTCTCGCAGAGAATCTGTGATTCTGTCTTGGCTCCACATTGGCCACACTTGGGTGACACATGGCTACCTCCTGCGCTGTGCTGACCCACCTCAGTGTCGGTGCAGCATCTGGCTGACAGTGGCCCATAACTTGGTGAGCTGTCAGTATCTGGCTGCCTTGCGATGGACTCTTCAGTTACCGGACTTGTTGCCATTAATTTTAGCTGACAATGCCTCATCGACTAATTTAGCTTTATGTTTTGTATGTGATGGTGGGTTTTATCATTCTGTATAAGTTTTTGTGCATGTCCTTTGTCCCTTTGTGTTCTCCACTCTAATGCTTTTAGGCTGGATGTTTTAATGTGTCGCAAAGTGACTGGCTTTTCCTTTTTATTCTCGTGGCTGGCCAGCCACGGTAATCTGCTGTCTTGTTTTTATCCCTTCTATCTGTTTCTTGCTTCTCTCTGTGGTTTTATTTTCCTGTTTTGTCCATAGTAGTGTTGGTTGTCCTTCTATTGTTCTTCTGGTTCTTCCATTCTCCTGTTATTGTGCTGTATGCCTCCTTTCTTTTCTTCTTTCCCATGTGTAATTATTTTACCAGGAACAAGGGACTCATGACCTTGCAGTTTGGTCCCTTCTCCCCCTCCTTTAAGCCAACCAACCAACAAATTATTTCATGCTCATTGTTTGTAGACCAGCTGCTTCCTCTGTCTTGCCACGGAACTCCACTACTGTAACTTCCTGTGATTTTTCCCCGCACTTATTTTTAGTTTTGGTCTGTGATTTCTTACATATGGAAGCATTAGGTGTTGTTGATGAACATTGTGTTTGGCACCAAACTAATGGATAATGTGGTAAAACTGTTATTGTGATTTGATTCTGCCTTCTTCCCATGAAATACAACAGAAATTTTCTGACAAACATGCTTGCACTGCAAAATAATCTAACAACTGCAGCTAATTTTATGGAACCATTTGAAAGAGGGCAAAAGTGATAAATTTGTCTGCAGATGGGACCACTATCTAATGAACTTTAAGGCATGTCAGTGCTTGTGGTGGAGAAAAGGCAATCTTAGCCACTGTTGATAGTGCTACTCATTGGGAGGAAATAGTGCTGTTAGTATTTTAAAACCAACAGATTCAGCTTCAGATGGCTGTTCACATTTAAAATTTCATTATGCCTGCTGCTTGAAGATGAACCAGTCAGTTCAAAATTGGTAATGCTGCTGTTTGTTCATAACAACACCTTATTAACAGTAGCTGTTTGCTATTTTTAGTTAGAATTAACCTGTTTGTAAATATCCTTTTTGGAGTGGATAAGGGTGTACTCCCTATGAACTCTGATTTATTTTGATTTCCTCTGTTTGGTGCAACACTTATTGACAAACAGTAAGGAATATAGAGAAATATCTGCAACAAGCTGGGTACAGATCATCATAGCTATTATAAAATGTGGGATAACAGAATATGAAGTTTTGTGGTAATGTTTTAAATGTGACAGATAATTAAATTATTCTAAAAAACAGACAGACACTGTGGTGGCAGAAGTGTCATTCTTACCAATATGTTTACAGCAGAGGAAGTAACACAGATAATCAGATGTTTGATGTAGTTTCCTCTCCAAGCAGTAGTTTTTTCATTGTTTAATTTACTGTCCTGCCTTGTGTCTTCTACCCAGCATTCTTTATCTGAAACTGAATGTGGTCTTGTTATCCTGGAGAATACTTCATGCATTAATTGTATACTTGCAGATGATTTCTTACTCTTGGGTTCAAACATTATTTGTCTATCATTATTTTAGACAACATGTGAAATGTTTGTTAGTGGTAAATGAAGGACTACTATGCAGATTTTTCATACTGTATCAGATCATACAGTGCTTTTTGAGTCAGTATTGATTTACTGCATAGGTGGCAATGCAGGTTGAATCTGATTGTTTCTCTCTATATGTTTTGAAAATGTTTACAACATAATTTTCCATCTTTATATATTGCCATTTTTTTATCAGTCTGACTTGTTTCTAGGTGGATTTGGATCTGCACCAGTTTTTGGTGCTGGAAGCCCAGCGGGCAGTACTGGCTTTGGTTCTCCACCAACATTTGGAGGTGCTCCAACCTTTGGGGGTTCACCTACATTTGGCAGTGCAAACAGAGTATTTGGTTCTCCTGCAGCAGCAAGTCCAAGTAAGTAAGTTTATGTGTGTGTGTGTACGGGGGAGGGGGGGGGCAACCTATTATAAAAAGTAATGAAACAATCATCTTTGGAAGATGAAATCAGTTTACAATAAGCAGTAATGAGATAAGAAACTTTGCTTCTGAAGAAATTTTCCAAGATTAATAATGTGTCAATAGGGTTGTTGAGAGGGGAAATTTGTTAAGCGTTCATATCTCATATTACTGATTTTAAAAGTAGGTTTAATTATTATGATTATTAAAGCAAAATTACAAGCACAGTTTTAAATGAAGTATGTTAGTGAACATCAAAGGAGGCATTGTTATTCGTTCTGTACTAAGGGTTGGTGTATCTACATGAAGCCTCCGCCACCCATGTACAATAGTTACCAATACCTGTCTGCATAAATTTAGATATTCCAGGGTGTTCAAGAATTAAATTAAAAAAGAGAAGAAAGAATCTAGAATGAATTTTAACCCTACAGCAGAGTGTGCATTTATATGAAAGTTCCTGGCAGATTAAAACTGCATTCTGGACCAAGACTTGAATGGGGGACCTTTGTCTTTTGTGGGCAGGTGCTCTACCAACTGAAATAACCAAACACAACTCATGACCTGTCTTCACAGCTCGACTTCCGCCATTACCTTATCTCGTATCTTCCAAATTTCAGCGTACGCTTTGCTGCAGAGTGAAAATTTCATCCTGGAAACATCTCCCAGGCTGTGGCTAAGCCACATCTCCACAGTATCCTTTCTTCCAGGAGTGCTATTCCTGCAAGTTCTGCAGGAGAGCTTCTGCGTTGCTTGGAAGGTAGGAGATGAGGTGAGGTACTGGTGGAAGTAGAGCTGTGCCCGCAAAAGGCAAGGATCGTGAGTTCGAGTCTCAGTCCTGCACACAGTTTTAATCTACCAGGAAGTTTCAAGAAAGTATCTGAAACTACAGCTGTTTCTGTACATAGTAATGTGCATTGTTGCAATCTCTGCACTACTTAATCATGTGCAAACCTTTTCTTCTTTGAATAATAACTGCAACCTATATTCATTTGAACCTGCTTACCGTATTCATCCATTGAGCACACTCTACAATTTTTGCGACCCTACACTTCTATCCATTAGCAAACTGAATGTTCCTTGATGCCTCATGATTTGTCTTATCAACTGATCCCATCTTTTAGTCAAGTTGTTGAAAATTTCTTTTCTCTTCAGTTAGATAGAGTATCTCTTCATTAATGCCTTGATCTGCCCATCTTGTCATGAGCAGTCTTCTGTGGCACCACTTTTCAAAAGCTTCTATTCTCTTCTTGTCAGGATTGGTTATCATCCATGTTTTGTATAAGGCTACACTCCAGGCAAATACATTCAGAAAAGAATTCCCAACACTTAGCTTTATGTTACTGGACAAACTCTTCTTTTTCAGGCTATAGTGAGTCTGCATTTTATATTGTCTGTACTTAGGCCATCATCAGTTATTTTGCTGTTAAAATACTAAAACCCATCGTATCCCTTTAGTGTATCATTTCCTTATCTAATTCCTTCAGCATCATCTGATTTAATTCAAGTACATTCCATTGCCCTTGTTTCACCTTTGTTGACATTCATCTTATGTCTTTCCAAGACACTACCCATTCCATTCAGTAGCTCTTTGAAGTTCCTTGCCTTCTCTTCAGAATTACATCATTGACAAATGTGTGTTTTATTTCTACTTTCTGAACTATAATTCCCTTTCCAATTTTATTCTTGTTTCCTGTGCTGCTTGATCAATGTACAAATTGAATGTCATTGGTGATATGCTACAACTGTACCTCATTCCCTTCTCAGTCAGTGCTTCCCAGTCATTACCTTTGACTCTTAGAACTGCAGTGTGGTTTTTGTACAGGTTTTGGATAACTTTTCTCTTCTTGTGTTTTATCCCTGCCACCATCACAATTTCAAAGGGTGTTTTCCAGTCAAGTATTGCCTCATGCGTTACGACATTTCCCTGGAACCGAGTTTGGGTTCCACAAGTTTTTCAATTTTTCTGTGAATAATTAGTGTCACAATTTTCCAGCAATGGCTCAAAAACTGGTAGTTTGGTAGTATCACACCTGTTGGCACTAATTTCTTTGGATGTCTTCTTGAGTCTTATGGTATTTTGCCTGTCTCGTACATCTTATGTACCAGGTGGAATAGTTTTGTTGCGGCTGGCTTCCCCAAGGAACTTAATAATTTGGGGGGGGGGGGGGATGTCATGTAAGTCCTTGGGACATATATTGCTGTATGTTTGTCAGCACTCTGACAAATTCTTCACGAAGTATTGCAGCTCCTATCTCATGTTTATGTACGTCCTCTTTCCTTTGTATTAAACTTCCTTCAAGTTTACTTTCTTTGTATAGCCAGCCTATACATCCCTTCCACCTTTCAGCTTTCCCTTCCTAGCTTAGTACTGGCTTGCTTATGTGCATATTCATTCAGCTGCTTATCTTCTAATTTTCCTGTAGGCAGTCTATATCTTTCTGATAGTTGTCCCTGCTTCTACATCCTTGCATTTATCATCTGGCCAGTCCTGCTTTGCCATTTTACACTTCTGACAATCTCATTTCGTAGACATTAGTATTTCCTTTCACCTGCTGTATTAACTGCATTCGTATATTTCCTCTTTTTGTCAATTAAATTCATTACTTGTGTGTTATCAAAAGATTTCTACTAAATGTTGTCTTAGTGACGTTAGTTCATTATAGCAAGGCAAGGCATAATAAGAGAAGTCCCTGATATTTCGACTACCTCAAATAATGTGCAAAGGGGGAGGGGCTTTCCATTCAGCATATTGCCTTATGCAGTGGTTTATTTTACCCCTTTTTGCTCTGATTACAGAAATTCTGTTTTTGTTTACTCCTTTGTTAGCTTTTATCTGTTGAATGTAATTCATTCTTTGCTGTAACAATTGTGTTTAATCAGTTCTGTGGGATAAGTATTTACTTGTTTATTGTAGTTACTCTGGTGTATAGTGCTACACATAATTTTTACAGTTTATTATAATAAACCATATTCTTAGGACAGGTTCCTGCTGCTTGTGATGCAACATATTCAGAGGTTTACAGATATTTAACATTTTGTGTCAAAAGGATAACCACAATCACTGTGTCAGTAACAGTTTTCAAATGACATTCGGAGACTGCCAAATTTTTTGCATGTAATTGGTTTCAGGACTGATGTGCTCCTAGACATTTGGAGACTGTCTAGCTTGTGACGGAAAAAATGGTGATCTCAAACTGTTAAATATGATAGAAAGCAAAATGATGGTGCATTGTACTATTAGAATGCGAGGAAAACTATCCTGTATTTTACTGATACAAAGAGGAACTCATCTTTTTCTGTAAATCACCACAATTTTATTATATGTATTGTCTAAAGTAATCTGGATGACATAACAAAGATACATAAGGAAAATTTTATGTTTTATAAAGTCCATCTGTATATTACTCTGGCTATTTTTCTCAGCTCTAAGTGTAGTCAAATTTCTACAGTAAAGTTGTCTTACAGTAAACAAATTAGAAGTATCCTGCCACCCTGTAGATTACTACAGAGCAGAGATTTTCTGTCCTCAGTCTGGTTTTCTATTAAATGCAGCGAATTTTGTTATCTTATACTGGACAGAGGGCAAATCGTTTTTTGAGGTGGAGACATGGTGAGAGATATTTGCTTTAAAATATATTGTATAAGTGTATTTGTTATTTCTAAGTTTGTAGTCATAACCAGTTTTTAATTCCAATGAATAAAATTTAAGAGAGTGATATGTCTATTTGTGTAATACTTGTTGTGTTGTATAGCTGAAAAAAAAGGAGCAAAACACACTGGATATTTATGATATATTAGCCAAGTCAAGAATGTCGGCATTGGTTTCTTTGCAATTTTTCTCCAGGTTTCGGAGCATCACCTACAGGACAGCAGCAGTCGAATACCTTTGAAAGCTTAGCTTCTCAGAATACATTGACATTTGGAAATTTGGCCAGTCAAAGTCCTGGATTTGGTTCTCCACAGCCATCATTATTTGGAGGGACACAGACATCTCCAAATAACCCACCAGCATTTTCCAGTAGTAGCAGTACCAGTTTTGGGTAAGTTGTTTTTGCTATTCCGTTGCAATTAATTTTTGTCTTATTGTGAGAATATTACTTGCAAACTATGCTGGTAACTGTGTTAGGTAAGGCAATACAGATACTGTATTATTTTTAGTCAGCTCAGTAATTGTTACAGATGTACAGTGCCCGTGTGTAAGGAGCCTAATGCTAATGTAATAGTGACCGACCTTTGCTGCAGTATTTGTTTGGCAATGATTAATTTGGTGGTTTTAGAATCTCTTAGGATAATGTTCTGCTAATATCAGATTTCATTTTAAATATAACATACAATTTATAAAGAAGACATATGCTACCACTTATTACCAAGCATTATAACAAATTGGGTGATTGCTTGAGCTGCAACCTTCCCAAATTGCCAATTGATCCCTCTGTCAGGTGTTTGGGAGGTGTGAACAATCACCTAAGGTGGGTGCACCCCCTTGTGTAGGGGGTCCCCAGTTGGAAGGAGCATGCCATCGGAGACGCTGGCAATCTTGGAGGATTTTCTCACAATGAGCCAATCATCTTCACAATCAACATCTATGAAACATTAATGTAAGGAGGCTAACAATTCAAAGACACTTCCCGTTGCACCACAGTTCCCCGTGGTCTCACGTACTGAAGACGGTCAGTCATTTGCCACGGTAAATCCGTTTATTATTCAGAAAGGTGTTGATGTAGTTGCCGGCCCTGTGAAATCTTGCTCTCATTTACAGAACGAAACTTTTGCTTTTGGAGACTCCTCTGATTCTCAAGCACAACAACTGCTTAATGCCTCGCTTCTCCGTGGCTACCCTGTTCATGTTATTTATACTAGGCTGCTCGACAGTCTAACTGAGGCTGAAATCCAGTTGTATCTCTCTGATCAGGGTGTCATTGCTGTCCATCAGGTGATGAAAAAGGTAGATACCTCCGTAGTGCCTACCGAACTCTTTTTCTTACCTTCGATGACGGTGGTTCCGTCCAACATCAAAGCAGGCTATGAAATTATCACAGTCTGGCCTGCACTGCTACCAGTGTTATTGTTTCAACCACACTAGAACGTCTTGTCAACAGCCAGCTAAATGTGCAACCTGTGGTAGGGATGCACAAGAGGGCAATTGTCCTCCTCCTCCTCGCCCCCACTGTGTTAACTGCAATCGCAGCCATGGTGCCTCCTCTCAGGATTGTCCCATGCATCTTGATGAGCGGCCTGTCCAAGAGATCCAGGTAAAGGAAAAAGTGCCTTACGCAGTTGCTCACAAGTTATTGGCTAGTCGCAAATGCTGCATTCTCTCGTCTGGCACTTATAGTTCTGTTCTTGTTACCCCTTGCTCCATGAAGCACATTGCCACGCAAACATGCGACCTCAGATTCAGCTCTGAGGTTGTGAAATTGCCCAGTGTCAAGGTAGCATCACCATCCCCCCCATCCAGCTGTGTAGCAAGCCATCAAACTCTTGCCTCAAGGGGCAAAACAACCAGCTACACAACTGGTAGGCCGGAAAGGACAGAAATAGTTCTCCCGTGAAGAATTCCTACATCCTTCCAGCCAAACAACACCCGAGTCTTCCTCTACCCGGTAAGGCTCAAAGACATCTCCTTCGCCGACTCAAAGATCCTCTTCGACGGTGCTGCCACGTGATACCTTAGCCCAGTCAGCCTCTGTGTCGCCAGTGCACACCACTAAGTGTTTTTCAGCATTGTATTCCACAGACTGACAGCACAAGCAAGCCGATGCTACTATGGACCCCATGGAGCAGGATCCTCCTGCGTCTGTGCCCTGTGGCAGTGACTTCACAGGCTGTCATTCGGCAGCTGCCGAGGTGACACCCCTAAACCTCTTCCTTATCATGACTCTCCTCCTATGGAATGTTCATGGCCTTCGGTCCCACAGGGAGGATTTATGGCTGCTTTTAGCATTGCAGGCCTTCAGCAAACCAAATTTCACCCTCACGACTGCTTTGAGCTTTCACATTTCTTCCCGGTTTGTTTTGACCTTCCCCCTGAGTTCAGCATTCCATTTCATGCTGCTCATATGGGATGACATTCATAGTCAACCCATCTTCCTGACTACCCATCTTCAAGCTGTTGCAGTTCGCCTTTTTCTTCCACATCTGACCTTTTACCTCTGTGCCCATCCGTCATTCTGTGTCACCAGGGCAGACTTTCTTCAGCTTATTGGGCAGCTACCTCCCTCATTTCTGCTACTCAGTGACTTTAATGTGCATCGCCCACTTTGGGGTTCTCCCAGATCCTGTCAGAGAGGTGCCCTCTTGGCTGGTCTTCTTAACCAACTTAACCTCTTCTGCCTTAACAGTGGAGCACCCACTTTCCTTTTTGACTCCTCACACACCTATTCCCATTTTGACCTATCCTTCTGCACTGCCCAGCTAGTCCATCATCTTGAGTGGTCCTTTCTCTTTCTGATACGTACTCGAGCAACCATTTTCCATGTGCTGTCAGTTTACTGACTCCTACCCCACCTGCATGCACACCTAAATGGCAGCTTACTAAGGCTGACTGGTGGCTTTACTCCTCCCTGCCGACCTTCAAAGAATAAGATTTCTCCAGTTGTGATGACCAGGTGGAACATCTCACAAACGTTATGCTTACTGCTGCGGAACCTTCCATTCCTCGCACTTCCTCTTTATCACGCCATGTCCCAGTCCCTTTGTTGGACTGAGGCATGCCGTGACACAATTCACACACAGAGATGTGCTCTCCATGTTTTTAACCATCATCTTATAATGGCAAACTGCATTCATTATAAACAGATGCATGCAAAGTGCTGTTGAGTTCTTCAGGATAGCAAAAAAGTTAGCTGGCTTTCATTCACTAGTTCTTTTAACAGTTCCACCCCTTCCTCTGTTGTATGGACCAACTTCCGATGGCTCTCTGGGACCAAGATCCATGTGCCTATTTCCGGCCTGACAGTAGCAGATGATGATGTCATCGTGGACCCTATTGCTATCTCCAACACCTTGGGCTAACTGTGTTGCGGAAGCTTCAAGCTCTTCCCACTATCACCCTGTCTTTCTCCATCGGAAACGAGTGGAGGAGGCTCAGGTGACACCCTTATCTTCTTAGAATCGGGAGTGCTAAATTTATTATGAGGGAACTAGATCATGCTCTCAGTTCATTCCGATCCTGCGTCCCAGAGCCAGACACTGTCCACATTTAGATGTTGCAGCACCTTTCTCTTGTGGGCGAGCACTTTCTGCTTAACACGTACAACCGCATATGGGCAAAGGGCACATTTCCCGGACTTTGGCTTGAAGCCATTGTCATATCCATACCTAAGTCCGGTAAGGACAAAAACCTTCCTTCTAGCTGCTGCCCCATCTCTCTCACCAACTGCATTTGCACGGTGATGGAACGTATGATTCATGCCTGGCTGGTATGGTGGGTTGAGTCTCGCAATTTACCAATGAATGCACAGTGTGGATTTTGAGTACAGCGTTCAGAAGTTGACCATCTCATTACTTTGTCTGCCCATCTCATGAATGGTTTTCTACGGAAATCCCAGACTGTGGCAGTGTTTTTTGATTTGGAGAAGGCCTACAACACCTGCCGGAGAATTGGTATCCTCTGTACTCTTTACACGTGGGGCTTCTGTGGCCATCTGCCCTGTTTCCTTCAGGAATTTTTAAAAGACCGAATTTTCAAGGTGCTTGTGGGTTGTGCCTTGTTGGACACCTTTAACCAGGAAAACGGTGTGCCTCAGGGTTCTGTCCTGAGCGTCATCCTCTTTGCTCGCCATTAACCCTATAATGGCCTGTCTACTGCCTGGCATCTCTGGCTCCCTTTTTGTTGTCAGTTTTGCCATGTGTTGCAGTTCTCCATAGACTTATCTCACTGAGCAGCATCTTCAGAGATGTCTTGATCCTCCTTACTCCTGGAGCATTGAGAATAGCTTTCGTTTTTCCACTGACAAAACTGTCTGTATGAATTTCTGGCGGCACAATTGGTTTCTCCCGCCATCTTTACATCTTGAGCCAGTTGTTCTTCTGTTCGTTGAAACTACAAAATTTCTGTGGCTCATGCTCAATGGGGAACACTCTTTGTCCTCTTATGTGTCTTACCTGGTAGCCCTCTGTACTGGGTTCCTCAATGTCCTATGTGTCGTCAGTGGTACTTCCTGGGGTGCCGATCGAACCACACTCTTCCATTTGTACTGGTCCCTTGTTCATTCAGAACTCTACCTTGGGTGCGTTGTTTATGCTTTTGCACATCCATCCCCCTTAAGTCGTCTCAACACTATCCACCATCATGGCATCTGTTCGGCCACTGGCACCTTTTACATTAGCCCCGTTGAGTGTCTGTATGCTGGAACTGCTAAACTACCACTGTCCTACTGCCGTGACTTTCTCTTCAGCAGTTATGCATGCTATTTGTCTGCCATGAATGGCCACCCATCCTATGCCACCTCCTTCGATGATTCCTTTGTTCGCCAGTAATGGGCACACCCTTCTTCCCTGTTATCCCCTGGAGTCCGCTTTCGGCACGTGCTACGGCGGCTTAACTTCACACTATCTGCAACTTTTCCGGTGGGTGTGAACCTTTCACCACCTTGGCTTCGTGAAGCAGCCCATGTTAATCTTGGCCTTCATTCGCTTCCTAAGGACACTACTCCAGCCTTTCTCTATTGCTTTCGGTTGGAACTTAGCTATAGTACCTTTGTGTATGCTAATGGCTCTCGGACTGACCATGGGGTTGGATGTGCCTTCGTCATTGGCGTCCAAATCTTAAGATATCAGCTTCCGGCACACTGCTCAGTATTTACAGCCGAGCTCTTTGCCCTGTATCAGGCCACGGAGTACATCGGGTGGCACAGACTTTTCGATTGTGTCCTCTGTTCAGACTCACTGTGTCCTTTAAAGTCTCTGTGCACTGTACACTGCTCATCCCTTAGTGCCGTGGGTCCAAAAAAACTGTCACTTGCTCACTCTTGGTGGAGCCACTTTGATGTTTATGTGTGATCCTGGTCATGTTGTTCCACTAGGGAATGAGGCTGCTGACACTGCTGCCAAGGCTGCAGTCCTCGTACCTCAGCCCGCTAGTTCATGTATTCCCTCTGATGATCTCTGTTTTGCCATCTGTCAGGAGGTGGTGTCCCTTTAGCATCGCCATGGTCCTCCCTTCATGGGAATAAGCTCCGGCTTATTAAGCCTCTCCCAGCAGCTTGGACGTCCCCATCTCAACCCTCCCGCTGGGAGGAGATCAGTTTAACTAGGCTGTGTATTGGGCACTGCCTTTTTAGCTATTGTCATTTGACAAGTGGCGCTACCCCTACACTTTGTACACATTGCATTCAACTTTTACCTGTCCACCACTTCCTGATGGAATGTCCATTTTTTAACCTTTTACGTTCCCATTTGGGTTTGCTGTCTGAGTTATGAGCAGTTTTAGCAAATGATGCTCGGGCTGTCAACCACATTTTACTTTTTATCTGCCAAAGCAATATGGCGAAGGCCATTTAATTTGTAGTTTTGGACCTCCGTTTCAGTATGGTGTCTTTTTTAGCCCATTTTCCATGTCCCCTGTTTTTAGCTGTCTTCTCTTATGTCAGTTTTATAACTCCTCTCTGTCTTCGTGTTCTATAGTTTTGAGTTGGACGCATATGACCCCAGTTGTTTTTTTTTTTTGCACCCTAAAGCAAAACAGAACAACAAAAAAACAAAGAATTCAAATACACAAGTGTTGCAATAAAATGGCCTTATTGCTCCAGTGCACCAATCCCTTGCAGTAATGGTGCACTGACCTTTCTCCCTTCATGTGGTTGTTGTTGTTGTTGTTGTTGTTGTTGTTGTTGTGGTGGTGGTGGTGGTATTATTCAGACCAGAGATTGGTTTCATGCAGTTCTCCATGTTACTCTATCCTGCACAAGCTTCTTCATCTCCCCGTAACTACTACAGCCTACAATCTTCTGAATCTGCTTATTGTGTTCATCTCTTGGTCTCCCTCTATGATTTTTACCTGCCACACTGCCATCCAGCACTAAATTGGTGATCCCGTGATACTCAGAACATGTCCTACCAACCAATCCCTTCTTCTAGTCAATTCGTACCATAAATTCCTCATCTCCCCAATTCTATTCAGTACTTCCTTATTAGTTACGTGATCTACCCATCTGATCTTCAGCATTCTTCTGTAGCACCACATTTCAAAAGCTTCTATTTTATTCTCGTCTTGTCTAAACTATTTATTGTCCATGTTTCACTTCAATACATGGCTACACTCCATACAAATGCTTTCAGAAAAGACTTCCTGACAGTTAAATCTATACTCAGTTTTAACAAATATCTCTTCTTCAGAAATGCTTTTCTTGCCATAGTCAGTTTACATTTTACATCCTCTCTACTTCGACCATTATCAGTTATTTTGCTTCCCAAATAGCAAAACTCGTTTACTGCTTCAAGTGTCACATTTCCTAATCAAATCCCCTCAGCATCACCTGATTTAATTAGACTACATTCCATTATCCTCATTTTGCTTTTGTTGATGTTTATATTATATCCCCCTTTCAAGACACTGCCCATTCCGTTCAACTGCTCTTCCAGGTCTTTTGCTGTCTTTGAGAGAATTAAAATTCATCGGCAAATCTTGTGGGCTTAAAAATGTGGCCCTCAACTACGTACCCTCAGATTCAGAGTTGAAATATTGGTTTCATTATCTATGGGGTGGGATACATAGTTGCCACATTACATGCCAAATACTGCTGAGTCTACAGTATACAATATGAATACGCACATGAATCAAATGGTTGAAGGTTCCTATCACTCAGCAATTGTGAATTTTGAATGTAACATTTATAAATGAAAGATTGCAATTAAATAAAATATACATGTCCTATTTTAATGATCCTATTTTAATGACCTTAAATGATGAGTGTGATAGCAGAAGTACTTTAAAGAATGCTGTTTATTTCTGCAAAACGCTTACTGGTGTCGATGGTCCAGTAATTAAATAAAATATAAGTTGAATAACAGGGCATCAATAGATTCCTACTACATGTAATTAGTAGTGAGCAAGAACATAGCTCGCGAGATATTCACTTCTAAACGCATACTACTTCTTCACTGCAGAAGCCACGAAAATCTCACAAGTGCACAAGTCGGCACTACGAAATATTTCTATCTCCTGCGACCACGCACAAACCGCTCAACAATCTCCAAGTATTTCCTGCGACCGTCCATCGTGCCTTCCCGTCAAGCACTCCCTCGTGTCCTGTGCCACCTGATGCTCCTCCCCCACTTCCATACAGTCTCTCCATTGACTTCAGTAGTCGCCTACCATAGTAACGAGCACTGTGATTGGCTAGAGCGCTCCTGCCATGTCTCCAAGCCAACACACACTCACAAACATATTGAAACACATACAAAATACTGGATTTAATTTAAATAACTTAAAATTAATCCCGCAACTACCCTCCCGACCTGGTACAGAAGCAAATAACCAGAGCCACTTCCTCATCTCCTCAAACCCAGAACCTCCCACAGAAGAACCCCAAAAGTGCCCCACTTGTGACAGGATACTTTCCGGGACTGGATCAGACTCTGAATGTGGCTCTCCAGCAGGGATACGACTTCCTCAAATCCTGACCTGAAATGAGATCCATCCTTCATGAAATCCTCCCCACTCCACCAAGAGTGTCTTTCCGCCGTCCACCTAACCTTCGTAACCTCTTAGTTCATCCCTATGAAATCCCCAAACCGCCTTCCCTTCCATCTGGCTCCTACCCTTGTAACCGCCCCCGGTGTAAAACCTGTCCCATGCACCCTCCCACCACCACCTACTCCAGTCCTGTAACCCGGAAGGTGTACACGATCAAAGGCAGAGCCACGTGTGAAAGCACCCACGTGATTTACCAACTGACCTGCCTACACTGTGAAGCTTTCTATGTGGGAATGACCAGCAACAAACTGTCCATTTGCATGAATGGACACAGGCAGACAGTGTTTGTTGGTAATGAGGATCACCCTGTGGCTAAACATGCCTTGGTGCACGGCCAGCACATCTTGGCACAGTGTTACACCGTCCGGGTTATCTGGATACTTCCCACTAACACCAACCTGTCAGAACTCCGGAGATGGGAACTTGCCCTTCAGTGTATCCTCTCTTCTTGTTATCCACCAGGCCTCAATCTCCGCTAATTTGAATTTGCCGCCGCTCATACCTCACCTGTCTTTCAACAACATCTTTGCCTCTGTACTTCCGCCTCGACTGACATAGAGGGAAACATTCCACGTGGGAAAAATATATCTAAAAACAAAGGTGATGAGACTTACCAAACAAAAGCACTGGCAGATCGATAGACACACAAACAAACACAAACATACACACAAAATTCAAGCTTTCGCAACAAACGGTTGCTTCATCAGGAAAGAGGGAAGGAGAGGGAAAGACAAAAGGATAACCCACATCCTTTTGTCTTTCCCTCTCCTTCCCTCTTTCCTGATGAAGCAACCGTTTGTTGCGAAAGCTTGGATTTTTTTGTGTATGTTTGTGTTTGTTTGTTTGTGCGTGTCTATCGACCTGCCAGCACTTTTGTTTGGTAAGTCTCATCATCTTTGTATATATAGAGGGAAACATTCCACGTAGGAAATATATATCTAAAAACAAAGATGATGTGACTTACCAAATGGATGTGCTGGCTGGTCGACAGACACACAAACAAACACAAACATACACACAAAATTCAAGCTTTTGCAACAAACTGTTGCCTCATCAGGAAAGAGGGAAGGAGAGGGAAAGACGAAAGGATGTGGGTTTTAAGGGAGAGGGTAAGGAGTCATTCCAATCCCGGGAGCGGAAAGACTTACCTTAGGGGGAAAAAAGGACGGGTATACACTCTCTCTCTCTCTCTCGCGCGCTCGCGCGCGCGCGCCACACACACACACACACACATATCCATCCACACATATACAGACACAAGCAGACATATTTAAAGACAAAGAGCTTGGGCCGAGATGTCAGTCGAGGCAGAAGTGCAGAGGCAGACATCTTTGCCTCTGCACTTCTGCCTCGACTGACATCTCTGCCCAAACTCTTTGTCTTTAAATATGTCTGCTTGTGTCTGTATATGTGTGGATGGATATGTGTGTGTGCGAGTGTATACCCGTCCTTTTTTCCCCCTAAGGTAAGTCTTTCCGCTCCCGGGATTGGAATGACTCCTTACCCTCTCCCTTAAAACCCACATCCTTTCGTCTTTCCCTCTCCTTCCCTCTTTCCTGATGAGGCAACAGTTTGTTGCGAAAGCTTGAATTTTGTGTGTATGTTTGTGTTTGTTTGTGTGTCTGTCGACCTGCCAGCACTTTCATTTGGTAAGTCACTACGTCTTTGTTTTTAGATATATTTTTCCTACGTGGAATGTTTCCCTCTATTTTATATATATATATATATATATATATATATATATATATATATATATATATATCCATTTCATCTTCACCAGCATTCTCTTTCCCCTTTCCATAATATTGCCCTCAAGTACATTGCCCTTTTATAGACCCTCTGCATGCTCCTCCCACCTTTCTGCTTTCCCTTCTTCGCTTAGAACTGGTTTTCCATCTGCGATCTTGATATTCTTACAAGTGGTTCTCTTTTCTCCAATTCATACTTACTCATAAATCAGCAGAGCAGTGGGTTGTGCTTATGGGAGCTTGTGAGCAGTTAAACAGGTTATTCTTCGCCCAAGCCAATATTGATTGGTTTGTTGTGTTCACACAGTCTTATTAATGTACATATTTGCAGAACAGGAGGATATCGTGCATATGCTTATACCAGCCACCGAATAAAGACACAATGAAACTCTTGAAACTCTTCTTACAAACATGAAGCATAGAAGAAATTGTTTTGAAGAAATCTTGCCATGTTTGTTTGTACCAAATGAGAGGAATTTTTTCTGTCTTTATGAATCGTTACATTCATAGTTCTCTCTCTCTCTCTCTCTCTCGCCCCCGCCCCCCCCCCCCCCCCCTTTTTTTTTTTTTTTTTTTTTTTTTACTATGTAATTTTAGAAATGAGATTCTGATGGCAAGTTTGTCCCCATGTTGCAACAAGTTATTGTAAAGTAGTTAATTTCTTACTCATATATAGCTTCCAAAATTCCACAGGTTTATCATTCATGATCTTAGCTGCAACTTTCATGCAATAAGTTGAATGGTACTATATCAGCATGTTGTTCTAGATTATATTTTTAACTAACTGATGGTCATCATAGCCAAGCTTCGGTCTATAGACATACAATGTGTGTTTAAATGGTAATATTATTATTCTCCATGTAGGTTAAAGCTCCATCACTCGTTAGTAGGTTACAAACAGTCTATACCAGGTAAATGATGTCTTTGTTTCCAAGCAATGATGGGTCTTATATGGATTTCTTGAATAGGATAATTGTATGATGAGGTCTTCGTGGGTTAGCAGCCAACTCAAGGTGATATTTTGTGGCATCATTTCAACAAGTTTTCTACTTGTCATGTTCAGGTCAAGACTTTGCTTGAAGATGACTAGTAGGAAACTTGTTGAAATGTTGCCACGGAATGTTGCCTTCCTCGGCTGATAACCTGAGAAGACTTCATCATCAAGATTCACCGAGAAAGTCTAAATTCGCATACAGGATCATTGTAATTAAACGGATGTAAATTAGGAATGGTTTCAGTTTATCTGGGAATTGAGAAGCATTGAGAGAAAGCTACAGTAGCAGGTAATGGCATGAATTTACTTATTTATTGCTTCTGTTAGAAAGACAGGTCAAGTGTTGGAGAGAAGAGCAAGTTGCTCCAAAGCATGAATTAATAGGAGCATTCCAGAAGTATTGTTGTTGAGCTGTGAAAATTCGAATTCCAGAGCTAGTAATAAAATAGTCTAGATTAGATTAAATTAGATTAGTACTTGTTCCATTGATCATGAATACGACACTTCGTAATGATGTGGAACGTGTCCGGTTAATAAAAGGTGTCTGTACAAGATATTACATAAAATCTTACATGAAACTTAATATTTTTTTTTTTTTAATTTTAACCATGTAATAAAATGTAGATGATAATCTCACAGACTGTGTAACAGACATAAAATTTCTGGAATGAATATTGACAATTAGTTGAAGTGGAATAAACACAGAAATGTACTAATAAAGACAGTGTCACCACCATGTTGTTCCATTAGAATCTTGTCATCAATGTGTGTTAGCAGTTGCCTTGTAGATATATGCTGTTTCTGGCAATACTCAGTTCTTAACTAACAAATCATTTTTTTTTTCTAGCTCAAATGCAAAAATATGGAGTCAATTTTTAAACCATAAAAAAGGACCATAGTGTCAATTCTAAAGTAGGTGGTAATTTCACGGATTGTGGAACAAACAGAATATTGTAGGCATAAATATTTAATCTCAGTTTCAGAAAAATGAGCACACAAATAGATTAGCAAAGAAGATATCATCAGCATATTATAACCTTAACTTCCAGATATCAGTAGCAATGCCTCGTAGTTAATACATGGTCCAGTCACAAAGGTTATATTTGAACTATGAAGAAACTACATGTTGCATATCAAAACAAATTGTATAGAAGGTTGTTAAAGGAAACAAAAGACAATGGTGGAGTGGTAAAGGGAGTAAAAATAAAACTGGGAGGCAGAATTCCTATAAACTGATAAGTTAGGAAGGGTCATGTGCAGGTCAGAACTTGAGCATGTGTTTAATAGACAATTCCCATCTTTAGAGTTATAAGCCCTGGTTTAGTTTGATTGGGATCAATTCACATAATTGTACCTGGAAATGTGAAAATAAATTTTATAAGCAACAGCCCTGAAGTTTCAAAATGGAAGTGCATACTTCCCTGCTCAGATCTTACACTGTTTCCATGTGGGTCAACTCATCATACTGCAGACACTAATACCTCTGTCGATATTTTTGCAACAAAGTTTTCAATCAGAGTATAATTTATGATAGTGTCTTTTCATTCTTGCCTAGTTTCTTAAATCTTTTATTTTCATGTACAGGCTACATCCTCTCTCTGCCACTCCATCCTATCAGCCCCTTATTTGTTTTTCAAGATTTCACACAGTAGTTGCATCTCTAGTTAAAACTGCTTTCCAATTTGGCTTCACATTTGACACCTTTCCAATTCAGCCTGCTTATTTCCTAATAAATGAACTATTTTTTATATAGCTCAAAAGTTAGATTGCTTCTAATTTTTTTCAATAAGATTCAGCCCTGTAATAATTATTTTATGGGTAATATGTAGATCAGGCTGTTCCAACCGAGCTCCAGGGAGCCGGAGCACTCCGGAGCGCTCATGGCGGCAGCTCGGAGCCCGCGTGGAGGGGGAAAGCGAACTCACTGCCCCCTGGCCGCATGCAGCCGCAACTGACACAATAATCCGTGTTCAATGACAGCTATGACTAGCCGCGGGAGCCCTGTACCTCTATTGGAGGATACCTTATTCATTGAGAGGGATGGTCGTCCGCAATGTCTTGTATGTCATAAAGAATTTAATTCTGTGAAGAGGTACAATATACAACGACATTGTACACGTCTTCACGCAGTGCACTACGATCAAGTAGAAGGCGTTGCATGCAGAGAACTGGTAGCCAGGCTTTAGAACGGAGGGCATCAAAACATGCAACATAGTTCGTGGTCTGTAATGCGTTTATAATTTTCAGGTGAATGAGAGCGGAGAAAACACTACTGAATCTGCAATTCGAGCAAGCTACAGGGTCGCTCACATAATTGCGACGAGTGGCAAGCCATTTTCAGTGGGACCACTCGTAAAATCGTGCATGGTGGCAGTTGCAGAATGTTTGTTTCCAAGGGAGGTGCAGGCAATTGGTTTGCCTGTTGAAGCAAACAGTGTCTCGTTGAATCCTGGATATGGCAGCAGATTTAGAGACACAGCTCAGGAAAAAGGTGGAGAGCTTTGTTGCATTTTTGCTGGCGCTTGACGAAAGCACCGACATATCGGACTGTGCTCAGCTTGCAGTCTTTGTGCGTGGTGTCGACATGGAGCTGCAAGAAACTGAAGGACTCGTGGACGTGGTACCACTCGATTACACCCCAACAGGACGTGAAGTTTTTGAAGCTGTTTGTGAGTCAGTGGACAATATGAATTTGCCGTTGGATAAGCTCCATTCTGTAGCGACAGACGGTGCACCACAAATGATGGGGCGTCACCAAGGTTTTGCATGTCATTGGAAAAATAAACTCAGGGACGAATTCGGCAAAGACATTTTGACTCTTCATTGTTTTATTCACCAAGAGGCACTGTGTGCTGAAACAGTAGAGCTAGGTGGCGTAATGAAAGATGTCGTGAACTGTGTGAATTTTGTGTGGCGTCACGGTATGAATCACCGCCAATTCAAAGGATTCCTGAAAGATATGGGAGTGGAGTATGGGGATATACCTTACCACAGTACAGTTCGTTGACTGAGTCGAGGAAAGTTCTTGATGTTTTCTTTGCCATTCGTGAGAAAATACCACTTTTTCTCGAAAAGAAAGGGGAAGAAATGCATTCCCTGAAAGATATAAAAAGGATATCAGACCTGGCGTTCCTAGTTGACATAACTATGCATCTGAACAATTTAAATCTGTCATTGCGGGGCAAAGGGCAGCTAATCGTTGACATGCACGACCAGATCAAAGTGTTCATGGAAAAGTTAGGTTTATTTGAGAGGCAGATGAGTAATTGACATTTTTCTTCAATCGTCTTGCTTCTATAAAACTACCTGAAGGTACTACGTTTGGCGATCACCAAGCAAAGTTAAAGCAGCTCATCACGTCGTTTGAAACACGATTCCGAAACTTCACAAGTTTGGAAATGGAACTTAAGGTGTTCAGCACTCCTTTTTCAGTTTCCCCCGATGACTTGTCATCGTCACTTCAAATAGAGATTATTGATTTGCAAAATTCAACTTTGTTGAAAGAGAGGTACTACAACACATTGAATTTGTCACGATGGTATTGTTCATGACAGCGAAAAACATTTTCCGAGCTTCACAACAATACCGCTCAGATCATGTGCATCTTTGGATCTATGTATTGTTGTGAGCAGCTTTTCTCAGCAATGAAAAGAGTAAAAAGTAAGGAACAATAGTTTCTTCAAGATGCAGCAATGAAGGCCATCCTCCGCATTAACGCTGCGAACACTTTGACGCCTGATATTTCCGATCTTGTAATAAAAAGAAAATGTGAAGCTACAGAGGCCCAATAAATTTAGTATGCAATTTCTTGTAAAACAGTTGTTTCTTATTTATTTCCTGAACATCGTATTTCCTGGTGTAGCATGTCACCACGCCTTAGCAGCTAAGAGTATGAGGTTGTCGATCTTGTAAGACGCAGCTGGCACATCAAAATGCTCGCCTTGCCGCCTGCCTCAGCCAGCCGTGCCGGCCCACTTGAATGGCCACAGCCTGGAGCAGGGAGCGCTCCGCGGCTCACAACGGAGCCGATGAGCTGGAACAGCCTGATGTAGATGATGATAATAATAATGATGATGACAATCAGTGTCATTGATTATACAGGAAATTTCAAAATATTTTATTACTAAATGGTATTATGTGGTAGTCACCTACAATATGGGTTTCTTTTGGTGCCATTTATCTACTGATTTCAATTGACGACTAGAGCAACATGATTGTGCAGATTTCTAGAACAACATTACAATGAAGCCATGTACATTTTGAATATAAGATGCTGTAAAATTACAGGTCATGGCCACCTAAGCATCAGTTTGTCAACATTGTACAGCTTTGGTATGTCAAGTGCAGGTGAAGAGGCGGAATAGTTATCTTGTATGGCATTAAGTGGCACCTAGTGGTCCTTTTGTATGTGGAAACTATTTTTTGTAGAAGTCTATGTCAATCTCTGTTTGAACCCTGCTCTGCATCAGTATTACTCTGGTTTTGTATGTTTAGCTGTAATTTTGTGCAAGTAGTAATTATTTTTCTTGTATCAAGGACTTCCTCTCAGAAACATATATGCAGTGACATAGCATAGTAAAAACATAATTCAATCAATTACCATTTGTTTAATCTGGAATGTGGGTATTAGTATATAATTATACAGTGCAACCGTTTGTTACTAGGGCCTACTACCTGATATGCGTTGTAAAAATAGTCCGCCTCCGTAGCGTTACCGCCTACCACACAGGGGGCACAAGTACGATTCCCGGCAGGGGACTGGGTGTTGTGTGTCCTTCATCATTGACTCACAAGTCGCCGACGTGGCATCAGCTAAAGAGACTTGCAATACAGTGGCCGAACTCCCCTGAATGGGGCCTCCCAGCCAACAATGCCATATGATTATTTCATTTCATTTTGTTGTAAAATAGGAACTGTTCTTGCAGTTAGTCAAACTGGCGTGATTGCCTGATATCTATAAGAAAATATACTAATTAGATTGTATAATCTTACCAAAAGCAATATCATTGCTTAATAGTTGCTGTAATGAGGGCTCACATTTTAATGATATGAATGAACTAGAAAGAAGTGTCAAGGCTTAGAACTTGTTTTAGTTCGTAATGGGTTGTAAAAATTATGTTTATTCTGCTTTAATCCAAAAAAATTGTTTGATAGTTTCTCACTTACAAATTTATCCTTTTTTTTTTTTTTTTCAGTGGCAGTTCGTTCTCCAGTTGGAGGTAAGGCAGGAGCCTTTACCTTGCTACTACTTTTTAAGACTGTTAGCACCTTGGGGCAAATGCAAGGTAATTTTTTAAAAAAAATGGAGACTGGAAAATGTTCTGTATTTATGTAAAATTTATTACTGTATTCTGAAGCACATAAATAAATGAATGCTGTTTTTAGTCACTTATTTTGCCTTCATTCTTCTAAATACATTCCCTGAACAATGGTGTAATCACTTTCTTCCAAATCTAATAATAATAATTGTAAGAATGAGGATTACCTTCTTAATTTCTTGTTGATGATGCCATTATAAACTTAGCACAAGTTCTGATTCCTTTTCAGAGGAACTATGCTGGCATTTGCTCTAAGGTATTTATGGTTGGACGGGGATTTCAACCCAGCATCTCTTGAGTGTGAATCCAGTGTCTGAACACTGAGACGCCTCACTCAATGGTAACAGATGGAGTCTTGGGGGGAGGAGGGGGGGGGGGGGGGAGGAGGAGGAGAAGGAAGAGACAGTTCTTAGTTTTTCTGTGTATGAGGTGGGACACCCTAAAGTAATGAGACTGATTTTCTTTGCAAGATGTGGCAACCCTGCAGGCTTGCATAGTCACAATATCTTTGACCTTGGTCTATAAGCTGCTTCTAGTCCAAGCGGCACATGGATGCAACAACTCAGTGATGAGTTGTGCTGTAATAAGTTAACATGTGTTTATGTCTCTCATCATGGAAATGGAACCGCATAATATTGCACAATGGTATGCCATTTATTTTTTGCGTTAAATTGGGTGAAAATGCGACAACAACTTACGGTAAGCTCCAGAAGGCTTTTGGAGAGGAGGTTATGTCAAGAGGTCAAGTTTTTCGTTGGCATAAAATGTTTACTGAAGGCAGAATGAATGAAGATGGAGACCACAATGGATGACCATCAACCTCAAGGACAGATGTCAACTTGGCCTGGATACATGAACTCGTACAATCTGATCGAAGATTATCCGTGAAAATGCTTGCAGAAGAACCGAACATCAATGGAGAAACGGTTCGTGTAATAATAACTGAAGATCTTGGTATGAGAGAGATTTGTGCAAAAATGGTCCCCAAAAATCTCGCAACACAACAGCGAGAAACACGGGAAAATGTGACAGCAGATCTGTTAGAGCAAATGGAAATCAATCCAGAATTGTTGAGCCGTGTTATCACTGGTGATGAAAGTTGATTTTTTCAGTATGATCCAGAGACAAAACACCAAAGTTCGCAATGGTGCTCAAAGGGATCACCCAGACCAAAAAAAGCTTGCATGTCAAAAGTGAAATGCATGCTTGTGTGCTTCTTTGATTCCAAGGGAATTGTTCGTAAAGAGTGGGTGCCTCCTGGACAAACAATTAACCAATATTACCACAAAGAAATTTTAGAAAGACTTCATAAAAGAGTTCTCCGTGCCCTTGCCAACATTGCTGATAATTGGATTCTGCATCACGATAATGTGCCATCCCATACTGCTCTGTCAGTACAGCAATTTTTAACCTCAAAACAAATTTCAGTACTACCGCAGCCACCTTATTCACCAGATATCGCTTCGTGCGACTTTTTTCTATTCTCAAGAGTCGAAACGGCGATCAAGGGACACCATTTTCAAACACCACAAGATGCCTGAAAAGCTGTGACGAGGGTCTTGGAGTATATTACAGAAGATGAGTTCCAGAAATGTTACCATCAATAGCAGAAGCGCTGGAAAAAGTGTGTGCAATCAGAAGGGAACTGCTTTGAAGGAGACAACACTAAACTTGACTAAAATGGTAAGCAACATCTTTTTCGCATCAGTCTCATTACTTTATTGTCACACCTCGTATATATAGTGTTGTTTAAATTGTTGTCCCCGATGCTATGGAGGGAATCTTGATATAGACTAAACTGTCTTACAACATTACATACAACAACAGAAAACATGCAGCTGTGCAAATTTGGTTTCTCACTTAGTATAACAATGACAGAAAAAGCATTTAGTCATCAATGACTAAACAGTTAACACACACACAAGTTTGTGGAATCAAAGGTTTGTTAATTTGGATACTGAGAGGAATGTGTCTGAAAAATACCAGCTATGTCTCCTTTGTTTTGAGAAGGTATTTTCCCTCTTTGATAATTTTCCTGGCAGATTTTTGCTCTAATGTGTATGTAGTATGAGGGGAGGGAAGACAATATATCTTATGTTAAGACCTTTGACAGTTTGATATGAACGCAGGGATGAGGAATCATTTACAGATGCAAAGAAGAGTTCTATTTGGATTGGTGTACCTTATTGTATGCAAACAGAGAAAGCCATTTAAGGACTTTCATAATGAATTGAGGACTTTCAGTTTCTTCATGTGGGATGTTAGAAATTACAACGAAGTTTTCATTTCCATTATTTCCTTTTTTGCCAGTCATTATTAAATAAGCTAAGTGTCTATCCATTTTAACACTCACCTGTACCAAAATAACCAAGTGGTCAACTGTCAAGCATGTAAAGGAGAAAGTGTTTTTTTGCCATAGCCTTGATGTGCTGTATCTTCCATAAGAGAACATGGCCAATCACTTTCTAAGTTTGATTCTGGAGTAAATAGTAACGTATTATGTCACCACATGCTTTCAGATGTTTATAGTTATTTGGAGTTAGTGAAAAGAGACTACCACCAAAACACAAAATATTGCTCCAGAAGCTGGACTATTACGGAATACGGGGAGTAGCTCACAATTAGTTCACCTCTCACTTCAGCAACAGACAGCAAAAGGTCATTATTTATTATGTTGAGAATGGTTGTGATGCGGGGTCTGAGTGGGGTATGGTCAAGTGAGGGGTACCCCAGAGATCAGTGTTGGGGCCACTCCTGTTCATGTTATGATATGCCCTCTTGTATTACAGGTAACTCTAAAATATTTCTGTTTGCTGATGACACTAGCTTGGTAGTAAAGGATGTTGTGTGCAATATTGGCGCGGTTTCACATAGTGCAGTTCATGACCTAAGTTCATAACATGTAGAAAATAAACTAACACTAAGTCACAGTAAGACTCAGTTTTTTCAGTTTTAACACACATTTCAACAAAACCTGATGTTTTAATTTCACAGAATGGGCATACGATTAGTGAAACTCAACAGTTAAAATTTCTAGGTGTTCAGGTACATAGTAAACTGTCGTGGAAAACCCATGTTCAGGATCTTGTTCAAAGAATTAATGCTGCCATTTTTACTAGTCGAAAGGTATCTGAAGTGAGTGATCATTTGACACGAAAATTAGCTACTTTGCTTATTTTAATTCTCTTATGTCGGATAGTATTATATTTTGGGGTAACTCTTTCCATTCTTAAAGAATATTTTCGGCTCAGAAACAGGCAGTTCGAGCAATAAGTGGCATAAGTTTATGAAACCCTTGTCGACCCCTGTTCATGACTCTGGGTATTTTGACATTGTTCTCTCAGTGTATATACAGGGTGTTACAAAAAGGTACGGCCAAACTTTCAGGAAACATTCCTCACACACAAAGAAATAAAATATGTTATGTGGACATGTGTCCGGAAACACTTACTTTCAATGTTAGAGCTCATTTTATTACTTCTCTTCAAATCACATTAATCATGGAATGGAAACACACAGCAACAGAACGTACCAGTGTGACTTCAAACACTTTGTTACAGGAAATGTTCAAAATGTTCTCTGTTAGCGAGGATACATGCATCCACCCTCCGTCGCATGGAATCCCTGATGCGCTGATGCAACCCTGGAGAATGGCGTATTGTATCAGAACCGTCCAGAATACGAGCATGAAGAGTCTCTACATTTGGTACCGGGGTTGCGTAGGCAAGAGCTTTCAAATGCCCCCATAAATGAAAGTCAAGAGGGTTGAGGTCAGGAGAGCGTGGAGGCCATAGCATTGGTCCGCCTCTACCAATCCATCAGTCACCGAATCTGTTGTTGAGAAGCGTACAAACACTTCAACTGAAATGTGCAGGAGCTCCATCGTGCATGAACCACATGTTGTGTCGTACTTGTAAAGGCACATGTTCTAGCAGCACAGGTAGAGTATCCCGTATGAAATCATGATAACGTGCTCCATTGAGCGTTGGTGGAAGAACATGGGGCCCAATCAAGACATCACCAACAATGCCTGCCCAAACGTTCACAGAAAATCTGTGTTGATGACGTGATTGCACAATTGCGTGCGGATTCTCGTCAGCCCGCACATGTTGATCGTGAAAATTTACAATTTGATCACGTTGGAATGAAGCCTCATCCATAAAGAGAACATTTGCACTGAAATAAGGCTTGACACATTTTTGGATGAACCATTCGCAGAAGTGTACCCGTGAAGGCCAATCAGCTGCTGATAGTGCCTGCACATGCTGTACATGGTACGGAAACAAATGGTTCTCCCGTAGCACTCTCCATACAGTGACGTGGTCAACGTTACCTTGTACAGCAGCAACTTCTCTGACGCTGACATTAGGGTTATCGTCAACTGCACGAAGAATTGCCTCATCCATTGCAGGTGTCCTCATCGTTCTAGGTCTTCCCCAGTCGCGAGTCATAGGCTGGAATGTTCCGTGCTCCCTAAGACACCGATCAATTGCTTCGAACGTCTTCCTGTCGGGACACCTTTGTTCTGGAAATCTGTCTCGATACAAACGTACCGCGCCACGGTTATTGCCCCGTGCTAATCCATACATCAAATGGGCATCTGCCAACTGCATTTATTTGTAAACATTGCACTGACTGCAAAACCACGTTCGTGATGAACACTAACCTGTTGATGCTACGTACTGATGTGCTTGATGCTAGTACTGTAGAGCAATGAGTCACATGTCAACACAAGTCAACATTACCGTCCTTAAATTGGGCCAACTGGTGGTGAATCGAGGAAGTACAGTACATACTGATGAAACGAAAATGAGCTCTAACACGGAAATTGAGCGTTTTCAGATACATGTCCACATAACATCTTTTCTTTATTTGTGTTTCATGAAAGTTTGGCCGTACCTTTTGGTAACACCCTGTATATAGCTTGCTGTCATTTATTGTTAAAAATATTAGCTTATTCCCAAGAATAAGCAACTGTCACAGGTAATACTCGGCAAAAATAAAACCTGCATTTGGATCGGACTTCCTTAACTCTTGTGCAGAAAGGTATGCAGTTTACTGCTGCATCCATTTTCAATAAGCTACCACTCGAATTCAAAAATCTTGGCAGTAATCCACGTGCTTTCAAATCGAAATTGAACAGTTTGCTCATGGGTCACTCCTTCTATTCTGTTGAGGAGTTCATTGAAAAATTAAGCTGATTCTTGTTGTATTGTTGATTGTGTTCACTTAAACTTATAGATTGACTTTTTTCGGGTTTATAAACATTTTATTTTTGTCTGTTATTATTTTTATGTTGTAATTTCATGTACTGTTATGTTCCATGACCTTGGAGATTTGCTCCCCAATTTGGTCCTACGGAATTTGACATGTAAATAAATAAATAAATAAATAAATAAATCAATCAATCAATCAATCAAGACATAGATCGTGGGCGTAATTTGAAGTAATATAACTTATATGTTCTCTTTATAGGTGGTGACTCCTTAAATCAGTTTAAGGTTTTAGTAAAACTGTCATTGATATATGGCTCAAATAAATAACCTTTATGCATGTACAGGGTCACCTGTAATAAAGCACCTATAAAGAGAATAGCTGATGAATCATGGACCTTGCTGTGGTGGGATGCCTTATGTGCCCAGCACAATAGATAGCCACTGAAGGTGCACCTACATCAGATGAATATCTGTGGATAGGCAAGACTCTTATGCGGTTACTGAAGAGTGCCCTTTTTAGTAGTTGCAGGGGCAACAGTCTGGATGACTGACTTTCTGACTGGCATTGTAACGTCAGCCAACACGGCCTCACTATTTTGGTACTGCAAATGGCTGAAAGCAGGGGAAAACTATACCATTATCATTCTCAAGAATATGCAACACTTCTGTATGGTTTAATGATGGTGGCATCCTCTTCGGCAAAAGTATTACAGAGGTAAAATAGTCTCCCATTCAGATCATCCAGACAGGGATGACCCAGATGATTGAAAGTATACTGGTCAGAGTGGCTGGAGATAGTGGACATGTGTGTATGAGGTGTGCTTTCTTGTGTGGATGTGTGTATTTTCCCTCCCGAAGAAGGCTTTGGTGGAAAGCTCAAAAGCCTAACAATCTTTGTGTCATGCCTGTCTGCAACTCAGTGTGCCATATTTACCGCGAGTAACAATTTATGCTTTTCATTATGTTGAAAGGATACTTGGATTGGTTGAGGTTATACATTGTGTGAATTGGTGAAGCACAATGGGAGAAAGAATAATACCTCTGTCCTGGTGGATACAGAGTTATTCACACAGGGGTAGGTGTAGTAACAAATAAGAAAATGGGAATGCTGGTAAAGTACTGTTGCTGTTGTGGTCTTCAGTCCAGAGACTGGTTTGATGCAGCTCTGCATGCTACTCTATCCTGTGCAGGCTTCATCATCTTCACATCCTTCTGAATCTTCTTATTATATTCATCTCTTGGTCTCCCTCTTCGATTTTTACCCTACACACTGCCCTCCAGTACTAAATTTGGTGATCCCTTGATGCCTCAGAACATGTCCTACCAACCGATCCCTTCTTCTAGTCAAGTTGTGCCACAAATTCCTCTTCTCCCCAATTCTGTTCAGTGCCTCTTAGTTAGTTATGAGAGCTAGCCATCTGATCTTCAGCATTTTTCTGTAGCACCACATTTCGAAAGCTTCTATTCTCATCTTGTCTAAACTATTTATTGTCCATGTTTCACATCCATCCATGGCTACACTCCAAACAAATACTTTCAGAAAGACTTCCTGACACTTAAATCTATACTCGATGTTAACAAATTTCTCTTCTTCAGAAACGCTGTTCTTACCATTACCAGTCTACATTTTATATCCTCTCTACTTTGACCATTATCAGTTATTTTGCTCCCCAAATAGCAAAACTAAGTCACTGCTTTAAGTGTCTCATTTCCTAATCTAATTCTCTCAACATCACCTGATTTAATTAGACTACATTCCATTATCGTCGTTTTGCTTTTGCTGATGTTCATTTTACATCCTCCTTTCAAGACACTGTCCATTCCGTTCAGCTGCTCATCCATGTCCTTTGATGTCTCTGACAAATTAAAATTCATCGGCAAACCTCAAAGTTTCTATTTCTTCTCCATGGATTTTAATTCCTAATCAAAATTTTTCTTTTGTTTCCTTTACTGCTTGCTCAATATACACATTGAATAACATAGGGGATAGGCTGCAAACCCTGTCACACTCCCTTCCCAACCACTGCTTCCCCTTCATGCCTCACCAGATGCTATCCAATTTCTGAACAAATTGTAAATAGCCTTTTGATCCCTGTATCTGACCCCTGCCACCTTCAGCATTTGAAAGATAGTATTCCACTCAGCATTGTCAAAAGCTTTCTCTAAGTCTACAAATGCCAGAAACTTAGGTTTGCCTTTCCTTACCCTATCTTCTAAGATAAGTCGTAGGGTCAGTATTGCCTCATGTGTTCCAACATTTCTATGAAATTCAAACTGATCTTCCCCAAGGTCAGCTTGTACCAGTTTTTCCATTTGTCTGTAAAGAATTCGTGTCAGTATTTTGGAGCCGTGTTTTAGTAAGCTGATAGTTGGGTAACTTTCTCACCTGTCAACACCTGCTTTCTTTGGGATTGGAATTACTGTATTCTTAAAGCATGAGGGTATTTAGCCTGTCTCATACATCTTGCTCACCGGACGGTAGAGTTTTGTGAGGGCTGACTCTCCCAAGGCTATCAGTAGTTCTAATGGAATGTTGTCTACTCGCAGGGCCTTGTTTTGCCTTAGGTCTTTCACTGCTCTGTCAAATTCTTCATGCATTATCATATCTCCCATTTCATCTTCACCTACATCCTCTTCCACTCCCATAATATTGCCCTCAAGAACATCGCCCTTGTATGGACCCTCTACATACTTCTTCCATCTTTCTGCTTTCCCTTCTTTGCTTAGAACTGGTTTGCCATCTGAGCTCTTGTAAAGTAAAGCACTATGAGCACAAAAGTGAATGCATTATGCAGACAGCAACCATAACAGTAGGGCAAGTTTAGATGCATACTAACTCAGCAGTTGATGAAGAGATTGAAAGGACACTTGATGAAATAAAGGAGATTAGGTATTCAGATTGCTAAGAGAGACCGAAATTTAACTGATATGAAGAATGAAATTCAGTAGTAGGAAGAGGAGAAGGCAAAACAATAGGCTGACTGAGAGAAAGGATTATAATACAAAGCTGCATGATAGAACTTTGCACAGAGTGTAATTTAACCATTGCAAACACTTGATGTAACAATAACGAAAGGGGACTGTGTATGTGTAAGAGACCCGGAGATATTGGAAACTTTAGATAAATTATATAATGGTGAGAGAGACATAGAGATTTAGAAGCCAGATTTTAAACTGCCGAACATTTCTAGTGCCATATGAGTTAACTGGCCGTAATTGATTGGTTATTAATTGTTGGTTAAAACTGGAGAAATTTCAGAAAGGTGAGAAATTAATGAAATGAAGTATGGATAAGTTAAAAGAACTAGAGCCTACTAAAAGTTTCAAAGGGAGCATTAGACAACATTTGACTCCAATAGAGGAAAGGAATACTAGACGAACTGGTAGTTTTGAGAGGCAAAATAGTGAAGGCAGTGAACTATCAAATAGGCAAAAAGACAAGGCCTGGTAGAAATACTCAGATAATGCACAAGATATTGAATTTAACTTATAAATGGAGAAAGTACGAAAACAGCTAAAATGAAGCAGGAAAAAAAGAACAGAAACATCTAAAAATGAGATTGACAGGATGCATAAGATGGCAAACAAGGAAGGGCAAACAAGGAATGGCAGGAGAAGAAATGCTGAGCTGTAGAATCGTGCATGACAATGGCAATAATAGATGCCCTTTACAGGAAAATGACAGAGACCTTTGGAGAAAAGAATGTACTACACTGTAAATGCACAATAAGTGAATATCATTATTTGTTGCTCTTCCTGGTGTTGCAATTTTGATTAGTGCCAAATTCCCCAGCCCTTTGCCAAGACTTTAAGCATGAGTATCATTTGGTTCTGTCTAAGATTTAACTGGAAAGTGTGCAACTACTGTTAGTCCAGTGCAGTTCAGGATTGAAGGAGAGTTCTTTTTCCGTCTCTCAGATTAGGGACAGGCAAAACTTTCAAGGAAAGAGAGCATTTGTTTCGGGAGTAGTATGTAATGCTTGTTGCAAATTGTTTCCTTTCTGTTTTCTAGACAGTGCATTTTTACTGATCTGTGTGACAGCCTAAAATATTCAGTACTGAGCTCAATTTGGCACAGTGATACAATTTATGCAATGTGCAATGACAAAATTTCCTGATTGTTTACTATGACTGGTAGCAGATTAATTAGTGTAAGGTGCATTTATATTGGTGCAGCCCTGGCTGATGAGATGATGTCAGTACCTCCTGCTGTCATTGGCCACCAATGACTGTGTTGAGTCCCCTTGCTGACTCCCTGAGCTCTCATGGAAAAGGAAAAATGTAGTGCATTCAGGATTCATGTGTTTTTCTTCCAAGAAAACAATTTAAAAACAGTATTACACAGGTTTTTTTAACATGGTCAGATATTAAAATTTTCTATTGCTACTTACAAGTCACCATTAGTCTTCCAAAATAAATAAAATAAACAATCTCCCAGGTTTATGCCATCCCCCCTACAAACTATTATGTGGATGCCCTTGGTTGTATTAGAATGGTAGAGCAGTGTGCTATCTATGCTGTGCTTCTTATGCTGTTTCATCCTGTTTAACTCAAAATCTGACCAGTCCACACAATTACTGCCAAAATATGACACTTGTGAGATTTACTGTGGCCTAATGACAATTATTTGAGTGTGTCTTTCTTACACTGGCAGACCACAGCCCCAAACCCCCTCCCCATGCATGCTCTGGCATGACACCAATGCCTCTCAGGCTAGGCCCTGAGTCTAATGTTTGGTAAGTATTTGATTTACTATTTCAGGAATTGGCTTTCATCTGTGAACGTGACAATACTCATAAGTGAACCCTGTACAACCATTCCCAGTGGGTTGTTAAATTAGTAACATGGTATACGGGCATGGGGAAATTTTTAAGTCTTGTTAGTCTTGCAAGAATACCACTGGTAGGGGTGAAGTTTTAAAAATGGAAATACTTTTCATTACAGAAATTACTCTCAAATTAACCAAATGTCAGACTGGAGGAGGATAGGGAAGGAAATTGTTCGTGCCCTTTCAAAGGAACCATCCTGGCATTCACTTTATACAGTCTAGGGAAATCTAATTCTAAATTTCAGAAAATCTAAATCTGGATGGAGATTTGAACTACTGTTTTCCCAAATATGAATTCTGGTCTTACAACTGCACCATCTTGCTGAGGAAATTAGCTGCAAGAATAAGATATAGTGTTCTGGTTGAGTGTTGACTCCTTGGTGCTTTCGCAGCAAACAGTCATCTTTTACTTTGGTGACAGTTTTGTGATGAATAGCTGCTTTCACTAAATAAACCTTGTGCATTGAATACAGAAGCAGTAGCATCATCAGGATTCATCTACTGACAATAACGGGTGGAGGGATTGGGTACATGGTAATCACATCTCATGATCATATATCACTCCTTGTACTGCCTGCCTTGTAAACAGCAGTCGGCCGGTCAGAACAGGCCTAAGGCCTAATTTGATTGACGTTTACATTTTACATGTCTATATGCACTTGATCTCGTGATGAGAGGGTTTCACTGTTCATTTAGTTGTGTAGTAGTTGACAATGTGGGGTAAATGATAGCTCTAAGATGTATGGCTGGAAGTAGTTGCATGTAGTGCCCCACATTACTATATGTGCAAAAGTAAACAAGAACTAGTGGAAAAATAATACTGTGGTTACTGTACGTTATTTATTTAGGTAGCAACAAGGTGTGTTCAAAAAGAAACCAAACTTTTGAAATAGAGTGCCAACCAGCAGAGAGAGCATGCTGCAGCTACTGAGTGCAACTAGTGGCAGGTTTAGATAACAAACTGCCATTTGCCTATGTTGCTTGGACAATTAGCAAGTAAACCATAGCCACTGAATTAAGCACATGTACAGCCTGCTCGTCGGATTGGGGTAATGGAGGAGCTTGTACAACAACGCGCACGCGCCTGTGTGTGTGTGTGTGTGTGTGTGTGTGTGTGTGTTTGAAATTCTGCTACAAACTTGTCAAAACTTTCACAGAGACATTTCAAATTCTTAATCAAGCATACAGGGAGGACTGTATGAGATGCACACAGTGCTATGAGTGGTTTAAACATTCTCAACAGGGCAGAATGTCAGTCTGTGACAATTCCAAGGCTGGACATCCTTCCACATCAACAGATGGTGGTCATATGGATAGTGTTTGTGCTGTGTTTTGTGGAAATCATCGTTTAACTGTTCAGGAAGTTGCTGAGGAGATGTCCATTAGTGTAGGATCATGCCATCAAATTCTGAGTGAAAAACTTGAAATGTGGTGTGTTAGTGCAAAATTCATACCACATTTGTTGGCTGAAGATCGGAAACAGAGCTGTGTTGAAATGTACGAGGAACTGCTTGCTGCTATTAATGACAATGGAGTCTTTCTTAAGAACATCATAACATGCGATGAGACATGGGTGTGTGGCTACGATGCTGAAACGAAGATGCAGTCGTTGCAATGGGTTGGCAAAGGGTTACCTCATCACAAAAGCATTCACGAGTCGGTCAAAGATCAAGGTGATGTTAGTTGTGTTTTTTGACTACAAAGGCTTTATCCATCATGAATTTGTACCATGTTGTCAAATGGTAAACAAGCAAATCTACCAGGGAATCCTAGTGCGCATGAAGGATGCTGTAGGAAAAGGCCTGAATTGTGAGAAAACCAGATTTGAGTATTGCATAATGACAATGCGCCAGCTCATGTGTAAATCCTTATCTGCAACTATGTAGCAAAACACCACATTCCCGTTGTGCCTCATTCACCGTCTTCTCTAGATCTAGCCCCAGCAGGAGACTTTTTCCTGTTTTCCAAACTGAAAAACAGGTTGAAAGGGTGTCATTTCCAAACCATGGAGGAGATACTGAACAAGGCGACAAGAAACCTGCACACTATCCCAAAAAGTGTGTTCCAGAAAGCGTTCCAAAACTGGAAGAATCGATGGGAACATTGTATTGTTAGTAGAGGGAACTATTTTAATGGGGACAATACTTAAAATGGTGTACAATAAGCGATAAAGCTGATACAGTAAAAGTCCGGTTTCTTTTTGAATACACCTCGTATGTGTGTAGTCTCATTCTCAGGACTTATGGCATTTGTGTTAGAAACTGCACCAATAGGTATTAGGTACAATTAATAAAAAAGTACGTTCTACCTATTTGAAAAACACAGCTCATCCTTACATATTTCACATTGGGCCAATTGTATAAAGCAGTTGAGCTTAGCACAAGAAAACAACTCTGATCAAGCTGAATTCAAAAGTGTGAATTGTATAAACATTAATTTTCAGTTATCTCACAGTGATATAGAATCAGTCTTGATGAGCAAAATTTTGTTGATCAAGTAAGTTCAGTTGCTGTCATCAATTCACAACATAGTGACTAAACAAAAGGACAGTTAGTATTGTGCAAGCACAAGCTGAAACATAATAAAGAAATTATTGTGAACACTCCCATACTGATGAGGTCTGAAGTCCTCCTGCCCCCTCCCCCACATCTGTAAACCTAGTTACAGAGAATATAAATAATGGGTGCATATAATTCTCCAGTAACAATTGTTTGAGATGACTTGTAATTAAGGTGAAAAAGATTAAAGATATTTCATAGACACTTAATGGCATGGTAAGAAAAGAAAATTCAAACCATTGGGAGCTAAGTATGAGTTTCACAGCACTTGAAAATGACTGAACACTTCTTACAAAAATGCTCTCTAGGCCTGCATACCAGTAATTACATAATTAATTTTAAAATCTTAACTATCAAACATGTGCTTACACTACTCTGACACTTGAATATGTATTGTGTGAGTCAATTGCGCAATTCTAGCATCATCGACAGAAAGTCTACAATCAGTAGTTTGGATATACCCAGATCATGCAATATTAGTGAGAAGCGACTTTAAACTACTGAATTCATTGCAGGGAATACAGACAGACGGTGTTGTGAAGTTCTTAGGGACATTTTTTTCTGAAAATTGTCTTGAGCAGTTAGTTCGACAGCCCACGTGCACTTGAAATATTTTAGACCTCATAGCCACAAATGAGCCTGACGTAATTGACGGTGTCAGACACAGATGAGAATTTGTGACCATGATGTCATCATAGCAACTGTGGTTATTAAAGTTAATAAATCAACCAAGAAGGCTTGGAGAGTATTTCTGCTAGAAAGAGCAGATAGACAGTTGTTAGCATCCCTTTTAGACTTTGAATTGACATCATTTAGATCCAGTATGTTGGATATAGAAGGATTATGGGCAAAGTTTAAAGGGATTATAAATCGTAGTCTGGGGAATTACGTGCAGAGTAAATAAGGATGGGAAAGGCCCACCTGGTTTAACAACAAAATTTGAAAAATGCTGAGGAAGCAAAGGCTGCTGCACACTCAGTTCAAAAGAGAATGTGTGAATGACAACAGGCAAAAATTAATAGAAATTCATGCGTATGTAAAAAGATCGATGCACGAAACTTACAACCACCACTGTCATATTTTAGCAATAGAATCCAAGAAAATTCTGGTCCTACATAAAATCACTAAGTGTGTCACTCGTTGACCAGTCTGGTATGACAGCAGAAGATAGAAAAACAAAGGCTGAAGTTTTAAATTTTGCATTTAAGAAATCATTCACACAGGAGAATTGTGCAAATGTATTGCACAGATTCCCGCATGGAGGACATTAGCATCGCGGGTGTAGAAAAACAACTGAAAGAGTTGAAAGCAAAAGTTCCCAGGTCCTGATGGAATCCCAGTTCAGTTTTGTAGATTACTCTACAGCGTTGGCACCTTACTTAGTTTTCATTTATCACGTACCTCTCGCTCAGCCCAGAGTCCCAAGTGAGTGGAAAAAAGTACAGCTGACTCCTATATATAAGAAGGGTAATGAATGGATCCGCAAAATTACAGACCAATGTCTTTAACATCAGTTTGATGCAGAATCCTTGAACATATTCTCAGTTCGAATATAAAAAATTTCCTTGAAAGAGAAAAGCTTCTGTCTACAAATCAACATGGTTTAGAAAGCATCGCTCATGTGATACTCAGCTTGCATACCCTGTTGTTGGGTTTGACCTGCCACCAATTTTGAAATTTCTCCAGAAGTGCAGATCATGCAGGGAATGTTTACCAGTGCGGTGTATGATCCATTTTTGTGACTTTCCACCTGTGTACACTTCCCTTTAATCAGGTAACACATGCAAAACAGTAGCCATTCCATTGTGGGGGCGGGAGATCATCAAGTACTTGCACAATGGTAGCACCGTTACCACATAGGGATCACACTGTCGGTGGCTGAGTTGCAAACTCCCCTTCTGTGCCAAGGAGTATGGGCCTGTCGTGACTGGGGCACCAGGGCTCTGAGCAACGGATAACTGGCCAGGTAGCTGTTACTGAGGCTTGGTGGCGATCATGGGGAGAGCCCCTGTTCAGAGTGGGTTGCACCGTGGAAGAGCTGCCCCAAGTGAAGTGGATGAAGTTATCTCTGTCTGGTGACCATACGGCCCCATAAGTCTCTATGAAAGGACAGTCCTTTTTCAATGCAGAGAGATACGGCCCTAAAATATTCCCTTCTCCAGCTACACTGTGGGAGGAACATAGGAATAAGTGGCAAGCAATGCAATACTCCCTGCAACACTTGATTTGTACAAGGACTGATGGTGATTCCTTTTTGGCCACAAAGCCCTTATTCTTTGTAGAGAACTTAGAAGACAAGTTTGGGGAAGTGGTGGCCACCTCTAAAATGAAAAGGGGTCAATTTTGATCAAAACAGCATCTCCTGTCCAGGATGATGAGCTACATGCCAACTTGGAGCGACAGGGTGTCACTTGGTTGTGTACATCGGGGGCCAAAAGACAATAAGGTCGCTACTAGTGCCTTCATCTTTGACTTTGAGGCCAATTCATTGCCTGAAAAGGTATCGATGCGATGTGAAATCATACATCCCTCCCTCCCTCCCTCCCTCTTCCCACCCCCTTGCTTCAAGTGTGTGAAATTCGGGCACATGTCTTTGCATTGCAACGCTAGCTCCATCTGTCACGATTGTCTCTTTGTGTCCCTCCCCCCATCTGTGTTAACAGTGGAAAGCACCACTCTTGCTGCTCATCAGATTGCACTGTTTTACAGAGTGAGAAGAGGATACAAGAATACAAAACTCTGATCAAACTGACTCACCAAAAGGCCAAGAAGAAGCACGACCGGTTGCACTCAGCATGTCATATGCTACAGCTAAGAGAGACTTCGCCCCCCCCCCCCCCTCGCCCTTTTCGGTGACGGTACTCCCGTCAGTTAAAATGTGCCCTCAGAGCCGCTCAACCATGCCTGGCCCCCTGACGGTTATAGGATCCTCTCTTGCTACTTCCCTCACACCTACTTTGGGATCAATGGCTTCCCACTACTAGGGACATTGGTCCCTACCTCCCGGGCGGAGACAGATCTCCTTCCTCTGGCTTCTCTCACCAGGTAAGGGGTCCCTCAGGACACTTTCTTTCAAAGTTTCTGCCAGTCTACAACTGGACATCAGACAGGCTGAAGGAGCCACAGGCTGCCGGTTGCAGGGCTTTGCGATCCTCACTTTTGCCCGACTCTGATTAGAGAAGCTCTCACAATCATTGAAATCCTCTAAGCAGAGGAAATACAAGAAAAAGTACTCCAAAAAGAAGGACGTTCTGGTGGTCCCCATGCCACCTGATCCTGCCTGTTCCACTCCTGTGGCCAAGGCAGAGATTCCAGTAGCCTCTGGGGCCCCAGTTTGCACCACACAGCAGAACTTTGAGCCTTTGGATATTGATACCATAACCACTCAACCAGTGGCAGCAGTTGACCCTAAGGTGTAACCTGCCCCCATGATCTCTTCATGGCCTCACTGTAAATCGATAGCATTATTCTCCAGAGGATTATAGTGGTTTTTCTACCAACTGGCTGAGCTATGACATCATTTAAACACTTCCCTTGCCTTCTGTATTATCCCTCAGGAGACTTGGTTTCCAGCAATGTAAAACCTGTCTCTCTGTGGATGCTGAGGGTATTATAAAGGTGCTACTTATGACAGGGGGTGTCAGGCAGAGTTTGCACTTATATTCTAGTCACTCTATATAGTGAAATTGTGCCTTTTAATACAGCTTTGGTGGCTGCAGCTGTTTGGTTAAGGACAGTTCAGGATATTTCCATCTGCAAAGTTTACATCCTTCCTTATAGTGAAGTGTCTCAGAATTGCATTGGTTTTCCAGCTCCCACTCCTTTCCAAATCTTGGGTGATTTCAACCCACATAACCTTTTGTGGGATGGAACCATGAAGCAAAAACTTCGAAAATTTACTCGGCCAACTTGACCTTTGCCCCTTGGATATAGGTACCCCCTCACACATCAGTGTGGCACACAGATCTTTCTCAGCCATTTACCTCTCCATTTACAGTCCTTGTCTTCTCCCATCCATCCACTGGAGGTTCCATGATGACCTGTATGGTAGTGGGCAATTCCTGATCTTCCCATCCCTACCTGAACGTTATTCCCCTGGATGCATGCCCAAATGGACACTTCGACAGTGCTGACTGGGGTGCTTTCACCTCTGAGTTCAAAGAACATGCCAGTGTTATGGAGATGCTTCAGGAACTCAAATGAGAATCACTGGAGAGAAGGCAACGTTCTTTTCGAAGAGCACTATTGAAAAAATTGAGACAATCGGCATTTGAGGATGACTGCAGAGCAATTTTACTGCTGCCAATGTATGTTTTCCATAAGGACCATGAGATTAGGGCTTGCATGAGGCATGCAGGCAGTCATTTTTCTTTCGCTCAGTTTGTGAGTGGAACAGTAAAGAAAGTGACTAATAATGGTACAGGGTATCCTCCACCACATACCATACAATGGCGTGCGGAGTATGAATGTAGACTTACATGTGGCGTAGGAAAGCCACATTTATTAGTGAACCAACATTCAGTACTGTCTTGAGAGCTGTTGGCCCAAATCAGTTCCTTTTGTTGCTTCATTTTCTTTGCAGCAATTCTTGTTAATGTAGAACATACCGCGTTGTATTGTTATTTGGAGTATATGTTATTGCGTAAGTCCCCAAATATATGGATTGACAAGTCTGTTCAGCTGCTGAACAATGTAATTTCTGATAATGGTCATGAAGATAATTATGACAACATTACATTTTGCAACTACACTGCCTGAATATGACAGTTGGTGTTTTCCTTGAATTCTGGACCACTGTGGTCAGCAGCATTTTGTGTTGAAGAGCCTAAAGCATTAAGAACATTGCTTATTTTCATTTGTTGTACATGTATATGACTAGTTTGGCTGGGGAGGGGTTTCCTATTCTTAATTTTCTTCATCTTTCCAAATTAAATCTTCAATAATAAATACTGTGTATTTATATGTGCCCAAAGTGTGAGAATTGTGCCAATACCTGACTTAACAGTTCTGCCAAGTGTGTCTCGTGCGTGTTAGACGGACACCTAACCTCCTTCAGCTGATTCAAGTTTAAAGGTATACAATGTAGTGAATTTGTGAGCGGGGTTCATTTTCTAAACTGAAATCAAAATAGATCTCTAATCAGTGATGTTTATGCCTTAATAGATCATTCCACAAGGCATAAATCATGTTGCAGGTAGATTATAATCTGACAGAACATCTGAATTGTTTGTAATATTGGGTACATTAAGATTTTCTTCTCAGGATCTGCACTGTGAAAGAATATGAACTGCAGGAGGCGACAACTTACAGATGTTCACTGAGAAAGTATTTTTTGGTCCACCATGTAAAGAATAACCAATTATTTTCAATTATACCCTGATAAAGTATCTATAAAGTTAAAAGAAGGTGGTATTTTCCACTTTTGCTGTATAAACTGTATATTATTGCTTTCTAGGTCGCTCTCAAGTGATTTTGTGGTTCTGGAATAGAAAACTTTGCCTAACATACTGTCAGCGTCTTTAAATTTGTTTTTTCTGTTCATGTTGGTTCACAAATACTACTTACGCAAGTCAACAGAAATAGAAAACACAAATTTAAAGACAATGTCAATGGTTTAGAAGGCTGAAACTAGTTGCAAACAAAATAAAATTAATACAGCGAAAGTGGAAAATGCCACCTTCTTTTGATAAATTCGTTGCTGTGGTACCCGCTAGGAAGGAAATGTATGCATAATGAAATCATCATTATTGACTGTTTTGTTTCAAATCCGGTCACTAGTGCCGAACGTAACCATTTTTTCCCCCTTATTGGGCCTGACTAAAAATTTTATTTGATTCAGAATGGCACTGTTAAGTGATCTTGACTAGAGACTTTACCTGCAGATTAGCTCATCGTGCTGGAAGGGTACAACATTCTCTTGAAGATACATGTACCACTCATTACAGAAATGTCTGATTCAATTATAGTGTGTGTTTCTCCTTGTGAATGGCAGTCGACACATTTTATATTCTGCATTCTTTTCCTTAAATCAAGGAAATACATAAAAATGTTGCTCAGTCAAAGCAGTCGTTTATGCTATTGATACAACACGTACAAAACAATTCAGTGTGTCGTTGTTGTGGTCTTCAGTCTGTAGCCCGATTTGGTGCTAGTCTGTCCTGTGCATGTCTCTCTATAACACCTGCAACCTACCTCCACCTGCATCTGTATACTGCAGATGGTCACCCTCTCCCACACACAAAGACTTCATCCATTACCTAATATCTGTTATGTGATGCCTCAGGATGTGAGAACCAGTGTTACCACATAAATTCTTCTTCTGCCTGATGTCGTTCCAAGCCTCCTCTTTGGTTATCTGATATACCCATTTACTCCTCAGCATTCTTTTGTAGCACTACATTTCAGAACTTCTGTCTTTCTTCTTGTCTGAACTGCTTATCATTCCACAAAAGACTTCAACAAAAGGCAACACATCAAACACTTTCATAAAGACTTAGTAATATTTCAATGTAAGGCATCACTCTTTTTCAGAAAAACTTTTCTTGCTATTACCAGTTTGCATTTCATAAACTCTTTACTTCTGCCAATACCCGGTATTATCTACATTTACTTATATATTCTGCTAGCCACCAAGCGGTGTGTGGCAGAGGGCACAATTTGCGCCAAAGTCATATCCCCCCCCCGTTTCATTCGCGGATTGCCCGAGGAGAAAAAGACTGTCTGAATGCCTCTAATTTCCCTTATCTTTGAATAGCGATCATTACGCGATTTGAAAGTTGGTGGTAATAATATATACTCTACATCCTCAGCAAAGTTCGGATTTCAGAATTGAGCAGCCCCTTCCGTTTAGCACGTCATCTATCTGCAAGTGTAACCCACTTCAAACTTTCTATGAGATTTGTGACGCTCTCGTGATGGCTAAATGTACGTCACAAATCTTGCTGCTCTTCTTTGGACCTTCTCAGTCTCTTGAATCAGACCCAGCTGGTAAGGGGCCCCTATACAAACGAACAATACTCTAAGACTGGATGAACTAATGTATTGTAAGCAATTTCCTTTGTAGAAGGACTGCATTGCTTCAGGATTCACCAATAATCTAGAGTTCACCTTGCCCGCTACTTGTGTAATCTGATCATTCCATTTGAGATCATTTCGAATAATCACACCCAGATACTTGATGAATGTTACCACTCCCAAAGACTGGGCATTTATTTTGTACTCATACATTAATGGGGATTTTCGCCTTGTTATATGCAGTAAGTTACACTTACTAATATTAAGAGATAACTGCCAGTCATTACACCACACATTTATTTTCTGCAAACCCTCATTGATACTTTCGTGTGATACTGCTTTCCTGTAGACTACAGCATCATCGGCAGACAGTCTAATGCCGCTGTCAATTCCATCAACCAGATCGTTTATGTAAATCGTAAAAAGCAGTGGACCCACCATGCTGCCCTGGGGCACACCTGAAGTTATGCTTGTTTCTGTTGAAGTCTCCCCATTCAGGACGACATACTGCTCTCTGTTAGAAAACTCTCTATTCAACCGCATATGTCATCGGATAAACTGTAAGTGCATTCTTTTTGGAGCAAGCAACAGTGCAGAACTGAGTCGAATGCCTTTTGAAAGTCGAGAAGTATGGCATCAACCTGGGAGCTGGTATCTAGAGCCTGTTGTATATCATGCACAAAGAGGGCCAGCTGTGTCTTGCATGACTACTGTTTCCTAAAACCGTACTGGTTTCTGCAGATGAGCTTCTCAGAGTCTAGAAAGGTCACTATGTCTGAACACAAAACATGTTCCATGATTAAAATCGATATCAGTGAAATTGGCCGGTGATTATGTGCATCCGATTTTCTACCCTTTTTATATATTGCTACGACCTAGGCCTTCTTCCAGTCCCGAGGGAACTTTTCGCTATTCCAGTGATCTCTGATAGATGATGGATAAGAACGGTACTGTATTTGTAGCACAGTCAACACCTAATCTTATGGGGATACCGTCTGGGCCAGATGCCTTCCTGGCATCTAAGGATCTAACTGTTTTACAATCCCAGATACACTATGTCAGCCATCCTTGTGTTTGTTCGATAATTGAAAGGGGGAATTGTGCTGCAGTCCTCTACCATAAACGAGTTTTTGAAAGCTAGGTTTAGAAATTCGGCCTTCTGTTTCCACTGCATTATCCATTCTGTCAGCAAGAGAAGGTATTGAATTATTTATAGCGTTCACAGATTTTACGTATGACCAAATATTTTTAGTTTTTTTTAGAATCTGCAGATAAAATATTGCTTTCAAATTGGCTAAAAGAATCTCTCATTGACCTTTTGACAGCTGCTTTCATTTTCCATAATTTCTGTTTGTCAGGGGGGCAGTTACTATGTTTAAAAAGACTGTGCAAAATTCTCTGCTTTCTCAGCAACTTCCTAATATGTTTGTTGTACCAAGGTGGATCCCTTCCCTCCCCTATACTTTTGCTAGGCACATACTTCTCTAGCACATGGTGGACAATACCTTTAAATTCCAACCATAGATGCTCAATATCTTTTTGTTCCGCGGTGATTGCTTGGAGCTGACTATGAAGATATTCATTAATGAAACTTTTATTTGCTTTCCCAAACAAGAAAACTCTACACTGTTTTAACTTCCACTGGCATATAAGCCACCATGACATTATGGTCACTAATACCTTCTTCTAGATTAACTTCCTCAAAAAGATCAGGTCTGTTTGTCGCCAAGATATCTAATATGTTCCCATTTCGAGTTGGTTTTCTAATCAATTGCTCAAGGTTGTATGTTGAGAGCGCTCCTAGAATAACTTCATACAAACCCCCTGTGATAAACGTGTAATTTTCCCAGTCAGTGGATGCCAGGTTAAAGTCTCCAACTGTAACTAATGGATAATTTGGATATTTATTTCCTATGTACTCAAGACTTTCCCTGAAACATTCTGTGATGTTTGTTGCAGATGCTGGTTGTCTATAAAAACATCCTAATACAGTGGTCATCATTGTCTGTTTGACAGCTTTATCCAGACTATTTCACGGTCCGACCCAGTATCGATCTCAACTATGTTTAAACAGCTTTTAACTGCAATGAACACACCACCTCCCATAGCATCAGTCTTATCCTTCCTAAACAGTCCAATCCAAGTTCAAAATTTCACTGCTATTTATGTCTGGTTTCAACTAGTTTTCGATACCTAATACAATATTGGCATTGCTACTGTTTATTTCGTAAACTCGGGGATCTTGCTACAGACACTTCGACAATTTACTAACATGAGATTTAGCATATTTCAATCCTTTGGAATGACCTGTTTAGGGCGAAGCAACAATTTTTACAGTTGGCACACCCACATCAGTGTTATGAAATGATAATTTTTCAGGACAATGGGTTGTTTCCCAGGTGGAGGAACCTAATCTAAAAAACCCACATGTGCGTGCCACAAGTACTGTGCTACCCATGTAGCTGCTTCCTGTGTGTAGTGCACCCCATAGCGTAGATCGAGGAATCTACAACCATTTTCGTCTCAGAGTTGACGTAGCCTCTGGTTTAGATTCTCCACTCTACTCTAAACCAGAAGACCCATCCACCCTGAGTGCGATGCTGCAGATCGTTAGCCTGGCTTCCACTCCTCGAGAGATGGAGGCCGCCTTCGCCAATTTAGCCAGCCGTCGAAAGGACCCAAGGATTTCCTCGGAGCCCCGACAACAGCCATCGTTGGTGCTGATATGTGCAACAATCTGCAGCTGGCTGCACCCCCACACACTTGATAGCCGCCAGAAGAGCCTCATCCACATCCCAGACAAGCCCCCCGGCAAGCACACTGAGTGAACATTGGACTTCTTCCCCGCCCTAGCCGCTATGTTCCTGAGGGGCTCCAAGACCTGCCTAACATTGGAGCTCCCAATAACTAAAAAAACCTTTCCCTCACATGCCTGTTTGGACCTTGCTGAGGAGCGGCCACTACCCTGGCAGAAGGTGCATTCCGATCTGTGATCTGGCTCAGCCCCCCCCCCCCCCCCCCCCAGCATCAGTTAACACACTGAATCTATTAGATTAGCAAAGTGCATGGGATTTAGCAGGAGCCTGCATCCCCCATGCAGCCTCCACCTTGAAGCTCGAGACCTCGACACAGTCCACCACCCGCACTGAGGTGAGAGTGGGCTGGCAGGCTCAGTCGCACCTGAGGTTGGCTCAGTGACAGAGAGCTGTGACATCCCCCCTGCACATCTAGTACAGCAGAGGCAGCCCCAGGCACCTCAAGGTGGTGCTCTGGAACTTGTTGACTGTGGCCAACAAAGTGTCCAGTTGCCGTCTGGACTATGGCCATCTCCTCATGCATCTGCACACAATAGACACAGTCCCTATCCATCTAGCTAATAACTGATTTACTATAAGAAACTTAAGCAAACCTACTGCCACACAAGGTTAACAGCTACACTCTAGTTGGCCGAAAGGACACTCGACAATGAAAAACAATAAAAATATATGGTAGAAGCTAGATATGGTGCTTATTTTCCAGCTAGTGACTATCTAGTGAATACTAAAGAATAAGACAGTGACCTACAGTAAACTGCTAGGGGCTATCTAGTGAATATTATTAACGAATTAAACAGTAACCTATGGTAAGCTACAGTTACTGATTATCCCTCGTATTTATCATGTAAACAAGCGTTTATGTACATGTGAAAATGACCTAATAAAACTATGAAAACTGCTATCTTAAATGTACCAAGTCTTAATGACACTAATAAACGTAAATACTGAGTATTGTACACTGACAGATGCAGGTGCAAAACAAAACCTTTAGCTAACAATAAGAGTTCAGAATGTAAAGCACAAATACAAACTCTACTTTATAGGAACCGATGGGCTTACAGTACATGATCACTAAAGTCCACAACAAGATAAGGGATTTAAGCCGACCACAAGGTGAGTTTCAGCTTTCTGCTAACTAAACTGTTTGTAAGAAGAGCTCAGAAGTTGTATTGAAACACTGATTTACTCAGATATTGTAGTGTAACACTAATTTACACGTATTTTATGTTTGCTTAACTGTTGACAGTCGCAGGTTGTGCTAATCAAACGTATACAAGTGAGGTTAGAATTAACTGTCACTATCACTTTTCCTAATAAAACTTATAAAAACTGCTACCTTCAGTGCATCGAGTCTAAATGACACTAATAAACATGAACACTGAGTATTGTACACTAATTTATGAGTATTGTACACTAATTTAAACTGATTAACCCTCGAATTTATAATGTGAACAAACGTTTACGTACACGCGAAAAATGACCTAATAAAAGGTATAAAAACTGCTACCTTCAATGTATCGAGTCTAAATGACACTAATGAATGTAAATACTGAGTATTGTGCAGTGACTTAATTGATAATCCCGTGTATTGAACGTCAGTTAAGAATGTAAGCAAATGTCTGCATGCACATGAAACTGTCCTAAACAGAAACTTCACTTACCTTATTCAGACACAAATAAAACAGAAACCTTCAATTTATTACGTCTATCTGACACTAATGCACATAAATACTATAGACTATACAGCAAAAACGATTAATTACTAGCTAAATTACTTATCTTGTAACACAGCATGCGAAAAGCGCTCATAGTTGATGTCAAGGCTGTTACCAAAACAGCAAATCTCGTCTACCACTTAGTGTTTCATTCCCTAATCTACACTACTGGCCGTTAAAATTGCTGCATCTCGAAGATGACGTGCTACAGAGGCGAAATTTAACTGACAGGAAGAAGATGCTGTGATATGCAAATGATTAGCTTTTCAGAGCATTCCCACAAGGTTGGTGCCGGTAGCGACACCTACAACGTGCTGACATGAGAAAAGTTTCCAACTGATATCTCATACATAAACAGCAGTTGACCGGCGTTGCCTGGTGAAACGTTGTTGTGATGCCACGTGTAAGGAGGAGAAATGCATACCATCACGTTTTCGACTTTGATAAAGGCTGGATTGTAGCCTATCGCAATTGCGGTTTATCGTTTGCAACATTGCTGCTCATGAGATGCAATGACTGTTAGCAGAATATGGAATCGGTGGGTTCAGGAGGGTATTACAGAATGCCATGCTGGATCCCAATGGCCTCGTATCACTAGTAGTCGAGATGACAGGCATCTTATCTGCATGGCTGTAACGGATCATGCAGCCACATCTCCATTCCTGAGTCAACAGATGGGGACGTTAACAAGACAACAACCATCTGCACGAACATTTCGACGACGTTTGCAGCAGCATGCACTATCAGCTCAGAGACCATGGCTGCGGTTACCCTTGATGCTGCATCACAGACAGGAGCGCCTGCTAATACTCAATGATGAACGTGGGTGCACGAATGGCAAAACGTCATTTTTTCGGATGAATCCCGGTTCTGTTTACAGCATCATGAGGTCGCATTCATGTTTGGTGACATCGTGGTGAACGCACATTGGAGGCGAGTATTCATCATCACCATACTGGTGTATCACCCGGCGCGATGGTATGGGGTGCCATTGGTTACATGTCTTGGTCACCAATTGTTCGCATTGACAGCACTTTGAACAGTGGACATTACATTTCAGATGTGTTACGACCCGTGGCTCTACCCTTCATTTCAGCAGGATAATGCACTACCGTATGTTGCAGGTCCTGTACGGGACTTTCTGGATACAGAAAATGTTCGACTGCTGCCCTGGCCAGCCCATTCTTCAGATCTCTCACCAATTGAATACGTCTGGTCAATGGTGGCCGAGCAACTGGATTGTCAGAATATGCCAGTCACTACTCTTGATGAACTGTTGTATCGTGTTGAAGCTGCATGGGCAGCTGTACCTGTACACGCCATCCAAGCTCTGTTTGACTCAATGCCCAGGCGTATCAAGGCCATTATTATGGCCAGAGGTGGTTGTTCTGGGTACTGATTTCTCAGGATCTATGCACCCAAACTGCATGAAAATTTAATCAGATGTCAGTTCTAGTATAATATACTTGTCCAATGGATACCCGTTTATCATCTACATTTCTTCTTGGTGTAGCAATTTTAATGGCCAGTAGTGTAATTCCGTCAGTATTGCCTAATTTAATTTAGTTGCATTCCCTTACCCTCATTGATAATCATCTTATAACCTCCTTCCGAGGCACTATCCAGTTAGTTCAAGTGAACTACAAGGATTTCGCTATTTCTAGTAGAATTAAAATGTTTTCATTCCTTCTTCCTGGACTTCAATCCCTTCTCCAGATTTCTTCTTGTCTGCATTTCCTGCTTGCTCGATGTGCAAATCAGATAACATAGGGTATATCGGCTCACTACCTTCTCAACTACAGGGCTATTACAAATGATTGAAGCGATTTCATAAATTCACTGTAGCTCCATTCATTGACATATGATCACGACACACTACAGATACGTAGAAAAACTCATAAAGTTTTGTTCGGCTGAAGCCGCACTTCAGGTTTCTGCCGCCAGAGCGCTCGAGAGCGCAGTCAGACAAAATGGCGACGGGAGCCGAGAAAGCATATGTCGTGCTTGAAATGCACTCACATCAGTCAGTCATAACAGTGCAACAACACTTCAGGACGAAGTTCAACATAGATCCACCAACTGCTAACTCCATTCGGCGATGGTATGCTCAGTTTAAAGCTTCTGGATGCCTCTGTAAGGGGAAATCAATGGGTCGGCCTGCAGTGAGCGAAGAAACGGTTGAACGCGTGCGGGAAATTTTCACGTGCAGCCCGCGGAAGTCGACGAATAAAGCAAGCAGGGAGCTAAACGTACCACAGCCGACGGTTTGGAAAATCTTACGGAAAAGGCTAAAACAGAAGCCTTACCGTTTACAATTGCTACAAGCCCTGACACCCAACGACAAAGTCAAACGCTTTGAATTTTCGGCGCGGTTGCAACAGCTCATGGAAGAGGATGCGTTCAGTGCGAAACTTGTTTTCCGTGATGAAGCAACATTTTTTCTTAATGGTGAAGTGAACAGACACAATGTGCGAATCTGGGCGGTAGAGAATCCTCACGCATTCGTGCAGCAAATTCGCAATTCACCAAAAGTTAACGTGTTTTGTGCAATCTCACGGTTTAAAGTTTACGGCCCCTTTTTCTTCTGCGAAAAAACGTTACAGGACACGTGTATCTGGACATGCTGTAAAATTGGCTCATGCCACAACTGGAGACCGACAGCGCCGACCTCATCTTTCAACAGGATGGTGCTCCACCGCACTTCCATCATGATGTTCGACATTTCTTAAACAGGAGATTGGAAAACCGATGGATCGGTCGTGTTGGAGATCATGATCAGCAATTCATGTCATGGCCTCCACGCTCTCCCGACTTAACCCCATGCGAAAGATTCAGTGTTTAAGCCTCCTCTTCCAAGAAACGTGCCAGAACTGCGAGCTCGCATCAACAATGCTTTCGAACTCATTGATAGGGACATGCTGCACCGAGTGTGGGAGGAACTTGATTATCGGCTTGATGTCTGCCGAATCACTAAAGGGGCACATATCGAACATTTGTGAATGCCTAAAAAAACTTTTTGAGTTTTTGTATGTGTGTGCAAAGCATTGTAAAAATATCTCAAATAATAAAGTTATTGTAGAGCTGTGAAATCGCTTCAATCATTTGTAATAACCCTGTAATGCTTCTTGTTCCTGTATACTGCACTACACGTCAGTGTAAAACGTATCACCAGTTAGTGTCGAAAGTAACAACACACAAGCTTCTGGCATATTTTAACATTTATATTCATGATTGCTATTGGTTTGAAACTCGCTACAGCAAGGTGCCATCCATTTTATCCAAGTAATTCCAGTAACAGATCTGATTGACGCAGTGCAGAGTCAGCCACTGTGTGACTTGACATTGCAGATTTGCTACAAAATAGCATTACGTATTACAACAGCATTTATAAAGAATTTAAAGATTTAATTGGCAGTGACAGAGCAAAAAACTACAATGATATGTGAACAACAAATTAAGTTTATGGGTTATTACATCAACAATGTCATATATTACTGTGAAGTACTTTGCAGTCGATGGGCATGCTTGGAACGATTTTTTGAGTTGATATCTGCTATTGCTGCGTTTCTGAAGGGGGAAAAAAGCAGAAATCAAAATTAGGTCACTGCAGACCTCATTTAGAGGACTTGACTGCACACTTTATAACACCTAAGTGATGTTGGCTACAAAAAAAAATTTATTCCATCCAACTTCAACTGGGCAAACAAAAGAAAAAAAAACCTTGTTACATACATACAGTAAATACACAAAGAAAAATCATACATCTCTTCCAAAACATTTTCCAAAAAGAAGCATCTACACATCATTTACTTTAAGAATAACAGGTTTATCATAAAACAGGTATAGCATTCTGTAGAAAATCAAATATGCATGTACAAAAACATACATTAGCAAAACACAAAAACATACTACATCGTACATTTAATTAATAGCAAAAACAAAACTTTTGTTCTAGAGAAGCACATAAACATTCTAGTAGCTTTAATTTTTACTGCCCTCATGTCATTACCGGACAGTAAGTTTTTGAAAAATCATAACAAATACACACCATTAATCAAGAATAATTCAGGTTATATTGCTGCCTGCAATAGCACTCGGCAGTCCATGTATATAAACATTTATCAAAAAAACAAAGATGATGTGACTTACCGAATGAAAGCGCTGGCAGGTCGAAACAAACACAAACATACACACAAAATTCAAGCTTTCGCAACAAACTGTTGTCTCATCAGGAAAGAGGGAAGGAGAGGGAAAGACGAAAGGATGTGGGTTTTAAGGGAGAGGGTAAGGAGTCATTCCAATCCCGGGAGTGGAAAGACTTACCTTAGGGGGAAAAAAGGACAGGTATACACTCGCACACACACACACACATATACAGACACAAGCAGACATTTTTCCCCCTAAGGTAAGTCTTTCCGCTCCCGGGATTGGAATGACTCCTTACCCTCTCCCTTAAAACCCACATCCTTTCGTCTTTCCCTCTCCTTCCCTCTTTCCTGATGAGACAACAGTTTGTTGCGAAAGCTTGAATTTTGTGTGTATGTTTGTGTGTCTTTCGACCTGCCAGCGCTTTTGTTCGGTAAGTCACATCATCTTTGTTTTTTGATAAATTTTTCCCACGTGGAATGTTTCCCTCTATTATATATATAAACATTTAGGTACACAGAAACACAATTTTGATTAAGAATACCAAGAGAACACTTTCTGTATTAACACACTGCCCCATCATCTAGGTTTGGCAGTTTGTGATCACTTATCAACTCCTGGCCCCACATTGGCAAGTCCTTTGGCTACTGCTCACATAGCAGTTTGGGTAGTTCTCTGCTTCAGAACTACTTTACTTTTCACTAGTTTGGTTTGTTGCCCAATAACACAGTTTTGGATGTTTTATTCTATTTTAGTACTGCAGTATTTTTATCACTGCGGTCTCCATTTCATCATTTCCAGTAAATATTACACATTTGGTACAATATATCTTTTTACATTATACAGAATCTGAAACTTAAACACACATTTTAGACATTGGTAACAAAAAACATTTCTTTTCAAATGACATCGGGTAGCATACACATCCTAAATCTGCGAATTTAAATGTCATATTTGGGGTTAAGTCAAGATTAAGTTTTTTTTTCTATTCATTTGTCATTGCACATATCAACTCAGGAAATCATTTTATATTTTATAGCAAGTGATTTCTATCAACTTCTGTGGTTTAGAGAAAGGAACATCTCACTTCTAACTCGTACACATACAGTAGGTACATTTCTCCCGCTTTTGACATAAACATTTTTCATCACAATTTTTATACAAAAACTTTTTGAAATAACTCATATTACAGTATCCATTTAAACTCTTTTACACCTTTCTGCTAAGAACTTCAGTCATTCATTTCCATTACATGTTTCTACTTGTCATTACAGTACCCACTTTACTTACAAGATGTTTAATCATTTTCTAGTGAGCCCGTATTACTTATTCACATCCCTATCCACAAACAATTACTGTATTTTGCATTTATTTACCACATTCCTTTACCATATACACATCTCCTTATTCTGTTATCTATTCTGAAAGGGAAGAAGGAAAGATGACAGCAAAGTTCTGACTGATGGTGAGGAAGAGTAACAACACAAAAAGAAAAGGAAATAGTATTGTCAATAACTCGAGTACCTGGTGTTCGTCAGACACCTAGCATTACATAGAGTGTAATGCCCTCTGAGGATTTGACCTTTTCTAGTTATTCGTTTCTGTGGATATGCAGTTTTAAGTCAACAATGCTCCAAACTCCCAAAGGTTTCCTTGATGTAGGGTACACAAGGAAATAGGCATTGCACTTCAAATGGTCCATTGAAAATGTATTTAAATTTAGAAATTTCATTACTAATTTCACTTGATTTTTGATGGGTTTTCACCAGAATGTAGTCACCAATTTTAAATTTAGTTGTTTTGAGGCTCTTACCATGCCTTTTAGATCTATCAGCCGCTTATTCTTTCATTCTTTTTCTAACTAATCCCTACAACAGGTTAATCCCTACAACAGGTGGAAATTGCAAGACCTTTTCAATAATGCTTTTGCTTTTATGGTTCAACAGAATTTCTTCAGTGTAAATCCCGTAGTGTCATGGTAGAGGGTGTTCATGGTGTTTTAAAAATCAGTCACAAATCTGCCCCAAGCCTTGTGATTATGGTGGCAATAGGTTCTACCCAATCTTCCTAATTCATACATATACCTTTTGACAGGGTTACTTGCAGGGTGGTAGGCTGCAATATATTTAACTTGTATGTCACATTGTCTCATACCTTCTTTCCACATTTTAGAAATAAACTGCTGTCCATTAGCAGATTTTTTGGTTTACCGATAGTGTTAAAATATTCATTCATTTTACTAAAGATTGCTTTTGAAGTAGCTTTTCTGATAGGGTATAATTTAATAAACTTAGAAAAAACTTCTAAAACTACCACAATATACAACCAATTTCCTGATGTTTTAGGAAAAGGACCATACAAATCTACTGATAACAATTCCAAGATGTCTTCTGGCACTCTGTTTTGCATATAACCCAGGTTGGTCTGGTTTACAACGTTTACTCTTTGACACACATCACAAGATTTAATTCTGTCAGCAATTTTCTTGGTGGCACCCACATTAATTACAGTTACATTAGTTAATTTTCCAATACACTTTTTAGGACCACTGTGCCCTAAGGCAAGATGGAAATAATAATAGCTTCAGTTTCAAATTGCATAGGCCAACAAACTTTCCATTCCTCAGTACTTTCATTCTTCCTTCTATACAATATCCCATTAAGGATATTATAAAATTTACTGATTTGGGGGAAGTTTGGGTTACTAAAATTTGTTTTCACTGATTTCCAGACCTCATCTTCATTCTGATAAAATCGCATATTCTTACAAATTTGTTCAATTCTCTTTCTACGTGAAACTTCTTTGATATATCTCATGTGAAACTGGCCATTTTCATTACAGTCTTTCGGTAGGTTGTTCCTCCTCTCTGGCAATTGAGACAAAGCATCAGCCACATGATTTTCACTGGCTTTGATACACAAAATTTCATAATCAAACTGTTGTAAGTACAGGGCCCATCGACGTAATCTGCCGGTAAATAGGCGACAATCTTTCAAGAAAGTTAAGGCTCTATGGTCAGTATGGATAATGGTTTTGCGTCCCCATAAATAATTTTGGAATTTCTTTAAGCCCCAAATAATGGCTAAAGCTTCTTTCTCTTAAATATTGTAATTTTTCTCATATTTAGTCAGAGTTCTACTAGCAAAAGCTATAGTTCTATGTTTTGTTTTCCCAGATTCTGCACTTTCTTGAAAGATTTCAATACCAATCCCATATGCACTACTGTCTGTGATCATGTGGAATGGTTCACTTAAAATAGGATGATGTAAAGTATTTTCCCTTATTAATTCAGTTTTCAAGCCTTCAGTGTCTTTTTGATATTCAGGCGTCCAAACATATGCACTGCTTTTCTTTAGCAAACTATTCAAATGTGGGCTATTAAAAGCTTGAAGAGCTTGTCCCTTTGCAAATTTACGATAAAACCCACAAAGACCAAGAAATGCTTTTAACTGTTTTCTGTTCTTAGATGGAGGGCATTTTTCAGTTGCATTTAAGGGCACTTTTCAGTTGAATTTAGCTTTTCTGGGTCCTTGCCAATACCAGCTGTAGTAATGATGTGTCCTAAAAACTTAATTTCCTGTTTTATAATTCATATTTCTTCAATTTCAAAGTCATTCCCCCTGCTTGAAGAGCAACGAGAGTTTTATTCAACAACTCACAATGTTCTTCCCAACTCTCAGTGGCAATCAACAAACCATCCACATAAACAGTTAATCTAGCACAAAGTTCTTTACCTAACACAGAATATAATGCTCTTATAAAAACTGAAACAGGTACAACTTTATACAACTGTATATTTCCGGGAATCTTTGTGTAATGGGATTTGCCAATATCCCACAGTGAGGTCAAGACTAGTTAAGTACTTTACATTATGGAATTTTTGCAATAGATCATCCAAGTTTTCTGGCCTGTCTACTTCTCTCCTTACAATCTTGTTCAGTGATCGTGTGCCAATAACAACTCGCATGCCACCGTCTTTCTCATTTACTATAATAAGGGGACTATTATATTCACTATTGCTTCTTTCGATCACTCCCCATTCTAACATTTTGTCAATCTCAGCCTGTACTGCTTCTTTCTTAGCTATTGGCACTGGATAGGGTCTTACAAAGACTGGTTTGTGTTCAATTGCATCTATACAGTATTCAGAGTTCTTGACAACACCTGGTTTATCAGAGAATACTTTCCTGTTGTTATTCAAAATGGCAATTAAATCATTTTCACCCTGTATAGTGTCATCTTCTGCAAATTTAATTTCCAATGTATTAGGCTCCCTATTAATTTTAACAATCACATTACCACAATCTAAAAATACTTTTTCTTTGTCCAGCCAATCAATATCCAAAATCATTTCAGCACTTAATTCAGGCATTTTTACCCTTGTATTTCAAATTCAATCAGTACTTGTTTCCAAATGGGTTTACTGGACTTGCCAGCAGCTCCTACAACTTCACTCCACTCACATACATTATTACTAAACCTGGCTTACTTGAAATATGGTCAAAATATGATTCTGCTATAGCAGTAATTTGGGATCCTGTATCCAAAAGTACTTGCAACTCAATATTATAAACATTAATGGGGATAATTCTTTCTCCTCCTGTTCTTCCCACAACAAATCCTGTTCGACCATTACGTCCTTCCATGAAATGTTACCTACTGATTTCTGCTGTACATCTGGCAGTTTTTTAGGTTTCTTGATCTCTATGTTTTTAGAGATCTTAAACAGTTCTTGTCCCACTATATTTCTATCGGGCGGTTCTTCTGGTTTCTGCAATTCAACCTCTTTCATAACATTAAGTAAAACTTGTCCCAGTGTAGTATCATCCAGTGGCTGTTTCAGTTACGTATTCTGGACTTTGTTTTGAAAAGATGTCATTCATTCTTTCGTATCCTCTTTTAGTAAACGTATACTCACTTTTGTCTACCTCTCAGAATTCATCTTCATCTGAATTTACAGACTCCTCCTCATCTGAGCTATCACTATTCTCTTCCTCATCATCACACTTGAGCAAGAATGCAACTTTTAGACAGTGGGCAGTGGGGCAATTCATCAAAGAGATGTTTTTGTCATTTCAGTTTTTTGATCGTTTTCTGTATACTGCATTTGGTTTAAATATTTGGGCACTTCTGTGGTATTGCTTCGTATAACATCAGCTTTAATTTCATACTTTGTATAATCGTCATATACTTTGATAATCTTCATTACACCTTCCTCCCACTATTGTTTACAAAGGATTGTGTGAAATTCCTACCCGATTTCATTTGGCTTGTCCATGACATCATATTTCCTATTACTCCCCTTTACCTCATTTTCCTCTTTTATTATTTTTGCACACATATTTTGCATGGCACATCCTGCCTTCCTTCCATTTCTACTCATCACAGTCTCCTCTACCTTTGCGTCTTTTTCCTTATTTACATCACTGGCAGCACAAATGTTTTCTTTTCTAATCATATCTTCCTGCTTCCTTCTATTCCTCAATAATGTTTTTTTCGAATGATTCTGCTTTCGGATAATCTTTGTCGTATAACCTATTAGTTTTGTTCTTAGTTCTGCACTCATTTACTATTGATACTGGATTACTGAAATGTCTGGTACCACTGTCTATCACTCCACGCGCTTTAACTAACGCAATATTTTTACTCTTAGTGCCCCACTAATTGCATTCATCACACTCAAAATTCCTATATGATTTTTTTTGCTTCGGGCCTAAAACTGCCCTCCATGTGAATCTGGCCCTTAACACACGCGGTTTTTAGTTTTCCAAATTGTCTCTTGTTTTGAAAATTCTGCAGGATGAATCCTTTGCTGCGGGACGCAAAATTGCCTCTTCCCCTGGCATGACCTCTCTGTATCATGTTTATGAGAAACCTGTCGTTTTCTGTCCCCTTGTTTTGCTCATGGTTTTCTCACAATCGGTTATTATTATTATTTGGATGAGACTCAAGATCTCCTCGCCAGTGATCTTCATCCTCTACCCTTTCCAAGAATGCAGAAAAACTTCTATGGCTACTTCCGACATATCGCTTAGAATCCTCAGGCAGTTTCTTCCAAAGTTCCCAAACGGTTTCAGATTCATTTTGTCTGGTTTTCAAGTGAATTAGTTTTTGGTACAAAGATTCACAAAATTCTTTTATAGTTTGTCTACCTCTAATGTCATACAACCTGGCCAGTATGAATTCACGACACAAATGGTCTTGTTTCTGTTCTAACCAATATTTGTTGATGAATTTCTGTTTAAATTCTTCAAAAGACATCTGATTTGTGTCCAAGTTTAGTCCCCATCTTTTCGCAACACCTGTTAAAGCACTAATCATAATATTGATCTTTTCCTGGTCTGTCAAATATTCAGGGAAATTCCTTTTGCAATTCTTTACGAAATCAAGGGGGTGCCAACCGTTATACCTTTTGGCAGGATCGAATTTTTCTTCACCCTCTAAGATTTTATTGTAAACTACTTTCTCAGTAATATGATTAGGATTTTCTCTGAATTTCTTTTCCAAGTCATTCACTTGGTATTGGATTTGGGAGGTGCTGTGTTCACACTTCTTTTCGCAAGTGGCAATCTGTTTGGACCGTTCCCTGCCTGTTTCTGTCACTGACTGTTTAATATATGCAAACTCAGTGTTGCATTCTGTTAATATTTCGGATTAAATACCGAATACTTTTTCATCCACTTTGTTAATAACTAATGGCTCTACTTGATCTTGAATTTTTAGCATTCCTGAATCAAATCTTTCATTAATGTCATTGATCTGTCTTTGTACATTGGCAATATTACCACTGATGACATTAATTTCACTTTTAAGGTTTCTGATCTCATTACTCACTGTGCCTACCCTTGAGTTGACCCCTTCCATTTGTTTACTGAGTTTGGTCCCTTGCATTTCGATCTGTTTACTCTGTGTTTGCTCAAGAGTCCTAATTTGATTACATTGTGTTTTAATTCGGTTATTAATGTCACTTCCCTGTGCTGCAATTTGGGGCAGACAGCATTTTGAACAAATCTGTCATATTTGGTGCCCTTTCACTTTTCGATTCTGTCGCATTTAAATTCTGCTTCCCTTTTTACTTTTGGTGAGTCAAACATGTCTCTTGCCTCATTCGCATAATCAATCTCTTCAATAACATCGTCTGTCTTATCTTGTTTAGTACGAGCAATATTCATGGCTTGGATCTGTTCATTTATGTTAGAGTGAAATTCTATGTAGTTTAGTTCGTGCCTGGCATCATCTATGAATGCGCTATTCGAACTACTGTCAGTATTGCATTTCGTCCACTCCCTTCTTGCTTGTCTGGATTCATTTCGAGTTTCTTGTCCATTCTAGTTACTATTATATTAAGACATCTTTCACTTTCAATCTTAGCTAACTTCTTACTATTTATTCCCTCAAATTGATTGCAAGTTTGTGCCGCTGGACGTTTTATGTTCACTTCACTTATGTAAAACACTTAATACTTATGTTTTTTTCCAGTCTCTAGCTGTAAAATCAACAAATGTCCTTGGTTTGCTACAAACCATGCCCCAACAGAACAAATAGTCCTGTACTCTGCACTGTTTGATACTATATTAATAACCAATTATGGTATTCAGATGCAGTATAGTGTTACCCCCTGAGAGGATTTTTGCAAAATTGACTGTGAAATGCCTAAAGGGTTTTGCTTATGGGGCATGAAATTGAAATTACGTAAACACACTGAAGGCAACTTATCCAATTTAGAAACTGTTTTAACTAGTCAAACTTGCTCAGATGCAATAGAATACAGTTGCCAGCCTATTTAGTCATAGAAATCTGTAACATTTCTTTTAAAGAAAAAGTAAACAGTCTTAGTGGAAAAACACGGCCTATACTTCTTTCCCACAAAAGTGCAATGAACCCAATCACAGACAAAAAAAAGTGGTAAAGTGGATACTAACAGTTATTGTAAAACATGCCTGTCCTCCCAAACACAAAAGACACTGTTACACTCATCAATTTTAAATACTTTGTCGAACCTGACTAACTTCATCAACACAACAAAGGCAAGCCAATACTAAACTGGAAATTGGGCATGGGTCCAGTCTTATTTTGTCAGATATTTTCTACACAACACAAATTAAATTAAATTTCACTTGCATAAATATTCACACTTTTCTTTAAAAGCAAAGAAGCAACTGTATTCATGGATAATGTTATTGGGGTAACTTTACCTTCAGTGAGAATAAAACAATAAATGGGTGCGCTCATAAACTGATATTACAATTTTTAGCACACAGTGTGCACAAAACTCAACATAAATTTCAAGAGTCGTGAGAATATTCATTAATCCAGTAACTTTATGTATTTTTAGCAACTTTCAAGGGGAGGGGGGAGGGGGTGTCCTTAATCTTGACCACTGTTGTAAAGCAAACTAACACACTTTCATGAACAACATAAAGAATGCCAACTTTTGGAATTTTGACTCACCTTGTATGCATTTTTATAATAGATTTTACAGTAAATATGTTCACCAGGTATTGCATTTCAAACCAATCTTTAACAATATTTACGTTAAAGCTAACCTCAAAATGGTTTGCTGTCTATTAGTTATCATCATAGTTCTTTGCTTTTGAAACCAGAAGTTAAGCAAGTAATTTTAAAAGTCCACAAAACTTTAAAATAAATTAGTTCAATCACCGGGAGGCTTTCAAAAAAGCTACACTTACTTCCTCCTCAACTTTACCAAAATGCACAGTAATTTTTGATAGCCTTTTTCACTCAGTTTCAAACAAAATCAATCAAATAATTGTCTTTCTTTTTGATTATCATTTCTCACAATCTAGATACTCAGAAATCATAGTTCAAAAGATGATCCTGATACATGATATGATAGGGGAAAAAATCAAGGTAGGTACATAAATTTTGGTAAAGTTACCTTGTATTTGCACATACTAAATGTGCTGATCTATCACTTAAGAAATCTACGATTCCTCCTCTTTGTTACAGTGATTGTGCAATATTTGTGGCGAGTATACGATGGCAAATGGACTTGCAGTTGTAAAGTTACCTTGTATTTGCACATGCTAAATGTGCTGATCCATCACTTAAGAAATCTACGATTCCTCCTCTTTGTTACAGTGATTGTGCAATATTTGTGGCGAGTATACGATGGCAAATGGACTTGCAGTTGTAAAGTTACCTTGTATTTGCACATGCTAAATGTGCTGATCCATCACTTAAGAAATCTACGATTCCTCCTCTTTGTTACAGTGATTGTGCAATATTGGTGGCGAGTATACGATGGCAAATGGACTTGCAGTTGTAATTGATATGCTCTGTTATTTTCCTCATGGTGACGAGATTTTATAATACTTTCAGGCCACAGAGCAGTATGAAATCCATTCATCCACTCGAGGCTTTGGTGTAATAAATCCAAGCACTAAAAGCCTCACTTGGCACCTGCACAATGCACCAGCTGCGAACTGTGCAGTAGCTAGTCTCCACTGACTCTCATATCCACCTTCTTTACTCGCACCAATCGCAATTTGCAAGCTAAATAACTTCTGTTTTAGAGGGTAACCACTCCATCTTTTACCATAACATGAACCAAGAGCCCTAAGTGTGGATAAGCAGTTACAAAGCGCAAGTACACATTTTTAAGCAAACATTTCATTTACCCATAGTAACAAATCAATACAAAATTATTTAACCAAAATCATCCATTTCTAAATACAACCAAAACCATTAGTCATTAAAGAGAAAACATAGTACAACACATCAAAGACCACATATTAAAGAAAATACCCTTTATGCAAGGCATAATTAAGAAGAAGAAAAAAATTACACAATATCTTACTGTGGTGTTAAAACTTGAATGCCTTCATCAAGATTTTGCAAGATGAGAAGCAGCTTTTTTCTGATTTGATGGGAAAGTGGATGCATTTAAAAGAAAGTCACAGTGTGGAAAGGGCAACTTCTGACAAAGAACACCGTCCATTTCCTTAAGCACTCTGCTGTTAAAGAAAATGTGAATTTGGAGAATTCTTTGCATTGGTTTTCTAAAAGATTTCAGGACATATCTGTTTTTGAGAGCATCTGCCATTTTAGCAGAAAGTACCACTGTGCATATTCTGATGGAACTCATGTATCTCTGTAATTCCTCTTAAAAGACAATTCTTTTACATGAAAACTTCGGAACTCCTGAAAAATTTTAATCACAGAACTTCCCCATCTCCTTAAAGAGGCTGCACAAGTGATTAAAATATCCGTGTGAAAGATGTTTTTATTTATTTTTTATTATTATGAGACTAAATAAGTCCTGATTACTTGGCAACCTGGATGACAAAAATAGGCGAAACTATTAGGTTGGTGCATAAGTACATAGTGTTTGGTATTTTGGGTGGTATGAGTTCATTTATTGACTGTCATTCTTTATTTGTAGTTCACCACTGATATTTGAGTTTACATGTTGTCATTTGGAGATAGTGAACGGAGCTGTGAACACTAGAAAATGGAGTATCATGTGGAGCAATTGGAACATTTCTGACATGTTCTTTTGTTTGAGTCCAATAGAGAGGTGACAGCAGTGGAGGCACCCAGAAACATTGACACAGAGTATGACATTCAACAGAGCAGGGCAGGAAAATGGTTTTCTCATTTTAAGGAGGATTGTTTTGACATTAGTGACACTCCATGTTCAGAAAAAACCTTTCGAAGTTTCATGAAGGTCATTTAAATGCATTAATCCACAATGATCCACATCAGTATAAGCAAAAACTGGCAAATGTAATGAACTGTGATCATTCCACCATTGTGCAACATTAGTATGTAGTGGAGAAGGTTCAAAAATCAGGTGGAGGGGTACCATATGCTCTAAGCCAAAATCACAAAAATCTGCAGGTGGCTTGCAGTGGTTAACAAAAAAATAAATGGAGAAGAGAGACTGTAAAAAAGGGAAAGAATGAAATGCAAATCGGACTTCGTATTACAGAAAAGCTATCGGACTTCGTGATTCGGAAAAGCTATTGTTGGGGTGGTCCTTGTGACGTTTTTGAGCAAAAGTTAAACAAATTTCCACTACAAAACTTAATGAAAAGAAACAGAGAATAACAAAACGTAACTGACAGGGGTAAGTGGCATAGATAAATCATCCTTTACCAGGTTAACTTGTCTTCTTTCGTGCGGCGTCCAGGTCTTCAAAAATCTCCATTTCTGCGTGAAAAGTCGGCTCCGAAATCTTGCAATAAGTTTCATTGTCCAGGAATTTCTAATGCTCACAAAAACCGTCTTGATATTAAATGCAATTTATTTTAGTTGCTTCTCTCCATCCTCCGAATTTCATAACAACTTCCACAATGTCTACACATTAATAAGTTTTTTCGTCTTAATCAGATCACGTCTGCCTTAAGCTTCGGCTATCAAGAGACAAATGAAACGGATAGAAAACAAAAACGAGTTACAATTTTAGTATTTTCTCTGCCGTCGAGCGCTCATACCGCAGCGACGGGATATTTTTTATCTGAGGGAACGAGTGTAGCGCGGCGAAATTCAAAGTCCCGCTACATCGCCCCCTCGACTGTCACGCTAAAACATTTAGCGTGGCAGGCTAGCAAACAATAGAATAGATATACCTAAATGTCTACTACACATATTTTCCCAGGAAACGCCACGTGCATACTTAGAGGATTATCTTTATCAATACTTGGTTTCTAAATCTATATACTATATAAACTTGTTACAGTTTTGATCCTTTTTAGACAATTAATATATATATATATATATATATATATATATATATATATATATATATATGTTTACATAGTGTGTGTTTGAGCAAGCTGCTCACCAGCGCAGTTAATGTTGTGCGCTTCCAGCGTTGGTTTCCCAACGCATCTCTGGCAGCTTGTAGCCTTTGCGCATGTGCAATAGCATCACTGAATTTCGCGTGCGGCAGTTTCAAAATCGCTGTGTAATGACAGTCTTGAACAGTATTCACTTTCACATAGTGTTGATTACAAGTTGTTATTCCAGCATAAATGACGTGTTAAGTCCGGTGACACCCTAAGATTGAGCGTGCGCGTGATCTGAAGCAACGTCCATGTCTTCTGTTACGACACAACACTCCAGATCCTTGTGCGTTTTCATGACTATTGTTCCCGGGGCATATATGGTCGATGTAGTTTTTAGCCTCCACATCGCCTACGACAGGTGCTGAGTTTATTTTCTCCAAAGCATCTGAAGGCCGGCCAGGAACAACGGCGTCGATGTTCGTAAAGGTAGATGTTGTTTACACTCGCCAACAAACGTTCAATTGCCGTGTGAAAATCCTCATTATCGTCGAAGTAAATTGCAGTTTATATCGATTTACAAACAGTTATTTGGTTTATGCACCACAAGTTTCACAAATAACACAAAATTCGTCGTTTATAATGTTCACAGTTTGCAACACTTTTTGCCATATTTACATTTTAACGAAGTTCACTGTGTCCCAACATGTTTACATCGTTAATTATGAAAGCTTATATTTCGTGGTCACATTTCAAAATATGTTGACAATATGCAAAGTTTTAACACATACACAAATATATATAAATTTACAATATATATGCATGTGAAATATTTACACTAAAAAAAATTATACTAAGTCCCATTGGCTTTCTTTTATTGGGGTTTATGATCATTTTGATTTTCTTTATTATTTTGACGTGCCAAGGGATATAAGACTTAATGTTTAAAGCACGGGCTTTCCTTCATTTATTATTTATTTCTTTTGATTCCATATCTTGGCTGGCTAGTGGTTAACCAGGCTTGTAATGCCATTAATATTCATGTCTTTTTATTCATACCTGAAAGTTTACTGTCTCAATATATTCTTACATTCCATAAACAAACAATACCCAGCTGCAGGAGGTGGTAGGAAGGAAAAAAAAAGAATAGAATGGAAGAAACTATTCACTACCTATAAACTATCAAATCCTACAGCTAATACATAAAAAAGAATATAATACCTTATAACGTTTGCATCACCTTCAAGGGGTGTGTGAAAGGAGGTGCTTACAATTTACCAAATCATAGGTAAATGTAAGTGTCCTTACGTCAAGTCTGTGTAGCGTAACATCATGACAGACTCTCTGTTTGTGTTGTGATTGTTCATATGACTTAGTGTATTATACCTTAACAAATCCTTGCATGAGTGAATCGCATATCTGCTCAGTACATCTTCAATATCTCCACTTCTTGTGGATACCGTCTATACAAATGGAAAATGTATCTCAGAGATTGTCTCTCTCATAATGTGTATTAGGCTATATGATAACATATCAAATTTCCTCTCAAGAGTTCAACCATGAACTTTCTTCTACTTTAGTGAAGGTTGAACATAATGTATGTGGTATGTATATATACCTATATATATCATTTCTATCTATAAATCATAAATAAAGAACATATTATTATAATTGACAGTAAAATGTCTTTCTCACTGTCCGTTGCTCGACGTCGGCTGCACGGATGGTCACTGCTCCTTTGCACTTACCTTGCATAGCCTGAAAAGTCAAATGTCTTCAATGTAGATGTAATTTTGTCATCTGTTCGCTTAAGTGGAGGTGTTGTACGAATCGCAAAACGGCCTTAATAACTCTATCTTTTGCTTCCTCAGGGTTTTCTGTCTTGTGTATAAAAATTTTTTTCTATACAAATGTATTCACATGAGGGCTGTGTAAAAACTATATTTCAACTTAAGTTCCTTAAAATATCATTCTCCTGTCTGAACACAAACTATAAATGTTTTCTTCCACACAGTGGCTTAACAAAACTTAACAAAAGGTTACCAAGTTACACTTCTGCCATAAATTAAAGCTAATGTGTTTCCAAGCTACATTCTTATCACACTTATTTCCACAGCTGTAATCATCATTATGTTCACTCTGCTTTTCTTGCATTCGTTCATTTTCAAGGGCACAGAAAATAGATTCACATTTAGTGTCTTGTACTCACGTGTTCTAACTCATCACAAATGTTTTCTTTCAAACTGAAATTCTTATATAATCTTAAAGATGTAGACTGTTTACTCACTTCTCTATGTAGCACAATATTACCAAAACATTCTCACACATTCCTTACTCACATATATATATATATATATATATATATATATATATATATATATTAATCATATTCCTCATCAAACATTAATATATCACATACGTGGGGCCATTTGGCACTTCCATTATCATAAAACTCCAATAATATTTTCTTCAAATAATCTGTCTCCATCAACTACTTCACAGTAACTTACCTTCTTATATTAACTTAAAAATTAACTCATTCGTACTGATCACTCATTCTTACGTCCTCATTCATTCTGCTACATACCTACGTCATTACTGATCTCAATAGCTATTATCTCCTGTCATTATAGTGCCTTGAAATAACTAACTAGTTGTTGATTCACCTTATAATTTACAATTAACAACCAATGTAACATGTGTAGATCTCATTCCCATATGAATATCTTTTCTCATTCAGTAAGTGTACTCACCTGGGTTTACATTCTCTTCATAACTATGTGTACAAGTGTAACTGCAGTATACAATTTCCATAAATGAATGTTTGTGTTCTTAGGCTGTATAACTTAATGTTCATGTATTCAATACAAATATCTATGATCTCGTTTTCACAGCAACTTGCTCATGTTCAACTTAGTTATTATTATATTATGTTGTTTTAGTGCACAAAGGGTTTCAAATGTCTGTGGGGATGCAGCCCCCTCGGCTTGTGAGATAACGGGTATTCTAGGTAGTAACAACCTGGGTGAGGTATGCTTGCTATTCTGAAAGGACCTGAATATAATAGCTGCCATTTTCTGTTCAGTTGTTTTAACTTTGTAGACTTGGGATGTGAACGCAAAATAACAAGGTCATAACCTGATGGGTTTGTTAATTCCTGTTCTGCTGTCATTTTGTCGTCGTACCTGAGGAAACAAACAGTCTTAGCCGTTGCGCTCTTACAACACCTCACGACCGAAGCAAGCGCTTAGCCCGGTCGTCGACTGTTTTCCGTCGTCTGCTGTGTTTGGCCGTGTTCATTGACCAGCTCCACTATGTTTACATTCCGGCCGGTTGGCGCCCACGCGTCAGCTGATGGCGCGCCGCAATTGTTATTGCTACTTCGTGGCGGGGAGTGTATAACTGTACTGGGGAGCGGCAGCGGATTCCGTGGAGGGTTATGATTTGTCATGCGTGAATGTTGTGTGTTCCACATATTCTGTCGGTGATTGTTGGGATTGTTATTGTTTTGATGGCAATTATGTCTGTTATATGGCATGTTCCTGTTAAAGTAGCCAATTTGAATGGCGTGAATCGCCTCTGTAAACTACGTCTATTTGATCTAAGAAGTTTAAGAAAGTCTTAACGTCATTCTCCGGTACTCCTATTAATCTGTCTCGGTATGGAAAGGGTAAGTGGCTCTTTAAAGTGTCAATTATAGCTGGCAAGTCGGCTGGTTTGGACCAGTACAGTGTCTTGTCTAGGTACCTCTCAAAGTATTGTCTTAATGTCTCTTTTTTAGGGTCATAGGTCTCGGGGTTGCACACTTCTCTCCTTAGACTCTGTTGCTCATTCTCGGACCAGAATTCGTCCAAGAAGGCTTGTTAGAATTGTTCAAACGTAAGGCACCGCCGCTTCATAGCGGCACCCCACTTAGCTGCTCGTCCTCTCATGAGATTGGTGACGTATCTGATTTTATCGACTTCTGACCAATTACATGGAAAAACACCGTCAAATGATCTAATAAACACAATAGGGTGGACTTTGCGCTTGTCCTCACTGGAAAATGTCTGGAAATACCCATGTCTTACAAACGTGTCATCGGCCATGCCGGTTGGCATAACTGTATTGATGTGATTTAGGTCACTTGCTACTCTAGGTGTGGTACCGTAATATTGCTCGTTTGGTGGAAAAGAAAGCGGCACATTGTAATTTTGATTTGAAATAGGTGATTCCACAATAAGTGTTCTGTCTGTGTCATTAGCCACGGTTTTAGCTGTTTTGTCGTTTCCTGACGATGCGTTTGCACCAATCGCCAAACACGGCACAACATTGTCTCGTAATTTTGTCACTTCGTCTTCTATGTGTTTTGTCTCGTCTTTAACATGTGTCTTTGTTTTTGAAAGTATGTCTTTTGTAATTGTTCCAAGTTTTTTGTCCAGATAGTCGTCACACAATTTACATTCGTGTACAATTCTTTCGGCCATGTTGGTGTCGTTTAGTGACGCGAGGTCCGCTCGATCTTCTAATTTTTCTATCTTTTCTTTGAGGTGGGTTTGTTCAAGAACTACCTTTGTGAGCTGTTGGGTAATATTTCCCACTTCTTCAGTCAGCTTTTCTTGGGTGGAGCTAGCTGAAGTGTGGGCCTGAGCTAACTCTTCCACACGGGTGTTCACTTTCTGCTGCACATTAACTATTTGAGTTAACTGATTCTCACATCGGGTGATATTGTTTTTTGTTTCATGTGTGAATGTAACCAAAGTTTCTTCCTGTTTAGTGACTCGATCGGATAATGTCTCAAATTGCTGGCTGAGCTTTTGAGTGGTGTTATTTAATTCTGTCATCTGTTTTGTCGTTCGTTCAAAATTTTCGGTCATAGTACGGTTTAATACGTCAAATTTTTCGTCGCTTTTATCTAGCCTTTCTTTAAAGTCCTGATCAAGTGCATCCAGTTTTGCGTCAATTTTCTGACTAACGTCTCGTTTCATGTCTGCAAATAACTCGAATAGTCGGTCCAGTTTGTCAATTTCTTGTTTTCGATTTGTGTCACATTGCTGAATTTGTCTCATATTTGGTTCTGACATTGATGTTAACAATGGCGCTGACGGTCTAGTCTCGCGTCCATTACACATTTCGTCATTTAAAGTTGCTATCTGTGTATTATCACAAATGTTGCGAGTTTGAGGCAAAATCATTGCATTGATCTGTGAATCGTAAGTCAAAAAGAGAATAATGTGAGTCTGATTAATAAAGATTTGACTCAAATTTAGGCTGAAATATTTTCTCGTCGATGTAAATGATTGCTCTATTGCAAACAATGGTTGATAAAGATGCAACAGGGCGGACAAAATTTTTCGTAACAAATGACTGTTTGGCGGTCAAATTCACGATCTTCATATGCTACAACAATACTATAATTACCACAAACTACGATAGAGATAGATAATTTTGGAAAAATCTAGAAGAAAACTACAGGATGTGTGGAAAGTGAAATATGGATTCTGCAGTTGGCTATTGAATGTTTGAATGAAACATAATTGTGTGACTCACCATTAAATTTTCTGCCCTGCAGCGGCTGGTCAAACACTTCTGCGTAAATCGTATTCGTCAAAATATGGATTTTCTTGATACATCTCCATCGGATAATCACCAAAAGGTCTCAAAATAACAGTTTTGCATCAATATATGCCATGAAAAGAAAACAGATTGAATTAGTTACAAAAATTCATTACAGTATTGTTGTATAATCATTTGCTTAGGTACAACAAAGTTGGTGTTTTAGTTACCCTTTAAAGTTCAGGATTTTTGATATTCTCTGTTGGGAAAAAATACAAATTAAAGTTTCAAATTTGCTCAAAAAAGACACATCCGAAAATTGCGTCCTGTCGCGGGAGCCAGTTGTAGTGGTTAATAAAAAAATAAATGGAGAAGAGAGACCGTAAAAAAGGGAAAGAATGAAATGCAAATCGGACTTCGTATTACAGAAAAGCTATTGAACTTCGTGATTCGGAAAAGCTATTGTTGGGGTGGTCCTTGTGGGGTTTTTGAGCAAAAGTTAAACCAATTTCCACTACAAAACTTAATGAAAAGAAACAGAGAATAACAAAACGTAACTGACAGGGGTAAGTGGCATAGATAAATCATCCTTTACCAGGTTAACTTGTCTTCTTTCGTGCGGCGTCCAGGTCTTCAAAAATCTCCTTCATTTCTGCGTGAACAGTCGGCTCTGAAATCTTGCAATAAGTTTCATTGTCCAGGAATTTCTAATGTACACAAAAACCGTCTTGATATTAAATGCAATTTATTTTAGTTGCTTCTCTCCATCCTCCGAATCTCATAACAACTTCCACAATGTCTACACATTAATAAGTTTTTTCGTCTTAATCAGATCACGTCTGCCTTAAGCTTCGGCTATCAAGAGACAAATGAAACGGATAGAAAACAAAAAAAGAGTTACAATTTTAGTATTTTCTCTGCCGTCAAGCGCTCATACCGCAGCGACGGGATATTTTTTATCTGAGGGAACGAGTGTAGCGCAGCGAAATTCAAAGTCCCGCTACAGGCTATATGTGCACCTCTGCTTGCTCATTGGCTCTCGTGAATGACAGTGACCATTCCTAACCTGTATCCTTACTAGTGATAGAAAGAAATGTTGTCTTTATGGTGGTTGTTGTTGTTGTTGTTGTTGTTGTCGACTTCAGTCCTGAGACTGGTTTGATGCAGCTCTCCATGCTACTCTATCCTGTGCATGCTGCTTCACCTCCCAGTACGCACTGCAGCCTACATCTTTCTGAAACTGCTTAGTGTATTCATCTTGTGGTCTCCCTCTACCATTTTTACCCTCCACGCTGCCCTCCAATACTAAATTGGTCATCCCTTGATGTCTCAGAACATGTCCGACCAACCGATCCCTTCTTCTAGTCAAGTTGTGCCACAAACTCCTCTTCTCCCCAGTTCTATTCAATACCTCCTCATTAGTTATGTGATCTACCCACCTAATCTTCAGCATTCTTCTGTAGCACCAAATTTCGAAAGCTTCTATTCCCTTCTTGTCCAAACTATTTATCGTCCATGTTTCACTTCCATACATGGCTACACTCCGTACAAATACTCTCAGAAACGACTTCCTGACACTTAAATCTATACTCGATGTTAACAAATTTCGACCATCATCAGTTATTTTGCTCCCCAAATAGCAAAACTCCTTTACTACTTTAAGTGTCTCATTTTCTAATCTAATTCCCTCAGCATCACCTGAGTTAACTCGACTACATTCCATTATCCTCATTTTGCTTTTGTTGATGTTCATCTTATATTCTCCTTTCAAGACACTGTCCATCCTCTTCCAAGTCCTTTGTAATTCTGTCAGAGACAGCAATGTCATCAGCGAACCTCAAAGTTTTTATTTCTTCTCCATGGATTTTAATACCTACTCCGAACTTTTCTTTTGTTTCCTTTACTGCTTGCTCAATATACAGATTGAATAACACCGGGGAGAGGCTACACCCTGTCTCACTCCCTTCCCAACCACTCCTTCTCTTTCATGTCCCTCAACTCTTATAATTGCCATCTGGTTCCTGTACAAATTGTGAATAGCTTTTCACTTCCTGTATTTTACCCCTGCCACCTTCAGAATTTGAAAGAGAGTATTCCAGTCAACATTGTCAAAAGCCTTCTCTATGTCTACAAATGCTAGAAATATAGGTTTGCCTTTTCTTAATCTAGCTTCTAAGATAAGCAGTGTTCCAACATTTCTACAGAATCCAAACTAGTCTTCCCTGAGGTCGGCTTCTACCAGTTTTTCCATTTGTCTGTAAAGAATTTGCGTTAGTATTTTGCAGCTGTGACTTATTAAACTGATAGTTTGGTAATTTTCACATCTGTCAACACCTGCTTTCTTTGGGAATGGAATTATTATATTCTTCTTGAAGTCTGAGGTTATTTCGTCTGTCTCAAACATTTTTTTGCTCACCAGATGGTAGAGTTTTGTCAGGACTAGCTCTCCCAAGGCTGTCAGTAGTTCTAATGGAATGTTGTCTACTCCCGGGGCCTTGTTTCGACTTAGGTCTTTCAGTGCTCTGTCAAACTCTTCATGCAGTATCACATCTCCCATTTCATCTTCATCTACATCCTCTTCCATTTACATAATATTGCCCGCAAGTACATCGCCCTTGTATGGACCTCTATATACTCCTTCCACATTTCTGCTTTCCCTTCTTTGCTTAGAACTGGGTTTCCATCTGAGCTCTTGATATTCATACAAGTGGTTCTCTTTTCTCCAAAGGTCTCTTTAATTTTCTTGTAGGTTGGTTGGTTTGTTGGATTAAAGGGACCAGACTGCTACGGTCATCGGTCCCTTTTTCCAAATACAAAGAACACCCACAGAGAATAAAAACGAGGAACAGAGAATAAAAACGAGGAACAGAATAGATCACAGACGATACAGAACAAGAGAAACTTAGACAAAGACAAGACAAAACGAACTAAAATCACACAGCGTGTGACGGTGGTTGGCCGACCATAGAAATAAAAAAGGAAAAGCCAACCACTGAGAAACACATTAAAAATCAGTTTAAAATCATAGGCCAAAGGCCAGAATCAACACAAAACAATAAAATAAAACCGAAACACTCAGATTAAATGATAAAATCCCCCTGCCCGAATAAAACGTAAAACTAAGTCAGCCATAGCAGAGTCGTCTGTTAAAAGGGCAGGGAGCGTATCAGGCAGCGCAAATGTCTGCCTGACCACAGCTAAAAGGGGGCAGGCCATCAAAATGTGGGCCACTGTCAAAGCCGCCCCACAGCGACATAGAGGAGGGTCCTCCCGGCGCAGTAAATAACTGTGTGTCAGCCAGGAGTGGCCAATGCGGAGCCGGCAAAGAACTACTGAGTCCCTGCGAGTGGCTCGCAGGGATGACCGCCACACAGCCGTCGTCTCCTTGACAGCACGGAGTTTATTGCGCGTTGTCAGTTCGCGCCATTCATCGTCCCATAGCGCCAAAATTTTGCGGCGGAAGACTGCCCGCAAATCAGTCTCTGGGAGGCCAACGTCCAGAGATGGCTTACTGGTGGCCTCTTTCGCCAGGCGGTCAACATGTTCATTACCCGGGATACCGACATGACCGGGGGTCCACACACAGACCACAGAGCGGCCGCAACGGGCAGGGGTATGCAGGGACTCTTGGATAGCCATCACCAGACGAGAACGAGGGAAACACTGGTCGAGAGCTCGTAAACCGCTCAGGGAATCGCTACAGATAACGAAGGACTCACCTGAGCAGGAGCGGATATACTCTAGGGCACGAAAGATGGCGACCAGCTCAGCAGTGTAAACGCTGCAACCATCCTGCAAGGAACGTTGTTCGGAATGGTCCCCTAGAGTGAGCGCATACCCGACACGACCAGCAACCATCGAACCATCAGTGTAAACAACGCCAGAGCCCTGATACGTGGCCAGGATGGAATAAAAGCGGCGGCAGAAGGCCTCTGGAGGGACTGAGTCCTTCGGGCCCTGTGCCAAGTCGAGCCGAAGGCAAGGGCGAGGAACACACCATGGGGGTGTATGCAAAGTGGCCCGGAAAGGAGGTGGGACAGTGAAAACCCTAAGCCCAGAGAGAAGCTCTTTGACGCGGACCGCGATTGTACAACCAGACCGGGACCGACGTTCTGGCAGATGGACGACCGATCGCGGGAACAGGAGACGATAGTTTGGATGCCCGGGCAAGCTTAAAACATGGGTAGCATAAGCGGCTAGCAAACATTGGCGCCGTAACCACAGGGGAGGGACACCTGCCTCCACTAGCATGCTGTCCACATGGCTGGTGCGGAAAGCACCAGTGGCAAGCCGTATGCCACTGTGTAGGATTGGGTCCAGCACCCGCAGCGCAGATGGGGATGCTGAGCCATAAGCCAGGCTCCCATAATCCAGACGGGACTGGATTAACGCCTGGTAGAGCCGTAGGAGAGTAGATCGGTCGGCGTCCCACGTGGTGTGGCTAAGGCATCGCAGAGCATTTAGATGCCGCCAACATGCCTGTTTAAGCTGCCGAATACGAGGCAGCCAAGTCAGCCGGGCATCAAAAACTACACCCAAAAACCTGAGTGTCTCCACCACAGCAAGGAGTTCGTCGGCAAGATAAAGCCGCGGCTCAGGATGGACTGTTCGGTGCCGGCAGAAATGCATAACGCAGGTCTTGGCAGCCGAAAACTGAAACCCATGCGCTACAGCCCAAGACTGCGCCTTATGGATAGCACCCTGTAGCTGACGTTCAGCAGCTGCAATGCCAATAGAGCATTAGTAAAGGCAGAAGTCGTCAGTATACAGGGACGCTTGGACAGACGTCCCCACCGCCGCAGCGAGCCCGTTAATGGCTATTAAAAACAGGCTGACACTTAAAACAGATCCCTGTGGCACACCGTTCTCCTGGACGGGGGAGGAACTATGAGAGGCCGCGACTTGCACGCGGAAGGTACGATACGACAGAAAATTGTGGATAAAGATCGGCAGAGGGCCCCGAAGACCCCATTCATGAAGCGTAGAAAGGATGTGATGGCGCCATGTCGTATCGTACGCCTTCCGCATGTCGAAAAAGACAGCGACCAGGTGCTGACGGCGGGCAAAGGCAGTACGGATGGCCGACTCCAGGCTCACCAGATTGCCGGCGGCGGAGCGGCCTTTACGGAAGCCACCCTGAGATGGAGCCAGAAGGCCCCGAGACTCCAGTACCCAATTCAAGCGCCGGCTCACCATCTGTTCAAGCAACTTGCAAAGAACGTTGGTGAGGCTAATGGGACGGTAGCTGTCCACCTCCAGAGGGCTCTTTCCAGGTTTCAAAACCGGGATGACAACGCTTTCCCGCCATTGCGACGGAAACTCCCCCTCGACCCAAAGACGGTTGTAAAGATCGAGGAGGCGCCGCTGGCAGTCCACTGAAAGGTGTTTCAGCATCTGACAGTGGATGCCATCTGGCCCAGGAGCGGTATCAGGGCAAGCGGCTAAGGCACTGCGAAATTCCCACTCACTGAATGGAGCATTGTAAGATTCTGGGTGGTGGGTGCGAAACGAAAGGCTCTGACATTCCATCCGCTCTTTAATGGAGCGGAAGGCACGGGGGTAAGTCGCAGAAGCGGAATTCATAGCAAAATGTTCTGCTAAGCGGTTTGCAATGACGTTGGAGTCAGTACAAACTGCTCCATTCAGTGAGAGCGCAGGGATGCTGAACTGCGATGGAGTGACATGGAGGCCAATGGTGGACACATACCGCTCCCAGCACTCCTCCTTGCCTTCGCGGATAAGGATGCGGGCCCGCGCACGCAGCCGTTTGAAGGTGATGAGGCGTTCAACGCAGGGATGTCGCTTGTGACGCTGGAGCGCCCGCCGGCGATCTTTAATCACTTCAGCGATCTCAGGCGACCACCAAGGCACAGCCCTCCGCCGAGGGGACCCAGAAGAACGGGGAATGGCAGATTCGGCGGCAGTAGCGATGCCGGTGGTGACCAATTGAACCACCGCATCAATGTCATTACTAGAAAGAGGCTCAATAGCCGCAGTGGAGGAAAACAAGTCCCAGTCAGCCTTATTCATAGCCCATGTGCTGGGCCGCCCAGAAGAGTGACATGGTGGCAGTGACAGAAGGATCGGAAAGTGGTCACTACCACACAGGTCGTCATGCACTCGCCATTGGACAGACGGTAAGAGGCTAGGGCTGCAGATGGAGAGGTCAATGGCGGAGTACGTGCCATGCGCCGTGCTAAAGTGTGTGGAGGAACCATCATTTAAAAGCGAAAGATCGAGCTGTGCTAATAAATGCTCAATGGTGGCACCTCGACCTGTCGCCACTGAACCACCCCACAGAGGGTTATGGGCGTTGAAGTCGCCCAGTAGCAAGAAAGGTGGCGGCAATTGGACTATCAGAGCAGCCAGGACATGCTGCGCGACAGCACCATCCGGTGGAAGGTAAAGACTGCAGACGGTAACAGCCTGTGGCATCCACACCCGAACAGCGACAGCCTCTAAAGCTGTTTGTAGAGGCACAAACTCGCTGTGAAGAGAGTTAAGGACATATATGCAGACGCCACCAGACACCCTTTCATAAGCTGCCTGGTTCTTATAATAACCCCGATAGCCACGGAGGGCGGGGGTTCGAATTGCTGGAAACCAAGTTTCCTGAAGTGCAATGTAGAAGAAAGGGTGAAGGCTGATAAGTTGGCGGAGCTCAGCTAGATGGTGGAAGAAACCGCTGCAGTTCCACTGGAGGATGGTATTTTCCATGTCTGTGAAAAGCATGACGGGACTGGGAAGGCAGATTACTCCGCTGGGTCACCTGCTGCCTCCGATTGAGCACCTGTGCTAGTGCTATCCATGGCGTCTGAGGGACCCGCGAGATCGAGGTCCTCAGCGGACGCCAGAATCTCCACCTCGACCTCAGACGCAGAGCTGGAAGGGTGCGGTGGGGTGGCTGCTACCGCGAGTGCTTTGGGCGTAGAGCTCTTCTTCTTGGATTTCTCACGCTGCTCCTTGGGTTTAACTGGCTGGGAGGGCTTCACTGATTCAGTCTCCGGGACTGAGGAGGATCATGAAGCCCTTCGACCAGCTGATTGTGGGCACTTACGCCACTGTCGGTCGTCAGTCTTCCCACTGGCGGGAACCTGGGAAGGGAGGGACCCAAGGGACCCCTTGCAAGCGTGAGAAGCCGAAGAAGGCGGACACTTCTCCTGACTTATCCTGAGGACAAAAGGAAATACGACCGACTACATCCTGTGAGAATGACATCGTCCTACGCCGCTGCTACAACACCTGTGCTCGCCCCATCAGTTTCGCGACTTCCGGCCGGATCGATGAGTGGTACAACTCCTCCTGCCCCCTTGCCAGTGGTGGGCACTACCCACCGGGTTGCTCCTGCGCCACCTACCTCAGGAGCAACTCCATCCCCCCCATCAGGGACATCCGTTCCTGCTTCTAAGCCAGAGAAGTGTCCGCCTTCTTCGGCTTCTCACGCTCGCAAGGGGTCCCTTGGGTCCCTCCCTTCCCAGGTTCCTGCCAGTGGGAAGACTGACGACCGACAGTGGCGTAAGTGCCCACAATCAGCTGGTCGAAGGGCTTCATGATCCTCCTCAGTCCCGGAGACTGAATCAGTGAAGCCCTCCCAGCCAGTTAAACCCAAGGAGCAGCGTGAGAAATCCAAGAAGAAGAGCTCTACGCCCAAAGCACTCGCGGTGGCAGCCACCCCACCGCACCCTTCCAGCTCTGCGTCTGAGGTCGAGGTGGAGATTCTGGCGTCCGCTGAGGACCTCGATCTCGCGGGTCCCTCAGACGCCATGGATAGCACTAGCACAGGTGCTCAATCGGAGGCAGCAGGTGACCCAGCGGAGTAATCTGCCTTCCCAGTCCCGTCATGCCTTTCACAGACATGGAAAATACCATCCTCCAGTGGAACTGCAGCGGTTTCTTCCACCATCTAGCTGAGCTCCGCCAACTTATCAGCCTTCACCCTTTCTTCTACATTGCACTTCAGGAAACTTGGTTTCCAGCAATGCGAACCCCCGCCCTCCGTGGCTATCGGGGTTATTATAAGAACCGGGCAGCTTATGAAAGGGTGTCTGGTGGCGTCTGCATATATGTCCTTAACTCTCTTCACAGCGAGTTTGTGCCTCTACAAACAGCTTTAGAGGCTGTCGCTGTTCGGGTGTGGATGCCACAGGCTGTTACCGTCTGCAGTCTTTACCTTCCACCGGATGGTGCTGTCGCGCAGCATGTCCTGGCTGCTCTGATAGTCCAATTACCGCCACCTTTCTTGCTACTGGGCGACTTCAACGCCCATAACCCTCTGTGGGGTGGTTCAGTGGCGACAGGTCGAGGTGCCACCATTGAGCATTTATTAGCACAGCTCGATCTTTCGCTTTTAAATGATGGTTCCTCCACACACTTTAGCACGGCGCATGGCACGTACTCCACCATTGACCTCTCCATCTGCAGCCCTAGCCTCTTACCGTCTGTCCAATGGCGAGTGCATGACGACCTGTGTGGTAGTGACCACTTTCCGATCCTTCTGTCACTGCCACCATCTCGCATTCGGGAGGACGACGGTTCAATCCCGCGTCCGGCCATCCTGATTTAGGTTTTCCGTGATTTCCCTAAATCACTCCAGGCAAATGCCGGGATGGTTCCTCTGAAAGGGCACGGCCGACTTCCTTCCCCATCCTTACCTAATCCGATGAGACCGATGACCACGCTGTCTGGTCTCCTTCCCCAAACCAACCAACCAACTGCCACCATGTCACTCTTCTGGGCGGCCCAGCAGATGGGCTATGAATAAGGCTGACTGGGACTTGTTTTCCTCCACTGCGGCTATTGAGCCTCTCTCTAGTGATGACATTGATGCGGTGGTTCAATTGGTCACCACCGGCATCGTTACTGCCGCCGAATCTGCCATTCCCCGTTCTTCTGGGTCCCCTCGGCGGAGGGCTGTGCCTTGGTGGTCGCCTGAGATCGCTGAAGCGATTAAAGATCGCCGGCGGGCGCTCCAGCGTCACAAGCGACATCCCTGCGTTGAACGCCTCATCACCTTCAAACGGCTGCGTGCGCGGGCCCGCATCCTTATCCGCGAAGGCAAGGAGGAGTGCTGGGAGCGGTATGTGTCCACCATTGGCCTCCATGTCACTCCATCGCAGTTCAGCATCCCTGCGCTCTCACTGAATGGAGCAGTTTGTACTGACTCCAACGTCATTGCAAACCGCTTAGCAGAACATTTTGCTATGAATTCCGCTTCTGCGACTTACCCCCGTGCCTTCCGCTCCATTAAAGAGCGGATGGAATGTCAGAGCCTTTCGTTTCGCACCCACCACCCAGAATCTTACAATGCTCCATTCAGTGAGTGGGAATTTCGCAGTGCCTTAGCCGCTTGCCCTGATACCGCTCCTGGGCCAGATGGCATCCACTGTCAGATGCTGAAACACCTTTCAGTGGACTGCCAGCGGCGCCTCCTCGATCTTTACAACCGTCTTTGGGTCGAGGGGGAGTTTCCGTCGCAATGGCGGGAAAGCGTTGTCATCCCGGTTTTGAAACCTGGAAAGAGGCCTCTGGAGGTGGACAGCTACCGTCCCATTAGCCTCACCAACGTTCTTTGCAAGTTGCTTGAACAGATGGTGAGCCGGCGCTTGAATTGGGTACTGGAGTCTCGGGGCCTTCTGGCTCCATCTCAGGGTGGCTTCCGTAAAGGCCGCTCCGCCGCCGGCAATCTGGTGAGCCTGGAGTCGGCCATCCGTACTGCCTTTGCCCGCCGTCAGCACCTGGTCGCTGTCTTTTTCGACATGCGGAAGGCGTACGATACGACATGGCGCCATCACATCCTTTCTACGCTTCATGAATGGGGTCTTCGGGGCCCTCTGCCGATCTTTATCCACAATTTTCTGTCGTATCGTACCTTCCGCGTGCAAGTCGCGGCCTCTCATAGTTCCTCCCCCGTCCAGGAGAACGGTGTGCCACAGGGATCTGTTTTAAGTGTCAGCCTTTGCAATCTTCACTGATGTGTTGCCCAGTGTGCCTTGATGAGACAAGCAGTTAGTGGTATACACAAATGTCTCTTGCACATTCCACTTTATTGTTTAGAGAACTGGATAATGTGCTTCTGTTTGTGGTTGCCAGACTAGGAACATTAGAAGCACTCTCTTATCATCCAAGCTGTCTTCTTTCTGAGTGGCAGCCAGTGCAACTGTACGCTGAAGCTTTCATGTTGTATACCATTGCTGTTGGTTTTGATATGCTTTTGTGGTGCTATGTAAACCTTTCTTCAACAATCTGGTGAAACTATTAACAGGCTAGCACGGCTTGTAGTATTTGAGCAGACTTGTATGGTGAAATAAACAGTGCAGCTTTTCAGTCTCTCTCTAATTTTATCAGAGGTCTGAAGTAGATCTGGAGTACCTTTTTCCTAAATGAATAATGCAGCGTATCTTGTGTAGTGATCAACAACATTTTGAAATTCTGTACACTAGAGAAATTAACTATATGTGCTTGCAACATTGTGAAATTTGAGTCAACCTGTAAAACACAGTATGTGAGAGGATGCAATATTACATACAGTGTGATCCCAGACACAATTGCAAGAAGGTAGTGTTGGAACTGACACATAAGAGAATGAGTCTGGATTTTTAACTCTGTAAAACAGCTTCATGAATTCTTGTTAGAACTTTTAGTAAACATGTCATTATACTAACAGCAGCTAAACAACTGTGCAACAGACATTACCCACACTGTGGTACAGTTGTTTTGTTTCATCGGCCATACCCTAGACACCAAGGCAGCCACCGAACTTTAAAAGTCAGTCACAGCCTTTCTATACAAACTGTCGAACCAAAAAGGTAGCAATGAACGGAAGAGGGGTGGATGCAACCAATAACGAAGCTGTTAGAAATAATTCAAAATAAGTCACTTTAATAAATGTTAGATATTATACAAACATATTTACAATATTCAGTCAGGGTGAGACAACATTAGTTTACGTTGCCATCAACATCACCAAGTGGGGTTTCCAAATCTTTGAAGTGCTCGGTCTTGAGTGACGAGATCCATTTGTACTTTCTTCCTCATGTAGAATATGGGGCAGTCTCGACTGGAGGAAAAAATAAATAAATAAAATATATATTAACAATGGTGTTCATACAAATATAATCCAATTCAATGTTATGAATATGGGTAATGTATGTTAAATATATGTATTTCAGGGTTTGACACAAAACTGGGAAAGAACTGTGAAGTACAAATGGACATGCACTTACTTAATATCAGTCTTAATTAACACCTTACAGTTGTTCTTTAATTATTCTTCAGTACCAACATTTTATGATACGTAACTGACAGTGAGACAGCTAACAATACACAGGCTTTAGGCACTTGCTCTATTCTTTCCATACATCAAAATTAGCTGGAACTGATTGCATATTTGTAATCCATTGAAACCATTACGAAACAGAATTTTGGGGTTAACATCACTACACCAGGGTTCATCTACATCTACATCTACATTTATACTCCGCAAGCCACCCAACGGTGTGTGGCGGAGGGCACTTTGCGTGTCACTGTCATTACCACGGGAACACGTGGAGTTACCTGTTAGAAAATGAATATCACAAGTCATACTGGCCTAGGAATGTTGTTTATGATTTAAATAAACACACTTTCAAAATTAAAGCTTCCTCCAACTCTTTGGTTATCAACTGGGCACTTCCTGCTCCAAGAAATCCAGATCTTACTCTTTCAAATGTTAGTTGGCTCACTGTCAGTTACATATCATAAAATGCTGGTATGTGACGACTTTCATAACCTTAGCAAATTTTGGTGTGCCGCACCTTGTTTGTGTTATTAGCTCCGATTTCTATCCTCTACACTGATTTATCACATGATTTACAATAACTGTAGCAGGAACAGCAGCAGTATTTCGAGCCACAATTTGAAATCTGCAGACATTGGTTGAAAAATTTCATTGCGAAGTCTACATACTTTGCAAGCCACCTTACAGTGCATGAGGAGGGTACTTGTCCACTACTGTCACTTCCCTGTTTCAGCTGCAAACGTTGTGTGGAAAAAGTGACAATTAGTATGCCAATGTCTGAGCTAAAAACTCTAATTTTACGTTCTGTGTTGTATCAAGATATATGTAAACCAGTGCCCCACTGGAGTTGGATGAAGTTCTCCACACAGTTTTGTGCTTATTAAATTAACCTATGATGAGACGTGCTGTTGTTTGTATTTTCTCTATTTCCTCTAGGTCTCAGACTGAGGTGCAATAGACAAGTATTGGCCAAAAGAGGTTATGTGAGCTACTACACTTGTTGATGAGCTAGTATTTTGAAGATTCTTCCAATGAATCTGTGTGGCCTCTACCTTTCCTACAGCTAGTTTTACACCATTGTTCCACTTTAAATCTGTATGCATACACTCAGATATTTAGTGGACATGACTGACTGTAGAACTGCTTGGCAATTGTGTAATCAAACAATCATGGGTATTTACATGCAATGCATTAAATTTGTTTGTCTTGAATAGCAACTACCAATCCCAGCACCAAGCGCCAATTCTCTGCAGATCTTCCAGAATTTTGATACACTTTATAGCGTCTCTATATTGTAATGGTGGCAATATTAGGTACTGATTTATTCATATATAGTGTAAATAGTTTTCATCTTATAACACTCGCCCAAGGCATTCACAAAGCTACTTTTATGTTTGACTATTTTTCTTAATTATCAAAGAGATCTTGTGTTCTATTGGCCCACAGCTTGTAAAATCCATTCTCTGCATTCATATTTTTCAGGTTCTACAGAGGATATTTTTAGTTTTTAGAAAGGTCATAATACACGGGGGATAAATTATGTTTTGCTTTATGCTAATGTATAAAGTGGGGTAAAAAATAATCAATATGAGTATTATGTACAATCATTGGGAAAGGAAGTCAACAGGGAGATATCCTAATGCAAAGTCAATAAGGTATCAAATGATATGTGAATATAAAATGTGAATTATGAAATTAAATATCACTAAGTTTGCATTGTAGTTTCCTTTTACAAACCTTGTGCAAATGACTTCTTCATGCAAACTTCCTTGACATCGCTGGCATTGAGTCCACAAGCGACAAAACTGTTCCTCTAGTGATTGCAGACGAAATAGTTCTTGCTGGTACAGTTTCACTTCATCTTTCCGACAGTGGCTGCATAAAGCGGATGTATCTTGCAGAACTGCCTTGCAACCAATGCAAGTTTCTTTACGGCGTGTGAAAGCTGCCAGTGCTCCAACACGAGATGTTACCAAAGCCTTTGTTCGAGTGTGATCTCCACCTGGGGGGAATATTAATTTCCTTCTTAGCACATGACAGTAATTAATCCTTAATTTTTAATGTGTGTTTGTTTGACTGAAGCAATTTCAGATAAATTTTTATTATAAATAATATAAACTAACACCCGGAATCAGTAATTCAAATAATAAAAGTAAATTTATATGGACAATAATTAAAAAGAGGAACTGCGAAATCAATTAAGGAATGCGAAGATTTTGTTACACAGCAAACAACCAAAATTATAAATCACAGCATTCAAGTAGCTAATGTGTTTAATATTAATCACTTCCTTGAAGGACTTCAGAAGTTTGGCATGCACAATCCAAGGGATAAAGCAATAGAATACATACAAGAAAAAATGTATTATACATACATTACTCTATGTTCTGCCAAGAAATTAAGAATGAAATAAACTTTCTCAAAACCAATCATCTTGCCAATATTTCAAGTAATTAACTAAAGTTCTGTTCCTCAAAGATAAACAAGTCCAATATGCAATGCATTGTATCACAGGATATGCTATTTTGTCTGACCACTTTAAAAGCAAGCTAGTGAGACATATTATTATTAATAACTGACAAGTCTCACTACCTACCTCCTTAACAAAGGTACTCTAAAACATTAAGTTTGCAAGAATAATAACACATCTATCTCAACCTGGGTTCAAAACGAATCTCTCCACATAATGTTTTTCTTTTAAATTCATCAATCAGATTATGTAAAAATTTAAATGACATAATGTTGTCAGCTGGTGTCTTATGTGACACTGTTTAACGCTTAAGCGGTAGAGCGGGTTGTTCAGAACACCCCAGTCATCCTTATCAAGATTATTACATAATGGATAGGAGTATAATGTCATGTTCTTTGCTACCTTTCTAGGGCGTAATATGAAAGCTTTGAGTAACAATAGAATCTACAATGGAAGTGCAAGTTCCAAGAAAACACACAATAATGAGCCTTGAGGTGTTGTCGGCACCCTGCGAGACTCTTTATGTTGCAGTGGTGCGAGAAAGTGCACAGTTCTGTTCCGTAGAAGCTGCTGGTATTTTGTCGCTTTGTGCAGCTAAAACAGATATGTATTGTTACGAAATAGAACAAGAAAGAGTGCGGAAGCTTCTGGAAGAGCTCTTGGACAAAACTTTTGTAGAAGAAGAAGAAGAAGAAGAAGAAGAAGAGGAAACAGACAGTTGTGAAGTTATCTCTCATCACAGTGACACAGAAACGGAGGACAAAGACAGCCTGGAACTGGAACCGCAAGTAAGTGCAGAGGATAGTGAAAACAAGCACGACTTTTTTTATTGGAAAGGACAAGGTTACAAAATGGATGAAAAAATGTTGTAGTTGCAACGTATGAACTAGAAGTGTGGACCTCATTATTCATCTCCCTGGTGTGAAAGCTATCCCAAAATCTGTAAAAACTGCTGTGGACTGTTTTTCGATATTTACAAATGCTGTAATAATTAGAACGATTACATCATGCCCAAACATTTACATACAACGCATTACATCAAATTCCACTAGAGACCGTGATGCCAAACCAACAAATGAGGAAGAAATCAAATCTCTTCTGGGTCTATTGATACTGACTAGGCATTATAGGGCAGGACGCCAAAATCTGGAAGACTTATGGGACACAAATGGTTTTGGAATTGCAATATTTTGTGCAACAATGAGTTTACGGCACTTTTGTTTCTTGTTGCGTTGTTTGAGATTCGTGATATTCGAGACGGACTATAGTGTAAAGAACTTTATTGCCCGGCTGCATTCAGAGAAGTGTTTGAATTATTCGTGTCAAACTGCGTCAGTAATTATACTGTGTCTGAATATACAACAGGGGATGAACAATTGGTTGCATTTAGAGGCAAATGCATTTTCCGACAGTAAATACCAAGCAAGTCAGCGAAATATGGTTTGAAAATTTTCACCTTGTGTGACGCAAGAACATGGTATTCTTTGGGGATGGAAATCTGTGTTGGGAGCCAGAGGATCCCTTTGCACTGTCAAACTCACTTAAGGACAAAGTAAATAGACTTGTACGGCCAATCGAAGATTCAGGATGCAATGTGACACAAGACAACTGGTTTTGTTCCATACCACTGGCTGAAGAGCTCCTCAAAAAGAAATTTACAGTAGTAGGAACTCTTAGAAAGAATAAGAGGGAGCTACCTCCAGACTTTGTTTGCACGAGAGGTCGTGAACTTAGAAGCACCAGCACCCTTTTTGGATTCAGAAAGGATATCACTATAGTTTCATAAGTGCCAAAGAAGGGCAAAAACGTTAAATCTCCTTTCATCTTTGCATCATGACGGAGCCATCGACACTAATACTGGGGCGTAAAAGAAATCAGAAATTATAAGAATGTAAAATAAGACCAAAACAGGTGTGGACACAATAGAGGAAATGTTCGCTACTTATTCAACCTCATGAGAAACTAGACGCTGGCCACTTGGCCTATTTTTCCGAATGATTGACATTGCTTGCATTAATACCTTCATCATATACGCAAATAATAACAATGAGAGGATTTCCCGAAGAATGTTTTTATATGATGTCAGAAGGTCATTAGTAAATTCCATAGTGTGCAAGAGAGCAGCCACTCGCTCCCTGCCTAAACAAGTTAGACCGGGGTGTATACATGGACGAGGAAAAAAAATTCCCGGATTTCCCGGTTAAAAATACACTTTCTAACGGATGAAAATACACTTTTTCCATGTTAAGTAACAGTATAATTTTTGCTCAGAACTGTAAAACTTATCAATCCTTTCAATGGTTGTGCGATGTGCTTTTGTAAGCTGGTCGTAGCTCATGTCAAGCGATCTCGCCAGCCGATGACAGTGGATATTCAGAGCATAGGAAATGTGATGTAGTCAGCCAATAGAGACATCTCTGTTAAGTAGCGCGAACACACAAATAGGGAAAGGTAATGGTTTAAATTAATATATATATTGTTGCTAAAAGAAAAGAAAAGCTTTCACGTACCCTATAATATTGGCCTCTAAGATTAATAAGCTGCAAGAGAAGCTGGGTTCTCACACGTAATGTTGATCTTTTTTGTGTGTGTTACACTTCAACATACATCACAGAAATGTGCCAGTAAATTTTTTTAACAACGACATAAACATCTGATCTTATGGGGTCGAAAATACTCTAAATGGTCGTTCTCAAAGATTTGAATTTTGAATGAAAGTCAAACGCTCTGTGATTTAAGAAATTCATCGGACATTCGCGCACAGAGTTCATCTTGTGTAAAAGGAAATTTACTTTACTTGAAAGTAACGCTTTTCAAACAACCATTCGGATTATTTTCCTGTGACCTGTTAGATTCATTTCAGCAGTTGCGCCAGAAGACAGGCGTCGCGGTGCTTGCGCAGCTACGGTGATGCAGGAAGCCTGTACGTGTAAAACATTAAAAGATCTTACATTATGTCATAAAAGAAACAAGACGTTAGAGGATAATCCAAGAGCATGGGAATTTTGTGAACCCTACTAAAATGCATAATTCGACATCAAGTGCACATTCGTATGTTCAGATTCAGATGATCTCATGTTTGGTTCTTTATTATGGCATAATGCCATACACGCTAGACGATGAAAACGTGCACTTGAAATGTAGCGAACAGTTGAAACTAGGCAATAGTGTCGAATTAAACACTTTGTTTCAAATAAACTGACTGCCTCAGCAGAAAAGATTTATAAAAAAGTCAAATTTCTTTAACAAACCGACAAAGATAACTTCATTGTTCTGCAAGGTGATTAACGCTTGACTGTCAGAAAAGTAGAAACAAAATAAAATCTGAAACTAATAACTTATTTTAGCCTTCCATAATTATGAGTATGTATTTTAATTCACTTGATAGCTCCCGAGCACAGAAATCCGTTTTGTTTTCATTTGACGTGAGAGCAATAAACGAAGAAGAAACAGCAAAATTACTTAACGTAAACACAGGTCACGTGGAAGCTACCACCTCCCCACTACAACTTTTTTTAGACTGCTCTGTTCACCAGGTCCGGATCTACGATATTTCCGAACTGGGCCAATATTAGGTAGTGGCGCTACCCACCCCTCGAGCATTTGAAGTAGGACGCCAAAAATTTAAAAAAAATGGACTTTTCAAAAATATCTTCATATTGTAGCGCATGTCTTTCTGAAGTGTCTGATACATAAAGCATGTATGATCAAGGCAACATAAGACATGTTATTTGGTCTTAAGTGTGCCGAAGTGCAGTGCCACGCCCCTTCACACAATATTCTTCCATCGCACTTCTCTGTATTTCGCTCTGTGGAATTCAAACATGTAATATTTTGTAATGGGTGCCATCAAACTGTATTCAGGCCAGCGGAAATTAAAATGTCCTGTGGTGCCTCTCCTGCTCCCAGTCGGCCGGTTTGACACCCGCCCTGCTTAAATAAAAATCTCGCAATTAATAGTGGATGGGATTATTTGTAACCGGGAGAACAAGAACTCTTCAGAAAATTTGCAGTCTTTACTGCCTATTAGCTAATAACTTGCTGTTCTGTGTGACATAAAATTATATATATAGGATACATAAAACAAGTAAAGACAAGAGACAAGCAAGACAGTACACATTTCTTCAATCCTTAAGTCCTAGCTTTTTTCTCTCTGTAATCTTGCCACAGCTTTATATGGTGTACTTTCCTTTCTGGGAAAGAATCTATTACGCCATCAAAGTTCGCCAACGTTTTGCTATATGAAAAAACAAAATGTCGTTGTCTAATACCAGAAAAGCTGTTAATACAAATAGTACCCAAGACTGGTGTGGTTTCTCGATCTGATTACGTGTATTTTGTCACTGTCTGCTAGATAAAACGAAATAGGCCTGCCTAATATTGCAGCAGTTGTTACACACACCAAATAAACGAGACTGTTTTGGCACAAATGGTCATTTTTATAACACCACAAAATATAATTCAGGAAGTACCAAGATCAAAAGCCCATTAGGCCTTCTAACAAACAATCTTGTCATCACTAATTCTGTAACTACTCCTGCCAGTGTCAAAATTTATTCTCTGGTTAACTTCACTAACCCTGCCACAATCACTGGTTTAGTTCTCCAGCATTTGTTCTCCGGTTACGTGTTATTAAGTGCTTGTACAACGCGTTTTCCGTGCTACTCCCAGAATAGAACTTTAGCGGCTGCTAGCCGGGGATTGTGGTGTACTGGACTGGCCAAAAATTTTCTGTCAAAATTTCATTTTCTTGGATACACGGAGAAGACAACACGTAATCTTAGTTGCCTGTTATTCCTGTTAGTCATTTATTTACACTCTCGCAGCCTGAATCTATGGAATTCGCTAGTAATTATAACGCTGATGATTTGCAAACCCAGTCAACCACATAAACAGCGATTGTCATTCACCCTTTCGGATTTATTCGCTCAGCTCGTATAGACCTGTCCTCTTTTGTCTGCAGGAAAGTATTTTTCTAGATGCGACGGGAATTCTCCTTGCAGAGACATCACATACATACACTATGCACGCATTCAAAAATCAATTTACGATTCATTCAGAAATCAACTTAGGATTTGATCAAAAAAGTTCAAAAACCAACAGGGATGCATTCAAAATCATATGAGTAATCAATAGACCAACGAACACTGGATGCTAGGCGCTTTGTGAAACAAGGTCTTTTTCCTCAATATACTCTCACTGGTACTCTATCACATATACCCATCACTATGACTCCACCATATATCCCCCACACTGCACCAAACATAAAAATCAAAGGGCTGTTACCTAAAGTTTCTCATAAACAATGAGTAGATAAACGTCTGTCCATGAATCAAATCTGTGCATATTATGCAGAATGGCACACAACACTTTCTGCAGATAACACTTCTGACTTTGCTTATGAGTATTAAGGCTAGCACATACCATCAGGGCAAAGTGTAATCATTCTCATCCGCCCATTTTTGATTTTTATTTCCTACTTCATAAATATATGCCACCTAAAACTAAGAATCACTACACACTCATTCACTCCACAGTAAAATTATAGAAAGAAACTTAATGTGTATTTGGCATAAAGTTTATATGAATTACCATTGTGGATACACCCAAATTTAGATTTGTTAGTTACAAAATTAATTCTATTTAAAACAGTTATTTTGAAGAAACAATTCAGTTATTCTGCAGTACATACCAGCTGAATGGCTGTAATTACAAGTGACCAGGTTTCCTGTGAAGCCAATTTATTTTGCTACATAACTCAACTGAAAGACTTTACTCACGCAATAATATAGATTCAGCTTTATCTCCCAGTATCGGAGCAAATATTCTCAGTAGTGGCTTTGACAACTGGTTTTCCAAATAATAACTTGAATCTATAGGTATATTGTTCTCCAGCACATAGATTGGGTCCTGGAGCAAAAAGGACATCATTTTAAAAAATTAACTGTTCTGCGTAAAAAATACACATTGATAATTTAAAATTTTTATCATCAAAAACATAAGAGAATCAAAAGAAGAGTACTAGTTCAAAAAAGTATAAGATTACATTGCATGATAATATTCCTAAAGTATTACAGTCTCAACATACTCTAAGATTAGCTGAATTTATGAGCACGCCATTGAGACGAAGTTTCATTCAAATTACATTAAATGAATAAACTATTTTAGCAGGACACAAAAACATCAAGGAAACAACACATCATTTGTCAGTCATACCTCTCTTTCCAAAAAAATCTCCTACTTGTTGATTCCTTGAACTCTTCAATTTGTCTAAATTGTACTTTGATAGAGTGTGCAATCTAATGAGTACAATATGGGCTATGCAGTATTTGTGTGTCTCGTTAGAAAGAGAGAACTCTGATAGGGACTTCATCCAGGAGCTAAATGATTTTAGGTTTTTCTTAAGTTCTTGTCCAATGGTCACCACACCTTCTTTTGGTGATAGCAATCTTCTGCCTTAAACACATTTTCCCAAATTTTATAAATTTTACAGCATCATGTTGTTATAGGATTTAGCTACTGGCAAAGGGAGTCAGGAACCAAGACCTTAGCATCCAGAGACAGTGGCCATGTGTGTGTGAGTTATTGTTTGAATTTGTGAGAGTTCTACTTCTAAAGGGCTTTGTCTGAATGCTGAAATGTTTTAAGCACTCTTTTTCATTGTGCCCAACTGCAAATCAACACCTCCTTTATATGTTGAAATCTATCCTTTCCATATTATTGTTGATTCTTAAAATATCTACCTGTATCTTTTCCATTTCTACCATTGGATTTAGTAGTTTGCATAGTACCCTTGCAATATAGCATTACATTAATTGGCATTTTCCTTTTGTGTGAGAGCTCCTGCTGAGGAGACCCTGCCTCGAGATCCTAATTTGGGAGGTGTTCTATATTAGATCTAGAATATTTTAATCAGGGGAAACTATCATGACATTTTTAGCAGAGAAATGCCTTATTAGAGAAAGATAGTGCGGAGGTTTCCACACTGAAGTACTGCATCTGCTGAAGGTTGTACCAACCACGTCAACAGGTAACATAACAGTTGCCGTACCTCTCTCTTATTATCAACTGACAACTAGGGGAACTTTCCTCCAGGATGACATATATCTGTGTACCCTCCCCAACAACGAGGACTTGGTGTTTCCACTATGGTAATCATGTTGATGATCTGTTCTCATTTACCTCACAGGCCATGCAGTCATCCATATTTATTAATATTTCGAGCTCTCTAATCTTATTTCAGCTTTAATGTTTACTTTACTAAGTTCTATTCTTCCCTATAGTATGCAGAGCTTTTCCTCTTCTCTTTGGCAGTTGCTCTTAATTTCACACCTTTACTTTCTTCTACATCTACATTTATACTCTGCAAGCCACCCAACGGTGTGTGGCGGAGGGCACTTTACGTGCCACGGTCATTACCTCCCTTTTCTGTTCCAGTCGCGTATGGTTCGCGGGAAGAACGACTGTCTGAAAGCCTCCGTACATGCTCGAATCTCTCTAATTTTACATTCGTGATCTCCTCGGGAGGTGTAAGTAGGGGGAAGCAATATATATTTGATGGCTCCTCCAGAAACGCACCCTCTCGAAACCTGGCGAGCAAGCTACACCGCGATGCAGAGCGCCTCTCTTGCAGAGTCTGCCACTTGAGTTTGCTAAACATCTCCGTAACGCTATCACGGTTACCAAATAACCCTGTGATGAAACGCGCCGCTCTTCTTTGGATCTTCTCTATCTCCTCCGTCAACCCAATCTGGTACAGATCCCACACTGATGACCAATACTCAAGTATAGGTCGAATGAGTGTTTTGTAAGCCACCTCCTTTGTTGATGGACTACATTTTCTAAGGACTCTCCCAATGAATCTCAACCTTGTACCCGCCTTACCAACAATTAATTTTATATGATCATTCCACTTCAAATCGTTCCGCACGCATACTCCCAGATATTTTACAAAAGTAACTGCTACCAGTGTTTGTTCCGCTATCATATAATCATACAATAAAGGGTCCTTCTTTCTATGTATTCGCAATACATTACATTTGTCTATGTTAAGGGTCAGTTGCCACTCCCTGCACCAAGTGCCTATCCGCTGCAGATCTTCCTGCATTTCGCTACAATTTTCTAATGTTGCAACTTCTCTGTATACTACAGCATCATCCGCGAAAAGCCGCATGGAACTTCCGACACTACTAGGTCATTTATATATATTGTGAAAAGCAATGGTCCCATTACACTCCCCTGTGGCACGCCAGAGGTTACTTTAACGTCTGTAGACGTCTCCCCATTGATAACAACATGCTGTGTTCTGTTTGCTAAAAACTCTTCAATCCAGCCACATAGCTGGTCTGATATTCCGTAGGCTCTTACTTTGTTTATCAGGCGACAGTGTGGAACTGTATCGAACGCCTTCCGGAAGTCAAGGAAAATAGCATCTACCTGGGAGCCTGTATCTAATATTTTCTGGGTCTCATGAACAAATAAAGCGAGTTGGGTCTCACACGATCGCTGTTTCTGGAATCCATGTTGATTCCTACAGAGTAGATTCTGGATTTCCAAAAACGACATGATACGCAAGCAAAAAACATGTTCTGAAATTCTACAACAGATCGACGTCAGAGATATAGGTCTATAGGATTGCGCATCTGCTCGACGACCCTTCTTGAAGACTGGGCCTACTTGTGCTCTTATCCAATCATTTGGAACCTTCCGTTCCTCTAGAGACTTGCGGTACACGGCTGTTAGAAGGGGGGCAAGTTCTTTCGCGTACTCTGTGTAGAATCGAATTGGTATCCCGTCAGGTCCAGTGGACTTTCCTCTGTTGAGTGATTCCAGTTGCTTTTCTATTCCTTGGACGCTTATTTCGATGTCAGCCATTTTTTCGTTTGTGCGAGGATTTAGAGAAGGAACTGCAGTGCGGTCTTCCTCTATAAAACAGCTTTGGAAAAAGGTGTTTAGTATTTCAGCTTTACGCGTGTCATCCTCTGTTTCAATGCCATCATCATCCCAGAGTGTCTGGATATGCTGTTTCAAGCCACTTACTGATTTAACGTAAGACCAGAACTTCCTAGGATTTTCTGTCAAGTCGGTACATAGAATTTTACTTTCGAATTCACTGAACGCTTCACGCATAGCCCTCCTTATGCTAACTTTGACATCGTTTAGCTTCTGTTTTTCTGAGAGGTTTTGGCTGCATTTAAAGTTGCAGTGAAGCTCTCTTTGCTTTCACAGTAGTTTCCTAACTTTGTTGTTGAACCACGGTGGGTTTTTCCCGTCCCTCACAGTTTTACTCGGCACGTACCTGTCTAAAACGCATTTTACGATTGCCTTGTACTTTTTCCATAAACACTCAACATTGTCAGTGTCGGAACAGAAATTTTCATTTTGATCTTTAGGTAGTCTGAAATCTGCCTTCTATTACTCTTGATAAACAGATAAACCTTCATCCCTTTTTTCATATTCCTATCAACTTCCATATTCAGGGATGCTGCATCGGCCTTATTATCACTGATTCCCTATTCTGCACTTAAAGAGTCGAAAAGTTTGGGTCTGTTTGTTATCAGTAGGTCTAAGATGTTAGCTCCACGAGTCGGTTCTCTGTTTAATTGCTCGAGGTAATTTTCGGATAGTGCACTCAGTATAATGTCATTCGATGCTCTGTCCCTACCACCCGTCCTAAACATTTGAGTGTCCCAGTCTATATCTGGTAAATTGAAATCTCCACCTAAGACTATAACATGCTGAGAAAATTTATGTGAAAAATATTCCAAATTTTCTCTCAGTTGTTCTGCCACTAATGCTGCTGAGTCGGGAGGTCGGTAAAAGGAGCCAATTATTAACCTAGCTCGTTTGTTGAGTGTAACCTCCACCCATAATAATTCACAGGAACTATCCACTTCTACTTCACTACAGGATAAACTACTACTAACAGCGATAAACACGCCACCACCAGTTGCATGCAATCTATCCTTTCTAAACACCATCTGTGCCTTTGTAAAAATTTTGGCAGAATTTATCTCTGGCTTCAGCCAGCTTTCTGTACCGATAACGATTTCAGCTTCGGTGCTTTCTATCAGCGCTTGAAGTTCCGGTACTTTACCAATGCAGCTTCGACAATTTACAATTACAATACCGATTGCTGCTTGGTCCCCGCATGTCCTGACTTTGCCCCGCACCCTTTGAGGCTGCTGCCCTTTCTGTACTTGCCCGAGGCCATCTAACCTAAAAAAACCGCCCAGTCCACGCCACACAACCCGTGCTACCCGTGTAGCCACTTGCTGTGTGTAGTGGACTCCTGACCTATCCAGCGGAACCTGAAACCCCACCACCCTATGGCGCAAGTCAAGGAATCTGCAGCCCACACGGTCGCAGAACCGTCTCACAGCCTCTGATTCAGACCCTCCACTCGGCTCTGTACCAAAGGTCCGCAGTCAGTCCTGTCGACGATGCTGCAGATGGTGAGCTCTGCTTTCATCCCGCTAGCGAGACTGGCAGTCTTCACCAAATCAGATAGCCGCCGGACGCCAGAGAGGATTTCCTCCAATCCATAGCGACACACATCATTGGTGCCGACATGAGTGACCACCTGCGGATGGGTGCACCCTGTACCCTTCACGGCATCCGGAAGGACCCTTTCCACATCTGGAATGACTCCCCCCGGTATGCAACGGAGTGCAAATCGGTTTTCTTCCCCTCTCTTGCTGCCATATCCCTAAGGGGCCCCATTACGCGCCTGAAGTTGGAGCTCCCAACTACCAGTAAGCCCACCCTCTGCGACAACCCGGATCTTGCAGACTGAAGGGCAACCTCTGGAACAGGACAAGCAGCCATGTTCGGCCGAAGATCAGTATGAGCCTGAGACGGAGCCTGAAACCGGTTCGTCAGACAAACTGGAGAGGCCTTCCGTTCAGCCCTCCAGAATGTCTTTCGCCCCCTGCCACACCTCGAGACGACCTCCCACTCTACCACAGGTGAGGGATCAGCCTCAATGTGGGCAGTATCCCGGGCAGCCACAGTTGTAGTCCGATCGAGGGATGCGTGGGACGAGCTGGCCGTCCCCGACAAACCCCCATCCGGACCCCCACAGTGATGCCCATTGACAACAGCCTCAAGCTGTGTGACCGAAGCCAACACTGCCTGAAGCTGGGAGTGAAGGGATGCCAACTCAGCCTGCATCCGAACACAGCAGTTGCAGTTCCATAAGGACAGAGTTTAGTTCTAAAAATCTTACAATTTCATGTCATCTCCTAGAGTTATAACTAATCTACCACAAATTAGGTACGTATAGTTATTTTATCTATAATACTGCCCATACCTTATGTATCAGACAATTTGGAGGAAAGGTAACAATGTTAAAGTCCATGACCAAAACAATGATCACTGTAAGAGGTATAATGTTGCAGCACTGTAAAAAGGATGAGCATTACCAATATTTCTCTTTTCTCACCTAATAGGGAAAGTGTGAATATAAAACTAGGGCCAAAACAGCAGCACAGGGAGATGTCAAGTAATTGGACACACTTATATTCAACAGCCTGCACAGAACATTATGGCCCAATTTTATAAACACTGTTGACTGGAGGTAAATTTTGACATTAGTTCAGAAACTGAACTCGTGTTCAGGACTCCATTCTTTTGCATAATACCAAACTTGGACCACCAAACAAGGTACACGGTTAATGTAAGTTAGCACAAAATATGGCATGATAATCGCACTTTGTTTGCAAACATTAATTGTACATCACAGATACAATACTATTATGAAAAGGATAGACTGCTGCTCACCATAAAGGTGACACACTGAGTTGCAGACAGGCACAACAAAAAGACTATTACACATTGATCTTTCAGCCAGTGCCTTCTTCAGAAAGTAAAACACACATACGTTCATACAAGTAAGCATATCTCATGCACACTTGACTCCTATCTCTGGCTGCTGTGGCCAGAATGCAACACTGCCTGGCCAATGGAGGCAGGAATCCAGAGTGGGGTGCAGATGGGGAGAGAGAAGTCAGCACAGGCTGGTGGAGTGTGCAGGTACTAGATGGTGGTAGGACAAGGCTGCCAGGTGCAGCATCGGGATGCTGTGGGGGTGGGAGGGGGAATGGGAAATGGAAGGAGCAGAGAAAAGGCAAATACAGGTGGTTGCATTGGCAGAGAGCAGTGCACAATGAGAGTATATAGATGCAAACTGGGAGGAGAAGAAAGGGCAGAGGAGGTGGAAACTGTTGGGTGGAGGATGTGGGGAGAGTAGGTTACTGTAGGTTAATGCTGGGATGAGTTTGGGAGTGGAGAATGTGTTGTAAGGATAACTCCATCTACACAATTGAGAAGAGTTGGTGGTGGAGGGGAAGATCCAGATGACCAGGGTTGTGAAGTAGCCATTGAAATCCAGCATGTTATCTTCAACTGCATGTTGTGCCACTAGATGGTCTACTCTGCTTTTGGTCACAGTTTGACGGTGGCCATTAATCCTGGTGGCCAGCTGGTTGGTAGTCATACCAAAATATAAAAAGCTATGCAATGGCTGCAGCAGATCTGGTATATGACAAGGCTGATTTCACATGTGGCCCAGCCTCTGAAGGGATAGTATAAGCCTGGCCTCTGATGGAGTGCGATGAGCCTGTGGTAGGACTGGAATAGTAAGTGCTGGGTTGGCAGATTGAGCAAGTCTTGCACCTCAGTGTTCCACAGGGATACGACCACTGTAGCAAGGGGATGGGACTGGGAGTGATATAGGGATGCAAAAGGATGATGTGGAGGTTGAGCGGGTGATGGAACATCACTTTAGAAGGGGTGGGAAAGATCTTTGGTAAGTTGTCCCTCATTTCAGGGCGTAACTATAGATAATCAAAAGCCTGATAAAGGATGTGATGTAGCTGTTGCATTCTGAGGCGGTATTGGGTCTTGGTCAAGACATCCTATCCTCATTCCATCACAACCTCAACACCTTCTCTCCCAGCTGCTTCACCGGGTCCTCCTCAACACAGTGTGCCACCTTCCTGGACACTGACTTCCTCCAATCTGATGGCACGATCCACACTTTTGTCTACATTAAATCCACCATCCACCAACGGTATCTGCTTTTTGACAGCTGCCATCCCTTCCACACCAAAAAATTCCTCCCGTACAACTGACCCAAGGATGGTGTATATGTAGTGACAAGAAGTCCCTTACCCAGTATGCTGAAGGTCTCACAAAGGCCTTGACAGATAGGCAGTATTCCCCAGTCTGCTAACAGATTTCCTGTACCCAATCCCCACACACCCCCAAGAACTAACTACAAAGAAGAACCCCCTTTGTCACCCAATACCACCCAGGACTGGAACTGAACCACATCCTTCGTCAGGGTCTTGATCATGAATCACCGTCTCTGGAAATTGGGGTCATCCCCCCCCCCCCCCCCCCCCCCCCCCAGATCCTTCCCACACCTCCTAAAGTCGTGTCCCGTCACCCACCCAACATCTGCAACACCTAGTCCATCACTCCCAATCCAAACCACTTGCCACATGTATCATATTCCTGTGGAAGACCCAGGTGCAAACCTGGCCAATCCACCAACCAGCACTTTCTATTCCAGTCCTGCCACAGGCTATCTTATCCCAACTGCACAGATGGGAGTTATCCTTACAACATGTTCCCCATTCTTGAAATCGTCGCAGCGTCAAACTACTGCCTCCACACCCTTCACCGATTTCTGCACCCCTTTTCACTCTCACCCCCCCCCCCCCCCCCCCCCCCCAATTCACATGCCCTCACCCACACTACGTGCCACTTCCTGCCAACACACCCACCAGTCTTTTCCTTTCTCTGCTCCTCTCCTCTTCCACCTGCACAACACTGGATGGAGTATTAATTCCACTGATGAGAGCCAGTGTAGAGCAAATCGTTCCACAGAGTTTGGGTGGCAGGAACAAAAACTGGCTTACGCATCAGAAAATGTGTACAATTATCACAGAGGATATGTTTAGGAATGGAAGGACTGGAAAGGAACAATTCAAACACCATCTGGTTCTAGAAGAAGGATTATAATGTGCCACATTGAGAACGAAGATGAGTTCATGCAAATGCTGGCTGATGTTTTATTGGAAAAAAGGAGGTGCTGATTATCATTATAAAATGAATGCCAGACACTGCAAAGAGTGGTTTAGAAGCGATCTCGAAAAATTATCAAACAGATATGCGATTATTTGAGATCAGGCTCCACATCACATGATGATGAATCCGGTATCCACAAAATCCACCTACGAAATGGAGAAAGGATTCTATTACTGAATGGATGGAAAGCAATAATGTAGAGCTTCCATCCAATGCTCTATCATATTAGGGATTTACTAGAGCTGGCCTACTGCAACACATGCAACCACACATCAGGGCATAGGAATACCTTTTGGAAAGTATACTGTGATCAGTGGACAAGGAAATTTTGCTTCTGTGGTTGCCTGTACTGTACTGAGAACTGAACTCCATTGAACTTATTTGGGCATTTGTCAAGAACAAGGTAGCAAAGGAGAACAAGAATTTTAAAGTAAATGATACTGTACAGTTGTGTCTCTCCACTCTGGAAGTGTTCTCCAAAGTGTCTAGAGGAATTCAGTTAGTCATGTACACACACTTGAAACCAGTTATGCACGAAGAACCTACTGTATTAACATAGCAATAGAACTGTTGCTGAGCCAAGTAGATGATTGCAACAGCAAAAAATGTCTTTGACACTGGAGTCGTCTTTGACTAAAGTCAGTCGGCAGTTAACTCTTGGTGTGTGTTGACGGTAGAACAAATGCAGGTCGCCGTTATAAATAATTTGCTAGTGAACAGAAAAAAATGAATTATGTTACTATTTTTTTATATAAACTTTAAGAAGAAACCACATTCGAAGAAATGGTATTTGAAGCACCAAAAATGAGGCAAACGCATTGAACCAGGTCATTTCTGCAGCCAACAAAACTGCATTGTGGAATCATACTTCCACTAGACAACTGAAGCCAAGACAAATATTGCCTTGTAAACATGTTACGGAAAAGGTACTGTCACGAAATATGCCAAATTTAAGTAAATAAAAATAGTGAACATACTTCAACTGGGGGCTCAGCTGGGATATTGTGTTCACGAGATCTTCAACAGTGCTACGAAGAAGAAAATTTGTGTGTGTTCATACCAGTTTTTCAGAATGCGTGTTACAGTATTTGTGTTCATCGGGAAGTAAAAGTTTTGGAGAAGAAATGTTTCAGCAAAAAATATAATTTTTGACAGAAAAAAATAATTTTCAAGAATTTTGGTCAACAATCACATGGATGGAAAACATGGATTTGCAACAGTAGAAGAGTGCTCCAGATAAGTCACGAAACCCGCAATTTTGTTAAAACAATATTTTTATCTTGTTTTGTATTGCTGTGTATAAATTTTTTTTCTTCACAATGACTTATGAGATTTTCGAGAGTATTGTGCCTAAAGTAGAAAGTAGTAATTTAATAGACTTCGAAAATCAGGACAGGTCAAATGAAACAGAATGAACCGATCAATTTGATTTAAAAAGTTTTCTTGTAAATTTCACGAAAGAAATTAAACAATCAGTTGACGACAATAAGACTTAGTGGGATGAAAAAATTGATAACATTTTGTTGCAAGTCCAAGCAGTCAATACCCAAGTGGGTGATCTTTCGAACAGAGTTGGCAGTATTGAGGAAAAAACTGAATCTGTGGAAGCAAAATAAATGAAATTGATGCTAAATTGAGCGATGAAAGTAAGACTGTAAAAAATGAGTTACTGGCAGATAGGGAAAGAAATTTAATTGATTTTAATGAGATAAAAGGGGAAATTAAAAATTTGGATGAGAAAACAAAAGTTTTAGTAAAAAATGTAGAACAAAAAACCGACAATCGTTCGGTTACTCTAGAAAAAAAAGTAGAATGCAGTGATTTAGAAAACAAAAAATCTGTCGAAGAACTTAGCGAGAAACTTGAAAGTTTTGACACTGAATTTCAAAGCAAAAATCACAATGTCAACACATGCAGTCTTGTATTTAATATTCCAGTGAAGCACTTTTCGGTAGATGGACCCTTACACCCCGTTGATTTTATACAGTATTGTAAGGATTGTTTTTTTACCTCACTCACCAGATGATATGAAAATTAAAAAAATTCTTGAAGGGGAAGCTTTGACTTGGGCAAACCAGATTGTAACTGTGGGGATGACCTCTTCAGAATTTGAATCAAAATTTCTGGAAAATTTTTGGGATGATCTTAAACAAACTAGAATCAAAAGTGAATTTTTGAATGGGAGAAACTATAGAGAATCAGATGGGAGCATGAAACAATTTTGCAAAAGTGAACTTCAAAAACTTATTCATTTAACAAAACCTTTGGATGACTTAATCAAAATTGATACCTTAAAGAGAAGATTGCCATCAGCAATGCAGTTGAGTTTAGTTCATTGTCCTGATAGTAATGTTGAGCAGTTTCTCAATTATATTGAAAAGTTGGATAGGGTAACAACAAGAACACACAGTGGGATTACTCAGAAAGGTAATGCTCAAAATTGGGGAAATGACAACTTTCAAAAAAGGGAACAAAACAATTATCATGGTGTCAGTCAAACTTCAGGGGGATATAACAATTTTCAAAAGAAGGACCATAATTTTCATCCAAAACAAGAACAACATTTTCACGGAAATAATCAACAAAATAGAGAACACTTTAGGGATCAAAATCACAGAAATTTTGCTAGAGATCAGTACAATAGAAACTATGTTTGGCATAGGAATGGGAACAGAAATGTTGATCAGAGACATTGGCAGAACCACAATCAGCAGTTCAAACAGGAACCAGTTGTAATTCAGGAAATAAAAAACGAGTAGACGCCCCCTTGAAGGTCCGCAAGGTCGAGGCAGAAGGTGAGCATGATGAAAGGACCAATGGACGTGACTATCATAAACCCAACCATGACAGTTCCAAACCTAAACTATCACATGAGTTTATTAGTTGTTACTTATTGAAGAAATTTCAAGAGGAAAATAATGATGATATTGATAAAGATAAAATTTTCAGTACACAAGAACATACAGTAGATAAAAGTAATTGGGATTCATTTAATTTGACAGAGTTTTACACTTGTGCAGAAAAGAACAACACAGTCAGATGATGTAATTTATAGTAGTTCAGAGACGTGTGTGAATGAAAGAGAGAATGCATGTTGTGAGAATGAAAATATTGGTGAAAGGGATCTGGTAGCTTTAGAAAGGGGAAATCATATTTTGGGGGATAATTTGAATGTGTATGACCTGAACATGTATAATGATAATGATGTTGATGATAAAGTTGGTAATGATGGTAATGGCATTGATGATGGTGTTGAGGAAAGGTGTTTCATTAGTTTAAATAGGGAGTTGGGTATACACATGGTTGAAAATGGATTAAATAGTGAGAATATTACAGAAATTCTCAGGGATGTTACCAGGATGAATAAGGCTCGCAAGCAGGGTGTATGTGAAAGTGTGAATTTTGATGTTGTTGGTAAAGAATCTGACTACACAAATAATGATGACACATATACAACTTCTAGCCTAAGTGAAACATTTACAGATACTAATGACACACACACACACACACACACACACACACACACACACACACACACACACACATTTCTTATGAATCTATGGCTGAACAGTGAAACTATTTCTTTTGACAAGAACTTTCGAAAGATGCTTATTAATGTATGTGAAACTGTATATCCTGAGTGGTGGAAAAAGATATTTTATTTTTGAAAAGCTGAAGGATAAGTACTTCAATAGTATACAATGTGATTTGGATGAAAATTCTTGGCTATTTGAGATAATAGAGAGTACTGATGACAATTTTGTATCTTGTGCAAATTTTATGACTGTGACAAATAATACATATAATGGTATACCATATGATTCTGATAAGTATAGGTTTGGGGAAATTGAAAGTGATTTATTACATGAGGATACAGGTTCTGAGAAAAGTGATCAATTTTGCAGTCCTTATATAAAAGTTCAAATTGGGTCATGGATTGGTAAATGTTTAATTGATACAGGAAGTGAGATCTCGGGAATATCTGAAAGGTTAAGCAAGAAATTGAAAGCGGGGAAGATTATGTTGAAATGCCAGTTGTTGGTGTAAAGATAAAAGGTGCTACTGGGAAGAGCAATAAATTGGCAAAAGCCAGGCTTTAGTGACATTTTTAATTGAAGGCAAGTTGTTCACACATGGATGTTTTGTAATTCAGGAATTTAATGAGGATTTTCTTTTGGGTATGAATTGGGTAGTAAAAGTAAATACAGAATTTGATTGGGTTGGAAGAAAACTTTTGATAGAAACTAGTGAAAGGGAATATATTCAGACAAATTTTGTGAACACACTTGGTGATCAGAGTAATGGAAATTTCAACAGTATCAATTTACTAAAAGAAAATAGATTGGAGAATATTGAAATTCGTAGATTTGATACTGATGAAGTTGAATTTGGGAATTTAGTAAATTTGAAAATTTCAGAAACACAAAATTTATCTGGGAAGCAAAAACAACAGTTAGAAAATCTGCTGTGGGAATACAGTGATGTTTTCAGTGACATACATGGTAGGGTAAAGGGTTATCAGTGTGAGCTTCAGGTAAAACCTCATGAACCATTTTTCATAAAACCATACAATATTCCAATATCAAAAAGACCTGCTGTTGAGAAAGAGCTGAAAAAGATGGAAGGATATAATATAATAGAAAGGAGTATCAGTGCATATAATAATCCTCTAGTAGTAGTTTCGAAAAAAGATGGTGGAGTAACATTGGTTTTGGACTCTAAGACACTTAAACAAAATTTTGTTCAGACAGACAGACCATCCCGAAGATATTGATGAGTTACAGATATGAAATATATGTCAAGTTTGGATCTAACCTCGGGTTTTCATCAGGTACCACTTTCGGTTATTCTAGAAAATATACTGCTTTCTTGTACAATGGTAAGAGTTACCAATATTGTGTTGTGCCATTTGGGTTAAATTCTTCTGTTTCTGAATTTATAAGAGCTTTGGATCATGTACTGGGGCAAGAACTTGTGTCTAAACTGATAATTTATGTAGATGACTTTTTGGTTACAGGGCAAAATTGGGAGGAACATTTTTCGATTTTGAAGTCAGTTTGTAAAAAACTTAAAAAAGGTGGGTTGACACTGAAATTAGAGAAATGTAAATTCGCAGTTTCTGAATTAAAATTTTTGGGTCATGTTGTCACAGACAAGGGAATTTTGGCAGATCCAGAAAAAATTAAAGCAAATTCAGAAATCCCTATTCCTAAGACTAAAAAACAAAGTCGTTCTTTGGGTTATGTGGTTATTACCGAAAACATATAAGTGATCAGAGTCTGAATGCACCATGTTTAAGTCAGTTACTTAAGAAAAACACTGGGTTTGGGATAAAAGTTGTCAGGAAGAGTTTGATAAAATTAAGCAAGAGTTGAGGAAGCAACACTTATTACACAGACATGATTTTAATTTACCATTTTGTTTGAATACTGATAGCAGTAATTATGGGCTTGGAGCAGAGTTATTTCAAGAAAGAGTAGAGAATGGAGTTAAGATACATTGTACCATAGCATTTGCAAGCAGAATGTTGCTCAAGCATGAGAAAAATTATAGTCACAGAGAAGGAACTTTTGGCAATTCACAGGGCTTTTACAAAATTTAGAATTTACCTTACTGGACATAAAACCATAGTATTTTCGGATCACAAAGCTTTGAGTTACTTACAAGAGTGCAAATTATACCACAGTAGATTGACCAGATGGGCAATATTTCTGCAACAGTTTGACTTTGAAATCAAGCACATAAAAGGTTCTGAGAATGTAGTAGCTGATTCACTTTCAAGGTTACCCATTGGGGGAGAAAAGGAGATTTTTGAACAAGAGGAGGAAAAACAATTTAAAATTAGATACCTGAAAGGGGTGGAAAATGAGAAAACAATTAGAACTATGTGTAACAAAATTAGAAAAAAATCAAAATTTAGATCAAAGTTGGAAATTAATCAAAGAATGTTAGGCAAGAAGGGGTATGAGAAACTTGATAAATTTTACAAATTACATAAGGGGATTTTATTTCGGAGAACAGATGTAGATTCTGGTAATTGGAAACTGTGTTGGCCAGAGGCAGATGCTGAAAAGCTAATCATTTACATACATGAAAGTTTTGGTCATTGTGGGATACAGAAGTGCATTCAAAAGACAAGAAAACGTTTATTTTTACAATATCGGAAAGAAGGTAAGAAAAGAATTGGCAACCTGTGACAAATGTCAGAGAGTTAAAGTGAGCAATCAAAGACGTGGTGGAGAGATGCAAAACATTATTCCGGAAAAACCTTTAGATCTTATCGCAGTGGACTTATATGGAATGTTACCAAAGAGTAAATGTGATCACTGTTACATATTTGTTATGGTAGATGTATTTTCAAAATTAATTAAACTATATCCAGTGAAAAAAGCTACTAGCCATGAAATTATAATAAAAATTGAAAGAGATTATTTCGCACAGGTGGGTAAACCGAAAGCTATATTATCAGATAATGGTTCACAGTTCACCTCTAAAATTTGGAAAAAGTTTATTGAAAGATCAAAATTGAAGCATATACTTATATCTGTTTATTCTCCATCCACCAATCCTGCAGAAAGACATATGAGGGAAATTGGGAGACTTTGTAGAATCTATTGTAGCCATAAGCATCCAACCTGGTTTGAGCACATTCGAAATTTTGAAGATATTATGAATAGCCTACAACATAGTTCCACAGGATTTTCACCGTATGAGACTATGTTTAATATTAGACTTCCAAATCTTATATCAGAACTTATTGAATTTCCTAAATGTACACCTTTAACCATGCAAGAGAGAGAAGATATTGTTTCTTCTTCTGGTCAAATCTAATGAAAAATCAAAAATGTTAACTTCAGAAATTAAAAAATTCTTTGATATCTATATTGGGCCTTTTGAAGTCATAGAAAATCCACACCCTAATGCTTATCGTTCGGTATACCCTAAGTCAAAGAAATTATTTGGTCTCAGGAATGTTGTCTCTTTGAAACTACATAAACAGAAATCATAATTTCAAAATTTAAATAACCTATTATCATCTAAAACAAAAGTCCTCCACTGGAATATGCTTGTTAGAACAAAACTACCTGTACAACCAAGTATGTATATTTGCATGTATAAATTAATAATTTGAAGTCACATGTTAATTGAAACTAATGGAAAAAAAACACTGTTGTAACAAAGAATGAGAGAGAGATTTATTTTTACTTTTTTACAAAGAAAAGTCTCCATAGTGAGCATTTCTGAATTTTTCTAATTTTTGGAAGATAAGTCTTCCCTGTGGGTGAAGACATGCATGCAAAGATATAAGGTTCAAAACCAATTTTAGATAAAGCCTCATGATATATGAGCAATTTATTGTTCTTTATACTGATGTTATGGGGAGGGGAAGTACTCTGCACAAGAATGTGACTTGTAGTAATATTGTAGTAGAGAGGGAAGTGTACATAAATAATTGTAAAAAGAATTTTTTTTAGATAATACTGATGTATCTTTAGCTGTACTAAAAGAAGAAAATCATGGGGGGGGGGGGGGGGGGGGGGGGGGGGGGGGGGGGGAGAAAAATTACAAAATAAAAACATGAGTAAAAAAATATATATAAAAAATTCAAAAAAAATCATAAGCAAAAAAATATACAAAACAAGAAAACATGAGTAAAAAAATTCAAAAAGAAAATCAGAAGTAAAAATATATAAAAGGCAAATATATAGAGAAAAAAAACACTACACTATATATATGTCCAGTATCATTTTTTATTGTACAATATGTAAGCAAAATGAAATTAACATTAATATGAAAAAGAATTTAATTATGAGAACCAGTTGGCACAGTGTGACCAAAGAAGTGGTTGTAGATATCTTATTCTAGCAAAGGAGTTTTATCTTACTACTATTTTCAATCTGTATGCTGTATGTTAGAATATTTCTCATGTATGTTTTATACCATGTATATTTGTCATGTTAAATAATTTCTTTACTTGAATTTTTTGTGTATGAGATTGATGGGGAAGGATCATTGCAACAACAGCCAGTAACAAGTCCACAGATTCAAAGAGTCCAAATTTGGAAGAGGTTATCAGACTGCATCATTAATGTACTAATTGTGTAATACAGATCCATTACTGAGTGTGGTCGGGATTTTGTTGTATATGTTCATAACAACAAAAGCCCTGGGGAGCATTTGTAATGGACCTGGGAGATATATTATTTTCTACCGGATACCAAATTGTAAATGTTTTCTTATTATTTTTGTCAGAATTTTTTTATTGTAATTTGCCTTATTATATGCTATTTTACTTATATTTTTGAGAGTGAAAGCATATTGATTACTATTAGTAAATGTGGCGAAGAATATCAAAAAGACTGATTACAAGTGGAAGCTTGTGTGTTGTGTAAAATGTCTTTGACGCTGGAGTCATCTTTGACTGTAGTTAGTCGGCAGTTAACTCTTGGTGTGTGTTGACGGTAGAACAATGTGCAGGTCGCCGTTACAAATAATTTGCTAGTGAACAGAAAAAAATGAATTATGTTACTATTTTTTTTATATAAACTTTAAGAAGAAACCACATTCGAAGAAATGGTATTTGAAGCACCAAAAATGAGGCAAACGCATTGAACCACGTCATTTCTGCAGCTGACAAAAATGCATTGTGGAATCATACTTCCACTAGACAACTGAAGCCAAGACAAATATCGCCTCACGAAATATGCCAAATTTAAGTAAATAAAAATAGTGAGCATATTTCAGACCTCAGCCAGCAGCAAAAGCAATTAAGGTAAATTTTACTTCAGATATCATTCTTTACCGCAAAATTTATTGGTATAATCGACTTTTCCATTTCCTGTTGAATTGTGCTAAACTAACGTTCATTTACTATTAAAAATAGTCTTGATCACGATTTATTTATCAAGGTGACCGGTTTCGACCACTACTGTGGTCATCTTCAGACCTACAAGTTGTATACAAAGCTCTAATTAGAGGGCTACATACATTAAAGAAAATACATAAAGTTATAAAGCTATAAAATGTTGAATTACCATTGAGTAGGAGCCTCTTTCTGTTGGAGAATCACTACTGGAGAAATTAGTGCATGTCTTACTATATATAATGGAGGCTCCACCCACTTCTGACAGCATGATGTCATTACTAACCAATGAGTTATAAGTCGAATTACAGTTTAAAATTTCTTAGTTAAGAGAACATTGTCAAGAATTAGAAATAAGTACACACTCAACTTAGTTTATTAAACAGCTATTGTCAATTAAGAAGCGTTAAAAAATATTTGAATATGTAGGAAAATGAACTTCGGTTTTGCAGTACATGGGTTGCCCTCTCAAGGCCTGTCAGTGAACCATTTGGAACCATTGGTTGCCATGGTGAAGTTGGACGCCTTTGCAAAGATGAGGCAGCAGGCTTTTTTCACTGAAGTTGTTGCCATGGTGAGGACAAACGCCAGTGCAAAGATGTGGCAGCAGGCTTCTTTCCAACGAAGTTGTTGTGAAATGGAATGGCGAAGGCTGTCGCGTCAGACGATGTATTATTGAGCAGCAACATGTCTTTATTGAAACGATTTTTAAAGAGTAAGCTACAATAAACTGTAGCTGACATGTATACTACATGCTGCATAAACATGATACAAAGTAGTTGTCCGTATATATGAAATATTATCTATGAAGTTGATATGTAGATTACATGTGCCAATTATTTTAAAGGCATTGCTATTCCTCAAGTTAGATGCCAGTCTTATAAGCAAATAAAAATGAAAGAATTTAAAATTATAAGCCATAGTGTCAAAAATAAAAGGATGTGAATTAGTAATATGCAGTCTAAAAGCAT